>NC_062564.1:151917422-152563047 GCF_022837055.1 Prionailurus viverrinus
GTAAGTTCCTCAGGGACAAGGTCACATCTGTTTTATATATATATATATATATATATATATATATATATATACACACACATATATATATTTATGTGTATATATATTTATGTATATATATATACACACATATATATATATTTCTAGCTTCAGATTATAAATAAATCTTTAGGGAAGTAGATTTTAAACTATCTACTACCTTTTGTTTGCCCACAGTGACTATTGCAATGTTCTGAATATATTAGAGACTCAATAAATATTTTATGGACTAATTGGCACATGAAATTTCGAAACACATGTTCTAAAAAATGTAGCCAATAGGACTTCACAGCATACTCAACCTTGTCTCAGCAGATGTTTGGACTTGAAGCGATATGATCTGTCTAATCTGGCACCTTGGCATAGAGAAGCGTTTTCTACTCCAGGTGGCAATGCCTTGAAATAATCACAAATGACTGTTTCCGGGCAACCAAGAGGCGAGCCTCCTCTTGCACAGTAATTTCCTAAGTTCTTCCTAACAACAGTTAAAATAAAGGCAATCAGTAGAGATGGACCCTAATTGTTGAGCTTATCATTTCTACTCCTTACCCCTCCTGATAGTGTATTATTAGTTAAGAACCTATGGAAGGAAATGTATTTCAATGTAAACATTGTCAAACAAAGATATAACATAAAAATATATATGGATATATCTTATGGTAATTGTGAATAATAGCAGAATTTCCTTTCCAAGTAGATAAAGGAAAAATAAATCCAATATCAAATTCATATATTAAGATATGCACATTACTATCTACCACAAGTTTTTTTAAATTATTTTTATGACTGGAAAATAAATAAATTGGTTTTCTCTTATATTTCAGCCTGTAAAATTTCAATTTTTTTTTAAAGTTTATTTGAGAGAAAGAGAGGGATGGAATGGGGGGAGGGGCAAAGAAAGTGGGAGGGAGGGAGAATCCCAACTAGGCTCATGCTACCAGAGCCTGACACAGGGCTAGATCTCATGAACCCTGAGATCATGACCTGAGCTGATATCAAGAGTCAGATGCTTAACTGACTGAGCCATGAGGTGCCCCTAAAATTTCAATATTTACAAAAGTATACATTTAAAGATACAATACTTTTAAAGATACATTTAAAGATACATTTAAAGATACAATAGATTCCTACTCTAACAGGTTTTTTGCTCCATGTAGTCAAGTTATAGAATTCCTGTCTATAAGCCAGTAAAACTGATCACTTTATGATTTTTCATATGGAGGCATCACTCGGGATAGAAAAGGGTTCACCTAACTACATAGCTAAATGGCAACATGAGAAGGAGAGACAAGGACTCAGTGAGAGTGTAGTGGTCAAAGAGTACAAATTCTGGAGACAGACTGAGTGTATAACTCAGGTACTACCACTGATGACATGTATTTGGCGCAAATTATTTAACAATTCTGTAGTTTCATTTCCTTGTCTGTAAATGATGATGGTGAATTGGTTGGTGATAACCTCTACATTCTAATGTTTCTATTAAAGAAATAATATGTATAAGTTGCTTAGAATGGGGAGTTGGTAAAACACGTTTTAGGTTAGCCTTTGCATTTCAACTTACATACACAATTTACGTTTGCATACTTATTGACAAACTTATAGTTGCTTCGAGCAAAAGGTACAGTCCGAAGAAATATGCAAGATTTCTGTCATCTGAGTTGCAGACACAGCCACCATTTCTTCCCTATGTCCCATTTAATAGTTACTAACTGATTGTTATTAAAAATATATGTGTGGCTATTATTTATGCAATCTATTTTACCTTGTGAATGAATAATAATAACAACAATAATAATGGAATCTATCATATTCAGCTGAGAAAACATAAATGCACTAAGTGTGGCTCATTGCCAGTATGGAGTATTAAGCTAATTTTTTTGCACCTTCTTAAAGATAGTTCTCTAGAAAATAACTTTTCAAAAACAGCACAATGAAAACAGGATGCATAGCTTCAGAAACAGAGGCAGCAAATATTCTGCTTTTGATTTGTGCAACTAATGGTGAATCAGTGAAGGTGAAAATAAAAAAAAAGTTTATAACCTGAGGGAATAATTGTTGTCTGCATTTGTATGGAAAGATATTGGTGCTGAAGTCCATCAGCCCAGTCCACTCCCCTCTGATGGTTCCCATCACACAGTTCTGGGATTAGACCAGGACTGTAAAACACGAGTGAGTTTCCTTCTTCCAGTTACTGTGGTAAATCTACTGAAAACTTCTGAAATTAACACCCCCTACTAGACAATGCACATTTTTTTTCTGTCTGCTGAGAAAGAAAGAAAGACCAAACTGGCTAAAGAGCAAAAACACTGTGAGAGCTGTGTAGGTTAAATAGAGCTTTTGAACATTAAAGGACATTTTACAAAAAAATATAACTGGAATTTTTGCATTGTTGAACAATCTTTGTCACTTATTCTGTGTAGTTTTATATACCTTTGGAGTAATCTAGCAGTAACAGGTAAAGAGTTTGAAAAGGTGTGCAAGTGTGGGTTATTTAGATGTCAGTTAGAAATTAAGCTGGTCAAGCTGATGACTTTCAGTTTTACTATTCTTGTATGTTTCATACATCAAAAACAGCCATTTCCCCTAAAGGATTGACTGCATATTTCTCTTCTCTAGTAATCAGGTTAAATATATTTGGAGTATGCTGTTCATTCCTCTCATGGTGTTACACCAGATTTTTTGTGACCGATGAAAGGACAAAAAAGTGAAAATGCTAATTTTCAAGTTGTTTTATAATGGAGGAAAAAGGAGGAAGGGGAGAATAATAAAAACTTCAAACTAAAGAAATCTCCGTATACTCTGATGTGGGGAAGTTAGAATTGTACCTTGTGAAAAAGATTGATTTTATTTCTAAGTGTTGAGAGTACATACTGAATATAAAGGTGAAATAAATTTAACAGAGATTAATTGATCCTGCCATACATACATTACATATTGGAAGTTACTGGACTTCCAATAGATGCTGTATGTTATAGAAAATATCAGTTGTATAACACATATTCTCCGACCTTGAAACATTGACGTCAAAGACAAACACAGTAAAATGAAATAACAAGGGATACATGCTATTGCAGGTTTTTCAAAATATGTAATCTTGGGCATGTAACAGAAACAGGAAGAATAATTTTACCTGGACTTGGAGGAACCAGAGAGCATTTCATTGAGGAGATAAAATTTGAAATAGATCTTATTATAAGTTTGGTAGAATTTAGTAGATGCTAATGTTGAAGAGTAATATTCCATACAGAGAAATGTGTGATTAATAATAAAAAAACAAGAAAGATTGGCTTGTGTTTGTGAATCTCTGTAACGTCTGTAAAAATAAGATACATAGAGAACAGAGGATTAGAAGAGAAACCTTATTTTAAAAAATTTGAGGTCAAAATTATGAAAGACTCTTGATTTTGATGAGAAATAAGTATTTTACTCTTTCTAGGCATGGGGACCATAAAGATTTTGAAAGACAGTGATATGAAAAGAGGTATGTCTAGAGAGAATAGGTCTGTAGTTATTACAGTGGTTATACCATGAGGTAATATTTTATTATCAATCAAGTCTATAAATTTTCTTACATCAAATGATTACTTCTTTAAGCTAGAAAGATATATTTGAAAGTTTTACTTAACATCTAAACATATGTAGTTTTACTAGCTTTTTTATTTTATTTATTGCTATCAACCAGCCAAACACCCCAATATACACCACATGAACTTAATCATAGAATATTAGCATTCCTCTATCAAAGGTGGGTCTATGTTCAATCTTCAATCTGAGGAGTCTTTGTACCTTCTTTGATGATCAGTAGTATGTGGCAGAAATAATGCTGAGGCTAAGTCATAAAAGACATCACAGCTTCTGCCTCTCTCTCTCTCTCTCTCTTTCCCTTTCTTTCTCTCTCATAGTTGTAGGGGGTGTGTGTTTGTGTGTGTAACATTTGCTACTGAGAATGTACATCATAGGAATTCCTACATCTTATGAAGTAAGCCATAATCATTAGGGAACTACATTCTTTATCTCTTGTAATGTTTTATAACATTTTTTTTCTGTAATTAGTGTAACGATTCCAGCATTCTTTCAATTATAATTTACTTCATATTTTCCCCATTCTTTCACTTTCACTGCTGTTTCTTTGCATTTCCATTTCATTTCTTATACACGGCATCAAGCTAGATTTGATATTTCATCCGGTGTAACATTTTCTTTGGAGCATACACATCATTTCTACTTATCAGTACTACTGGTATACTTGGATTTATTTTAAGGCCTTGTTTGGTTACGTTTATCCTACTCTTTGCTCTCTCTTTTATTCTTTTTTTTTTAATAGAATTTTTTTTCCATTTTATTCCTTCCCCTCCACTAACTATTTTCTCATATGTACTGCTTTCATCATTTCTTCTTCAGTACCACTGAACTTCCATCTGGGATAGTTTTTCTTCCCTCCTAGCATTTTCTTAAAGAGGATTTATTAGTTATAAATTCTGCTTTGCTTTTCTGAAAGATTTCTTATATTACTCTGATTCTTGACATAGTTTCTCAGTTTGTCTAATTTATAGGACACATTATATTTTTGTCACTACTTTGAGGATGTTTCCCCCCATCTTCAGGTTTCTGTTGTTGCTATTGAGAAGTTACCGAGAAGTGAGGTGTTGAATAATGGATGGTCTTTTCAAAATGATACACTTTTTATCTTTGGCTAATTCAAAATATCTTGCTGTCTTTGGTATATGTGACTTTACTCTTTAAGTCTTGAGGTCGAGATTTAATTTTACTTTTATTTGGCAAAATTGTTATTCTAACAGAAATGTAACTGCTTTGAGAACACAATTCTATGGTGGACCATTAATTTTTAACATGTTGTTGACACTCTGTGATGGTTGACCCAATCTCTCTTCCTAATACTTTCCTTTAACTGCTTCTAGACAAAAGTGACCCAAAATCCTTTGCCACAAGTGTGCATGGAGTGCATATGTGACACTATTCTTAATTTAAAATAACATTTCAAAATTCATGGATATATGTTCCTTTCTCATAAAAATGCAAAGATTCATTAAAAAGGATGTCCTTTTACCTCTTTGCCTTTTTATATTTGTCCTTTTTTCTTCCTCTTTGTGCCTAGACCTGCAGCATTAGATTTTAATGTGTTTGCAAGAGTGAGATTGAAAGCCTACGGTAGAACAGAAAGATATTCTGTTGGACCATTGTAACAACTCTGGACTACCTACACTCAGTCATTTTTATGAGATAAATAAAATTGCATAATTTAAATATGCTCTAGTAGAAATTTTGTAATTTGGGGTCAAAAACTTCTAATTCTGCATATGTATAAAATTTTAGAATTCATGTGAGTTATTTTGTGTGATAGATCAAGGTGAATGACTTTAGGTTTCTCTTAAGATCTTTCCCAAAATAATGGGAAATCTTTTGTAATTTTTTTTGTATTTAGGATATTTTATGTTTTGAGTTATTTAGGATATTGAATGTTTTGAGGTTAGAGCCTAACATTTTACAAAAAAGATTTTTTACCTCTTTGTGGCAAAAGTATTATATATTTCCATTAATGAGTTATATTTTACAAAGTCCAGTTCCCAGAAATATTAATTGTCAAGATTATAGATTTTTTAAAAATGCATGAATTTCAACAACCCTCACAAAGAGCTCTGATAAAATACATAGCAACTGCTACTTGTATAGTGCCAAAGAAATTCTTTTGTGTAAATTATATTATTTGATCCCCCTAGCAAAACTGTGATGTGTCTATTACTCTTGCCATCACTGTTTTTACAAACACAACATTAGTAAGATTTGAATGGTTTCTTTAACTTTATAAAACTAGTACATAATAGATACACACGTTGTAACTTCAAAACTGATGCCATTACCTGAACACTTTGACACCATCTTGCTAAAAATTGTGATAGTAGCAAATTTGTCCTTGCATTTGATAGTTGTGATTACTTTGGGAACCCAAAGAGTATCCTGAAATACTCTTATTTGAGACTACATTTATAACGAAGCCACAATTGCATGGATGGACTTTGTTAAAATTGGAGTAATAAGTGTCAAATGGTATGTCATATTGGAGGGCTTAATGGCTTAATATTTTGGAAACATCTTTCCAAATGCAGAAGTCCGTAATTTAACCATGTGTTATGTCTTCAGTGAAAAGAAACTATAAAAAATACTAACATGTAAAATATTTTTTAAAGCAGTCAATACCTCCTCATTCAGACATACCTATTCATCTAATAACTAACAAATATTTATTGAGTATATGTTTTATGCTAAAAACTGGAAGTGCAGCAACACCAGATAACCAACATGCAGTCATTTTGTGGGTTAGAAGGACATAAAATTAATGAAGTAAATATAATTTCAAATAGAAATAAGGATATTAATGGATATTGTTTCTGTCTAAAGTTGTACTTAAATAAACATTTTTGGCATCTTGCATTAATCCTCACCGTTCCACAGGGAGGTGGGGTGTATCCCTGATTCTTAGGTTTTTTTTTTAGGAAGTAACCTACCACATGGTATATATACTTGGTTTTATTCTCTCTAGTTCAAGTTTTACATGTAATATCTCAGTATTACTTGTGATTGGGTGAGTGTTAGGAATTGAATTGTATCCCCTCAAAAAGAGATACAGAAATCTTTACCTCAGTACCTCAGAATGTGACCCTATTTGGAAATGGGGTCTTTACAGAGATAATCAATTTAAAATGAGGTCATTCAGGTGGGCCCTAATGTCAGTCATGACTGACATCCTTATAAAAGGAAAAATTGGGTTACAGAGGCAGACACACATGGGGAAGACGGTGTGAAGGCACACAGGAAGAATACTAAGAGAAGGTAAAAGAATGGACCCCTCTACAAGCTAGAAAGCACCTGGGCTACAGCAGCTAGGAGAGAAGCATGAAACAGATAATTCCCTAGAGATTTCAGAGGGACCCTGGCCCTGCTGATACAGTATTTTCATACATCTGGCCTCCAGAATTGTGGGGCAACAAATTTCTGTTGTTCCTAGCCACCCAGTATGGTACTTTGTTATGCTAGCCCTAGAGTAAATAAAGTGACAGATTGTGGGATTCAAAAACAAGTGCATTTACTTTCAAATAAAAGGCACATCTTACAATATACTGGAAAGGGAAAAAAAGCCCCACAAATAGTGTATGATGATCTTTAATCAAATGGGAAAAATATTCCACCAAGGGATTGTGGCTTTCTTTTATGTATGTTTGGTGCAGACTGATGGGAAATCTATCGGGACTGGAAAACTACAGAGTGCCCCTGAAGTCAATTTATTTATTTTACTGACTAGACCTATTTCAGAGTCATCAAGATATTCCAACAACTAACAAACAGTAAAGTGTGAGGAGGATAAATTCCAGGCTTTGTGTGTGTGTGTGTGTGTGTAACTTTATAGATAAGATTTAGAAGATGATGGTTGGAACTTATTTCTTTTGGACTTTAACATTTTTTTTTCTAGGAAACTCATAGTAGTAGGGAGTTTTTATACAAATTTGGGGATACTATGTTTGCATTTTATGGTTAAATTATCTTTATGATTGTGTTTAAAATTCAGTTACAACTCTGAGACAAATGATGCCAATCTAAAAATAAGTAACAACATTCAGTTTTAATGACAATAATCAATGTTCCTGGCATATATTTTTAAATATATATGTGTGTGTGTGTGTGTGTGTGTGTGTATATATATATATATATATATATATATATATATATATTTTTTTTTTTTACTAAAAGTAAAGTAAAAGTAAAGATTTTGATGTTCCCTGAATGGGTTCCCTTAAACAGTAGACTTAAAAAAAATTCTATATAGAGCTATTGTGAGGTGATAGTCTTCATTGATCTGATTTAATAATGCAAATTTCAAAATTTAATGACAAACTTTATGAGATCTAAGCTAAGCCTATCAGTCTTTGAGTCTTATGAAATCCTGTAATGATTAATAACACTGTAATATCCACTAGATCAGAATATCCAATGGAAAGTAAATTATTTTGGTAATATGACTCATCCTCCCTCCACTATTGATTCTTCTTCCTCAATAAGATACTTTTAGATGAAAGACAATAAAATAAAGAAAACACTAGAAAGACAGAATAAGTACTGGGATTTTATGTAGTGGTAAAATGATACTGTATTATAAAAAGCTTAGTGATTCTGAACTATGAAAGTAACAATAATGCATGTCTAATAAAAAAGAGTTTCCTTTTCTTGAATACTTATTATATACTAGAGCTATGCCAGGAACATTGCATAGATTATTCCATTTGATTAAAAAGAAACCTACATTAGTATCTCTTTCACAACTTTCCTTCTGTAAAATGCAGAAAGAAAAGTTACCAAAATATTATTAAATATAAATATTAATATCTATATGTATAATGATAATTTTAAAGCAAAGATTTGAACCCTTTTTATTCTGTTTCTAAAGCTTGTGTTCTTAACATTGGGTTATTCTGCCTCTTTTTTATATAAAATCTCAGTAATTTTTATAGCTGATTATTCTAGCTTGGAATATTTCATGAGCTTTCTTTCTCTCTAGTATGAACTATTCATTTCATAGTTCGTTAGCACCTTATCCTGAAATGTAGAAAGGGAACTAGAACACTATGCAATAGGTGAATTTGAAATTTGTAGACGATTTGGTATGAATGAACATGAAAACTAATTGCTAACCTAAGATCTCTGGCTTTTATGTAATGTTTTATTTGAATTTTTAAGTTATAGGTGCAGATCAATTTTCTGCCCTTTTTCTTTCCCTGATAACCATAGAACAGAACTGAATTTTGGGGGTTAGGTATTTTGCACACTTATCAGTTATTTGGCTATCACACACACACACACACACACACACACACACACACACACACCCCCCAAGTAGCAAACATTATTTTTCCTTTCACATGTTAGTTTGTAATTTGCTATATATTATTCATAAATGTCAAAAAGTAGTATTTTTCTTTAAATTCTTGCAATTAAGTTTTGAATTTATAAATGAATAAGATGAAAGGTTGTTTCTATGTTTAATATCAAACATACAACTTGGTTTTTTTTAGAACTTTCTAGGACCTTCTTTCTTCTTTTTATATACCCAACATTCTGTAGCATGTAATACTTCCAATATCACTGCTCTAGTTTACATAAATTTATATTACATACTTGTATTCATATAAGTAAACACAATAATCACTTCTCTTCTACCTTAAAGATTAGAAGTTTTAAATTCATGATTCTCTCAGCATAAGAACGATCAAGACTTTATTTTACTTTACTTTCTATGCATGGGGTAAATTAAGCATGTTCATGTTGTGACTAATACATCATTTTCAGTTACAAATAGAAATAGGCAAACATTTGAACAAAGTAAGAAATTTTGATTATGCTTTGAGCACTATTGCTTCAAATTATTCGCAACTTCAATTTGCTTCACTGGTTTTTTTTTTGTTGTTGTTGTTGATCTCTTCTAAAAGAGTTTGATAATTGCAAACATGCAGAGAAAGTTTAAAATTTAATTTTGTATTGTTAGATCTATCATTATGATAATAGCAGTTCTCAAAGTTGAACTGAATCTTAAGACACCCATACTAAGATTTCAACAATAACCAAATGCCATTTCTTTCCTAAAATTACTTGAAATCTACTTTTTCACAAACACCAGTATTCTGCATTGAGGATGTTCATAACAATGAAAGTGTCTTCACAATGTTGTACCAAATTAGAAACAATCCTACAAGGGCAGACCTAATATAATATGGCATCTGTTTGCATACCATTGTTAAATCTGACTTACTGCCTCAATACATACACATTCATGGTAGATGGTCATTGAAACTTTTAACAATATTTAGTATTCTAAAAAAAAAAAGAACCTCCCTGAAATTTTGTAAATATTTTTCCTGCACCGGTAAAAAACTATCAATCTTGACAAGAAATATTAGCTTTGAATTCATTAGGACAAAGAAGATAATGAAAGATAATGAGATCTTCTTAGGGAGAAAGTCACCAGAGTAAATGAGAAAGTTGAGGCTTTGGGAAGTAAGAGAATAAAGAGGAAACTAGATTGATGAGAGAGGAATGAAGAGAACCATAAGAGTACAGGGTCTTTTGTGTGTGTGTGTGTGTGTGTGTGTGTGTGTGTGTGTCTTATTTTATTTATTTATTTATTTATTTATTTATTTATTTATTTATTTATTTATTTTAATATGAAATTTATTGTCAAATTGGTTTCCATACAATACCCAGTTCTCCTCCCAACAGGTGCCCTCCTCAATGCCCATCACACACCCTCTCCTCCCTCCTACTCCCCATCAACCCTCAGTTTATTCTCAGTTTTTAAGAGTCTCTTATGGTTTGGTTCTCTCCCTCTCTAACTTTTCTTTCCCCTTCCCCTCCCCCATGGTCTTTAGTAAACCAAAGGGAGAGAAATATTTTCCATCTATTGCGTTAACATAAATACGCTGCTAAATATTTTCATATGACTGTCAATACTTTTACTTTGAAGGTAGACTGAACATGTCCAAAAATGCTGGGGATATTAGTATTATATGGGCTGACGTAATACTTGATAATTTTCAGTTAAGTTCAGAATAATGGATTTCATTAGAATTAAGACTTTTTTTTCTCTTTCATACAGCCTTATTTGTCATTATGTTTGCTATAAAATCCTCAGCAAAAAAAACCGTCTAGCTTATTTTAAGTACATTTTCAAGTAAAAAAATTAACATAATTGTAATCAGGGAAATGTACTTAGCAAGTGTTTCTGAGATTAAAATACTGATCAAGATCATAACTAGTGAGTAGAAAAATTCTCACACTCAGGTGAGCCTAATGCAATTACCTATGGGCATATAAAATTGTAGATTAAACATTGCTTACATTTTTAAAGTTATTTTATATTCACTAATATTTCAAGTAGAATACAAATGAATCTTTGTGTATTCATAAACTATTTTTACAAAAACTTAGTAGCTGCCAACTACTATAAAGATAACTTGAAGAAAAGTGTGCAACTTGAAATATGATGGCAATTATTCTATGGAGGCAACATTAATATGTAGACTTTTATTTCCTGTTGGAGATTTTGGTCTACAGATATACCATTACTTTGGAGAAAATTGGGTTAATGTAAAGCTTTCTTATAATGATGACTTTCAAAAAGAAATACTTTTGTAATAACCCTGATAGATAAAAGAAACCTGAATCCCACAATTTTAATGACTGTGTCAATCAAATTGAATTCATTTCAGTAAATAGGTCATGAGGCTAAATAAAATTATATTTCACGTAAACTAGTATTTGCCATAAGCATACAGTCTGGATAATGTGAAAAATCCTTACTCTACTGGTTACATCGATAATCAACTTCTAACAAGGAGTCTTTTTAATATTGGTAATTTTCCTTGTGGAAACATCAGTTAACTGTCTCTGATAAATTTACTCAGAAGTGGTGAGACACTAAATCTCAAACTTCTTAAAGAGTTTGAGAATGGCCATTAATCATTATCAGCTAACAGATGTATTAAAATTTCTCATTCTTCTATAGCTCTTCTGTCAATTTGGACCGAGTCCAGGGTGGGCCCTTTTCACATAGTGTGGAACAAAACAGGCATACACAGAGACTCATTTCAATTTAGTCTTTCTCACTGCAGTGACTTGAAAAATGTATTCAATAAGTTGTATTCACAGATTTATGACCACTGGATATTTCCATTTTTGTCTAGAACTGAAACCAGATATTTTGCCAACCATTTCTTTCTGTGATGCTTTCAGTCCTATATCTAAATATTTTTTTCAACGTTTATTTTTGGGACAGAGAGAGACAGAGCATGAACGGGGGAGGGGCAGAGAGAGAGGGAGACACAGAATCGGAAACAAGTCCTATATCTAAAGCAATATTTGAGACATGCATTCACAGGAAAAAAAAAAAAAAGATTACCTACTATGTTTGTGCCCCTTCATATACTTTTGTTCAAAATGTCCTGACTGCCATCTGCATTACAGATAACATCAGGAAATGTGACTAAAAGGTGAAATGAATGAAGAACTCCGTCTAAAAGAGATAAAAGTAACTCAAGAGTTGTATTTTCAATGCTTCTTTATTTTATAGTCATATAATTGATAGTGTCTCATTCTCTGTGATCTCTAGATCCAGATTTTACTTTTATCAATTTCTCTGGAAAAGAAAAAAATATTATCTTATTTTCGTGCATAAAGAGTTTTACGGCATGTATCAAAATATTTATGTTTCCCCTTACCCAACACAAACCATAGCTAAAGCTTTGCTTGCATTTTAATGACTTTGCACTTTGCACTTCCTCAGACACAGTATTTGAGAACTATATTCTAATATCATTGAAATCTTTTAGCATCAAAATAGTAGGGAGAAATTTATTTAACACCTAGGAAAATTATTTTTTATTCTTTCAGAGATTTTTCGAAATGTATATTTACACATTAAAACAATGTATAGTCTTTCTCTCATCTTTAATTCAAATGACAGCATGTTCTATTCTTTATCACATTTATTTAAAATATACACTTTGGAAAATTTTCCATATGGTTACATAAAGTGCTATTTCATTGTTTGTTTTCTTGTGGTAAAAAGCACATAACCTAAAATTTACCATCTTAACCATTTTTAAGCATACACTAGAGTTAACTATATGTGTCTTGTTGTGCGACATCTCTAGAACTTTTCCACCTTTTTTTAACAGATAGTGTAATATGGGCTTCAGGAGTAGACTTTAGTGATTCATCATTTACGTATAATTCTCAGTGCTCATAACAAGTGCCTCCTTAATACCCATCACCCATTTAACCCATCCTCCACCCACCACCCTTCCAGCAACCCTGTTTGTTTCCTCTGTACTTTAGTCTCTTAATGGTTTGCCTCCCCCTCTGATTTTCCCCCTTCCTCTACGTTCATCTGTTTTGTTTCTTAAATTCCACATATGAGTGAAATCATATGGTACTTTTTTTTCTCTAACTTCTTTCGCTTAGCATAATACACTCTAGCTCCATCCACATTGTTGCAAATGGAAAGATTTCAATCTTTTTGATGACTGGGTATGTATATATACATATAGCACTTGTTCTTTATCCACTAATCAGTTGATAGACATTTGGGCTCTTTCTATAATTTGGCTATTATTGATAGCAGTGCTATAAATATTGGGGTGCATGTGCCCCTTTAAATCAGTATTTTTGTATCCATTGGGTAAATACCTAGTAGTCCAATTGCTGGATCCTATGGTAGTTCTAATTTTAACTCTTTGAGGAAGCTCCATACTGTTTTCCAAAGCAGCTGCACAGGTTTGCATTCTCACCAACAGTGTAAGAGGTTTCCTCTTTCTCCACATCCTTGCCAACACCTGTTGTTTCCTGTCTTGTTAATTTTAGCCATTCTGACAGGTGCGAGGTGATATCTCCGTGTAATTTTGATTTGTATTTCTCTGATGATGAGTCATGTTGAGCATTTTCCATGTGTCTTTTGGCCCTCTGGTTGTCTTCTTTGGAAAAATGTCTATTCATGTCTTTCCATTTTTTAACTGGATTGTTTTTGGGTTGAGTTTGATAAATTCTTTATAGATTTTGGATACTAGTTCTTTATCTGATAACATCATTTGCAGATATCTTCTCTCACTCTGCAGGTTGCCTTTTGGTTTTGTTGATCATTTCCTTTGCTGTGCAGAAACTTTTTATCTTGATGAAGTCCCAATAGTTCATTTTTGCTTTTGTTTCCCTTGCCTCCAGAGACATGTCTAGTAAGAAATTGTTATAGCTGACATCAAGGAGTTTACTGCCTGTGTTCTGCTCTGGGATTTTGATGGTTTCGTGTCTCACATTTAGGTCTTTTATCCTTTTGAATTTATTTTTGTGGATGGTGTAAGAAAGTAATCCCATTTCATTCTTCTGCATGTTGCTGTCCAGTTTTTCCATCACCATTTGCAGAAGAGACTGCTTTTTTTTCCATTGGATATTCTTTCCTATGTTGTCGAAGATTGGTTGACCACATAGAACTTTTTCATTTTGCCAAAGTGAAACTCGACACCCATTATATAACGACTCCCCTTTCCCCTGTCTCCCCAGATCATAGCAACCATCCCTCCACTTTCTTGTTCTAAGAGTTGGACTACTTTACATACCTCAGATAAGTGAAGTCATGCAGTATTTGACTTTTTGTGATTGGCTCAGGTCACTTAACATTACATAGTGAAGGTTCACCCATGTTGTATCATGTGACAGGATTTCCTTCTTTAAAGGCTAAATATTGTATGTTTATATCACATTTCCTTTTTCCATTTGTGACCAATAGACATTTAAGTTACTTCCATTCTTGGCTATTGTGAACAATGCTGCAATGAATATGGGAGTGCAAATGTCTCCTCAAGATCCTGATTTCAATTCCTTTAAATATATTCTTCGAAGTTGGTTTGGTGGATCTTATAGTTATTTTAATTTTTTGAGGAACCTCCATACTATTTTCCTTGGTGACTGTACCATTTTACATGCCCAGTGACAGTAAATAAAGGTTCAAATGCATCCACAAAGATGGAAATACTTGTATTTTTTTTTATTTTTGTGATAGTGGCCATCCTAACAGGTATGAGGAAATATCTCATTGTGGTTTTGACTTGCATTTCCCAGATGTTTAGTCATGTTGAATATCTTTGATATGCATTTTGGCCATTTATGTATCTTACTTAGAGAAATGTCTATCCAAGTCCTTTGTTCTTTTAAGGTGAGATATTTTATTGTTTTATTTTTTTACTTTTTGTTGTTGAGTTATAGAACTTTCTTATATATTCTGATCAAATATGTTTTGCAAACACTTTCTCCCATTCAGTAGGTTGCCTGTTCACTTTCTTGATTGTTTCATTTGCTTCACAGAAGTTATTGAGATTGATATAGTCCCACCAGTGTATTATTGCTTTTCTTGCCTGTGCTTTTGGTATAATATTCGAGAAATCTTCATCAAATCCATTGTAGAGAGGTTTCCACCTGTGTTTTTTCTATGGGTTTTACAGTTTCAAACTTTACGTTTAGGTCTTTCATTTATTTCAGTTATTTTTTGTGTGTGGTATAAAATAGGGTCCAACTTTATTGTGTGTGCATATCCAGTTTTCTGACACCATTTACTCTAGAAAATACCCATTACCTATTACTGGCAACCTTGTCAAAGATCATTTGACCATATAAGCGAAGGCTTATTTCTGTCCTTTCTATTCTGTTGCATTGGTTTATACAAGTACCAGAACATTTTAACATTTAACATTGTACATAACAATGTATACAACTTGTATAACTTGTACATTATACAAGTACCATAACATCTTAGCATTTAACATTGTACATTTGCAATGTGTTTTGAAATCAGGATGAGTGATGCCTGAATTCTTTGAGGTTTTTGTTTTGTTTTGATTTGTTTTTTTTCCAAGATTGTTTCTGTTGTTTTGAATCCTTGAGATTCCATATGAATTTTAGAATTTTACTTATATTTCTGCAAAAAAAATGACATTGAGATTTTTATTGGAATTTTCACTGACTATGTAGATTGCTTTAGGTAGTATGGACATTTAAAAAATATTAAATTTTTCAACCTGTGAACACTGGATATTTTTCCATTTACCCGTGTCTTTAATTTCCTTCATCCACATTTTGTTGTTTTGAGTATATAAATCTTTTGCCTTGTAATTTTTTGTGAAGGTAATATTTGTTTAGTAAATCCTTGGAATTTTGGATGGTGGGTCATGTGTCGAAGAAAGACCACAAAGGAAAGTGAACTAGAGAAGTTTATTACTCACAAGTCCTATATGTCTTGAGGGGATGGTCAAGGCAATGTGTAGGCAAAGAACAAGAAGCAGGACCTAGGGCACATGCTTTTATTAGGTTCTATAAGAGGAGTGCTTTGGGGTTCCTGGGCTAGGCTGGATTGGTAAACTCAAACCAAAAGAACAGATTTTAGTAAGTTCCATGAGGATCTTACCTAAGGGGTGCCCAAGGGGAAAGAGCTACAAAGCAGAAGAGATTGTTTATTCCAAGGGATGTTGAGGGCATCATATCAGGAACTTACATTTACTTGTGACTATGGTCTGTTATCCAGGGCATACATTCAAGGGACGGGCTAGTGTCAGTCCAAGGCCACTTAGCCACACAAAGTAGATGTGAAGGCAGCAATATTATGGAAGAGTTTAGCTAAGTTTTCAACATGCCTCTTCATTAAGTTTTATTCCTAATTATTTTCCCATGCCATTATAAATGGGATTGTTGTCTTCTGTTTCAGAATGTTCATTGTTAGTGTATAGAAACATAATTTACTTTGTGTATTAACTTTCTAGCCTGCTACTTTGCTAAATTTGCTTATTCTAATATTTTTTGTGTAATTTTCAGGATTTTCTACATGTACAACCATATCACCTGCAAACAGAGATAATTTTACTTCTTCCCTTCCACTTTGGGTGACTTTTATATGTTTTTCTTGCCTAATTGCTCTGAGTCGTACTTCTGCTACTGTATTGAATGGATGTGTGAGACAAGTCAATCTTCTTCCTAGTCTTAGAAAGAAAGCTTTTCAGCAATGAGTGCCATGTTAGCTGTGGACTTTTTATACATGGGTATTATATTGAGGTAATTTTCTTTTATTCTAGTTTGCAGAGTTGGGGGGTTGGGTTTTTTTGTTTGTTTGTTTACCATGAAAAAGTGTTAAGTTTTGTCAAGGGCCTTTTCTGCATCATGAGATAATCATATGTTTTATCATTCTTCGTTCTGTTAACATGGTGCATCACATCGATTGATTTTTGTATGTTGAATCATATTTGTACTCCAGACATAAATCCCACTTAGTAATGGTGTATAGTCATTTAAATGTGTTGTTGAATTCATTTTGCTAATATTTTTTGAAGATGTAGGCATCAATATTCATGGAGTTTGTTGGTCTGCAGTCTTCTTGCAGTGTCTTTATCTGACTTTGGTATCAAGGTAATGTTGGTCTTATGAATTGTTTTAAAATTGTTCACTCCTATTCAATTTTGGGGAACAGTTTGAGAAGGATAGGTATAAATTATTTTTTAAATATTTGGTAGAATTCACCAATGAGGCAATATAGTCCTGCATCTTACTTTGTTGATAGATTATAATTACCCATCCAGTCCCCTTATTTGTCATTGCTCTGTTCAAATTTCTATTTATTCATGATTCAGCCCTGATAGGTTGCATGTTCCATTTCTTCTGGGTTATCCAATATGCTGACATACAATTGTTCAGGGTAATCTAATGAGCATTTATATTCCTGTTGTATTGATGATAATGTCTCCTCTTTTATTTAAATTTCATTTATTTTAGTCTTTTCTCTCTCTTTCTTGGTAAGAGTACCTAAAAGCTTGTATACTTTTTATCTTAAAAACAAAACAAACAAACAAAAAAAAACACCTCTTAGTTCCACTGATCTTTTATCTTGTCTTTTTACTTTTTTGTTAATTTTCACTCTAATATTTGTTATTTTCTTCTTCTACGAACTTAGTATTTCATTTATTTTCCTTTTTCTAGTTCCTTGAGGTGTAAATTCAGGTTGTCTCTTCTCTTGATGTAGGCATTTATTGTTATAAGATTCCCTCTTAAAACTGCTTCTGCTAAGGCCTGAAAGTCTTGGTGTGTTATGTTTCCATTCTTGTCTAAGATAGATAGATATAGATATAGATATAGATATAGATATAGATATAGATATAGATATAGATATAGATAGGTTTTTTTTCATTCCCCTTCTGATTTCTTTTTTGAGCCATTGGTTGTTCAGGAGTGTGTTGTTCAATTTCCACATATTTGTGAATTTTCCAGGTTCTTTCTTCCTGCTGTCGAATTATAGTTCCATACCATTGTATGCAGAAAAGGTCCTTGACATGATTTCAGTCTTAAATTTATTAAGATTTGTTTGTGGTCCTACACACGATCTGTCTTGGAAAATGTTCATTAGGCACTTGAGAAGAATATGCATGTTGCTGGTGTTTGTAGAATATTCTACATATGTCTGCTAGCCCATTTGGTGGAAAGTGTAGTTCAGGTGCAATATTTCCTTTTTGATTTTCTGTATGGATGATTATCTATTATTGAAAGTGAGGTACCCTTAGTTAATTGCTGTCTATTTCTCCCTTATTATCTGTTAACATATGCCTTATATATTTAGGTGCTCCAATGTTGGGCACATATTTATTTACTATTGACATTTCCTCTTGATGAATTGACACCTTAATCATTATATAATGACTTTATTTTTCTCTCATTACAATTTTTGATTTAATATCTATGTTGTCTGATATAAATATGCTACTTCTGCTCTCTTTTGGTTTCCATTTGCATGGAATAGCTTTTTCTATCCCTTCATTTTCAGCCAATGTGTATCTTCAAAAGTGCAGTATATTCTTTGTTGCCAGCATATAGTTGGGTAGTTTTTCAGCCATTCTATATCTTGTGATTGGAGAATTTACTCCATTTATATTTAAATAAATATTTATAGGTAAGGACATACTACTGACATTTTGTTCATTTTATTCTGAATATTTTGTAGATTCTTTGTTCCTTTTTTCTTTTGCTACCTTCCTATGCGAAATGATGATTTTCTATAGTAGTATGTTTTGACTTTTTTCTCATTATCTTTTGTGTACCTACTATATGTTTTTGCTTTGTGAATAGCATAAGGCTTACAAAAACATCTTACCATTGTGACAGTCTATTTTAAGCTGATAACAACTTAAGTTTGTTCAGATACAAAAGCTCAACATTTTTATTACCACCCTGTCACATTTTATGTTTTTGATGCCACAATTTACACCTTTTATATTGTGTATCCATAAGCAAATTATTGTAGCTATAGTTATTTTTAATTCTTTTGTTTTCACCTTCATACTACACTTATAAGTGATTTGTATACTACCATTATTGGAATATCTGAATTTGACTATATATTTACCTTTATAAATGCATTTCATACTGGGGCTGTATGAGTCATACTGGGGCTTTTTGTGGCCCTGAGACTTGTGGTGTGGAGCACTAATTGCTGGGGTTATGTGAATGACTCCAGGTTTGCAGGGGCACTGTGTTTTAGCTCAGGCACGTGGATTCTAGCACATTGACAACCTTGTGGCTCTTGGTGGCAAGAGCCAAGGGGGTCCACGGTGGCTGCTAGAGTTGTTGTAATTCTCAGCAGTGCCTCCAGTTCCAGGGGCAAGGGCCAAGGCAAGTGGTGGTCGTCGCTGGAGCCAGTGGTTTGCACATGCTGGTAGAATGGACTTTTACAGGCACACACATAATGGTGAAGGCCAAAGCCAGAACTAATGATGGCACATTAACAGTTGCAGGGCCCGGGCTGTTGACATGCAGTCATGCAGCTGCAGGGACTAGCTGCAGACACCAAGATGGTGGTGACTGCTGCTGATGGGAACCAAGCTGGCAGAGTACAAGGGAAGGCTAGCTGCCATTGCTTGCAGCAGTGCAGGTTAGTGACAGGAGTTAAAGTTCTCTCTGAGTACCTGAGAATCTGCAAGGGCTGGGCTGTTGGTATTCATTTTTGCAGCCTTAGGAGCTCATAGTGAAGGTGCATATGGCTATGGGGGTCAGCTTTGGGAGATAGGGCAGACATAATTCACATGCTGCCACAGAGACTAAAGCTGGTTTCAGGTGCAGAGGCCACACTGGATTCTGGGGCCTACAATGTCCTCAGTGGCACTAGCTCTGGCAGTTCCAGTGAGATGAGGGGAGGGAAGGACTCAGGCAGCTGGAACCTGAAAGCAAAAATTTGTAGGACTCTCAATGGTGAAGGCTACAGGGGGTCAATTGCGATGGTGTTGGCTATGATATCCTAAAGCAGCTATGGTTATCTGTGGAGCAATCTGCCAATATCCATGACGGGGTCCTCTATGATGATGTTCTACAGTGTCTAGAAGGATTGCTGAAGTCCTCAGTATGGCTGCTAGAATCGTCTGCATTTCAGGCCTTTGGGAATTTTGCTGCTACATGACTGATTATGGTAGCCCCTGCCCTTCTTCCTTATTCCTAGCCATCTCCAGATATCTCAGCTATACCAAGCTCTAGGTGAAGTGAAACTGAAGTGAAACGTACATGCAGTGCCCTGAATCTAGTCACTCACCTGGCTGGCTTCTTTCCAGTGAGGGCAACACTCTTGGGCTAGGGAATTCCTTCTTGGCACTAAGATGAAATGGGCTAGAGAATTCTCTCTTGGCCTGGGGATGAAATTATGTAAATAAAATGAATCAGTTCCTCCTACCCTTTATGTGCAATTTTCTCAGGGTTTTTGCTCCACTGCATTGCTGAAGCTCCTTAAGTGAATTCTTGAACTCTTCCCAGGCTATTTTCATTCGTGGATAGATGTCTAGTTGTTGTTCTTTGTGGGGAAAGGTGGCTGGCATAGGGAGGCTCCTACTCTGCCTTTTGGTGATTTAACTCTCCTGTAGCAATTTACTTTCAAATGGTAACTATCTTCAATTACATATAAGAAAATCTACTCTTACATCTCCCCTCGCCTTTATACTATCATTGTCACAAATTATTTTTAATAGTTTGTATCCATTAATCCACAGTTATATTTATTTTTATGATTTTATTTTTTTAAGTTAATGCTATATTGAAAGTGATTTATGTATGATTATTGCAACATTACAGGATTTTGTATTTATTTATTTATTTACCTTTATCAGAGAGCTTTATGCTTTCATATGCTTCTTTTTGTTGTCTAGCATCCTTTGACTCAACTGGCAGGATTCCGTTTAATAATTCTTGTAAAGCAGGCTCAGTATGACAAACTCCCTTTGCTTTTGTTTATCTGGGAAGGCATTTATCTCTCTTTCACTTTGAAGGATTTATTTTGCCAGATATGATATTTTTGTTTGATGATTTTTTTTTTTGTCTTTCATCATTTTGAATATATCATTCCATTCCATTCCTGCTGAGAAATCCACTGGTAATATTTTGGGAGCTCACTTGTATGTGACAAGTTGTTTTTCCTCTGGCTGGTTTCAAGACTCTCCCTTTGTCTTCAATTTCTGATAGTTTGCTTATAATATATTTCAGTATGGGCCTCTTTGGATTTACTTAGTTGGGATCTTTTGAATTCACTGAATTTGGAGGTCCATTTCCTTCCTTATATTTGAGATATTTGGGGGCCATTATTTCTTCAAATAAACTCCCTGCCCTTTTTTCTCTCCTCTGGTACTCCCAAAATGTGACTATTGATCTACCTCATGGTATACCATAAGTCCCATAAGCTTTCTTCCCTTTTATTTCTTTTCATTTCTCTGATAGGATAACATCAAATTACCTATCTTCAGGTAACTAATTCTTTCTTTTGATTGATCAAGTCTGCTATTCATCTCCTCTAGTGTATTTTTCAATATGTGTGTTATATTCTTCAGCTCTAGAATTTATTTTTTTCTTCTTTGCAGTTTCGGTCTCTGTTGTTGTCATCTTGTTCATGCATTATTTTCCTCATTTAGTTGTCTGTGTTCTTTTGTAGTACATGGAGCTTCTTTAAGAGTATTATTTTGGGGCGTCTGGGTGGCTCAGTCGGTTGAGCGACCTACCTCGGCTCAGGTCACGATCTCACAGCTCCTGAATTCGAGCCCTGCGTCAGGCTCTGTGCTGACAGCTCAGAGCCTGGAGCCTGCTTCGGATTCTGTGTGTCTCTCTCTCTGCCCCAAACCCACTCACATTCTATCTGTCTCTCTCAAAAATAAATAAACATTATTTTTTTTAAAGACTATTATTTTTAATTCTTTGTCAAGTAATTCATAGATCTCCATTGATGTAGGGTCAGTCTGGAGATTTATTTTGATTCTTTGGGCCATATTCCCCTGTTTCTTTGTATACCCTGTTATTTTTTTGCCGTGATTTATGCATTTGAAAAACAGCCACTTCTCTCAGTACTCACAAACTGACTTTGTATAGGAGACCTTCACTAATCAGCCCAGCTAAAGATTCATAAGGATTCTCACATCTTTACCGGGGATGTGTCTTTGAGTTTGGACATGTAATTTCCTAATTAGGTCTGCTTGTGTGTTTTTTAAGAGTTTGTAATCTCTTTCTCCTTTCAATATTTGTCTACAGTACTTCAGGTTCTCTGGCATTGAATAATCTGCTGAGCTCTTTTGTTTTCAGTGGCCCCCAGGCATCAAAAGTATGGCAGTTCCTCATCAGTACTCCAAATCAAGAGGCACAGAAACCACTTCCTTCAGATGTCCCCCAAAGAGCTGAAACATTGGATGTACATTTTATTCTTATTGTTCCTTCCCAAGGAGAAGCTCTGATGTGGGCTTTTCCTTTCATTTGCACCCATCTGTGCTGTCTTGGGGAAAGGTTTATCATAGTTGTTATGAAATGACTTTTCTATCTGTGTCAGTGCACCTGTTCTTGGCTTTGAGCTTGCCTGGAGTCCAGCACCTTCTTAACTGATTTCTAGAGTTCTCATAAAGGCTTTCTGGGGACTGTTTATTGTTGTTAAGTTGGTATCTTTGTGTAAGAATGGGGGCTATAGCTTCCCATTCTGCCATCTTGCTAACGTCACCAATTTTTGTTGTTGTTGTTGTTGTTATTGTTGTTGTTGTTGTTACTAATAACAAATGAATTGAAATTCTTGCTCTTTGGTAGTATTTGTTACATTTATAGCAGTTTGGGGGTAGTCAGAAAACAGTGTATTGTAGGATTAAATTTATTGTTTTTTCTTTTGGATTCATGCCATACAACTGAACCTTCCATAAGACAAAAGAGACAAATATTTACCAGTATTGGTAATGGAACTTTACATGGTTCCCACAGAAAATTTTGTAAAACACCAAAAATTCATGATGATCAACAATCATGGATCCTATACAGGATACTGTTCCATCTGAGTAAATGTGTATAAATTAATTTTTAATAATAAAAGCAGTAGTTTGAAGCTCATTTAACATTCAGAGGAATGATGACATCTTTTTGTCACGAATGCTGTCAAATATGTGGAAAATAAGTTTTAGTTTAGCTTCATTTAATTTGATTTTTACATGAGTTGGAATATTTCTTTCTACATTGGGATGGAATTTTCCCTTTTAGAAAGTGATTGGATACTCAACAATTAAGATTCCAGATTTGTTTAATTCTAATGATGATTTTCTGAAAATTAGTGTAATTTTCCTGATAGCTAGTTATTTATATATATATATATATATATACACATATTATATGTATATATACATATATATACATTGTATGTATAATGTATATACATTATATATATATACATATTATATGTATATATACATATATATACAGTATTATATATATACTAAAGATATAACTTTATATATATTAAATATATATATATTGTATGTATGTATATATATATGTATGTGTGTGTGTGTGTGTGTGTTCACTTCCCTTTCTTGTCTTCATCTAGAATGTGTACTATACCATCAATGTTGTTCAGTGGTTACAGATTTGTTCATTTAGAAAGCAAATTCTTAATGTAAGTGCATAGTTACATTAGTTTTTCTGTTTTGGGTGGGCCCTATATCCCATGTCCAAATTTCATCTAGTCTTTTGGGTATTAATCTGATCTTCACGGACTGTATGTACTGCAGAGGTTATGATGGTTATTCTGCTGTAATTTTGAGGTGCAGGAAAAGTTGTATTTATTTTATTCTTTATAAACATATATAAATTCTCCTGAGTCTCCTCTTCATATGTGGATGGGAATTTGAATTTCAATATGTAATGAGCCATTTATTTTTTTATCCAAGTCTACAGAGTTTTCCAAAAAGGGAGGTATTAAAAAAATACCTCCAGTACTTCTGTGTTCCTGTGTCAAGGTAGCAATCCAGCATCTCCCCAGATGAGTCTTTCCCTACCTATATAAACCACACAATTTATCTCATAAGTTTCTATCATCTACCCTAGGTTCTTTAGTAGACTAGACAATTATTTCCCCTTGTTCCAGGAACTTGCAGAAATCACCTCTTCTTTCAGTCCTGGAGTAATTTCTCACATCCAGTAGTTTTAAACCACGTGACTGTAAAGTTTCAGAGCACTAACAATTTCTCTTAGACGTAAATTGTCCTCCTCTTGTAGGAAAGCAAACCTGTAATTTCTACCCCGGGAGCAATAGGAACCCCAATTCTCTAGGACCCAAACCCCTGCTAAACTCAGAATTCAACTTTCACAGGAGTGGAAGGAAAAAAAAAGGAAAGAAATTGCCTCATTCTTTCTAATTCTATTATAAGGAGATATGTATATATATATATATATATATATATATATATTTTTTTAATCACAATAAACCAAAATTGATTAACTTGCCATATCAGTAGATTAATATTACGGAGGTCAGTGCGATTTTTCTGAGGTTGTCCATTTTTCATCTTATGTGTAATCTGATGCACATTTTCTATCTATGCCTGACTTATTTTCTCTTATTTCTCAGTGTCTTTCCATACGTTATGAAATAATGCCTTTGTCACCTTTAATCTCAGATAGTAACATGTAATAGGATTAAATTGAAATATGGAAAGTGCTTTTATGGCCATTCTAAGGACAAAAATTCTTGCCTTTGTTTACCCTGTCTTCCTGAGGATCACTTGGCTGCTGGGTTGAAATTAGACTGTAGTGGTAGAAAATAGAAGTGAGAAAACCTTTAGAAAGCAGAAATCTTAACCTGCATGAGGGATAATAGTAGGTCAGGCAGGGTTGTGGCAATAAATTTGATGAGAAATGGTTAGATCCTATGTTGAAAATTGATCCAACAGAGTGTACTGATGAATTAGATGTAGTATGTTGGGTAATAAAAGGAATCAGGCATGGATGAAGAGGTTTTAGACTTCACAATGAGAAGAATACAGATGCCGTCAAATTGAGATGAAGTAAACTCTCAGAGGGGCAAGTTTAGGGGCAATACTAATGGTTCACATTTGGAATATGGAAATTATAATGCTCACTAGATGAAACTGGATATATAAAAGTAAGAATTTGGGAAAGAAGTCTGTTGGAGAAATAAAGTTAGGAGCACCGTCATCTTAATGATATTTAAAAAGATGGTAGTAGATGAGATCACCATCAGATCACTATAACTGAGTTGAGGGACATTTCAATATTAAAATACCCAAGAGAAAGTAGGAAGCAAGTGAGGGTAATGATTAGAAGCAGTCAATGGTATATAAAGGAAAAAAAAAAACAACAACAAAAAAACAAAACAACAGGAGAAAGTTGTCCTGGAAGCCAATGGAAGAAAGTACATCTGTGAGGAGGGCACAATCAGCAGTCTTAAATGATGCAGAAAGGTCAATTAAAATGAAGACTGAGAACTAAATTAAATGGGCTATTAAAAGTATAACAGATTATGTAAGATACATTTAATACATATTTCTCACTTTTATTTAATTTCATGCTTTTCTTTAAAATACATGTTTAAGGGGCGCATGGGTGGCTCAGTTGGTTAAGTGTCCAACTTCAGCTTAGGTCATGATCTCACGGTTCGTGAGTTCGAGCCCCGCATCGGACTCTGGGCTGACAGCTCGGAGTCTGGAGCCTGCATCAAATTCTGTGTCTCCCTCTCTCTTTGCCCCTCCCCAGCTTACACACTGTCTCTTTCTCTCTCTCTCTCAAAAAATAAACATTAAAAAATTAAAAAAAATAAAATACATGTTTAAGTAAATCTTTGTGTGACATTAAAAGTCACACAAATGTCAGTAATCTTTATCAGTCTGTCAGTCAAGATTGAAACATAAATCAATAAATAAATCCTAAGTGAAGACCTTTTTTTCCATATTAGTTTCTAATATGGACTTGATGCAATTGATATGCCTTCTCTTCTTTAATTGCCTATCCATCTGTACATGGGATAGGAGCAAAAGGTAATGATACAGATATTTTTATAGTCATTTCTGATCTTCTGCCTGTAAGTTACAGGGTTTTATTTTGCTTCCCTCCACTTTAGAATAATCATGATGGGTGACATTTTCTCTGGGCTACCAGAGTCACCTTTTCTTGATGGTGGCTGACCCTTGTTTTGTGAAGATAGAACTGCTTTAAAACAAACAAACAAAAAACAAAACAAAACAAAACAAAAAAACTGATGTAATTTTAGTGTTTTCCAATTAATACACTGGTAAGCCCAATTGGGTAACATTTTGAATTATACAACTTAATATTGGAGAGTTAGATTAAAATGTTTGCTCTCCAAAAGTGATGACTTTATAAAAAATCCTTAATAAATGAGAGATTGCCCTGTATGATTTGTTATTGGTTGACTTTAGTAAACATGTATTGAAAGACCTACCCTAAACGAAACACTTTGCTGAGTGCAATTCTGAAATCAAATTGTTACTGCATATATTTGCCTTAATAAAATAATAGTACCAATTTTGAAAGATCATATTCTTTTGAACATATACAAACTGATATAATTGGAAATTATATATTTGGAAACTACTTACAGTTAACTTTTTAGTGTTTCACTGTCTCCAAATATAGTTTTAGTCTTTATAGTAAGTCATTTCTGGTGTCTGTTATTAAATGTATCAATTGTTACAAATAGTTTCATTATTTTATTTTTTTATTTAAAACTTTAGTTAAATACAGATTAATCACCTGGATTTTGTTACATAATTCCTTCCTGTATTTTACACAAAATGACATTTTTTTAACGTTTATTTATTTTTGAGACAGAGTATGAATGGGGGAGGGGCAGAGAGAGAGGGAGACACAGAATCGGAACCAGGCTCCAGGCTCTGAGCCATCAGCCCAGAGCCCGACGTGGGGCTCGAACTCACCAACCGTTAGATCGTGACCTGAGCTGAAGTCGGACACTTAACCGACTGAGCCACCCAGGTGCCCCTAAAATGACATTTTAAATAAGGGTAACAAAAATCTATGTTTCAGTCTAGCACCGGTCATTTATGAGCTCTACAACTTTGAGTCAATTTCTCTCAGTTCCTTTATGTGTAATATTTTTTCGGAGGGGGGGCGTATGAAAAAAACCTGTAACATGCTAAGTAACAATATAATTGTTCCTTTGTAAGCCATGTTACAAGTACAAATATTGAGAGAATATGGTCTATTTAGGGACCAGAAGATTGAAGGCTACTTCTTCTGCCCCTTATTTGGTAACATTGGAAGAGCTACTTTGTGGCTGGATTGTCATCTGGCATTGTTTGCCCGCCTAGATCAGGGTTGTTAGAGAACACACAGCAGGGGAATGTAGATCACAAGGTATGGATTCATTCTATTAACGTTGCTATTTCTATTATATTCAACATTGTTTTGTTTGTTTGTTTGTTTGTTTGTTTTTAATATACGAGATGTTAGGGGTGAGAGTGAGTCTGCCTTTTATGAATGGAGGTCTGGGTCCTTGGATTCCCCAGAAGATTTAGGTGAGGATCCGGAGCCAATAAAGACAGCCGGAAGGAAAGTAACAAGCACAAAGCAGTTGTTAAAGTGAAAGTACACTGTCAAGGTATGAGAACCTTGACAGGTTCTGCAAGGTGGAAGGGGTTGTTTTGGGATTGGGTATTGTTGGGTCTTTCTGGTCTTGGAGGAGCTGTGACACTTAGCGGGGTGGTCTCTAATCGAGGCTGCTTTCAATCATTTGGGAAACTTTTCCCACAGGCTGGGACGGGGAGTTTTTGACCCTACAAGGTTAATGCCATAACCCTCTGGATTGTTTCTCGGGTCAGGTGGGCCTTTTCTGCAATGCAAATGAAGTATGAGACTAGGGGTTGCCATAGGGCAGAGGTGGAAGAGGAGAGCTCTTCTGCACCTGTGGCTCTAGATATGTCAGCTCTGGGTTTTGCAAGCCACAAGGTCAGGATGTTGTGCCAACCTGCTCATGTGTAACCTATCATTTATCAATCTCTTGCCTCCTCCAGCTTACATCTCTATCATTACCCTTCAAGGACTTGGGGCTCTGCCTCAGGGCACTCCTTCAATTGCTTTTGTCTAGCTTCTATCTAACAAAACTACTCAAGTTTTAGCACAAAACTGATTTGTGTTTATCACAAAATGCAGCTTAGAGAATCAGATGTATTTTCACGCGTATAATAGGGCCTCCATTGTAATGTAAATCGTAGGTAGTACCAACTCAAGTAAAACTGAATCAATCAGATGTTTGTCTTGAACATGAACATTTTGTTATAATTGACTGAATGTTTCCAGATGTTTGGCTTTGAGCTGACATAGCCACTGTCATAATTACACCCTTCCAAGATATACATAGAATTAGCTACTTCTATTCGTTAATGCTTTCAACATATTATTATCAATCACTTTTTCAATTACTTCTGCAGGATCCAAATTTATTAAACTCTTCATTTAAGCCCATTAAGATACACAATAAGCATGTGTACTTCAAGAAAGTGTTTTGGTGGTCCCAAGTGATATTTAAAGAGCACTTTCCACATCACAGACAACTCTTTTTAAGGGATAAGTTTCTCCCAGTTGGCACTACTATACTCTGAAAATTCCAGTAAACTTTACACATACAGGAACTAATATGTCCTTCCTAACTAATAAACCATTCATTCCATTCTCTTCGTAAATTCATTTTTCATTTAGTCATTACCTGTGTGAGCTGAGTGTAAGTACAGTCCTCATACACTGGGTTAGCTCACTCCTCTTTCAAAAAGAACTGAATCATAGTCATTCCTAGGGTCAACATTCACTTTAAGTAGGGATATTTAAAATGTAACAACCCAAAATTTAACTCAATATCAAGTCACCTTTATGTCTCATCTGACTTCTGACTATGTACTTCAGCTATAATAAGCTACAGAATGAGATTCCCCTAAGCAACTGCCACTAGTTAGGTCTTCCTACTGATTTGTCTCCTATTTCAACCATAGCTGATAGTCCCAGGAACCTGCTGTCTACTTTATGACATTCCAGTTAACTAAGTCATATTTTATTGCTTCCTTAGTACATGCTAGGGTTTTTCTATGACAGCATTTTTCACAATGTGTTCATGAAGCATTAGTTTCCCTGGAGGTTCAAATATGTTGCTAAGTTGTTTCATATTCAAAATAAGTTAGCAAATCTCTTGGCTAAACAAACCTAAACAGTTTCTTTTCTGAATGACTTCTTTGTCAACTGATTTAATATGCAGAATTCTTCAAATTTACTTGGCTGTCAAACACCTCTTTATGTGGAGCATGCATGGGATTTTACTATTCTCTAAGGCATCCTAAATATTCAGGAATGCAAAATTAAAAATCAATTTAATAAGTCTGCAATATTAAAAACGGAGTTGTTTTTGTAGCTTTAGTCAATCTTGAAAGTATTGTTCCAACTCTAAATTTCTCGGACAAATCTGTTTATTTCATTTATTTTAACTAATGCAGGAATAGCACTTACTGTGTGTGAAACATTGCTCCGTTTACTTTTTAAATGTTATTTCAGTTTAGTTGCCTAACAACCCTACAACTGGGTGAATTATTATCCATACTTTACATATGAGAAATTGGATGCCACAAAGGTGATTTTCCCCACAGCCATTCAACTACAAGTGGATAGAACTGGAATTCAAATCCAGACTGTTTTCAGAGTCCAGGCTCTTAGCCAATAAACTGAATGGCTTTCCTGACCCAAAGTCACATTCATATGATACACAATTTTTATAAATACATTAAGTGTGCTTACCTGCGACACATTGGCTCTGGACAAAGGGAAATTCTAATCAACTAATATTCAAAGAATTTGTCCTACTTGACCTCTAATTTCCAGTATGTAAAATAAGAATGTAAACTAAAATAACAGCAGCAATAATAACAAAGGAAAAGGAGAGAGACAACTTAACAAGCATTCATTATCCCAGTGTCTTAGCATGGGTTGCCATTGGAAAATACCCCCAAATGGATGAGTTGAACAACAGAAATTTATTTCTCACAGTTCTGGGGGCTGAGAAGTCCAAGATCAAGGTGCCACCAAGGCAGTTATTATTCTGAGGCCTCTCTTCTTGGCTGGTAAGCATCTGCCATCTCACTATGTGTGGTACATGACCATTTTGTGAGTGTGTAGGAAGAGAAAGATTGAGAGAATGAGCTCTTTAGTGTATCTTCTTATAAAGGCACTAGCCCTATCAGAGCAGAGCCCTACCCTTATGACCTCATCCAACCTAAATTACCTCCTTATGGGTCCTATCTCCAAATACAGTCACATTGGGGGTTAGGGCTTTGTGTGAATTTTGGTGGGACACAATTCAGCCCATAGCATCCCCTATACTTTATAGGTGCCCTTGCAATTAGGTTGGAATCATCTGACTGGTTCTTGTCAATAAATTGAGAGCAAACGTGATGAGTGGGCCAAGAGAATTAAGAGCCTTTGATTCTCTGTCCTCTCTCTCTTTACCTGCTGTGGTGGCCATGTAGTTTAAATAAGGTAGTTCTAAGTTGGAGGAGGACTGTCTGATTTCCAACAGACTGTAGTTTCAGCAAAAATATGTTTTTTTGTGTGCATTAAGTCATGAAAGTTCTGGTCTTGCCCATTGTGACTTTAAGCATCCCTATTTTTTCCCTTTACAGTTGGTAAGTTATTTTATAAAGAAAATATATAGCTTGGAGTAGGAGAGTGGGTAAATGTCATGTATGGTACAGTGGATTTTAAGAGAATAATGTAACTAGCATTTATAATCCCAAATCAGCTGTTATTTCACTATAAAATCTCCTAGAAGCCATAATTTTTTTTATCTTTTTGAATCTACATAAAACTTAACTAAGTTTTCTCAGTTATTGCCTAAAACACATTTTATAAGGAAGGAAGTATTTAAGAGAGCAGAAAGGAACACTCACTGAATATAGTAGACTAGTTATAATCCCATTTTTGTCAAGACTTAACTCTGCCCTTTAATAAATCACTTAACTACCCTGAGCCTGGGTGTCCCCCTATAAAAATATTGGCCGGATTGAATGGACGTCTCAAAGAAGATTTCAAATCCATTACTATGACATAGTAATATAAAATTAGAGAAAACATATGTTTATCTGGATGTAGTAAGATATTAAAAATACTCTAAGAATATTTTTTTAATCTGTTTTTATTCATTCTATCTTTACTTGCATGTTCTAGCTCATAATTAGCATCAAATTCATTAATAAAAACAGAGAACTGGATTTATTTCCCTACAATGAAACTTTAAATTTGTTTTCATAGGATCTTAAAAAAACCTTTAATAACAACAATGTCAAAATATGTGAAATATTGCAAGATCATTTTATTGTCTGTATTAGCTCAAGCCACCATACCAAAATTTCGCAAACTGAGTGGCTTAAAGCAGCAGAAATTTACTTTTTCACAGTCTGGCAGGTTGGAATTCTAAGATCAAGATGCTAGCAAGGTTGGTTTCTGGTGAGACCTCTCTTCCTGGCTTATAGATGGCTGCCTTCCTGCTGTGTCCTCACATGGTCTTTCCTCACATGTCCTCACATGGTCTTATCTGACACTAGTCTCATTGGATTAAGGCCTCATTCTTATGACCTTATTGACCCTTCATGACTTCTAGAAGTCCTTTGACTTTTCCAAATATTGTCACAATGGGGTTAGAGCTTTAACATGTAAATTTTTGAGAGAAACGATTTAATTTATAACACTGTCACATATTACATTTATTTTCTTAACTAACTTCAATGTTATAAATTTGGTGGAATATGCTGAATTTATTAATCACAGATATAGACATCTGATCTTTGCTATAGGAGTATAAATTTCTAATTTCAATATTATGTGTGTAACCCTAAATTATTGTCAGACAAATTAAAGTTATTTAATTTGATGACATCATTTTTCTTTCTTAAACATCTCTAAATCCCAGTTTTTCTTTTACAAAATGGAAATAAAATTCCTATATCATAGAGCATGATCTTATAAGACTTAAATTAGAAATAGCTCTTAAGAAATTAACATGCTAGACACATAATAAAAAATTGTTACTCTCTTTATTCTGCAGATTAAATTACATTAGTTTGAATTCAAATCATCTTGGTCAGCACTAGACCCAAGCAAGTAAGCGGTAGGATAAGAGCTTAAACTTCTGAAAAAAAAAAAAAAACCAGTAAGTTTAAAAAGTTCGAGAGAAACATGGTTGGAAGAGGTGTTGTTTTATACTTACACTGTAAAATTTAAAACTGTAAATTTAAGATGACCAGAAACCAAATTATTGTTCACATTTTTCTGTGTACTCTGAGGAAGATTTGCCTTTGCAGTTACCCACTAACAGCCTTCGAGGGCATCTGTGGAAGCCAAAATTCATGGGAGGCATGATGGAGGAAGCAGGTCAAGAATAGCAATGCAATCGGGCAAGATGGCGGCTTAGGAGGACGCTGGGCTCACCGCACGTCCTGCTGATCACTTAGATTCCATCTACACCTGCCTAAATAACCCAGAAAACCGCCAGAGGATTAGCAGAACAGAGTCGCCGGAGCCAAACGCAGACGAGAGGCCCACGGAAGAGGGTAGGAAGGGCGGCGAGGCGGTGCGCGCTCCACGGACTGGCGGGAGGGAGCCGGGGCGGAGGGGCGGCTCGCCGGCCAAGCAGAGCCCCCGAGTCGGGCTTGCAAAAGCGGAGGGGCCGGGCGGACTGTGTTCCGACAGCAAGCGCGACTTAGCGTCTGGGAGGTCAGAAATTAACAGCTCTGCTCGGAAAGCGGGAAGGCTGGAGGACAAAGGGAGGGAGAGCTGCTGAGCCCCCTGACAACAGAGCTCAGTTTGGTGGGGAACAAAGGCGCTCGCCAGCGCCATTTCCCCCGCCCATCCCCCAGCCGAAATCCCAAAGGGAACCGGTTCCTGCCAGGGAACTTGCTCGCTCCGCGCAAACACCCAACTCTGCGCTTCTGCGGAACCAAACCTCCGGCAGCGGATCTGACTCCCTCCCGCTGCCACAGGGCCCCTCCTGAAGTGGATCACCTAAGGAGAAGCGATCTAAGCCTGCCCCTCCTGCCCCCGAGCACCTTGCCTACCCACCCCAGCTAATACGCCAGATCCCCAGCATCACAAGCCTGGCAGGGTGCAAGTAGCCCAGACGAGCCACACCACCCCACAGTGAATCCCGCCCCTAGGAGAGGGGAAGAGAAGGCACACACCAGTCTGATTGTGGCCCCAGCGGTGGGCTGGGGGCAGACATCAGGTCTGACTGCGGCCCCGCCCACCAACTCCAGGTATACACCACAGCACAGGGGAAGTGCCCTGCAGGTCCTCACCACGCCAGGGACTATCCAAAATGACCAAGCGGAAGAACTCCCCTCAGAAGAATCTCCAGGAAATAACAACAGCTAATGAGCTGATCAAAAAGGATTTAAATAATATAACAGAGAGTGAATTTAGAATAATAGTCATAAAATTAATCGCTGGGCTTGAAAACAGTATACAGGACAGCAGAGAATCTCTTGCTACAGAGATCAAGGGACTAAGGAACAGTCACGAGGAGCTGAAAAACGCTTTAAACGAAATGCATAACAAAATGGAAACCACCACAGCTCGGCTTGAAGAGGCAGAGGAGAGAATAGGTGAACTAGAAGATAAAGTTATGGAAAAAGAGGAAGCTGAGAAAAAGAGAGATAAAAAAATCCAGGAGTATGAGGGGAAAATTAGAGAATTAAGTGATACACTAAAAAGAAATAATATACGCATAATTGGTATCCCAGAGGAGGAAGAGAGAGGGAAAGGTGCTGAAGGGGTACTTGAAGAAATCATAGCTGAGAACTTCCCTGAACTGGGGAAGGAAAAAGGCATTGAAATCCAAGAGGCACAGAGAACTCCCTTCAGACGTAACTTGAATCGATCTTCTGCACGACATATCATAGTGAAACTGGCAAAATACAAGGATAAAGAGAAAATTCTGAAAGCAGCAAGGGGTAAACGTGCCCTCACATATAAAGGGAGACCTATAAGACTCGTGACTGATCTCTCTTTTGAAACTTGGCAGGCCAGAAAGAATTGGCAAGAGATTTTCAGGGTGCTAGACAGAAAAAATATGCAGCCAAGAATCCTTTATCCAGCAAGTCTGTCATTTAGAATAGAAGGAGAGATAAAGGTCTTCCCAAACAAACAAAAACTGAAGGAATTTGTCACCACTAAACCAGCCCTACAAGAGATCCTAAGGGGGACCCTGTGAGACAAAGTCCCAGAGACATCACTATAAGCATAAAACATACAGACATCACAATGACTCTAAACCCGTATCTTTCTATAATAACACTGAATGTAAATGGATTAAATGCGCCAACCAAAAGACATAGGGTATCAGAATGGATAAAAAAACAAGACCCATCTATTTGCTGTCTACAAGAGACTCATTTTAGACCTGAGGACACCTTTAGATTGAGAGTGAGGGGATGGAGAACTATTTATCATGCGACTGGAAGCCAAAAGAAAGCTGGAGTAGCCATACTTATATCAGACAAACTAGACTTTAAATTAAAGGCTGTAACAAGAGATGAAGAAGGACATTATATAATAGTTACAGGGTCTATCCATCAGGAAGAGCTAACAATTATCAATGTCTATGCACCGAATACCGGAGCCCCCAAATATATAAAACAATTACTCATAAACATAAGCAACCTTATTGATAAGAATGTGGTAATTGCAGGGGACTTTAATACACCACTTACAGAAATGGATAGATCAACTAGACACACGGTCAATAAAGAAACAAGGGCCCTGAATGAGACATTGGATGAGATGGACTTGACAGATATATTTAGAACTCTGCATCCCAAAGCAACAGAATATACTTTCTTCTCGAGTGCACATGGAACATTCTCCAAGATAGATCATATACTGGGTCACAAAACAGCCCTTCATAAGTTTACAAGAATTGAAATTATACCATGCTTACTTTCAGACCACAATGCCATGAAGCTTGAAATCAACCACAGGAAAAAGTCTGGAAAACCTCCAAAAGCATGGAGGTTAAAGAACACCCTACTAGCGAATGAGTGGGTCAACCAGGCAATTAGAGAAGAAATTAAAAAATATATGGAAACAAACGAAAATGAAAATACAACAATCCAAACGCTTTGGGACGCAGCAAAGGCAGTCCTGAGAGGAAAATACATTGCAATCCAGGCCTATCTCAAGAAACAAGAAAAATCCCAAATACAAAATCTAACAGCACACCTAAAGGAACTAGAAGCAGAACAGCAAAGGCAGCCTAAGCCCAGCAGAAGAAGAGAAATAATAAAGATCAGAGCAGAAATAAACAATATAGAAACTAAAAAAACTGTAGAGCAGATCAACGAAACCAAGAGTTGGTTTTTTGAAAAAATAAACAAAATTGACAAACCTCTAGCCAGGCTTCTCAAAAAGAAAAGGGAGATGACCCAAATAGATAAAATCATGAATGAAAATGGAACTATTACAACCAATCCCTCAGAGATACAAACATTTATCAGGGAATACTATGAAAACTTATATGCCAACAAATTGGACAACCTGGAAGAAATGGACGAATTCCTGAACACCCACACGCTTCCAAAACTCAATCAGGAGGAAATAGAAAGCTTGAACAGACCCATAACCAGCGAAGAAATTGAATCGGTTATCAAAAATCTCCCAACAAATAAGAGTCCAGGACCAGATGGCTTCCCAGGGGAGTTCTACCAGACGTTTAAAGCAGAGATAATACCTATCCTTCTCAAGCTATTCCAAGAAATAGAAAGGGAAGGAAAACTTCCAGACTCATTCTATGAAGCCAGTATTACTTTGATTCCTAAACCAGACAGAGACCCAGTAAAAAAAGAGAACTACAGGCCAATATCCCTGATGAATATGGATGCAAAAATTCTCAATAAGATACTAGCAAATCGAATTCAACGGCATATAAAAAGAATTATTCACCATGATCAAGTGGGATTCATTCCTGGGATGCAGGGCTGGTTCAACATTCGCAAATCAATCAACGTGATACATCACATTAACAAAAAAAGAGAGAAGAACCATATGATCCTGTCAATCGATGCAGAAAAGGCCTTCGACAAAATCCAGCACCCTTTCTTAATAAAAACCCTTGAGAAAGTCGGGATAGAAGGAACATACTTAAAGATCATAAAAGCCATTTATGAAAAGCCCACAGCTAACATCATCCTCAACGGGGAAAAACTGAAAGCTTTTTCCCTGAGATCAGGAACACGACAAGGATGCCCACTCTCACCGCTGCTGTTTAACATAGTGCTGGAAGTTCTAGCATCAGCAATCAGACAACAAAAGGAAATCAAAGGCATCAAAATTGGCAAAGATGAAGTCAAGCTTTCGCTTTTTGCAGATGACATGATATTATACATGGAAAATCCGATAGACTCCACCAAAAGTCTGCTAGAACTGATACAGGAATTCAGCAAAGTTGCAGGATACAAAATCAATGTACAGAAATCAGTTGCATTCTTATACACTAACAATGAAGCAACAGAAAGACAAATAAAGAAACTGATCCCATTCACAATTGCACCAAGAAGCATAAAATACCTAGGAATAAATCTAACCAAAGATGTAAAGGATCTGTATGCTGAAAACTATAGAAAGCTTCTGAAGGAAATTGAAGAAGATTTAAAGAAATGGAAAGACATTCCCTGCTCATGGATTGGAAAAATAAATATTGTCAAAATGTCAATACTACCCAAAGCTATCTACACATTCAATGCAATCCCAATCAAAATTGCACCAGCATTCTTCTCGAAACTAGAACAAGCAATCCTAAAATTCATATGGAACCACAAAAGGCCCCGAATAGCCAAAGGAATTTTGAAGAAGAAGACCAAAGCAGGAGGCATCACAATCCCAGACTTTAGCCTCTACTACAAAGCTGTCATCATCAAGACAGCATGGTATTGGCACCAAAACAGACACATAGACCAATGGAATAGAATAGAAACCCCAGAACTAGACCCACAAACGTATGGCCAACTCATCTTTGACAAAGCAGGAAAGAACATCCAATGGAAAAAAGACAGCCTCTTTAACAAATGGTGCTGGGAGAACTGGACAGCAACATGCAGAAGGTTGAAACTAGACCACTTTCTCACACCATTCACAAAAATAAACTCAAAATGGATAAAGGACCTGAATGTGAGACAGGAAACCATCAAAACCTTAGAGGAGAAAGCAGGAAAAGACCTCTCTGACCTCAGCCGTAGCAATCTCTTACTCGACACATCCCCAAAGGCAAGGGAATTAAAAGCAAAAGTGAATTACTGGGACCTTATGAAGATAAAAAGCTTCTGCACAGCAAAGGAAACAACCAACAAAACTAAAAGGCAACCAACGGAATGGGAAAAGATATTTGCAAATGACATATCGGACAAAGGGCTAGTGTCCAAAATCTATAAAGAGCTCACCAAACTCCACACCCGAAAAACAAATAACCCAGTGAAGAAATGGGCAGAAAACATGAATAGACACTTCTCTAAAGAAGACATCCGGATGGCCAACAGACACATGAAAAGATGTTCAGCGTCGCTCCTTATCAGGGAAATACAAATCAAAACCACACTCAGGTATCACCTCACGCCAGTCAGAGTGGCCAAAATGAACAAATCAGGAGACTATAGATGCTGGAGAGGATGTGGAGAAACGGGAACCCTCTTGCACTGTTGGTGGGAATGCAAATTGGTGCAGCCGCTCTGGAAAGCAGTGTGGAGGTTCCTCAGAAAATTAAAAATAGACCTACCCTATGACCCAGCAATAGCACTGCTAGGAATTTATCCAAGGGATACAGGAGCACTGATGCATAGGGCCACTTGTACCCCAATGTTCATAGCAGCACTCTCAACAATAGCCAAATTATGGAAAGAGCCTAAATGTCCATCAACTGATGAATGGATAAAGAAATTGTGGTTTATATACACAATGGAATATTACATGGCAATGAGAAAAAATGAAATATGGCCTTTTGTAGCAACGTGGATGGAACTGGAGAGTGTGATGCTAAGTGAAATAAGCCATACAGAGAAAGACAGATACCATATGGTCTCACTCTTATGTGGATCCTGAGAAACTTAACAGGAACCCATGGGGGAGGGGAAGGAAAAAAAAAAAAAAAAAAAAAAAAGAGGTTAGAAAGGGAGAGAGCCAAAGCATAAGAGACTGTTAAAAACTGAGAACAAACTGAGGGTTGATGGGGGGTGGGAGGGAGGAGAGGGTGGGTGATGGGTATTGAGGAGGGCACCTTTTGGGATGAGCACTGGGTGTTGTATGGAAACCAATTTGTCAATAAATTTCAGAAAAAAAAAAAATAATAAAATCAGTTTTCACCTAAAAAAAAAAAAATAAAATAAAAAAAAAAAAAAAAAAAAAAAAAAAAAAAGAATAGCAATGCAATCAACAGGACATACATGACATTAGTATAATTCGGAGGTAGGAAGGTCTATATTGTTTTATTACAGAGAGATTCCAAAGAGCCATGCCACTGTGAATAGCAGCATTGCTGCCTTTTTCTTATGATGAGAGAGGTAAAATTATCTAGGAATGGCACATTTAACAATAAAGAGTACCAGGCCCTCAAAAAACTTTGCCCAGGAACTTGTATGTTTTAATGATGGCCCGGGTGTTGGGCTTCCCACAGGATGAGAGGCAAACTGGAATTAGGGTATTTAGGTATTAAGATAAAGAATAATCCCCATGGTTTAAAAGAGTTGGCTACATCTGCTTTACAGTAATAACCTATTCCCATCCTTTTAACCTAAGCTTGTCTGCGTAGGTTTCTGTTCTTTGCAATCCATTAATACCTAGCAAATATATATACCACTGTCACTGAGTGAGTAAGTAAAAAAGATCATTCTCAAAACTCCAGTATTTTGATTCCTGGTTCTATGCTCCTTACATTAAAATAAGTGCTGTCTTGTTGGGAAATTTAGCTTTGTCAACAGCAACAAATAGTCTTACAAGTTCTACTTATTTTTTTTTTCTCTATCCTGAGCATAGATCATGTGGCCATAGGGTTATCTGGTTTATGCAATTCAACAAGATAGAGAGATACTTTAAAAAGGGTAATAAAGATAAACTCTTCACCCTGGCTCACATGCACTACACTTTTTAGGCTGTCTATAGGATTATTAGCTGTTTGACTTTGACAGACATCAGTGAGATGCATGGATTTTTTACCTAGTACGCTGCTTTACAATTTAATAGTAGCTCTTCCTACAACAGCTTTGCATTAAATAAGGACCCAACAAGATTGGATAGCAGCCTTACTGGCTTCACAGTAATCACTAAAATACCAGACCCAGATGCATATGTCTAGATGTCTGGGATTTTTGAGTGCTGATCCCAGATTCTCCATTTTTATAGCAAAACCCTTACTTAAAGGGTTTTTTAAAGCACCCATTAGTGGATTCTTAACAAATGCATATAAAGTGCATAGGGGATATGCTGTATGCTCTGTGAGGTCCCAAAAGGTTTACTTTTTAGAAACAAATGCCAAATCAAGAGATCCCCTAAAGGTAATAGCCAGAAGGATCATTGAAAATGAAAGGCAATTTCTCTTGATAATCAACGATAATAGCTAAGCCTACAGATACAATGCATTTTATTTCTCCAAAAGATCAGAAATAGTAAATCTCATTAAGAATAATGAACAGGGGTGCCTGGGTGGCTCAGTTGGTTAAGCGTCCGACTTCAGCTCAGGTCACGATCTCGCGGTCCATGAGTTCGAGCCCCGCGTCGGGCTCTGGGCTGATGGCTCAGAGCCTGGAGCCTGCTTCCGATTCTGTGTCTCCCTCTCTCTCTGCCCCTCCCCCGTTCATGCTCTGTCTCTCTCTGTCTCAAAAATAAATAAAACGTTAAAAAAATTAAAAAAAAAAGAATATTAATGAACATACCATACTACTGAACCTGTACTTTCTGAACTTCCTTATAGCTCTAGTTTGAAGTACGTTATTCTTGGTATGCATACGGAATATTGTTTTTTTAAAAAGAATGTAGTTTTCAAATATAATGTTTTATTTTGGGGGTATAGGTTTAAAAAACCTTTATAGAGATGATTCGACAAAATAAAAATAGAATTAGGAATATATAAAGGAAATATCAAATTGAAGTAGATAGTTACAAAAAAAAAAAAAACCACCAAAAACCAAAAAACCTGGAAGGCTAAACAATGCTTATGGAGTCAGTCCAGTGATTATCATGGAATTAAGTGTCAATTAAAAGCTGAAAGAAACAAACAAAAAAGAATAAATAAGTAATTGGACACACAGAGGAAGTAAACAAATAAAATGGGGATCTGGAGTATTTTAGTTTTTAAGACAAGTGAAAAGGTAAATGTTCTTGCATAAAATAATTCAAACTGCACACAGTTTAGAATTGCTTCAATCCTTTTAAGTGTCTTAAGCTTTTACAATGAAATTTACGGACTTGCAATATGACACCAAATTTATCACTAGGTATTTTATATCTCTGACAACACATAACAAATGAAGTTTGCTATAAGATGTTTTTAGACTAGCTAAAATTGTGTTTATATGTTTTAAAACATTTACTTAGGGCTCATGGTGGTAGACTTCCCAGCATCTATGTAATCTCAGATGATTATTGTAGCCAATCAAATGAATCTTTTTTTCTTGCTGGTGACTATGGTAGGAATGGACATGTATTCTAGTTTTGTCCAAGGAGTCATAAATTTAAATATGTTGGATCTTCCCAGAAAGATTTTTTATTACTAATAGAAAACACTCAAAGGGATGTCTTCTTGATCATTAGAATATCAGTAGCTTTTATCTAACTGTTAAACCCAAAGTAATGGCAGATATTGGGCAACCATGAGGGAAAATAGCCTTAGAAAGAAAGAAGCTGATGATGAGAAAGCTAGAATAGGAAGATGGAAAGGATGTAGGTCTTTGATGGTATTAATGGGTTGCTAGTCAAATTATTTTCTGGTAGTCCATACTAAATTTGGGAATTTTGGTGAGAATATAAATTTTCTTGCTCTTTTAGCTCTTTGGAAGTGGGATTTTCTGCTTATTCTGATTTAAAGCATTATAATGTATAAAAACAAATTTTACATGTAAAAGTCTGACAACTCATTCCTTTTAAAGACAATTGGGAGAAAATTACCTAAATTAAAAAATATATTTTATATAAAACTATATAAGTACATATTGTGTATACACACACATCGCTATGATTTACTCTGATTATTTAGTACATTCTTTTTTTTTTAAAGTATTTTTATAGTCAAATAATAGCAAAGATAATCTTGTCTAAAGTTGCCTCTTCTCCTTGAGTGTCCTCTGCCATCTGATCTGTCAAGATTTTTTTTTTTTTTTTTTTTTTTTTTTTGGACGGGGGAGGAAGTGAGCAAAGGCTGTTTGCCTGTTTTTTAATCCTTTTATTGACAATGTCTGTATCCACACTTCTGTCTGTTTCCCATCCATTTCCACAGGTCTCTGCTCCTTCTACCCTAGTGCTGTCCTTGCAGATCAATAGCTTTGTGTAAAAGAACAAAAGATCTCAAATCCAGATAGATAATCACTAGCATATTGTCCATTTTACTACTTCTTTAATGTGAGAAGAATTTATAATAAACATGTCGAACTGAATTTTTCTTGATTATATTTTAGTAGTCAAATATGATTACTCATCGTCATAAGAGAACATACCCCTTTAATTTAATCAATTTTAGGGAATTGATGACCTGTCTGTGTATGGGAAGAGTGATATCTATTACAAGGCACATTTTCCCAAGAGTACTCAGAATGATTCTGTGAAACTGAGCACTTTATTCTCTTTATTTACCTTTTCAATTTCCTCTTGGAACATAATAAAGATGGTATTGTTTGGGGAGATGTAAAACATGAGAAAGTACTTGAAGAGATTTTTGTTGTTCTAAGATAATGGCCCTATTAACTTTAGTTACACTTGTTTTCTTCTCCAGGCAATTGGGAAATAGGGACTATTAGAGTCTTTGTTAATGTCATGCTATATTTTCATAACTCTTTTTATTATAATTGATTGCCTTTAATCTATAGTAGTTAGAAAAACAGAGTAGTCTTTTCCCCTATCTAAAATGGGCTGCCCTTCTGGCATATATATACTTTAATATTAGGTTTGATAGTTACTTGAGATGGAAGTAAACCAAGAAACTGAATTCTCCTACATTGTCAAACCTAAAACTGTAATAAAATAAAACAGCAAAAGAAATACAATAAACAGCACAAGAATTTGGAGATAATATATTGTTTATACAATAAATTGAACCTAATTTCATCTCTGAGCTAAAAGAAATGATTTTTATATCCAGTCACAATTTGTGTGCCCCCAGAACATAATTGTTGTTTTTCTCCTAATAATCCCTAATATTTAGAAATTGGTTTTTTTTTTTTTTAATTTTTTTTTTTCAACATGTATTTATTTTTGGGACAGAGAGAGACAGAGCATGAACGGGGGAGGGGCAGAGAGAGAGAGGGAGACACAGAATCGGAAACAGGCTCCGGGCTCCGAGCCATCAGCCCAGAGCCCGACGCGGGGCTCGAACTCACGGACCGCGAGATCGTGACCTGGCTGAAGTCGGACGCCTAACCGACTGCGCCACCCAGGCGCCCCTAGAAATTGGTTTTAATACAGATCTAGAACGCTTTATTCAAAACACATAGAATGAAGATATACTTCAGAACCCATTTTTACAAAAATAAGATGGTATATATATTTATCATGTAATACTCCCATGAAGAGCTGGGGGAGTACCCCATAATTACTCATATCGATGCAGTGGAAGATGTGACTGTTCACTATCAAACTAACAAAATGTTTGATAATGGGATTATAGATAAAGAGTTGAAAATCTATATTTACTTTAATGTATATCTCATGATTTATATTTTAATAAGTGTTTTCTAAATAGACCTGGGATGGTAGCTTATTAAGAATATACTTGGGGGGGCGCCTGGGGGGCGCAGTCGGTTAAGAGTCCGACTTCGGCCAGGTCACGATCTCGCGGCCCGTGAGTTCCAGCCCCGCGTCCGGCTCTGGGCTGATGGCTCAGAGCCTGGAGCCTGTTTCCGATTCTGTGTCTTCCTCTCTCTCTGCCCCTCCCCCGTTCATGCTCTGTCTCTCTCTGTCCCAAAAATAAATAAATGTTGAAAAAAAAAATTAAAAAAAAAATATACTTGGTATTATAGTAAGGAAAGCATAGGACAAGAAGTTGACAGATTTTTGTTCTAGTCTCATGCTTGTTGCTAAAGTCCTCTGGATATTGATTGACAGGTCATATTTATTTGGTCTTTGAATTAATATAATTTTGACAGTGAGAGGGAAATGCCAGATATTTTGGCATACTTTTCTAGATGTCATATGTATAAATACTGTAGAATCTGCTTATTGTGAAAATGCATTGTGTTTCCACCAGAAGATATAACCTTGATAATCTTGACTCTATTAAACCATTACATTGACCAAGAAATCTTTAATAAAGTCTAAGGAGAAATAAAATGGATAATTTGCAAGGAATTTTTTTCTTCAGTTTTTTTTTTTTTTTTGTTTCCAATCCATTTAAATAGAATCTGTGTGCATACTGAATTTCCTTCAGGAGTTTTAAATTAGCTTTTTTCATTTATTTAGTCCTTCAACTAAAAAAAAAAAAAAAGTTTTAGGCTAGGGAGTTTATTTCTTTGGCTTAGAAAATATAGAAAGAGTAGTCACCTTGGTCAATATTGAATACTGATAAATGAAGGCATTTAAAAAAACATTTCTTAAGTATAAAGATAATTAAAACTGAAGCGAGGGGCACCTGGGTGGCTCAGTCAGATAAGCGTCCAACTTTGGCCCAGGTCATGATCTCTCAGTTCACGATTTCGAGCGGCACATTGGGCTCTGTGCTGACAGCTTGGAGCCTGGAGCCTGCTTTGGATGTGTCTTCCTCTCTCTCTGCCCCTCCCCCACTCATGCGCAAGCTCTCTCTCTCTCTCTCTCTCTCTCTCTCTCTCTCTCTCTCTCAGATAAATAAATATTAAAAAAATTAAAAACAAAGGAAAAAAGTGAAAAACTTTGAAGAGAACCTTGAAGAAGAAAATTGGGTTTATTGTGATTTTATCTACTCTCAGGTTTTAGCTTAATGACCTTTCTTCAAAGTGTTATTGTCTTCCCACTGTCACAAACAACTTAAATTTACCCTAAAAGGATATAAGAAAGTATCTTTTATTGTGGTAAAATATGCATAACAAAATTTATTGTTTTAACCATTTTAGGGGTGCATATATTTGGGCCATTAGGTACATTCACCATTGTTCCACATCTATCACCACCACCTATTTTTAGAAAATTTTCACCTTGAAACTCTGTACCCATTAAACAATAAGTCCCTATTTCTTCTTCCTAGTCCCTAGGAGGAGATTCTACTTTCTGTCTCTATAATTTTGACTAGTCTAGGTACCACATAGAAATGGAATCATACAAGTTTTGCCCTTTTGTGTCTACCTTATTTTACCTAATGTTTATGTAATGTCTTTAAGATATATCCATACTATACTATGCATGAGACTTTCATTTCTTTTTAAGATGAAATACTCCATTGTATGGAACTTTTTTTTATGTAAATAACCTCTATGTTTTTAACACTTATGATGGTGCAGTAGACTTTGGTAATGCTGTGTTGTTAATGGAGGTGATTGTGTTCTCAAAGATAGAAATTTACTTTTCACCAGGTGAGATATATCTATCCAGTCTAAACTGATTCCAAAGCATAAAATCAGAAGGTGATTTTTTTCCAAAGCAAAATGAAATCACTAATAGGTAATATATAGCAATAGGTATATTAGGTATATTAGCAATAGGTAAAATATAAGTGTTATTGTCAGGGTCAAAATATTTAGTTGGAAGTAGCAATTCAGTCTATTAACTAAACTATTTTGGAGATATTTGCTGTTTTTAAAAATAAGTTGAGTAAAATTTCCTGCCATTTTTATCATCAATCATCAGAACCTCTGGTATTTTGTTTTAATAGCAAATAACCAGATTTATAAGTGTATATGTCTCTGCTTAGTTAGCACCGTAGATGAAAGTCACTAAATAATGCCCAAATATATATTGTCTGCCTATTAAGTTTTCACATTAACTCAATGGATTCTTAACTAGTTTTCAGCCAAGTAAATAGTAGATTTCATATTCTTTTGAGTTATATTTTATTTCAAGTTTGCATGTTATATGAATACAGAGGCTAAGAAATGTCAATACCAAGTAAATTGCACTGACAGCTTTTGATCAAACAAAGCTTTTTGTAGGACCTGCATTTTCAAATCTTCCTATATTTAGTACATAATCATGTTCAAAAGAACTTTAATCATATTTTATAGACATTTCACTTACATACTTGAATCAATAGTGAAAATACTTTAGAGGACACTATTTAAATTCCACAGCAAGTACAAACCTAAAGGGTTAAAAATTGTATGAGCTCAGAATTGAAGTAATTAATTTAGTAATTGTCAGGGATGAATAAGTAGAGCATGAGAAAGAATATTCATTATGTGCATAAGGAAAGGCTCTGGATTCCCAATTAACATTAAAGCAGCATCAGCATAAAATGAGCATTAATATTCCACAAGATAATTGGCAACCTTTGTGATGTGATTTTTTGTTTGTTTGTTATTTTTCCCCCCACTTTAGCTATTCTCAGAAAGGTGTCATTATTCTTGGCTGACTGAGAAGGATCACAATTTATGCTATGGTCTACTCTCATTCTTATTGATAGTCATGGGCTTTTATTGTGGATTTAATACACACCATGCTGAAAACCTTTCATAGGTTATCTTGTTTAATCTTCAGCATAGTCCTATGAAATAAATAACATTTATATAATTATTTTGCAAATAGGATATTTTATGGCTTTTCTAAGGCCATTGGACAAGTGGCTGTGACTCTGTTTAATTTCTATGTAATAAACTCTTACATAACTCACTTTCTATTACATGTGACCATTTTCCAAGCACTTTTGTGTATATCGTCTCAATATCAACAAAGCAACTCTATGATACAGCTATTATCTGGATTTCAAATGAGGGAACCAAGGCTCAGAAAAATTAATTAAGCTGTTAACAATGGCAAGCTTAGGAAATAATTTACTTCCCATCTAACCCATCTAAGCCCACCCCTTTCTATTTAATGCCTCAAATATTAACCACTTTATTTAAAAATATACAAAGTAGAGCAAATTTTGTGTAGCCTAGTGGTTGGTTGTAGCTCCATGTGTTTTTCTAACTTTGAATTGGTTATACAAAGATAAAATCAAGGTTTGAAATAAAAAAAAGTCTGTAATTTAGAAAAATTAAGAAATATGACCACACAGCAGCAGTTCAGATGGGACTGAACAGGGCTGCCTGTTCAGAGGGGTTGTGAGGTGTCTGATTCACAGCACTTACCATTTCATTTGTTTTATATTGGGGCTGCTTCACCCATTAACTTGTCTGCCTCTGAATTTAGCCAAATCTTTTGTAGTTGAGTATTTGTATCAGAAGAAACTTTGTCTGTGCTAGGTTGTACACTATTTCCCCTATCCGGAATATGAATCTCTGTACCCGTCTACTTATGAAAGCTCTACTAATCTTTTAAGTCATAAGTCAATCCTTCTCCATGAAGATATCTTCTCAGATAATTTTAGCACATTGTTATGCCTATTCTCTCCAAATTGTATATTAAAGCAAAATTACACTGGATAACATTTAACAGGGAAGGAAGGCTTTATTCAAGGCTACCGCAGTAGAGGAGAGAGATTAGAACACCGTCTGAGCTCAACTCTGCTAAGCAAAATGCAGAGGTTGACCTACACAAAAGTACTAGAGGACAATAGGAGAGATATTGATCAATGGGAGATATAGATTCCATTGAGTTTTTTGGGGGGTTGCAAATTTGTTTTCTCTGTGATTAGGCTATCTGTTTCGTAATTGGGACTGCCCATTGAAGACCCCTGCCCTCCCATGGAGACTGAGAGATAGGACTCCTTCCTTCCTTCTTTTCTTTCTTTCTTTCTTTCTTTCTTTCTTTCTTTCTTTCTTTCTTTCTTTCTTATGTTTATTTATTTTTGAGAGAGAGACAGAGCATTAGAGGAGAAGGGCAGAGAAAGAGGGAAACACAGAATCCAAAGCAGGCTTCAGGCTCTGAGCTATCAGCACAGAGCCTGATGCAGGGCTCAAAATCACAACTGGGAGACCATGACCTGAGCTCAAGTCAGACCTTTAACTGACTGAGCCACCCAGACACTCAGGGCTCTATTTTCCTCTCTGATTACAGTTCAAATGGATGGCTTCCAGGTCCTTGAGGAAAACATTTCTAGGTTATAAATCAAGAAAGGGTTTTTTTAAAGAGGTTAATACCACAAAAGGGCAGAAAAAAAATTCTAATTGCAAATTTTCAAAGGTAAATAAATGCTCTAAGAAAACAGAAATCAGATGCCTAGAGGTGGCAAGAAGGCTGTTTAAAAATTAGTCAAATTGAGCGGCACCTGCATGGCTCAGTCAGTTGAGTGTTCGACCTCAGCTCAGGTCACCATCTCATGGTTCATGAGTTTGAGCCCCATGTCGGGCTCTGTGATGACAGCTCGGAGCCTGGAGCCTGCTTCAGATTCTGTGTCTCCCTCTCTCTCTGCCTCTCCCCTGCTCGTGCTCTGTCTCTCTCTCTCAAAAATAAATAAACATTAAAAAATTTTGAAAAAAAAATGAGTCAAGCTGAAGTGTATTAAGGTAGTCTTGGTCATCCCATAAAACTCCTTGTGGCTGATACTGCCACTTATTGGTCAATGTTTATTGCTCCCTATTTCCTTTAGTAATTAGAATTAAAAGTAGGATGCTGAGCACATGACAGAACTGATAAATGCAACATAGCCCAGCCTCTATTGCCAGTAAGTATGGCATTTGACTTCATTCTGAACAATGAGAAGTGAGTGGGTGTGAAATGTGCTACCTCTAGAAAACAGGCTTGGCCTCTTCTGCTTTGTCCATACCTGCTGAATGGAATGTGGATGGCTGAGGAGTTGGAACAGACATCATAGATTATGACATGGAAACTACATGTCGTAGATGACAGAGTAAAATGATAGAGTGTCCTGAGTGCTGTTAAGGATAATATTTTTATAGATAAAATCATGACTCTCAGAGATATAAGAATTAACATGTATTAAAGATTTTATTTAAATCATTAAGGACAAAATTGGTTAAGTGTTAATTCGAAGGCAAATCTAAAGAACAGAGCATTTATGGTCTACAATATTATAGTGAATTGAATAGAGAAGCCGGCAGGGGAGTAAAGGTTGTCTCTTGGCAGGGAATTCATTTGTATATGTATAGAGAAGAGTAGTTTTGCATTGACATCAACAGAGTTGTGATATAACTCCAACAGATTCAGAATCGGATGACTGTGAACAATGTGCTATAGACAATGCATAGTTTTCCACAGAGTACATTTCCCCCCTTTTTTTTCCTTAAAGTTCCTAACTTTGGGCAACAACCGCATCAATATTGGGATATTTATATTTAGACTGTCATGTAAGAGAATGGTAAACATATAATTTTAAGCACTTCTGGTTTTTGTTTTTTTTGTTGTTTTTTTTTTAATTTTTTTTTCAACATTTATTTATTTTTGGGACAGAGAGAGACAGAGCATGAACAGGGAAGGGGCAGAGAGAGAGGGAGACACAGAATGGGAAACAGGCTCCAGGCTCTGAGCCATCAGCCCAGTGCCTGACGCGGGGCTCAAACTCCCGGACCGCGAGATTGTGACCTGGCTGAAGTCGGATGCTTAACCGACTGCGCCACCCAGGCGCCCCTTGTTTTGTTTTTTAAATCCTTATCCTTTGATACAATGGTCAAACTTTAAGCTAAATACTATTCATGGGTTACTAAACATATACTGTCTTGAAATATCTCATTGGAGTCTTGTAACAAACACATGAGTGCAGGTGAAATGTCTTATATTTTCTTTACCTTCTCTCCAATTGTTCTGACTCATTAATAGAGATACTCTACAAATGTTTGTATACCAATTATTTAGAAACTAATTTGACATTTTCTAGGGAAAAAAACTGATGAAAGAGATTGAGATATTTAACTCCACCTTTGGTGAAAGAAACTTATAGAAGGGATCTAGGCCCTTAAATTATTTAAAAATGGAAGACATCAGCATAACTCCTCCACATCCAATGCTAATATTAATTGCACTGGGGCCTTGAGCCTTGGAAGATTTCTATAAAAGAAGGAGATTTTAGATATCTCTTTGTAGCAAAGCCATCTGGGAACAGAGTTGAAAGATGGTCTTAACAATAAACTGTCACTACATATTCTAAGTCTTAAATTACACAGTAAAATTACAGTGCTAATGTTTTGCAGAAACCACGTATATACAATATATGGCAGTTATGTATGATAATTGAATACAACATAAATATAGGTAATTAAACTGTATCCCAAAGTATTATTTTTTACCATTAAATTCAACCTACTACTTCACCAAAACTTTTACTTGAGGAACTATCAAGAAGTCAAATTAATTCATCTGTATTTTTCCTCATTTAATCCATATCACCTAATCCTATAATTAGAGTAAATGCACAAGTAGAAATTTGGTCCAGAAAATATTGTCCATCTTCCAGAGGTAACTTAGAAATTAACATGTAATAATGTTTACAATAGCACTAATAATAGATAACTTACTATATGTCAGGTACTTTGCAAAATATTTGTGTAATATGTAACCCTCACCATACCTACTCATGTATTTTTTTATTTAATCAAAAATAGTTCTTCATTTTCTGCATGCCCAGGCATTATTCCAGTCATCCCATAGAAATGAGCCATTCTGAGAGTTCCTGAGATGATAAAGCCAGGTTGGCTTCATGGGCATAGGACCTTTGCCCGTATTCAGAAGAACTTCTCTCTTGGCTTAATGCTTTACTTTTACTATCTTGAAATTTTTAATTTTACTTTTGAATTTGTGCTTTGTATGTGGAGGCTGCTGTGAGAATGGAGAAAAACATGAACAAAAGAGGTGCATATAATATATATGTTTCCCTCTGGCACTATTCATGCATAGCATTATGATGCCCCGTGACCACAGAATTCTGGTGGACCAGTGATGCATGAAATTTAGTGAGACTCAAAACTCTCACTTTTAGAAAACTTATGAGACCTGCTGACCACGTAAGCAGGGAATGATGACAGAAGGAAAGAAGAAGACTGTAACCTATAAATCCTTTCCCTTTCAGTCCTTCCTTGCTCATCAGTAAGGCCAAGGTAGAGAGTATTGGTAGAATGTGCATGTATGAAGAGGTCAAATAAAAAGCAATGATGTGGATGGAGCTAGAGAATATTATGCTAAGCAAAATAAGTCAGAGAAAAACACATACCATGTGATTTCAGTTCTATGTGGAATTTAAAAACCAAAACAGATGAACATAGAGCAAGGAAGAAACCATAAGAGACTCTTAACTATAGAGAACAAACTCGGGGTTGATGGAGGGAGGTGGGCAGGGTTGGACTAAATGGCTGAAGGATATTAAGGAGGGCACTTGTGATCAGCACTGGGTGCTGTATGTAAGTGATGAATCATTAAATTCTATACCTGAAACTAATATTACTCTTTATGTTAACTAACTGGAATTTTAAGTAAAAACTTGAAACGATAGATAGATAGATGATAGATGGGTTGATAGATAGATAGAATTGAATTATGGGACAGTGTTTCCATGCTTCTTGTGTGGACAATATGTGTGAATTTTATAGTTCTTTGATTTTTGCATAAGTTACATTCTCTCACATTTTAATTTAAACTGGCTTTGCATGATACAAAGATGAGTGGTACAATTCATTGATAATACTTTAAAATTAAAATATTTCTTTACTTAGAATTATATTAAGTAGCAAATAACCACATTGAGACAAGTTGAGAGACCTCACAGAAAAAAGAAGAAAGCTTTGTATTTAAAACTTGTTTTTGAGTGAGCCTCATATTTTCATTTTTCACTGGAGCCCATACATTTAGTAGCTTGCTCCACTCATTTGGAGGTTACATTCTCATGAGGAAACAACAGATAGTAAACAAACCATTAAAATTGTAGATCTGAAAGTGGACAGTCATTACTGAGGAACCCACATATAAAGGAGAGGGTTTGGCAAGGAGGAAGAATGAAGGCAGGTTGGAACATGAGAGGGCAGTGTGGTCCTTTGCCATTAGCCTATCTCTTGGAACACAAAATGGTGCAAGGATTTTTCAACTGTCACTGCTCTCAAGGAGAGCAAGGTTCAAGTTCAGTTCAGCTTTGTCATTCTGCACACAACTTTGGTCATAACTCTTCAAATTGTTGTTACTTCGATTGAGCTTGGTAAACTTCTGTGTTTAAAGTGTCTTTTTTGGGGTTCCCAGGGTGGCTCAGTTGGTTAAGACTCCAATTCTTCATTTCTGCTTGGGTCATGATCTCAGGGTCGTGAGATGGAGCCCCACGATGGGTTACATGGTGAGCACTGAGCCTGCTTAAGATTCTTTCTCTCCCTCTACCCCCCCTAATAAACAAACAAACAAACAATAAATAAAATAAAGTGTGTTCCTAAACAATAACCTCTTATTTAACATTGAAACAGAAAGTTACTCTATACCCAGAAAGGGACAAAAATAGAACAATTTGTGAATAATAGTGAAGCAAATATTTTCCATTTGAAAATGACATAATTCCATATTTCTTTGGAATCTTCAACAAAGGCTTTTATGCTTTTTCTACTCACTGTGTGGTCCCAAAAAAAGCTAGGGGCTTGCTAAAAATGCCGTCTTAGGTTTCATTCCAGATCTATTAAATTAGAATCTAATTTTTAATAAGCTTCTCAGGTGATTTATATGCTTAAAATGTGAAAATCACTGCTTCGAGGCTGTATATTTCTTTATTCCTAAAACACATAGAAAATAATTTCTATCATGGACAAAGCAATGATAATAAAGTCAGGATAAAGTACCTAATGCCTTATATATTGAAAGAAACCTCAAAGCAACAGTAGATTTATGGGGGTTATTAACATGTTATCCAGTACTGTTGCTGATATGTACTATAGTATTTTAATTAGCCATTTTTTGTGTGTGATACATAATGATGTGATGCATCTTACAATTTCAATTCATTGAAATACGTTATTGTACCCAATTTGTAGGTGAGGAGACTGATTCATAGAAAGGTATTTGATGAATGCAGTCTCTTCTACTGCAAATTATGTGGTCATAATTAAATAAGAGAAAGAAGATGCTATTCCCCAAATAATGTTTGACAGTCTTACAGAAGAAAAGTCAAAGATCTCTGTGTTGTCCACTTCTTAGATTTATTACTATATGAGAAATTTTTGTTTTGATCAAGAAAAGGTGTACAATAGACCTTTTTTATGGAAACAGTTATACCATTTGGAGAAAATATTCAGATTCAGAATACTGCACAAGACATAGACAGGAGATAAGATCCAAAAGAACTATAACAGGACACAAATGAGAAAATCATTTATTTGATGGCTGGACAGAAGCAAATTTTCACAACATCCAAATGATAACTACTCTGTACATTAAGTGAAATTTAGACATGGGCATATGCTAATACCAGATGAATTTGCAAATAGTGATCCTGTAAAAAGGCAAACATCTTGGGATAGCCTAACCTAGAAAGATAAACAGCACCATGGAATCTGTAACACAAGGTTTCCACCTGCTTCCATATCTACTTTAAAAAAAATGGAGAGGTCTCTAATTTGGGGCTTTGTGAAGTTTTAATTGAAGGTGTTGAATGTAAATGAGCATATACTTTAACTAGAGCTTCATACTGTTTGCTATGCCTAATTGTATAAAGTGAACCCCACAGGGTGCCAGGTGGCTCAGTTGGTTGGGTGTCTGACTGTTGTGTTTTTTTTTTCAATGTTTATTTATTTGAGAGAGAGAGAGACAGAGAGAGAGAGGACGGGCATGAGCAGGGGAGAGGCAGAGAGACAGGAAGACACAGAATCCAAAGCAGGCTCCAGGCTCTGAGCTGTCAGCACACAGCCCAGTGCAGGGTTCAAACTCGTTAGCATCTGACTCTGATGTCAGCTCAGGTCATGATCTCAGGGTTCATGGGATCAGGCCCCATGTTGAGCCCTGCCTTGAGCTCCACACTGACAGCATGGCGCCTGCTTGGCATTCTCTCTCTGCTCCTACTCCCCCCACCTCAAAGTAAACAAACTTAAAAAAAATGAACCTCAAAAGATATGCAGGAATCCTTACATAGTTTTTACTTCCTCATTACTCAAACACTGGCAATAAATCTTAACCAGTAAGACTAAGGGAATCTTTCTAACTTCATATTCCTCCTTTCTCAGGGCTTTGCAATGGAGTTCTTTCATGTTCTTTGTTAGTATGTTTCAACTGTACTAATGCTGGAAGAGTTGCCTATGTATCTACTTCTTGCAACAAAGTTCTTAAACTTGAGATTTTGGCTTTGCTTGTTTTCACTCTCCAAAAATCAATCTTTTAAGAATTGGCTTATAAAAGCCAAGTTCTATTGAAAAATTGCTTTCCTCAAATTTGTTCTACAAAATTGTGACTGCGTGATATATTTACCTGTGAAATGTTTTAATGGCATTCAACATTGTAAACAGGGAAGAATAAATTTTCCAAGGATAATGCTGTAATTTCAGATCCTTTTCATATTCAAAACCTATACACACTATAATGAAAACCCTTAAGTGTATTTTTGTAACCAAAATTATTATTTTTTTAATTTTAAATATTTTTATTTATTTATATTTTGGAGAGAGCATGAGCAGGGGAGAGCGGCAAAGGGATAGAGAAAGAGGGAGAGAAGGAGAAAGAGGGAGAGGGAGAGGGAGAGGGAGAGGGAGAGAGAGAGAGAGAGAGAGAGAGAGAGAGAGAGGGAATATTAAGCAGACTCCACCCTCAGCTTGGAGTTGGATGCAGGACTCGACTAGGGGCTCAGTCCCATGACCTTGGAATCATGACCTGAGACAAAATCAAGAGTTGGATGCTCAACCGACTGAGCCACCCAGACACCCCTCTATAACCAAAATTAAACTGGTTTAATTGAAAATCAAAATATAAATGCATTTTGTTTAAAATCCACATGTGCAAATGACACATTTAGATAGAGAGCACAGCTATTATGAGTTAGGGTAACAGCATTATGAGTTAATAAGATAATAATAGCTCATTTCTTCAGGGGGAAAACAGAATTTTTGTTTTTGCTGCTTTTTTTGAATTTGTAACATTATTTTGCAAAGGAGAGAGAAAAAAATGTTCCAAATGTAAAATAGAACTATAAACACTTATTTCTTCTCAATTGATTTCCTAAGCTTGTACCAGTAACCAGCTGCAGATTTGCTGCTTATCTGAGCCCAGTGATAATAAGAAGTAAATTTCCACACACAAGCATGTAGTTAGTTCACATAATTGGTAAATAACAGCTTTGAAAACATCACAACCTGGTTCCAAATTGAGTATTACTACACATAGAGAAGTTGAAAGCTCATCCAAAAAAATGCCAATCATATGTTAGTAATTAATACGTTAAAATATCTATATCTATCTAATCTATATCTATATCATCTTTCTATATTTATATCATCTATTTATCTATCTAATCAATGAATCGTTTACATTTTAGAGTTGGTTTTTGTCCTAAAATTGTTTTCTGTTAGAGGAGTATATAGTGGCTGCAAGGAGAATGTTTTAAGCTTGCAGATGACTAATTCTTCTTAGACATCAGTTTTTTTTTTAAATCACTTGCTAAATAAAGTAGTAATTAATCAGAAGTATGTTTCTTTCTAAAATGGGATTCGTTCTAAAATGTAGTTAGGGAAAAATATTCTTCTGAACTGAGCCACAGTAGTTTGAGGATTATCAAAAAAACACAGTTTAAAAAATTATTTTGAGAATTTGTTGGACAAAAATAGACATGTGAAGAGTGTCAGATTTGCACAGATACTTTACCTGCATTGTGTCATTTAGTCCATACAACATCCGCTCCCATTTTGTAACTAGAGAAACGGAAGCCCAGAAAAATAACTCTCTTCCTTAATCTAACCTACATGATAAATAATGTAATAGTTTTTGAAATACTTGCTACCAGGTACCAAACTTGATTTTTCTACATATAAAAGAAAGATAATCTAACATGAGAAAAACTGATTCCAGAGGTTAAATGAGGATTACATAAACCGTCATATATGTGCATCTATAGAATATGTTTAACCTTTCCCTTTTCATTTTAATGATTTACCATGTATCTTGTAAGAGATTATTACTTATCTAAACTGGTAAAACGATAGCTACTGTCATGGAAGAAGTGTATAAAACAAGTGAAAGCAGGAGAGGGAAAGGGAATCTGGGAAAGGAAAGGAGCGTTTTATAGGTTGGTTGCACATTTTGGCTTCTGTTACTCAGTGTAATGATGAAGTATCTCTGTTTTTTAGTTTTCTTTTATATTGGTCTTTCTTGATTCCTCTCCCTGTTGCTTGCTTGTCAAACAAGCTGTGGACCACCTGACCTGTAGACTGGCAAGGTCAGTGTCAGCTGGGAGCTTGCTTAGAAATGCAAACTCTTAAACCCCATCCCAGACTCACCTGAAGTCAAATCTACTTTTTTAAGAGATCCTTACTTTAAAAGAACCTTGATGTTTGTGAAAAGTTACTCTATAGAATATTGCTTTATAAAGTATAAATATACAAATCTCAGATCCTGGCTGAAATAGGAGATCACTTTGAAGGGGTCCGTGAACCAAGGTATGGACAAGGTGATAACTCAAATTGCTGCATAAGGACAGGTCAGTCCATAGTGTATGTTTAATGTCGTATCCAATTCGTGTGATCATTGGATAGTTTTAAAAACAAAGCTTCCATCATTTTCCAGATAGATATCCCTTTTCATGCTTGTTTTAACACACTGCCAGAGTCCCATTTACATCACTTCTGTAAAGATGCATTCCAATCACTAATGATTCCTGCTGAAGTTACGCTACCAAAATCAAAGACTTAAATCTCTCAAAACCAGAGTATATAATTTACCTTTCAAATCATTCATATGCCTTATGAATAATAGTGGTTTTAACACAATGTCACACTTTTAATTTAAATGCTTTCTGTCTCTCATATAAAAGAATTATGGACATTTTGGTTTAAGGGAGATCATTTATATAAAGTAAAACTATCTGAAATTAAAAAATAAATAAATATCCCTAACCATAAGCATGGATAGAAAATAGGTCCTATTTCATATTCCTGCAATGAATGCAAGCTTTAGCCAGAAAAATTCTAACCATTTGAACTGGTGTACATGATAATATTTACATAGATTTTCATTTATAAAGGAAAGATGCAAAGTTTGAAATATAGCTCCTAAACATATCTATTTCACTAATATTACGCTATGTCTTTATTCTAGTGGAAACTGGAATGGACTCTTCCAACTCAGAAAAGGAAAACAACAATTATCCTGACAAAGAGGCTGAGATGATTTCCTGTCTCACACTTAGGTCTTTCATCATTTTGAACTTATTTTTGTGTCTGGTGCATGAGAGTGGTTCAGTTTCATTCCTCTGCATGTTGCTCCAGTTTTCCCAACACTATGTGCTGAAGAGACTGGCTTTTTTCCACTGGATAATCTTCCCTGCGTTGTCAAAGATTAGTTGGCCATATGGTTATGGGTCCATTTCGGGGTGCTCTGTTCTGTTCCATTGATCTATGTGTCTGCGTTTGTGCCAGTTCCATACTGTCTTTGTGATTACAGTTTTGAAATATAGCTTGAAGCCTGAAATTGTGATGCCTCCTGCTTTGCTTTGCTTTTACAACATTACTTTGGCTATTCGGGGTCTTTTCTGATTCCACACAAATTTTAGAATTGTTTGTTCTAGTTCTGGGAAAAATGCTGGTGTTATTTTGATAGAGATTGCACTGAATGTGTAGATTGCTTTGGATAGTATCGACATTTTAACAATATTTGTTCTTCCTATCCAGGAGCATAGGGTGTTTTTCCATTTCTTTGTGTCTTCTTCAATTTCTTTCATAAGTGTTCTATATTTTTCAGAGTACAAATCTTTTACCTCTTTGGTTAGGTTTATTTCTTAGGTATCTTATGGTTTTTTTGGTGCAGTTGTAAATGGGATTGATTCCTCGATTTCTGTTTCTATTGCTTCTTCATTGGTGTATAAAAAGGCAACAGATTTCTGTACATTGGTTTTATATCCTGCAACTTTGCTGAATTCATGTGTAAGTTCTAGACACTTTTTTGGTGGCGTCTTTCAAGTTTGTTACAATGAATATCATTGTTGAACGATACTTAGATTCTTCCTTGTTGACTTGGGTGCCTTTTATTTCTTTTTGTTGTCTGATTGCTAAGGCTAGGACTTCCACTACTATTTAAATAATGGTGGTGAGAATGAGCATCCTCTCTTGCTCCTGACCGTAGAGGGAAATGCTCTCAGTTTTTCCCCACTAAGGATGATATTAGCTGTGAGTCTTTCATACATGGCCACCACGCTGTTGAAGTATGTTCTCTCTATCCCTCTTTTGTTGACCATTTGTATCAAGAATTAGTGCTATATTTTGTCACATGCTTTTTCTGCATCTGTTGAGAGGCTCGTATGGTTCTTATCCTTTCTTTCAACTAGAATGTGAGACAGGATAGCATCAAAATCCTAGAGGAGAACACAGGCAGCAACTTCTCTGACCTTGGACATAGCAACTTCTTACTAGTTATCAATGAGAAAATCTATAAAAATATAAGAAAATAGTTTCAGTATCATTTTTATCGAAAGTGTCATATTTAAAATGTATCTTCAAATTCTTCCTGACTTGTGGTATTGATTAAAAGACTATTTGCCTTCTGTAGAGCTGGGCTTCAAAAGGGTTACAGTGACTATAAATTTTACTATTTTTATCAGAATATTTTAGAGAGGGAAATGAAGTGCTAATAATAAACAGGACAAAATCCACAACCCAGAACTGTTTTTGGATGGCTGGTATAGAAGATCACCCTAAGTGTGCACAGACACTGTCCAGTGATTCATTCTAGAAAGTCTTAACTGACTGGTCACCTGGAGAGCTACTAACTCTTCTATGATCAGGAAAGAAGGAAATCAGAAGACAGTATTAAACTGTGTGGTTCAAGAACATAAACTACAATCTATAATTGTGAAGAAAAGTTTAGTAATTGAGGATCAGGAAACCTATTCTCTGTCTCAAATGTCTCTCAATACACACACAAGTGTGTTAAATTAACACAAAGCCTGACTACCATCCCTGCTGAAACTTCCTCCCAACACTACCTGAACCCTACAAAGTTACTGCTGAAAATTCCCAAACTCCACAACTTTAACTTACCAGCAGAAAATAGATCAAAGCAGCAGGAAGAAAGCTCTTATCTTTCTCAGGAATAGATTTGTTCTACATCCTAATTTGCACCTGGTACTTAGATCCAAAGACATCTGGAAAATGTAGTTTTTAACTTTTCAAGTACATCAACAATAGGAGGCTGCCTCAAAGGAAATTGATATAAACACTGGTCAAGCCCATCCACTGCCAACCTCAACGTTCAAATCTCTGCCTTTCTCCTCACTCTGTCATGGTCAACATGCAAAACTCCAGCTCTGGTTAAATCCAACTCGAATAGCACCTGTCCTGCTGAACAAGGATGAAACAAGCAGACAAACAAAAACTTGCCCTTCTTTTGCTTAAAAGTCATGACCATTAACCTCAAATAGAAATGTGATGCTGCCCCAGTTCTCCCATATTTTTTCGCTCTATGCACTTCTTAAATATTCTAGACAAACATTTCATACGTCGTTTCCTGTTTTCATTTCTCTCCCACTTCCTTCTCCCCTTTTACACTCGGTTTATTACCTTACTTTTTATTTTCCGGAGGGGCAAAAGAACCTAAAGAGAAGTTCTACAATATATACCACCACCTACTCACCAACATTCATATATGCCATACTCGTTGTCCCCTCCTATTACCATGGATGAACTTTTCATGCTTTCAAAGCTGACCCCTTCCCTTTTCTATTAATTGCATCTATTTTAACATACTTAGGCCTGGTGTGCCAACATTTGCACTATATCCTTCATAATTGCTTTTTAATTTTTCTATTGAATCGTTCCCATCAGCATATAAACGATGTCTAATTTCACATTACAGAAAAATCTTCACAGCACCATTTTCTTCTGTTACTTTTCACAGCAAAAATTATGCGAAGTTACTCTATACCTGTTGTCTTCAATTTTTTGAATTTGTCCCAATAACTTCATTGAAACTGCTTTTGTCAGTGCCTCTAATGATCTTATTTTTTAAGCTTATTTATTTATTTTGAGAGAGAGAGAGAGAGAGAGAGAACACAAGTGGAAAAGGGGCAGAGAGAGAAATGGAGAGAGAGAATCCTGAGCAGACTCTGTGCTATCAGTGCAGAGCCTGATGCAGGGCTCAGTTCCACAAATTGCAAGATCATGACCTGAGCTGAAATCAAGAGTCAGATGCTTAACTGACTGAGCCACCCAGGCACCCCCCTCGTTATCTCTTTACATTACTAAACACAATGGAAAACTCTCATTCCCTACTGTTTCTTAAGGAATCATTCATGCTAGACAAAGTTTATTACCTCTTCTTTTAATGCATTCTTAAGACACTTGGCTTCAAGGATGCAAGAATTTTACTTCTACAAGCTGTTCTTCCATTTCTTCTGCTTGTTACCTCTCATCTCCGCAATTTCTCAACATTGGAATAATATGGAACCCTCTCTTCTCTAACTACATTTACCTGCTTAATAATTTATTCCATTTCCTACATTGAAGTAACATATGTCACTGATGAATTCCTTTCTTATAATGTCAGCTCTGAAATTTTGATCAATATACCCAAGCAAAATTTGTTATGTCTCTTAGAAATCCAGGAATCATTTCAAATTTAAGAAGTCTAACATAGAACCTGTTAGAGAATTTCCTTCCTGAAACCTGCTTCTCTTGAAATCTTCTCCATCTCAGAAAAATAGGGCACCCTATTATTCCTAGGTGCTTAAATGAGAAATATTGTAGTCATCCTTAACTCTGTGCCTTTTTGTTTCTGCATTCAATTTTTAGCAAATTCTCTTTGTTTTGCCTTCAAAAGTATATACAGAGCTATTATACTCATTGCCGCCTCCGCAACCACCATTCCCAATTATAAGACTTCATCATCACTGACCAGTTCTATACTGTCTTTTCTCCCTTTGACATTCCGTTCAATCCTACAGTCTTTACTCCACACAAAAGCTAATTAAATCTTTCTTTAAAGATTAAATATGTTACTCCTTTCTCAATTTTCTTAGTCCCCCTGGTGCCCAGAATAGTGATTTGTAAAAATAGGTACTTAGGTTTTTATTGTTGTTGTTAAATGACTGAATGTAGATGCCATATGCATCTTCAAGTTGCATTATGGTCTAAACTAGCTACTATTTACTCCGATAATCACATTCATGTTCTAGGCTTGAAGAACAATGAGGAAAAAAGAATGGCATAAAGGCCTTTGCCCAATGAGTGTCCTTATTTAAAGGAACTTTCCCAAAAATTTCATAGAAAAGCATCCATTTTTATATCATTGGTCACTTCTATCAATAAACAGCTTAGATGTATCCTCTCCTTGACTCAGGGTGGGCTTGTGATTACAGCAGAATTTATACTATATAAGTTACAAATGTAGTGTTATGCCCAGAATTCGTGATCCCCAAAGACCACTAGGGAGCTGAGTCCGATGCAAAAGCAAAGAGCCTTTATTCGAGCTAGCTCGAGCTCAATCCCCTACCTGCACCGACGCAGCGGTGAGATACCAGGGAAAGAGAGCGAGTTTCAAAAGGACAAAGGTTTTATTGGGGCCTGGGGGCAGTTGGTGAGGTAATGGCTATGGCCCCAGCCGATTGGCTGGGGAAGGGTCCTGGGGAAGGGTCCGAGTCCTGTTAGGCAGGTGAGGGGGGGTTTACTCAAGGGGAGGAGGTGTGGTCAAGGTGAAGGACACGGAACAGGATGGAGTCGGCTGGCGTAGGCCCGCCCTTTCAGTAGGTCATAAAAAGCAACCCAATGTCTGTTTCTTTTGGCACATTTGCTCTTGTGACCCAGTTTTCATGCTGTGGGAAAGCCCAGGTTGCATTGAAAAGCTAAGTGTAGATGTTCTGACAATGGCCCTTGCCAATGTCTCAGTTGAAAGCCCGCATTAAACACTACATGTTTATTGGGGCGCCTGGGTGGCACAGTCGGTTAAGCGTCCGACTTCAGCCAGGTCACGATCTCGCGGTCCGTGAGTTCGAGCCCCGCGTTGGGCTCTGGGCTGATGGCTCAGAGCCTGGAGCCTGTTTCCGATTCTGTGTCTCCCTCTCTCTCTGCCCCTCCCCTGTTCATGCTCTGTCTCTCTCTGTCCCAAAAATAAATAAAAACGTTGAAGAAAAATTTTTTTTAAAAAAATAAACACTACATGTTTATTGATAGAACTACTCCAGACAATAACAGCTTCCAGCCATTGGATCTTCCTAGATGACAACCTGGATCACATAGAAGAGAGACAAGGGCACCTCACTGTGCCTTGTTCAAATAGGCTCTCAGAATACATGAGCCTAATAAAATTATTGTTTTATGCCATTGAGTTTTGCAATGGTTTGATATGAATCAATAGGCAATTGGAACATGTGTATTATATTAGTGTTTGGCTTTCAAATATAATTAAGATTTTACTATTAATTGCTCAACTAACATTCCATGATAGTTTACCTTCTGTAGTACTTTATAAAACACGGATACCCTTTTAGCTTTTTAGTAATGGGTGTATGAAGGGTAAAAGTAATAAGACCTTCTATATTACAACTGTAATTATTTTATCCACATTCTTTTTAAGTGGCCATAGATTTGTTTCTTGTGAATAATTTCTTGGCAGTGATCTGGTGCTCTGCTCAATCATAACCATTAGTATTGCAGCTCAGGAGTCTGGTGCCACCTGATTCTGTATATTTTGATGAAACTTGGATTTTTTTTTCCTCTAAAATCTTCTGAAGATTTTCGAATCTTTTCTTTATATCCTCCATGCAACAAAATCTTATCATATTCTCTCTCAGCATGGGACTTTTTAAAATTCATTAAACTGAGAATCCAGCAGACACTATTAATCTTGAAAACATACATATTATATGTATATATGTTATATAACATATATACATATATACATATATATAACATATATACGTATATAACATATATATACATATATATACAATAACATATATATACATATATACATATATATGTATATATATGTGTGTGTGTGTGTGTGTGTATATATATATATATATATATATATATATATATATATTGGTTCTGTGGAAGGATGTTGTACTTTATTGGTAATTTCTTTTCCACAATTTTATTTGCTTTCTCTTTCAGGAACTCCTATTGTTAAAATGTTGGGCTGGTTAGATTAATCTTTTGGTTTTCTTTACTTTTTTTTTCTCTTTTACATCCACTTTCTGAAATATGTTCTCAATTTTTATTTCCAAATGTTCTTTTTCCTCTGTGTTCTTGTACTCTTTCTCTTTGAAAAAAAAAGTATGTATTTTCTTTCGTTCTTTATGTGGTTCTTTCCTTTTATGATATGTTTCTTCTTTGAACAGGTCATAATTTTGGCAATGTCTTCACATGTAATGTATAATTAGAGTAAGAGCACCCACTACACTGTATAGATGGGCTTTCTAGGACAGATTTTTATTTTTCTAGAAGTTCGAATAGCCTTTGCTATATTTGTAATAAGGCAGGAAACTTACGCTTTCTTGGTAATTCTTCTAAATACTCCTCCCTCCTTAATTATGAAATCTTTTTCTAAAAATGTATTTTCTGAATTATTTCAAGCTTATGAGGAAAACATCACAGGTGCCAGTTTTTTTCCATGTATGGAAAGAAACGAAGACCAGGGAGCATAAATGGAAATGTCCTCTTTTCAGCTGTCTCTCAACTATTCATGTGGCTCTTACTTTATTTCCCTTTACAGTGTTGTGATCCTGCAGGTTCTAGATCAGAACTTTCTCTAAAACTCCTCTCTGAAAAATGTCTTCTGCTTTTTTAAACATCCCCTGCCTTCCCTTTTGTGTAGTCTTGTATTTTTTTTTCTTTTCAGATTATCCATCCAAACAATTTCATCGATTTCTCCCTTCCCCAACTTTTCAAAGTGTATTATCTACAGACATCCTCATTTCATTACATCCTTGACACTCATATCACATCAGTGAGGTTCTCAGAAGAAACGCTGGGCAATGCCTGTGCTCAATCCTCTCTTCTATACTAGGAGCTCCACTGTGTTGTTATATTTGTTTGTTTATTCTAATCTCAATAGGGAGTAGATTTCTATTCTAACAAAAGACTGAAAATTGATGACAAAAATTAAAGCACCTCTCCCAGTAGTTTCTTGATTGTTTAAATGGTTTGACACAGAAGGTGATTTTTCTTTCTTTCTTTCTTTCTTTCTTTCTTTCTTTCTTTCTTTCTTTCTTTCTTTCCTTCCTTCCTTCCTCTCTCTCTCTCTCTCTCTCTCTCTCTCTCTCTTTCTTTCTTTCTCCCTCTCTCCCTGCCCTGCTCTCTTCCTTTCCTTCTCTCTCTCTCTCTCTCTCTCTCTCTCTCTCTCTCTCCCACCCATTCCTTCTTTCTAGGACATCATTTGAGACACATCAGACTTTTCTGTTTAAACGTAATTGAAATTCACTGAAAGATAAACGTGATAAAAAAAAGATTTACAAAAGTATCAAAAAATGGCAACCACACCAAGAGAAATCCACAGATAAAATGCCTTAGGATGTTAGCATTCAAAGCAATTAAGTCCATCTGAGGACAACATAAAAAGGCATTAATGTAATGGCAGCATTTACTAGGGAGGAAAAAGATTTGGTATGTTCAGGAGGGAAATAAAATGCAGAGTTATTCTAGAAAACAAGAAAGAGAACCGTAGGGGTCCCTGGGTGGCGTCTGACTTCAGCTCAAGTCATGATCTCACTGTTGGTGAGTTCGAGCTCTGCATTGGGCTCTGTGGTGACAGCTCAGAGCCTGGAGCCTGCTTCAGATTCCATGTCTCCCTCTCTGCCCTCTCTCTCTCTCTCTCTCTCTCCCCTCTCAAAAATAAAATAAACATTAAAAAATTGAAAAAAAAGAATGATAACCATAAATAAATTAGATAAATTGAGATGTAAAGAATATTCAACAGGATCAGCGGGTGAGGTTTAGAAAAAAAAGCTTATGTAAACAAATGACAAAAATATCATAGGCAATGGCCATAGCACAGAGTGTGTGCTTCAGTTTGAATCATATAGGCCATATATTGAGTATTAAAAATACATAAGTAACACAGTGACAAAAGAAGATTTTTGTTTCAGGGAGATTATTTGAGGAACTCTGAACAGAATTGGTGAGAGGTTTTTACACAGTGTAAGAGAGAATAGTCATTGTCAGAAAGATGGCACAATGTCAACAGGTATTGAAGAGATTAGGTCGGCAGAAGAAATCAATTCTCTGAATGTAACAGGTAAAGAGACGGACAAGTAATAATTTTAAGCCAGGAGTTTGGTAAGGTGATTTACAGTTGTATATGAGAAGGAAAATGAATTCTGTTTTGATAGGTTACATTTAGCAATCTGGAAGGACATTGATATGGAGACAGCAAGCTATAGGTGAAAGGTGTGAATACAATTAAGAAAATATGACTGGGCTATTGATACATATTGTTAAATATCCACACAGTATACATAGTCAATGCTTTCAGAAATAAGAATACTACCAAGGTAGTATAGACATAAGAGGTTGGAACAAACTATAAAAGAAGAGAAAGAAATGCTTTGAGCTTACCTTTATTTTGGGAGCTGGAGAAGCTACAACACCAGGGAAGACAAAGAAAAGTTTCAAAAGAAGCAGTAGAAGGTCTAGGGGGTCATAATTGTTCTGGAAGTCAAGAGACGAGAAAGTTCCAAGAATCAAAGCCAATGGATAAAATGGCTGCAGTGGAAACCAAAGAAGAAGCAGTTTCAAGAGAAGGCCATTGGATTTTATAACCAAGAGTCAATTAACCTCTGGCATCACATGATAAGGAAGGACAGAGGCTGGACAGAATTGTTTTATTTGAATTTTTGAGTATCAATCCTGTAAAACAGAGACTACAATTATATTGTGTCAGGGATGTAAGAACAAGAAAAAGTGCTAGAAGTTATTGACAAGCAGTTTTTTTAAATTTATTATAATTACTATTTTTACATATTTACAAATTGACTGAAAACTGAACAGAATGCCTTGGGAGTGTATAGTCTCAAGAAAGGATGACGGTAAATTTTGCAGAGTGATTCAAGTGTGAGCTGGTACTCTAGTCGGATAAATTACTTGATTTTTATAATTGAGCACTAAAGTGGTGTGGCCATTGAATATTGCCTTCTTCAGAGTGGTAATAAGGAAGGTCAGTGAAGGGTGCAGACCAGAATGTCCTGCTTTCTGATGTCTGACCTCATCATTAGATGAGCCATCCTCACGCCAGAGGGTGTATTACCGCTGGCATCACTCTCTCCATTTGCGTTGTGCTATTTATGCAGCTGCTGACCTTTGTTCCATTAAAATCATTGTTGTCCTAATCACAATCTATTCTGTTCAGCACTTTCATAATGTCTGTCACTTAGGAAATTAACACAGTCATAAAATTAGCATAGTCTGATGACTTGAAAGATATCATATAACTTTCTAAACTGCTAAAGCTTACAGACAACTCATTGAGTTCTTGCTGTTGTGCTAATGAGTTTATGAGAAATGGGGAAAGTCATAGCCTAATCATTTTTAATGCAAGTATATTATTTATTTGTAAGATTTTTATTAATATCTGCAGCTTAGGACTTTGAAATAGGACTGTCAAGTAGTGTGCAATCTATTATTCAGGCTTGCTTAACCATAAGAAGAGAATAAGACAGGCTTAAGAAAAGAATATGCATGTTTGTCTACAAAATGGGAATTAGAGATGTTTGACAGGCTGTCCCTAAGTATTACTCCTTAACAAGAGCCTCAGACAATCACTGAAATATCATCAGTTTAAGTAAACTATAATATTTCCATAGCAAAAAGTTGTCTTCCAATCCTTTGTGAGTCTCAGCTGTGTCATTTGTGAAATGAAGATAATGATATTGCCTGCCATTTATTTCACAAGACTATAAGGATAAAATAAGATAATTCTGGAGACCTGGAAAGATGGCGGCATATGAGGATGCTGGGCTCACCTCATCCTGCTGATCGCTTAGATTCTACCCCCATCTGCCTAAATAACTCAGAAAACTTCCAGAAGACTAGCAGAATGGATTCTCTGGAGCTAAGCATAGACAACAGGCCCACGAAAGAGGGTAGGAAGGGCGGAGAGGCAGTGCTTGCTACATGGGCTGGTGGGAGGGAGCTGGGGCAGTGGAGAGGCAACCGCCCAGCAAGGCAGAGCCCCTGAGTCGGGCTTGCAAAAGCAGAGGGGCCGGACTGTGTGAGTTCTGACAGCCAGCAGGACTTAACATCTGGAATGTTAAAAGTCAATGGCTCTGCTCTCAGAGAGCGGGGAGGGCGAGAGGACACGGGGAGGGAGAGTTGTTGAGCCCCAGGAGACAGAGCTCAGCTCAGAGGGGAAACAAAGGCGCTGTCAAGTACAATCTCCTCCTCTCATCCCCCAGCCGAAATCCCAAAGGTAACCAGTTCCCATCACCGAACTTGCTTGCACTGTGCGAATGCCCAATGCTGTGCTTCTGTGGATCCATCCCTCCCACGGGTCTGCCTCCCTCCTGGTGCCGCAGGGTCCCTCCTGCAGCAGACCACCAAAGGCAAAGCGAACTAAGCCTGCCCCTCACACCCCTGTGCAGCTTGCAGATGCACCCCATCTCAAAAGCCAGATCCCATTGAAGCAGCACCACAAGCCTAGCCGTGTGCAACTAGCCCAGACAGGGGCCACATGACTCCGCAGTGAGACCTGCTGTGGGAAGAGGGGAAGATAAGGTACACACCAGTCTGACTCTGGCCCCAGCAGTGGGTTAGGGGCAGACATTGGCTCCCAAGTGCCCTGCAGTTGGGAGCCACCGAAAGGATTACCCAAAGTGATGAAACAGAAGAATTCTCCTGAAAAGAAACTCCAGGAAGTAGCGACTACTAACAAATTGATCAAAACCGATTTAAGCAATATAATGGAATAAGAATTTAGAATAATAGCCATAAAATTAATCACGGGGCTTGAAAAAAGGATAGAGGGCAGCAGAAGAGGCAGAGGAGAGAATAGGTGAATTAGAAGATAACTAAGTGATGCAATCAAATGAAACAATATCCGTATCATAGGAATTCCAGAAGGAGAAGAGAGAGAAAAAGGGGCTGAAGATATACTTCAAAAAATTATAGCTGAGAATTTCCCTGATCTGGGGAAGGAAAAAGGCCTTGAAATCCAAGAGGCACAGAGAACTCCGTTCAGATGTAACTTGAATCAATCTACTGCAGGACATATCATAGTGAAACTGGCAAAATACAAGGATAAAGAAAAAATTCTGAAAGTAGCTAAGGATAAACAGATTCTAACTCAGAAAGGTAGACACATAACAATAGGGGCAGACCTATCTACTGAAACTTGGCAGGCCAGAAAGGAATGGCAGGAAATCTTCAATGGGATGAACAGAAAAGATATGCAGCCAAGAATCCTTTACCAGCAAGTCTGTCATTCAGAATAGAAGGAGAGATAAAGGTTTTGCCAAACAAACAAAAACTGAAAGAATTCATCACTACTAAACCAGCCCTACAAGAGATCCTAAGGGGGACTCTGAGTGAAATGTTGCAAGGACCACAAAGTACCAGAGACATCACTAGAAGCATGAAACCTAAAGACATCACAATGACTCTAAACCCATATCTTTCAATAATAACAATGAATGTAAATGGACTCAATGCTCCAACCAAAAGACATAGGGTATCAGATTGGATAAAAACACAAGACCCATCTATTTGCTGTCTACAAGAGACTCATTTTAGACCCGAGGACACCTTCAGATTGAAAGTGAGGGGATGGAGAACTATCTATCATGATACTGGAAGTCAAAAGAAAGCTGGAGTAGCTATAAATATATGAGACAAACTAGACTTTAAATTAAAGGTTGTAACAAGAGATGAAGAAGGGCATTATATAAGACTTACAGGGTCTATCCAGCAGGAAGAGCTAACAATTATAAATGTCTATGCGCCGAATACGGGAGCCCCCAAATATATAAAACAATTAATCACAAATATAAGCAACCTTATTGATAAGAATGTGGTAATTGCAGGGAACTTTAATACCCCCACTTAAAGCAATGGACAGATCATCTAGACACAGGATCAATAAAGAAACAAGGGCCCTGAATGGTACATTGGATCAGATGGACTTGACAGATATATTTAAAACTCTGCATCCCAAAAGCAACAGAATATACTTTCTTCTCGAGTGCACATGGAACATTCTCCAAGATAGATCACATACTGGGTCACAAAACAGCCCTTTATAAGTATGAAAGAATTGAGATCATACCATGCACACTTTCAGACCACAATGCTATGAACTTGAAATCAACCACAGGAAAAAGTCTGGAAAACCTCCAAAAGCATGGAGGTTAAAGAACACCCTACTAAAGAGTGAATGGGTCAACCAGGAAATCAGAGAAGAAATTAAAAAATATATAGAAACAAATGAAAATGAAAATACAACAATCCAAACACTGTGGGATGCAGCAAAGGCAGTCCTGAGAGGAAAACACATTGCAATGCAGTCCTATCTCAAGAAACAAGAAAAATCCCCAATACAAAATCTAACAGCAAACCTAAAGGAAATAGAAGCAGAACAGCAAAGACACCCCAAACCCAGCAGAAGAAGAGAAATAATAAGGATCAGAGCAGAAATAAGCAATGTAGAATCTAAAAAAAAAAAAAACTGTAGAGCAGATGAATGAAACCAAGACTTGTTTATTGAAAAAATAAACAAAATTGATAAACCTCTAGCCAGGCTTCTCAAAAAGAAAAAGGTGACCAAAATAGATAAAAGCATGAATAAAAATGGAATTAATCTGACCAGTCCCTCAAAATTACAAGCAATTATCAGAGAATACTATAAAAAATTATATGCCAACAAACTGGACAACCTGGAAGAAATGAACAAATTCCTAAACACCCACCCACTTCCCAAACTCAAACGGGAAGAAATAGAAAACTTCAACAGACCCATAACCAGCAAAGTAAATGAACCAGTCATCAAAAATCTCCCAACAAATAAGAGTACAGGACAAGATGGCTTCCCTGGAGAATTCTACCAGACATTAAAAGCAGAGATAATACCTATCCTTCTCAAGATGTTCCAAAAAATACAAAGGGAAGGAAAACTTCCAGACTCATTCCATGAAGCCAGCATTACTTTGATTCTCAATCCAGACACCCAGCAAAAAAAGAGAACTACAGGCCAATATCCCTGATGAATATGGATGCAAAATTTCTCAACAAGATACTAGCAAATAGAATTCAACAGCATATAAAAAGAATTATTCACCATGATCAAGTGGGATTCATTCCTGGGATGCAGGGCTGGTTCAACATCTGCAAATCAATCAATGTGATACATCACATTAATAAAAGAAAAGAAAAGAACCATATGATCCTGTCAATTGATGCAGAAAAAGCATTTGACAAAATTCAGCACCCTTTCTTAATAAAAACCCTCGAGAAAGTCGGGATAGAAGGAACATACTTAAACATCATAAAAGCCATTCATGAAAAGCCCACAGCTAATATCATCCTCAATGAGGAAAAACTGAGAGCTTTCCCCCTAAGATCAGGAATATGACAGTGATGCCCACTCTCACCACTGTTGTTTAACATAGTGTTGGAAGTTCTAGCATCAGCTATCAGACAACCAAAGGAAATGAAAGGCATAAAAATTGGCAAAGATGAAATCAAGCTTTCACTTTTTGCAGATGACATGATATTATACATGGAAAACCCGATAGACTCCACCAAAAGTCTGCTAGAACTGATACATGAATTCAGCAAAGTCGCAGGATACAAAATTAATGTACAGAAATCAGTTGCATTCTTATACACTAATAATGAAGCAACAGAAAGACAAATAAAGAAACTGATCCGATTCACAATTGCACCAAGAATCATAAAATACCTAGGAATAAACCTAACCAAAGATGTAAAAGATCTGTGTGCTGAAAACTATAGAAAGCTTATGAAGGAAATTGAAGAAAATATAAAGAATTGGAAAAACATTCCGTGTTCATGGATTGGAAGAATAAATATTGTTAAAATGTCGATACTACCCAAAGCTATCTACACATTCAATGCAATCCCAATCAATATTGCACCAGCATTCTTCTTGAAGCTAGAAAAAGCAATCCTAAAATTTGTATGGAACCACAGAAGACCCCGAATAACCAAAGTAATTTTGAAGAAGAAGACCAAAGCAGGAGGCATCACAATCCCAGACTTTAGCCTCTACTACAAAGCTGTCATCATCAAGACAGTATGGTATTGGCACAAAAACAGACACAGACCAATGGAATAGAATAGAGACTCCAGAATTGGACCCACAAATGTATGGCCAACTAATCTTTGACAAAGCAGGAAAGAATATACAATGGAAAAAAGATAGTATCTTTAGAAAATGGTGTTGGGAGAACTGGACAGCAACATGCAGAAGATTGAAACTAGACCACTTTCTCACACCATTCACAAAAATAAACTCAAAATGGATAAAGGGCCTGAATGTGAGACAGGAAACCATGAAAACCCTAGGGGAGAAAACAGGGAAAGACCTCTCTGACCTCAGCAGCAGCAATTTCTTACTTGACACATCCCCAAAGGCAAGGGAAGTAAAAGCAAAAATGAACATTGGGACCTCATGAAGATAAAAAGTCTGCACTGCAAAGGAAACAATCAACAAAACTAATAGGCTACCGATGGAATGGGAAAAGATATTTGCAAATGACATATCAGACAAAGGGCTAGTATCCAAAATCTATAAAGAACTCACCAAACTCCACACCCAAAAAACAAATAATCCAATGAAGAAATAGGCAGAAAACATGAATAGACACTTCTCTAAAGAAGACATCCAGATGGCCGACAGGCACATGAAAAGAAGCTCAACATCACTCCTCGTCAGGGAAATACTAATCAAAACCAAAGTCAGATACCTCCTCACACCAGTCACAGTGGCTAAAATTAGGAGCCTATAGAGGCTGGAGAGGATATGGAGAAATGGGAACCGTCTTGCACTCTTGGTGGGAATGCAAACAGGTACAGCCACTCTGGATAACAGTGTGGAGGTTCCTCAAAAAATTAAAAATAGATCTACCCTATGACCCAGCAATAGCACTGCTAGGAATTTACCCAAGGGATACAGGAGTGCTGATGCATAGGGGCACTTGTACCCCAATGTTTATAGCCGTAATTTCAACAATAGCCAAACTATGGAAAGAGCCTAAGTGTGCATCAGCTGATGAATGGATAGAGAAATTGTGGTCTATATACACAATGGAATACTACTTGGCAGTGAGAAAGAATGAAATATGGCCTTTTGTAGCAACGTGGATGGAAGTTGAGAGTGTTATGCTAAATGAAATAAGTCATACAGAGAAAGACAGATACCATATGTTTTCACTCTTATGTGGATGAGAAACTTAATAGAAGACCCTGGAGGAGGGGAAGGAAAAAAAAAGTTAGGGAGGGAGCTAAACCATAAGAAACTCTTAAAAACTGAAAATAAACTGAGGATTGATGGGGGGGGGGGGGTGGGAGGGAGGCGAAAGTGGGTGATGGGCATTGAGGAGGACACCTGTTGGGATGAGCACTGGGTGTTGTATGGAAACCAATTTGACAATAAATGCCATATTTTAAAGAATGAGATATTTCTTCTGAATGTGTTTTATAAATCTTAATATATTATATAAATGTAACTTAATTTGTAAAATTGGTGAATGTATACAGCCCTTGGAAATACATTTATCTATTAAGAGTTATCAGTATACCTGATTCATGTTTGTGGAATATTAAGAAACCATGACTTGGGGGCACCTGGGTGGCTCAGTTGGTTGGGCGTCCGACTTCAGCTCAGGTCATGATCTCACGGTCCGTGAGTTCAAGCCCCGCACCGGGCTCTGTGCTGATGGCTCAGATCCTGGAGCCTCCTTCCGATTCTGTGTCTTCCTCTCTCTCTGCCCCTCCCCCATTCATGCTCTGTCTCTCTTTGTCTCAAAAATAAATAAACGTTAAAAAAAAAAAAAGAAACCCTGACTTGAGGAGACTAGAGTTTATAAGGTGCAGGTACTTCTTAGGATGAGTGGTCTCAGAGCTCCAAAGAGAATCTAGGGAGCCAATGTCCCTGAGTGGAGCATGCAATTCAAAAGGCATTAATAAAAAAAGGATGTTAAATTGGTTTTCCCAGAAATGCATTGGTTTTTGTAATAGATTAACTTTTTTAAAAAGGGTAATACAGTAAGTGTTTAACAAAGTTGTTTATTTAAAGTAAAAAATTTTTTTGTAGATTTTTTTTCCTACTGTTTGGGGAGAGGGGGACATTATCTAACCATTGTTTTCTAACATTCTTTTTTTCCCCCTGTTTTATTGTGGTATAATTTAGATAGACTAAAATTTAACCATTTAATTGTACACTTTGATGAGTTTTTATAATTTTATATAGTACTGTGTTTACTGTCATCACAATTATGGCATAGAATATTTTCATCCTCAAAATTGTTCCTTTGTACTGTTTTTGCACTCAGTCCCTTCCTACTACCCCCTGTTTCTAGCAAACACTGATTATTTCCTATTGCTATAGGTTTGCCTTTCTGGACTGTCACATAAAAAGAATCATACAACATGAAGTTTTGTGTTCTTCCATTTAGTCTCATGTTCTTGAAATTCATCCATATTTTCACATCTGTTACTGGATTGTTCCTTTACATTGCCAAGCAATGTTTTACTGTATGAAACAGTATTTCATTTCATTTATTCATTCACCAGTTGATAGACATTGGGTTGTTTTCAGGTGTGAGTTACAATGAGTAAAGTTGCTATGCAATTTCAACTACATATCTTTGAATAAGCACGTGTTTTTATTTATCATGAGTAAACATTTAGGGTTGGAATTGTTGGATTATATTGTAAGCGTATGTTAACTTTATCAGAAACTGCCAAACTGTTTTCCAGCATATTCACACCATTTTGCATTTCCATCAGCAATATTTCAGTGTTGTGTTGACTCTAGGATCTTGTCAACACTTGATATCATCAGTCATTAAAGTCATTCCAATGGGTATCAGCATCTCTTTGGAGTTTTAATTTGCATTTCTCTAATGACTAATGATCATTAGCATCTTTAAATGTGCTTCTCTAATGAAGGGTCTATTTAAGACCTTTGCCTGTTTAAATTGGGTTGTCTGTATTCTTATTTTTGAGTTATAAACTCTTCATGTATTTTGAAGGCAAATCCTTTATAAGATAAATGTTTCCCAAATATTTGCCACAAGCTTATGTCTTGTATTTTCATTTACTTGAGAGTATTTTTGAAGACAAAAAGCTTAACATTTGATGGAGCCAAATTTTTTTCCTTTTTTAATTTATACTTTTGTAGCCTATGAACACTGTTCCTAACTCAAGTGTACACAGACTCTTTTATGATTTCTTTTAGACATTTTATAATTTAATCACTTTTAGGTCTGTGATCAATCCCATGTTAATTTTTATATATGGTGTAAAGCTTTAGATTCCTTTAAAATATCAATAGTCAACATTTTAGGCGATTTGTTAAAATGATTATTAATACCTTATTGACACTGGGTATGTAGTGGCATTTCATTGGAATTTTAATTTGCATTTCTTTAATGACTAATGATCATTAGCATCTTTAAATCTTCTTCTTTAATAAATGGTCTATTTAAGTCTTTTGCCTATTTAAATTGGGTTGTCTGTATTCTTATTTTTGAGAGGTAAAGTGTTCATGTATTCTGAATGCAAATATTTGCTACAAGTTCATGTCTTGAATTTTTATTTTTCTGATGGTATTTTTGAAGAGAAAAACTTACAATTTTGAAGGAGTCAAAACTTGTTTATTATTATTTTTTGATCTTTTTCAGTTACATGCTTCTGTGGACTATGAACTCTGCCATAATCTTCTCTCCCTGTCTCCTTGTCCCTATTTTTAAACCATTTTAGCAAGGTCAGTAAACACTAAAGTATAATTAAATCAAATTTGGTAAGTGAATCCAGCAATATAGCACTATGACAAATCAATTCCAAAAACTTACAAAAAGTTATAATACATCATTACCAAGAAGGGTTCATTTCAGCAATTCAAGGTTGGCTTAACATTCAATAATTTATCAACATAATTCACCACTTAAAAAGACTAAAGCAGAAAAAAAAGGTCTTAGAATCATTTCACAGATGCAGGAAAAAAAAGCATTTAGTGAAATTCAGTATATTGATTATAAAACATCTCACTAAAGTAAGTATAGAAGTAAACTTCCTCAGTCTAATGAAAGGAGTACATCCAATACCTAATATCCTACATCATGGTGAAGGACTAGATGCTTTCTTTCTCACATTACAAAAATATATGTAGGCTTACCTTAAAAATTGCTATTAAATATTATGCAAGAGATCAACATCAGTGAAATAAGGAAAGCAAATAACATATACCCCAGAAAGCAAGGAACACTACTGACTATTTTTACAGTACATGATCATCTTTGTAAAGAATCTCAAGGAATCTACAAAAAGAGCTATAGAACTAAATTGTGAGAGGAATACAATCACAGAAAACAATATTGTTATATAAAAGTCAGTTGCATTTCTACATGCTAGCAGTAAACAATTAGAAATTTAAATTTTTAAATACATTTGTAATAGTATCAAAATTAAATAGTTATTTAATTTTTTTAATGTTTTTATTTTTGAGAGAGAGAGAGCGCAAGCAGGGGAAGGGCAGAGAGAGAGGGAGACACAGAATCCAAAGCTGACTCTAGGCTCTGAGCTGTCATCAAAGAGCCCAACGCAGGGCTCAAACCCATGAACCAAGAGAACATGACCTTAGCTGAAGTCAAACACTTAACTGACTGAGCCACCCTGGTACTCCTAAATCGTGATTTTTTTTGAACAAAGGATATATAAAATAGGTATGCTTCAAAACATGGAAAAGAGTGACAGAAGACTAAATCAAGAAAAGGAGGCTATGTTCGTGATCAGAAGATACCATATAGAAGAGATACAAATTTTTATTAGACTGATCTATGGAACCAATGCAATCTCAATCAAAATCCAGTAACATTGTCATAAAAATTGACAGTTTTAAAATGTATTTGGAAATGAAATATTATATAAAATAGCCAATGGAATTTTGATAAAGAACAACAAATTTGGAGAAATTACATAACCCGATTCCAAAACAGGATACAGCTACAGTAATCAAGTTAGTATTGGCAGTAACATAAACATGTTGACTCATAGAAGAAAGTGTTTAGAAACAGGACTACACATATATGGTCAACTAAGATAAAAGCTAAAAAAACAGTCAGAAATGAAAAATGCAATAACTGAGATTTGAAACAGCCTTGATTGAATGAACTGCAGGCTGGAAGAAGCAGAGGAATGAATTACTGACCTAGAACACAAAAAAATGGAAAACAGTAAAGCTGAACAAAAGAGAGAATTATGCAACACAAAATAATAGACCTCGGGAACTCAGTGATCCACCAAGCATAATAACACTCATACTATAGGAGTCCCAGAAGAGGAAGAGAGAGAAAAGAGGGCAGAAAATTTATTTCAAGAAGTAATAGAAAACTGGAAGGAAACGGATATCCAGATCCAGGAAGCACAGAGGATGTCCATCAAAATCAAGAAAAGCAGCAGGGGACCTGAGTGGCTGACTTCGGCTCGGATCATGCATGATCTTGCACTTTTCAGTCAAGCCCTGCATTGGGCACTCTGTTGTCAGTGCAAAGCCTGTTTGGATCCTCTGTCCCCATCTATCTCTGCTGTTCCCCCACTTGCTCTCTTTCTCTCTTCCATAAATAAACATTAAAAAAACAAAAAAGCAGGTCAACACCAAAACATATTGTAATTAAGTCTGCAAAAATGTAGTGATAAAAATTTAAAAGCAGCAAGACAAAAGGAGTCCTTAACTTAAAAAGGAAAACCCATAAAACTAGCCAGAAAGTTCTCAATAGTAATTTGGCAAGTCAGAAGGCAGTGGTACCATATGTACAAAGTGCTGAAAGGGAAAAATCTGCAGCCAAGGATATTCTATCCAGCAGGGCCTTCATTCAGAGTAGAAGAAAAGATAGAGTTTCCCAGACATACAAAAACTGAAGGAGTTTGTGAGCACTAAACTAATCCTACAAGAAATATTAAAGGAGACCTCCTGAGTGCAAAGGGGAAATCAAAAGTGACAAAGGCAAAAAAGGATCAGAATCCCCAAAAGTAATGAAAAACAAGCAAGATCACATACTTGGTCACAAAACAGGTCTCAACAAGTACAAAAAGATTAAGATCATACTATAAATATTTTCTGATCGTAACTCTATGTAACTTTAAGTCAACCATAAGAAAACATCTGGAAAGACTATAAATACGGAGTTTAAACAACATGCTACTAAACAATGAATGGGTAAACCAGGAAATCAAAGAAGAAATTTTTTAAAAATACATGGAAACAAATGAAAATGAAAAAAACAGTTGTTTATAACCTTTGAGATGCAGCAAAAGAGGTCCTAAGAGGGAAGTATATAGCCATACAGGGCTACCTCAAGAAGCAAGAAAAATCTCAAATAAACAACCTAAACTTACACCTAATGGAGCTAGAAAAAGAACAACAAAGCTTACAGCCAGCAGAAGGAAGGAAATAGTAAAGATTAAAGCAGAAATAAATGATACAGAAACTTTAAAAAATCAACAATAGATAAATGAAACCAGGAGTGGGTTCTTTAAAAAATTCAATAAAATTGATAAATCCCTACCCAGATTTACCAAAAAGAAAGAGAAAGGACCCAAATAAATAAAATCACAAATGAGAGAGGAGAAATAACAACCAATTAGAGTATTATAAAACTAGAAATACAATTAGAATATTATAAAAAAAAAACTATGTGCCAACAAATTGGACAACCTAGAAGAAATCAACACATTCCTAGAAACATATAAACTACCAACACTGAGACAGGAAGAAATAGAAAACTTGAACAGACTGATAACCAGCAAAGAACTTGAATCAGTAAACAAAAATTTCACAATAAACGTAAGTCCAGGGCCAGATGGCTTCACAGGTGAATTCTACCAAACATTTAAAGAAGATTTAATGCCCACTCTTCTCAAACTATTCCAGAAAATAGAAGAGGAAAGAAAACGTCCAGATTCATTCTATGAGGCCAGCATTACCCTGAAACCAAAAGCAGATAAAAGACTCCACTAAAAGGACTATAGGTCAATCTCTCTGATGAACATGGATGCAGAAGTTCTCAGTAAAATACCAGCAGACTGAATCCAAAAATACATTAAAAGAATCATTCACCACAATCACATAGGATTTATTCCTGTGATGCAAAGGTAGTTCAATATTTATAAATCAATCAATGTGATATACCACATTAATAAAAGAGGGATAACAATGAAGTGGTCATTTAAATAGATGCAGAAAAAGTATTTGACAAAGTACAACATCCATTCATGATAAAAACCCTCAATAAGTAAGTTTAGAGGGGAACATAACTACAGCATATGAAAGCATATATGAAAAACCCACAGCTAATATCATCCTCAATGGGAACAAATGAGGGTTTTTTTTGCCTTATGGTCAGGAACAAGACTGTATCAGTTCTCACCACTGTTATTTAACATAGTATTGGAAGTCCTAACCATGACAGACAACATAAAGAAGTAAAATATATCCAAATTGGCAAGGAAGAAGTGAAACTTACACTATCTGCAGATGACATGATGTTCTATATAGAAAACCTGAAAGGCTACACCAAAAAATTGCTAGAAGTGATACATGAATTCAGTAAAGTAGCAGGATACAAAATCAACAGATAGACATCTGTTGCAGTTCTATATACCAATAATGAAGCGGCAGAAAGAGAAATCAAGGAATCAGTCTCATTTACAATTACACACACACACACACACACACACACACACACACACACACACACATACACACACACACGCAACAAAAACAAAAACATAAGATACTAGCAATAAATCTAACCAAACAAGTTAAGGATCTGTACTCCAAAAACTATAAAACACCTTTGAAAGAAATTGAAGATGACACAAAGGGATGGAAAAACATCCCATGCTCATGGATTAGAAAAACAAATATTGTTAAAATGTGTATACTACCCAAAGCAATCGACATATTTTTTAAAATCCCTTTCAAAATACCAACAGCATGTATTTTTTTTAATATTTTATTCTTAAGTAGTTTCTAAGTTCAATGTGGGGCCCAAACCAATAATACTGAGATGAAGTCTCATGTTCCACTGACTGAGCCAGCAAGTTTCCCTCAACAGCATTTCCACAGAGCTAGAATAAATAGTTTAAATTTTTTTAAGGAACCACAAAAAATAGCTAAAACAATCTTGAAAAAGAAAAGCAAAGCTGGAGGCATCACAATTCTGGACTTCCAGTTATATTATAAATTTGTAGTCATCGAGACAGTATGGTATTGGCACAAAAATAGACAGATAAATGGAACAGAATAGAAAATGTGGAAATGGACCCAGAACTATATGACCAATTAGTCTTTGACAAATCAGGAAAGAATATCCAATGGGAAAAAGACAGTCTTCTCAACAAATGGTGTTAGGAAAATTGGACAGCAACATACAAAAGAATGAAACTGGACCACTGTCTTACACCATACGTAAAAATAGATTTGAAATGGATTAAAGAACTAAATGTGTGACAGGAAACCATTAAAACCATAGAAGAGAACACAGGCAATAACCTCTTTGACATTAGCCATAAAAACTTATTAGATATGTCTTTTGATGCAAGGGAAACAAAAGCAAAAATAAACTATTGAAACTTAATCAAGATAAACAGCTTTTGCACAGTGAAGGAAACAATCAAAAAAACTAAAAGGCAACCTTCAGAATGGAACAAGATCTTTGCAAATGACATATCTTATAAAGGGTTAGTATCCAAAATATATAATTAACTTACACAATTCAACACCCACAAAAATAATCCAGTTAAAAAATGCGCAGAAGACATGAATAAACATTTTTTCAAAGAAGACATCCAGATGACCAACAGACACATGAAAAGATGCTCAACATCACTCATCATGAGGGAAATAAAGATTAAAACTACAATGAGCTATCACTTCACACCTGTCAGAATTGCTAAATTAACAACACCGGAAATAATAGGTATTGGTGAGGTTGTGGAGAAAGGGGAACCCTCTTGAGCTGTCGGTGGGAATGCAGACTGCTGCAACCACTCTGGGAAACAGCATGGACGTTCCTCAAAAAGTTACAAATGGAACTAACTTATGATCCAACAATTACACTACTAGGTATTTACCCAAAGGTTACAAAAATACTCAAAGGGAAACATGCACCCTGATGTTTACAGCCGCATTATCTACAATATCCAAATTATGGAAAGAGCCCAAATGTTCATCAACTGACAAATAGATAAATAAAAGTGGTATTTATATACAATGGAATATTACTTAGTCATCAAAAGAATGAAATCTTACCATTTGCTAAAATATAGATGGAGCTAGAGTGCATTATTACCAAGAGAAGTAAGTCAGTGAGAAAAATAAAAATACCATATAATTTCACTCATATGTGGAATTTAAGAAGCAAACCGAACCAAATGATCATGGGAGAAAAGAGCAGCAAAACCAAGATACAGTGTCTTAACTATAGAGAACAAACTGATGATTACCAGAGGGGAGGTGGGTGGGGTGATGGGTTAAATGGGTGGTGAAGATTAAAGAGTGCACTTGTAGTGATGAACACTGGGTGATGTATGGAATTGTTGAATAGGTATACGGTGCACCTGAAACTAATACCACAATGTATGTTAATTAACTGGAATTTACATAAAAACTCTTAAAATATATATAAAAAAGAAGAACAAGGCAGTCAGTGTTTCATAAGGGTCAGTCTATGTAATATGGATGCCTATTTTTAAGTAGGCATGTTTTCTGATTTTTCATCTGTACATTGTTGTTTAACATTCTATTTTTTCTTTGTTTTCCCATAAAATTCAGAATTTTAGGCATCAGTATTTTAGGGAATCTTATTATTCTTGGGTATGAGATATAAGACTTTACTGACAATATATTCATTCTCTGAAACACTTTTAACACTTTCTGTGGATAAAATCAGAACTTCTATATGTCTAATACTCTCTTTCCAAGTTTTTTTGTGAGTAATTTTTTCAGCGAATCAATTTCTCTTTGTCCTCTTTCCCTCTCCAGCTCTCTATCCTCCCCTTACTCTTACCTATCTAACTATCAATCAATTGATCTGTCATCTATCTAAAAATGATGTATGTCCTGAAAATAACAGAATTAAAATTCATATACATGATTCCCTGATCTCCCAAACATAAATGAATATAAAGGGCATCCACGGATTATTGATAGAAAGACTGTGGAATGCAAAATACACCACATCTCATTTGTGCTCAAGAGTTAAACAGTGAATTAAGTGATTTGAGCCCTGAAATGAGGTCAATGCGTTGAAGAGGTATCTGTTGAATAAGAGCCAATGTTAGTCTTGTGAAAGAGTTCGCAATGTGTTCTTTAAAGGAAACAGGCTGCAACATCCTCTTATAACGCTGCTTTTTAAAATGCACCTTATTTGCCTGAAGTTTTGATGTGAGAAATATATACATTCTATTAAGAGACCCTTGAAATTTATTTAATGAATGAAGTTAGATATTCATTTCCTAAATCCCATATAGGATAAGATCTAGATGAACTTTCCATTTTACCTCAAGAAAACTTTGAGTTGATACTGAATAGCAACTTACTTTAACACAAACAACTGCAAGTTAACAGAAAATTCAAGAGGTTAAGAACTATGTTGAAATGTAGCTTTTATGCTTTAATAAGCTCCTGATACAGGAAACTTCTAGAGTAGCAAAAACATTCAAGTTTTCTCTGGTGTTGCCAATTATATTATTGGGTCCCTTAAAGCAGTCTCAATGCTGAGGTCTGCTGTCTTGTCTAATTTCTGGAAGAACTTTAGATTAACCAAGCTGTTCGCAGAAACCCTGAGCCTCCTAAACTTTTATGAAATCTGACAAAAGAACCTATTCATTTTGTCAATGAGTTCAGCATATCCACTTTATATGTCATGAAAATAAACAGGTACTAAAAACTATTCCTGAAATATGGAAATATTAAAGTTAAGACATGGTTTCTTAAAGTTCAGAGTCCAAGACCATTAAAATACTTACGTTTCTCCTACTGTTTGAAGTCAATCTTTTCTTTTTGTATTGCCTTTACAGAGCTATGTATGTATACATGTAACTGTAATCCAGATAAGATCCACTTTTGGGGAATCCAATCCGTTATTTTCCATTAGCTTGATTAACTTTTCTTGACATGTTCCGACATGTTCCTATATGCCACACTCTTCAAGGGCAATGTTAAAAGTTATATTGACATAAACTAAGAAAAATAATACAGTCTGAATCTTGTGAATTGGAGAATATGAAAAAAAAAGTGATGAGGCACCTTGGGTGGCTCAGTCAGTTAAGTGTCCAAGTTTGGTTCAGGTAATGATCTTGTAGTCCCTGAGTTCGAGCTCCGCGTCCGACTCTGTGTTCACAGCTCAGAGCCTGGAGCCTACTTCAGGTTCTGTCTCTTTGTCTCTCTGTCTCTCTGTCTCTCTGTCTCTCTGTCTCTCTCTCTCTCCCTCTCTCTCTCCCTCTCTCCCTCCCTCCCTCCCTCCCCTACTCATGCTCTGGCTCGCTCTCTCTCTCTCTCTCTCTCTCTCTCTCAAAAATAAATACAGATTTAAAAAAAGTGAGATAATACTAATGAGTTTTTGTACTAATGCCATGCAATCATGCATTCATTGTTTTCTCATTTTAATTCAGTGCCATCAGAAGTGGCTTGGCCTAATAGCACATAAGAGAATGAAGTAGCTCTTAAATGCATGAAATTCATTCCTTGTTAATTTTCTACATTTTAACTTATTTTCATCTCCTTCATTGCCCTAGTCTAACACTTTTAGTGGCCATACGCATTTTCAAGCCTCGGAAGAATGTATATGAATCAATGGGCAGGTATAATTGGAGAAAAAATACCAATGATCAAGTTGTATAGTAACTATCCTTCAATTAAGGAAAATTCCTTTCAAAGCTTCCTTCTGTTCAAGAACAGTGAAGGGAGAAAAAGATGTTAATGTGTTTGGATTACATTAAAGTTTTAAGATTAACTAAAAGAAAGGGAGGGAAAAAGTGCTAATGGCAAGAGCACACGGAAGAGGCATTATTATATTACTGCTAATGCACATAAAACATTGCCTATTAAAATAGGATGGCAGTTTTACATCCTATTAAATATATCAAAGCTGTGCTTCAATTACAAATCCTTTTATATGCATGTTTTAACAAATATGTCTTTGATAATGGAATGTAGCTGCAACTTCTTAAATGCTAAACACAAGCTATACTATATAATACAGTGCCAACGAAAAAAATTACCACTAGGAGGTAACCATATTTTGAGATCTCCCTGGTTTTTTTTTTTTTAATGTATGTTATGAATTTTCAAGTGAGTAGCTGGGCAGCAACTCAATTTAAGAGCCTGAGCCTCTGGGCTTGTGATGGTTAACAGTGATGTGTTGTGCTATTATTTTCACATGGTTATTTGTGGAAATAAATTATGTCCTTGAGATGGTATATGAATAGAAAGCACTTGATCATGTTTGTCTATGATCTTATTTGTGAAATAGCTGCAACAACTCTATTAGAAATCTAGATTGTGAAATAAATTCTCATAGAAATTAACAAACTTCTCATCTTGAATGGCATGGGCATTAGTTTTATGGAAATTTCAAATACATCAGTGTTCAAATTCAGTCCACAATCTCTAAGCTGTATAATTATGATTTTCTCACCTGATTAAAAAAGGCTGGACAGGGACGCCTGCATGGCTCAGTTGGTTAAGCTCTTGATTTCAGTTCAGGTTGTGATCTTACGGTTCTTGGTTTTGAGCCCCATGTCAGGCTTCATGCTGACAGCATGGGGCCTGCTTGAGATTCTCCGTCTCTCCCTCTCTTTGCCTCTCCCCCTCTCAAGATAAATAAATAAACTTAAAAAAATGGGTGGACAAAAATACAGTCATTTTTTTAATTGGCTACTAGTAGTGAAAGTTTAAAAACATCCTACCTAGTAGCAAACATGATACTTTTACTTTCCTTTACTTACTTTTTTGTTTTTTGTTTTTTCTTTTTTTGAATTGCTTATCCTTTAGATTTACTAGAGAGGAATCATACATCCACTGATGAAATAGAACATACATCCACTTTAAGAAATAGAACATTTTTTCCCTCTCCCTATTAAAAGTATGGTTGGTGTGGTAGGCAGAATAATGAAATACCCTCCCCTCCTACCATCACTCATGAAGATATTAGGTCCTAATCCCTAAGGGAAAAGAATATTTGCAGATATGATTAAGTGAAGGATTGTCAGAGGGAAAGATCATCTTGGGTAGCCTGGATGACCTATATGAAATTACAAATACCATTATGAGAGAGAGGCAGAGGGAGATTTGAGAAGGCAATGGAAGAGAAGGAGGAGATACTATGGAGGAGAAGGCAATGCGGAGATGGAACACAGAGAGATTTGAAGTTCTTGGTCTTAAAGATTGGAATAATTTAGTCACAGACCAAAGTTATGGTGTGGTTCCAGGAAACTGGAGAAAATAAGGTACAGATTCTCCCCTAAAGTCTCCAGAGAGAGCATGGCCCTGCCAACACCTTGATTTTTCACCTGATTTTAGATTTTTGTCCTTTAGGACTGTGAGAGATTAAATCTCTGTGGTTTTAAGCCACTAAATTTGTTGTAATTTATTACAGTAGCTATAGGAAAATGACACCGCCTGAAAGAAAAGTTTCGTACGCTTTCCTTTGCACACATGGTTTTGATGTTTGTTGCTTGGTTGCATCTTGCTTTGCTTTAATCAGTTGTCACTCAATACCTTTTTACTGTACGTTAGCTCTGAAAGAAATTTTAGTGGTTATAAAAATCATCGGTATTATTAGAATCAAGTCCGATTCATCACATTTTTAAAACATTTTTTAAAATACAGTTACAGACTATGACACTTTTCTATATCACATCAAAAGTTGTTAACATTCAAGACAGTCTTAAAAGAGTTGTCTCGGGGACCCTGGGTGACTCAGTCAGTTGAGTGACCGACTTTGGCTCAGGTCATGATCTCACAGCTGGTGTTTGAACCCCATGTCAGGCTCTGTGCTGACAGCTCCGAGCCTGGAGCCTGCTTCAGATTCTGTGTCTCCCGCTCTCTCTGCCCCTAACCCACTCGCATTCTGTCTCTGTCTCTCTCAAAAATAAATAAACATTAAAAAAATTTTTTTAAAGAGTTGTCTCTACTGAAGATGACCAAAATTTCTTTTTTACCTGAAAGAAAAAGAAAAAAAAAATGTCTTTGGGAAACTTTGAAAGAAAAGAGTTTTGTTCATAGGCTGGCATACCTGACATATTTTTGATCATAAGACTGATGGAAATCTCTGTGATCAAGGTCGTGGAACGACCATTATGGAAGTTACTGGAATAAGCTTTCTTGGCTAAATTGCTGATACTGACAACAGAGAAGAGTCAGGAAGCTCTGCTGAAACAAGTGCTTCATAAGAGGGAGTTAGCATACAAAGGTCTTTAATATTTTAGAAAATAAAAAATGTGCAAATATTCTTTCAATAGTATATCAATCTTTATGGCAGTGACACGAAGCACTGCTTTTTTCTTAAGTGAATACTCCATAAAAAGGTTGACTTCATCAAAAATAAACATCACTCTTAGGAAAAAAAAATATTCAGTACAAGTGGAGATGAATTCAAAAACCTTGTAAAATACAGTATCTATTGAGAGAAGCCTGACTAAACCTGAAACTACAATAAACTAAGGACATTTGAATTCCATTTTAAACACCATATCATTGGGACATCTGGGTGGCTCCACTGGGTAAGCATCTGACTCTTGGTGACTCATGTTGCAGCTTCGTGGGTTTGAGCCCTGCATTGGGCTCTGTGCTGGCAGCACAGACCCTCCTTGGGATTCTGTCTCTCTGCCCCTCCCCCACTTGTGCTGTCTCTGTGGCTCTCAAAATAAAGAAACTTTAAAAAAATAATAAAAAATATAAAAACCATATCATTACATCAGGGTTTTCAACACTTACAACTACCAAAGCAATCAATCAATCAAATCATTTACATGCCCTACCTAATATTTTCTCTTGTCAAAGATTACACATAAGCTAATAATCATCTTCTTGAAAATAAACAAAAGCAGCCTCCCCAATTTTCCATAAAAAAGTGAAATTTAACCTGCCTTTCTACTTGGAATATCTTGTTCATGTTACTAGAATATAATCTTTAAATATCTTTCAACTGTATCACAAAATAGAAGGTTTACTTTGAAATTATGTGTTTTATGTTATTGAATTTAAAATATTTTTCTACAAAGGGGTGCATGGGCATCACTAGAATGCCAAAGGGGCCTGTGACAAAAACAGCAACAATAACAACATGAAGAGTACTTGCACTAGATCACATGTTCAGAATAAAATGAAGGGAGGAAACAGAGGAAGAAGCAGGAATAACAGGCTGCTAAAGCCATAATCTAGATGAGACATGATGTGGTTTGTTCCATAGATACAGCGGTGGGTAGTGTTCCTATTGTGCATATATTTTGAAGATCGAGCTAATAGAAGTTTCTGGTATATCTTTTTCTTTGATACTGGTTATCTGGATTATTTTTTTCTGTGTATTGCCATCTTTTCCATTGAACATTCACTCTTCTTCTAGATCTGTATTAATCTTTTTATAAAGTAGATACAAATCCTTTGTGTTACATACATAGAAAATGTCTTCCTCCAGTCTTTTGGTATCTTCTAACATTCTTTATATTGCTTTTTTTTGCACAGGTTAATCTTTTTATTTTATGAAAGTCTAATGTCCTAATATTTTAACCTATACTATATATACTTTTTACATATTATTGAAGAAGAAACTATCCATTCTAGGCCAGCATTATAAGGATTAATACCATAGATTTTCTTTTAAGGTTTTCACCACTTAGGTCTGTTTCTATCAAGAACTGATTATTACTTATGGCATGATGCAGTTTATATATAAAATCATGTATATTTTAAGTTTATTTATTTTGAGAAACAGGGCATTAACAGGGTAGCATGAGGAGCAAGGTAGAGAGAGAGGAAGAGAGAGAATCTTGTGCAGAATCTGTGCTGTCAGCACAGAGCCCTACTGGGGCTCAGTACCACAAATAGTGATATCATGACCTGAGCCTAAATTAAGAGTAGGACACTTAACTGAGCTACCCAGGCACCCCTGTTTTATACATTTGTATATGAAAAATTACCCCAATAAAATTTTTATTTCAGTGCCATATAAAATATTAAGTTTCTATAGTAGTACAAGTCTGTTTTCAAGCTATATTTTCATTGATCAATGTGTTTTCTTGTATGTCATAATTTTATAGCTTTATAATAAACGCTGATTCTGGTAGGGCAATTACCCTGTCTGTTTTGGTTTTTCAAAATTATATTGCCTGTCTTGTGACTTAATTCAGTCATACGAAATTTATTCTAAGATTGTCATAGACATGAACAGGATTTGTAGATTTTTACTTTGGAAAATTTATGTGTTTATACTTAGTTTCCCATCAATGAATATAACACATCTCTTCATATTTACATTTTGTTTATTTTTTAGTAACACTTTACAGTCTGTATATAGAAGTCATTTCTATGTAAATTTATAAAATATTAGGTTGTGTTGATGTACCATCAATTATTCATACACATCTTGTTGATGGAAATCTGGATTATTTCTATATTTATTATCATTGTAGATATATCCTTTTATATGTTAGCAAGTTTACATTTGATCCTGATTCCTAGAAATTTGGTTATAGTGTCAAGTAGCGAATATGTAATTGTGCTGTATTTTGCCAATTTCCCCTCTGTATGACTTACATCATTTTGTATTCCACTGCAATGTAGTAGAGTTGCTGTATCCCTACAGTCTCACTAACAGGTGTGCTCTCAAAATATTGGCTTTTTACAAATCTAATAAGTACGAGATGAGATTTAAGAGTATTTTTAACTTGAAGTTCTCTCTTTATGAGGATTTTAAGTGACTAATTATGTGTTTATGCTCATCTGAATTTCCATTTTTGTGATTTCATTGTTCATATATCTTATCCATTTTTATTTAATATTTTTGGGCATTTCCATCTCAATTTGTCACTTAAGTATTTGTCAGTCTTTAGTATTAGTCATATCCAATTTTAAGCGCAATGGCTTACAAATAGTTTTTCCTATTTTGTCATGTCATTTGAGTTTGTGGTATTTACATTTTAATTTTGCTTTACCTTGCAAAAAAGACCAATAGATTTTTTTTCAAAGGCTAATTAATTAGATTATATCATCCTTTTTTATCACTAATGATTTGATTAAATCTATTTCTATAAATCTTGGATATCTTTTTGGCATATCTATGCTGTTTCATTATTTTTCTACCTGTCTATAAACAAATTCTATATGACTTTAGTAATAGAGGATTTATAAAATCTTTCAATCTCTGCTATATCTACTCCTACATTATTGTTTGTTCCTCAGTTTTTCTGATTAATGAACATTATTTAATTTTACATTAAATTTTATAATAACGTTTTGCTGCATGTGAAGAAACAGACGTGACTATTCTTAATGTGATCATTATACATTTATAAGCTAATAGAAAAAAAATGAAATCTTTAGGAGATGAGGCTTCTTGTTCAGAAGTATGGTATCTATCTCTTTAATTTGTTTATCTCTTCTTTTATGTGCTCAAGGAGTGTTTTAAAATTTAACCTCACATAGTCATAGTTTAGCCTATTTCTTGTTAACCTTACGCCTAGATATTTCAGCAATTATGTTCCTCTTGCAAATGGGATCATTATTTCTGATATATAATCTGAACAGTTATTATTTTTAGTTTTTTTTAATATTTATTTATTTTTGAGAGAGGCAAAGAGTGAGTGGGGGAGCAGCAGAGCCCAATGAGGGGCTCGATCTCATGAACTGTGACATCATGACCTGAGCCTAAGTCAGATGGTTAAGCGACTGAGCCACTCAGGCACCTCAGAAAGTTGTTATTTTTTACATATGTTCCCTATTGATTTTATATGTTAGTTTTCCTAAATTGCAATATGCAAGTTAAACTTTATTTATTTTTGTAAAATTTTTTAATGTTTATTTATTTTTGAGAGAGAGAGAGACAGAGTGTGAGTGGGGGAGGGCAGAGAGAGAAGTAGACACAGGATCCAAAGCAGGCTCCAGGCTCTGAGCTGTCAGCACAGAGCCTGATGCAGGGCTCAAACTCACCAGACATGAGATCATGACCTGAGCTGAAGTCAGATGCTTAACTGACTAAGCCACCTAGGAGTCCCTGCAAGTTCAACTTTATTAAATGACCTTGTTATAACAGGTTTTTCAATTGGTTCTTTTTTTTTCTAAATATATAAGGCCTAAATATATCACCTGCATAAATACATATAACACATCTCTCTCTTAAGAGAGATACACACATATGTATAGTCAAATTCTATTTTATCAAATGTTTTAATGATGAATGAATCTTACGTTTAATGGAAAGGAGTTTTGGCTTCTGTGGAAACTATTATATATGTTTTTATTTTTATAATAAATACTTTCATGGAGATGATAAGCTAGTAATACAATTGAATTCAATCTTGTGAATTGTACCTAGCAAATATATAATTTGATTTAATTTCTGAATAAATAACTAATTGCAATCCATATAATGATAGACGAATTCTTTTTCCCCTCAGCAATCTCTCTCATTCCCACATGTACTAGAATCTATTTCAAATTGTTTATTTTATTCAACTGAACTATTTATTCTTTTGCCAATACTACTTGTTTTAAAGTAGGTAACTTTGTAATATATTTATTAGAATAGGCAAATTCCTTTGTTCTTCTTCTTTGTCTTCTCTTTATTTTTAGACATTGGCCATTTTGCACATTTATAATCTCATATTAACCTTGAACTCATTAGGCAAGTCCCCTAAACACTGAGATTTACTAAATTGAAATTATAGTGATTTTATTGATTGATGTAGGTAGAATAAATGCTTTCAAACTATGCAATTTTTCTCCTTCTTGAACGTGACTTATCATTCCATTTATTCAGAATTTCTTTTGCAAACTTCAGTGGATTCTTATGTTTACCCAAAGAAAGTCTTCTGCAGTCTAGCCCTCCCTCTCCCTGCAGCCTCTCTCCTCTTTGCTATCTACCATACCCCCTTTAGCCTCTCTCTTCTTGAACCTGCCAAACCTTTTCCCATAATACATCATTTTACCCAATTCCATTTGCTTGGAAACTCTTTCCCCTAATATTCACATTGTGGCTCCTTCTTGTCATTCAGGTTTAAGATTATATGTCACCTCTTTAGACAGACTTCCCTTATACCACTCTCTAATGTGACCTTCCAGTCGGTATACAGAAACCTATTTCATTCCCTGAAAAGTTCTTATCCTTATCTGATATTTTCCTTAGGATTGTGATAATTAATACCTGTTTATTATCTGCTTATCTGTACTGAAAGAAAGCTCTCAGAGAGTAAAAACATCTATTTTATTCACTACTAATATGCTATCCTCTAGTGAATTCCTATTCTTAACATTCCCAGCATTTTTGCCTCTAAGCTTTCCAGTAGAAAGTCTATATACCTCTTTACCTTTAAAATATACTTCATGATCTCTAACATTGTAAAGGAGAAAAGAGAATAAATAGGGAAATTACATTATTAAGATATCTTTTGAATTCTCCCTAAGAAAAAACAAATAACATCATTTACTAATGTAGGTATCAGAACTGTATATGATGCACACTGATAAATATTAGAATGGCACCTAAAAAGAAAAAGCATGAAATTATGTGATAGGTTGGTTATAGAAATAGGGTTTGTAGCCTTATGAGGAAATTTAATAATGCTATATTGTTATTTCCATCTTAATTAATTTCTTAGAAAGCAGATTACTTTAATGGTCACAATCATTTGTGTTGATTGGTTTCCTTTCCAGCTGCCCCTTTGGTATACTGATAGATCTGTTTTACAAAGCAGCATGATGTTTATCTTCTAATATTCTAGAAGCAGAACTTTTCATAAGATAATATACCAATCAATGTTTGTTCTGCTAAGCAAAATGTACTCCTAACATTTCACGGATATTAGTGACAACCAGAACAATGACCGTTAACAATAAAACATACATTCAGGCATTTAAGTTCTAAATGATCTAAAGAGAAGATTAAAAGTACTTAATTGTGACAAAAAACTACTTAATTTAAGAGAGAAATCAAATTTGATATGAGCAGGCCAGAAGAATTAGAAAAATGTAACAAGTTTTGCTAAAAATCAGCACTGAGTCATTATGCACAGGTGAATATTTTTAGTATACTTTGGCTGCATTCTTATTAGTAAAATAATATATTTTCTGAGTAGTTGCTAAAATTTCTCTGATTCATATGCACAAATTTGCATAATATATAGGAGGAAGCAACAAGATGTTCAAAAAACAGATGTTGATAATACTCTAGTATAGCAGAACACTGTAAATCTAAATGCCCACCTTCTATAGCCTAGAGTTGTTAAGAAGGCAAAAGGCAAAAACCTAAAAATAAATTTAGAGTTATAGGAAAACTTATAAGATTAAGTCTTGATAGCTCTATTTATAGATAGCATTTTGCCGGCACATATTTCCCAGACCAACCAATGCCAGAAATTTCTATATGTGATGTTAAATTAATATTTAAAGTTCTTGCAAATCAATATAGTTTGTGTTTCTGATTCTTTAAAAGACATCATATCCAAGATAACCATTATTGACACTACATGTATCGTATAATATATATAATTTTAAAATAATATACTGCATAAAATTCCTATGAGAGATGGTTTATTATTTTCAGTAGCACTTTCCAAAAAACCGTAGTCCCCTGTCCAGAGTTGAATCTCCTCCATTAGTTCTAGAACAAGATGGAAAAGGTCTATGAAGAGAACACTTTGTTTGTGATACCACTTTGTCCCACAAACACAGTACTTGGAATCTTCTGAAAGCTATGCGATGGAAAGAGCACAGGGAATGGGAAAGTTAACATCATTTCTCCGCCTCCTTCCTTCTAGTATACTCAGAAGTACATACATATATATACAAAGAGGATAAAGTCCTTTGAATGAATAGATAGGTTACATTTAATTATTAGAAACTATTTCTAAGAGAGTTCTCTTTAGCTGGCTGCTAATGCATATGCACCTGGTTTGTGAATTAATAGAGAAAGCCTCACAACACGTTTAAAGAAAAATGGTAGGGGCTGGAAGTCCAAGTGCCAGTCCATAAAATACCAGGTTTTATTTTATTTTATTTTTTTTAACACGGGGGGAAAGTAAAGACAATTTTTGGCATTAAAATAATAACTTTTCTTTACTGAACATATTCTCTATTTTTGTCTTTGTCCTAGATACTTGTTCTAAATATATTCACTTTCTGCTTTTGCTAAGAGCTTTGTCTCCTCATAGTTACTCAGTTTATGTTGCTCTGTTGATTTTCCACTGATACTGTTACATAAGTGATGTCTACTTCATTCACATAACTTCCCCTCCACATTAGCTACATGGGTGTGCACAGCTCGTATGCATATGCAAAGATATGGACAACATATCTATTCAAAAAATAAAAATAAAAAATCCCAAACGCCGAGAGTTTTTCCTCTTGCCTTTAAAAGGGCTTCATTGAAGATGTTTGATTTTCATATCTGAATATAAATTGGATTTTGTATCCTTAAAGGATCCAACTCTCATTTCACTCTCCTAAACTGTAAATTTCCTCAACTAGAGAAAATGGGGCATGCAGACCAGACCTTTTAAATAGAGAAAATCTTATTAATATTTATAGACTTGTATGAAAAGGAAGAAACAAGACAAACAGGCGATCCATATTCCTCTGGCTGTGACTCTCATGAGAAGAACCATTTTTACTTGAAATACCTGTAATTTACTTGAAGGCCTAACAGCTAAAGTAGCTAGAAATTTAAGCCAATCACCCTTGGTGTTCTTTACTGTGCCAACTTCATGCTGCTAGATGACTCCTCACTGGATATCTGCCTTCCTGGATTATCTCCACTATATGTAATAGAACCAATAATAAATTCAGAGAAAAGACTGAGGATTAAGAATATTCCAATTTTCTCAACTTACCTATGACAAGTTGAGGTACCTAGAACTTAATTAAATTAAAACATAGCCCATCCTAGAACCTAGGTCTCCCAACTCCACTCTAACCTTTTCCCCATCGCCTCATATTTCCTCTTATTTTTTTTCAAAAGTTTTCAATGTTTATTTATTTTTGAGAGAGAAGATGGGTGCAAACTGGGGAGGAGCAGAGAAAGAGGTGCAGATGATCCTAAGCAGACTCCATGCTGTCGGCGCGCAGAGCCCGACATGGGGCTCACGCTTAGGAACCGTGAGATCATGACCTGAGCTGAAGTCAGACACTTAGCTGACTCAGCCACCCAGGCTCCCCACCTCACATTTCCTCTGAAAAATTGGGATTCTCTGGATTCTTCTACTTCTAATCTTGAGTATGTCATAAACAGTTAGAAAGCCATAGCAATGCCCATCTAAAAGTAGGGATGATTTAAGTTTTAAGGTCCTACATATTGGGCATTGCTGCTTATGAAGTTTCAAATAATTTTCTTCAACCCCGTTTCCCAATATTAAAAATACATTAACTGAAAGAGAAATCTGAACAAGTGAAAACTATGAATGATAAAAAGACTGAAAATGAACAAATGGGATGAATAAATCTAACAATATCCTACAAGATAAAATCTGTCTTTATCCCTTGATCTATTAAAAGATATACACAAGTTCAAAAACAAAACAAAAAGATATTTATGTTAAAAAACAAAACAAGAGGTATCCTATTGGAGCAATGCACGCTTTCTAACATCAAAATTTCATGTATTTTTTATATGTTTCAGAGTTGAAGTATTCACAACAGATGGCTGCATAAATAGATATTTCCATAAGTAGTGACGGAATCTTTCCACTTGGTTTCATTTGTGGGTTTTTTTCATACATTTTAGAAGTATGAACATATGAAAACATAACTTAGATAAATTTCCCATCAAAAAATGTGACACTAGAAAATAAAAATCTACCTTATTGTATCTAATTTAAAGAAAAAGAAACTGGAAAATTAATTCTGGAGAAACAGCATTAATTAAGCACATGAAATTCTCTCTCTCTTTCTCTCTCTCTCTTTGGTCTTCAGAATGCTTAGTTTAAGAAATGTTCAAAGGAATAATTTTTCGAGGAGTAAATAACACATGGCCAGTTACTGCTAATAACGAGGGGATAGTGAGGATATTTTCTTTTGATATTCCATTATACTTTCCCTCCATGCCAAGAAGAGTGATGTGGAATGTTAGATGATACCTACTATGATAATACTCAGAATCCAAAAAATTTTCCCCTTTGCCAGTGCCTAGATTATGCATAAACTCCACAACATGTACTATAGGAAATTTTCACTTTAATTTTGTAACTGAAGAATAATTGACATACAATATTGTATTAGTGTCAGGGGAACAACATAGTTATTCAATATTTATGTACACTATGAAATGCTCGCAGTAAGTCTAGTCACCATCAGTCACCATACAAAGTTGTTACAATATTATTGACTACATTTCCTATGCTATACAATACAATCTCATCTCCTTGTCTTACTATTTTATAATTGGAAGATTGCAAGTCTTTTTTTTTTTTTTAATTTTATTAGAGAGAGAGAAAGCCTGAACAGGGTAGAGGGGCAGAGAGAGAGAGAGAGAGAGAGAGAGAGAGAGAGAATATCTTAAGCAGGCTCCACCCTCAGCATGGAGTATGAGGTGGGGCTTGATCCCAGGACACTGGGATCATGACCTGACCTGAAATCAAGAGTCAGACACTCAACTGACTGACCCACCTAGGTGCCCTGGAAGATTGTAAGTCTTAATCCCCTCAACCGTGTTGTCCATTCCTCCATTCCCCTCCCCTCTGGCGACAGTTTGTTCTCTGTATCTATGAGTCTATTTGTTTTGTTTTGGATTTCATATGTAATAAAGTCATGGTATTTGCCTTTCTGTGTATGAATTATTTCATTTAGCATAAAACCTTCTAGTTTTATTCATATTGTCACAAATAGCAAAACTTTATTTTTTTATGACTCAGTAATATTTCATTAGTTATGTATTTACTCCAACTTCTTTACCGTTCATCCAACACTTAGCTTACCTTTATATCTTGGCTATTATAAATAATGCTATAATGAAGAAAGGGGTGCATATATCTTTTAGAATTAATATTTTCTTTTATTCAAATAAATACCTAGCAATGGAATTGTTGGATCATGTGGGACTTCTATGTTTAATTTTTTGAGAAAACTTTATACTGTTTTCCATAGTGGCTATACCAATTTACATTCCCACCAACAATGCACAAAGGTTCCCCTTTGTCCACATTCTCACCAACCCTTGCTATTTCTTGTCTTTGTGATACTCGCAATTTTTATTTGGTGCGAGGTGATATTTTATTGTGGTTTTGATTTGCATTCCCTGATGGTTACTGATGCTAAGCATCTTTTCATGTGTCTGTTGGCCATCTATATGTCCTCTTTGGAAAATATTCTCTTTGGTAAATGCCTGTTCACATCCTCTGCTCTTTTAGCTCAGATTTTTTTATATTGAGTTTTAGGAGTTTTTTATATATTAAGAATATTGGGGCGCCTGGGTGGCGCAGTCGGTTAAGCGTCCGACTTCAGCCAGGTCACGATCTCGCGGTCCGTGAGTTCGAGCCCCGCGTCAGGCTCTGGGCTGATGGCTCAGAGCCTGGAGCCTGTTTCCGATTCTGTGTCTCCCTCTCTCTCTGCCCTTCCCCCGTTCATGCTCTGTCTCTCTGTGTCCCAAAAATAATAAAAATAAACGTTGAAAAAAAAATTTAAAAAAAGAATATTAACCCCTTATCGGGTATATTATTGTAAATATCTTCTCTCATTCAGTAGTTGCCTTTTATTTGATAGTCTCCTTTGCTACGCAAAGCATTTTAGTTTAATACACTTTCATTTGTTTATTTTTGTTTTTGTTGTCCTTGCCTGAGAAGATAAATCCAAAAAAAAATATTGCTAAGACCAATGTGCAAGAGCTTACTGCCTAGGTTTTATGGTAGGAGTTTTATGGTTTCAGGTCTTATATTTAAGTCTTTAATCCATTTTGAGTGTATTTTTGCATATGGTATAAGAAAGTGGTCCAGTTTTTTCCTTTGCAGGTAGCTGTCCAGTTTTCCCAGCATCACTCATTGAAGAGACTTCCTTTTCCCTAGCATATATTCTTGTCTCCTTTGTTGTAGATTAATTAATCAAATAAATATGGATTTATTTCCGGGGTTTCTATTCTGTGTGCTGGTACCACACTTTGTTGATTACTACAGCTTTGTAGTATGGTTTGAAATTAAGGAATGTCATACCTCCAGCTTTGTTCTTTCTCAGGTTTGGTTTGGCTCTGCAGGATCTTTTGTAGTTCCATACTAATTTTAATATTATTTGTTCTAGTTCTGTGAAGATGTCATTGGTATTCTGATAGGGATTGCACTGAATCTGTAGATTGCTTCATTAGTATGGACATTTTAATGATATTCTTTCAGTCCATGAGCATCCCTGTATCTTTACATTTGTTTGTGTCATCTTCAATTCATTTCATGAATCTCCTATAGTTTTCAATGTACTTGGTAAAATTTGTTCCTAGGTAAAAATCTATTGGTAAAATTTGGTAATTTCTGTTGGTAAAATCCATTTGGTAGAATTTATAAATTCTTGGTAAAATATTTTCCTAGCCATTTTATTCTCTTTGATGCAATGATAAATAGTTTTCTTAATTTCTCTGATAGTTCACTATTAGTATATAGGAATGCAAGATATTTTTGTTTATTATTTTTTATCCTGAAACTTTACTGAATTCATTTATTAGTTTTATTAATTTTGGAATGGAGGTGTTAGGGTTTTCTATATATTATCATGTCACCTGCAAATAGTCACAGTTTTACTTCTTACTTACCAAGTTGAGTGACTTTTATTTCTTTTTCTTATCTAATTTCTGTGACTAACACCCAATGCTATGTTAGATAAAAGTATTGATGTGGATATCCTTGTCTTATTCCTAATCTTAGGGGGAAAGCTTTCAGCTTTCACCGTTGAGAATGTTGTTAGCTATGCATTTGCTATATATGGCTTTAGTTATGTTGAGAAATCTTCCCTCTACATCCATTCTCTTGAGAGTTTTTATCCTAAGTGGATATTGAATTGTGTCAAATGCTTTTCTGGCATCTATTGAAATAATTATATGGTTTTACCCTTTGTGTTATTAATGTAGTGTATCATATTGATTGATTTGTGTATATTGAACCATCCTTGCATCCTTGGAGTAAATCCCATTTGATCATGATATATGATTCATGTAATGTGTTGTTAAATTTAGTTTGCTAATTTTTTTATGTTAATCAGGGATACTGGTGTGTGTGTGCGTGTGTGTGTGTGTGTGTGTATTTAGTGTTTTTGTCTGGTTCAGGTATTGAAGTAATTTTGGCCTTGTAGAAGGAGTTGAAAAAATTTCTCCCTCATCATTTGTTTTTTGACAATTTGATAAGAATAGGTATTAACTCTAAAGATGTGGTAGGATTTCACCAGTGAAGCTGTCTGGTTCTGGACTTTGTTGAGAGTTTTTTGATTGCCAATGCAGTTTCATCACTAGTAATCATTCTGTTGTGATTTCCTATTTCTTCTTGATTCAGTCTTGAAAGATTTTACATTTCTTTGAACTTGTTCTATGTTGTTACATTTGTAGGCACATAATTTTTACTGTAGTCTTTTATGATTTTTTGTATTTCTATGGTATTTGTTATAACTTCTCTTTCATTTTTTTATTTTATTAATTTGGATCCTCTTTTTGAAAAGAGAATTGTTTGGTGAGCCTTGATAAAGGTTTATCAGTTTAGTTTATCTTTTTCAAGAACTAGCTCTTAGTTTCATTTATCTTTCTTTCTTGTCTGTCTCTATTTTATTTAGTTTTGCTATGACCTTTATTGTTTCCTTTTTTGGTAACGTTGAGCTCTGTTTGTTTTGTTTTGTTTTTCCTAGTTCCTCTAGAGTTGGTTTAGATTATTTGAGATTTTTCTTGTTTCTTGAGGTGAGTTGTTATCACTATAAACTTCACTCTTAGATTTGTTTTTGCTGCACCCAATAGATTTTGAAGCATATTTTTCCATTTTGTCTCAACGTATTTTTTAATTTCCTCTTTCATTTCATTGTTGAACCATTGGTTGCTTAGTAGTAGATAGTTTAGCTTGTGCATATTTGTGTTTTTTTTCATTTTCTTCTTGTAGTAAATTTCTAGTATCATACCATTGCAGAGGGAAAAGATGGTTAATGTGATTTCAATCTTTTTTTTTTCTAGAAAAGGAGAGGGAGGGAGGGAGGGAGGGAGGGAGGGAGGGAGGGAGAGGGAGAGGAGAGAGAGCAGCATGGAGCTTGATGTGGGGCTTGACATGAGGCTCAATCTCATGACCTGAACCAATATCAAGAATTGGACACTTAACTGAGCAACCCAAGTGCCCCTGATTTCAATCTTTTTAAATTTATTGAGACATGCTTTGTGACCTAACATGTGGTCTATTTTGAAGAATATTCCATATGTATTTGAGAATAATATCTATTCTGCTGGTTTGAGATGGAATGTTTTATCATCTATTAAGTTCATCTGGCCTAATGTGTCATTCAAATCCAATATTTCCTTAATTTTCTCTGTGGATGATCTATCCATTGATGTAAGTGGGGTGGTAAAATCCTCTACTATTATCATATTACTGTCAACTTCTCCCTTTGCATCTGTTAATATTTGCTTTATATATTTAGATGTTCCTATGTTGGGTGCATAAATATTCATAAGGGTTGTGTGTTGTGGGACTGATCTCTTTATCATTATGTAATGTCCTTGTCTCCTTTTATAGGCTTTGTTTTAAGGTCTACTTTGTCTGACATAAGCATAGCTACCCTAGCTTTCTTTTTGTTTTCATTTTCATTTGCAAGGAGTATCATTTTTACCTCTTTCGATCTGTCTGTATGTCTGAAGTGAGTCTTTTGTAGACAGCTTATAGATGGTTCTTATTTGTTTGTATCTATTTAGCCAACCTAGGTCTTTTGATTGAAGCATTTATTCCATTTACATTTAAAATAATTGTTGATTGGTGTAGATTCATTGCCATTTTGTTGTTTTCCTGTTTTATTTTTTTACATTTATTTATTTATTTTGAGAGAGACATTGAGCAGGGGAGGGGTGGAGAGAAGGAAAGAAAGAGAATCCCAAGAAGTTCATGCTGCCAGTTCAGAGCCCAAGGTGGGGCTTGAAGCCACGAAACCATGAGATTACGACCTGAGCTGGAATGAAGAGTCAGATGTTTAACCAACTGAGCCATCTAGTCGTCCCTTCCTGTTTGTTTTTATAGTTCTTCTCTGTTCCTTTCTTCTTTCCTTGCTCTCTTCCCTTGTGATTTGATAACTTTATTTAGTGTTAGGTTTGGATTTATGTCTCTTTACTTTTTTGTGCCTCTATTATAGGTTTTTGGTTTGTGGTTACCATGAGACTCATATATAACAACTTAGGTATATAGCAGTCTATTTTAAACTGGGGTTGTTTAAGTTTGAATGCATTCTGAAGCACTACATTTTTACTCTCCTCTCTCCATTTCTTATATTTTTGGTGTCATGGTTTATATCTTTTTATTTAGTATATCTCTTCGGTAATTTTTGTGTATTTATTTGATTTTTCTACTTTTGCCTTTAACCATATTACTAGCTTCAGAAGTAGTTGATCCATCCACTACTTTTTTTAAACATGTTTGCCTTTACCAATGAGAATTTTCCTTTTATGTATTTTCTTATGTCTAGTTATGGCCTATTCTTTGTTACCTAAAAAAAGTCCCTTTAATATTTCTTGTTAAGCTTGTTTAGTAGTGATGAACTCCTTTAGCTTTTGATTTTCTAACAAACTCTTTACCTTCCCTTCTAATCTGAATGATAACCTTGCCAGGTAGAGTATCCTTGGTTGTAATGTTTTTTGTGTTGGTTTGGTTTTTTGTTTGTTTGTTTGTTTGTTTGTTTTGTTTTTCCTTTTAGTACTTAAAATATGTCACTCTCTGGTATGCAGTTTCTGTGGAAAAATCAGCTGATATTCTTATGGGGTTTCCTTATATGTAAGTAATTGCTCCCCCCCCCCACTTTTAAGGTTCTCTCTTTAACTTTTGACATTTAAAAAAAATTAACATTTATTTATTATTGAGAGAGAGACACACACACAAAGCATGAGCAGGGGAGGGGCAGAGCAGGGCAGGCGGGGGAGAGACACAGAATCCAAAGCAGGCTCCAGGCTCTGAGTTGTCAACACAGAGCCCGACACAGGGCTTGAACTCACAAACTGTGAGATCATGACCTGAGCCAAAGTAGGTCACTCAACCAACTGAGCCACCCAGGTGTCCCTAACTTTTGACATTTTAATTCTGATGTGTCTTGGTGTGGATCTCTTGGGCTCAACTTATTGGGAAGTGTCTGTGCTTCCTAAGCCTGGATATCTGTCCCCTTCTCCAGGTTAGGGGGGTGTTCAGCTATCATTTCCTCAAATAAATTTTCTGCCCCTTTCTCTCCTTCTTCTCCTTTTAGGACCCCTACAAAGCAATGCTAGTACACTTAATATTGTACCAGATATCCCTTAATGTATTCTTTCTTTAAAATATGTTGTTATTTTTATTTTTGTTGCTCAGTTTGCTTTATTTTTGTTGCTACCCTGTCTTCCAGAATACTTATCTGTTTCTGCATCATCTGATTTACTGTTTATTCCCTCTATTGTAGTTTTCACTTCTGTTATTGTATTTTTCAGCTCTTATTAGTACTTTCTTATGTTTTCTATCTCTTTGTTGAAGTTCTTACTGTGTTCATCCATTCTTCTCTTGAGTTCAGTAGGCATCTCAATGACTACTCTTTTAACTCTTTGTCAGGTAGATTCATTTCATTTAGTTCTTTTTTTCTGAGAATTTGTCTTATTCTTTCATTTGGAACATATTTCTCTGTCTCCTCATTTTTGCCTAAATTTCTGTGTTTGTTTCTATGTATTAGGCAGTTCAGCTGTGTCTCTCAGTTTTGAAGGAATGGACTTATTTAGCAGATTTCCTGTGGAATTGAGAAATGCAGTCACCCCTGGCCACAAGAGCCAGGTGCTCCAGGGGGTTTCCTGTGTGGGTTGTATGCACTCTCCATTTGTGGTTGGGCCATGTGGTAGGTGGTATGACCTCCAATTGGCTGCCTGTGAAATCTGGACACAATTTCTGTGGTCATGCTGGTGGATAAGTTCATTGTCCTATCAACTGCAGGGCCTGGCTGAGGTGTAGGGTTAGGTAAGGCTGTCAGTGGGGCATGACCCCTAGCGTTAGCAGTCTAGAGAAAGGTTTCAAAATAGCACCTACTGGTGCAGGATTGTTAGGGCAGAACAAACTGGTAAAGTGGCTCCCACTAGTGTCTCAGTACCTGAGGAGAAACCTAGCTGCCTCTTGCCTCTCTAGCAGGTGCTCCAAGATTAATAAGTGGGTCTCCTTCACATATAGCCTATGCACTTTTGATGTGGTGTTTTTGCCTAGTTTGGGGGTCCTTTGAGTCTGCACATGACCACTTTAAGAGCTGGGTTTTTTTTTCTACAGTTCTATAGTTTCTTTGAATGTGCCCCCTAATGTTTTTCAAAGCCAGTTGTTTTGGAGGTTTGTCTCTTCTATACAGAATCTAAAAGCTGGGGTGCTTGACATAGAACTCAAATCTCTCACTACTGGGTGAAATTTTGTGTATCTTTGAGATCTCTCCTTGCTATGGGGTACCACATGTAGGGTATGGTTTTTCTCCTCTGCGAGACCATATCTCTGCCTCTTCTCATGTCAGGGATGTCCATTGTTGTAGAGGTTCCTATTTTCCAGTTTCTAGGCCATTTTCAATGGGAATTATTCTGAATGTAGTTGTAGATTGTTGTGTCTGTGGGAGGAGGTGAGTTAGGTTCTTCCTACGCTATCATCTTGAACCCTCACTCTTAAGAAAAAAACATTTATTCCCATCCACATTGAATTTGGTCATTATCCACCCAAAAATTTTTTTTGTATTTACTCTGAATAAAAAGGGAAGTCATCATTTCCAAGAAAATGCATAAAAAATCACCAGGACACAAAATGATATAACAAATTTTTAAGTTTCTAAGAGTGTTTATGAACAGATTTAGAGAACATACTTTTTCTTTGAGAACATACTTATTTTAAAGGAACAAAGAATATCCAAAAAATGTTTGGGATTTTTTACTTGATGTTGTGACCTAAACTACCCACAAGGCCTGTACTATAAATGATCATTTTGTTCCTACAGCATATTATTAAAATATGCCATGGGACAAAGGAGTACTAATAGGCAAATTGAAATTCCCTCACATGCAAATAAAATCAGTGTGTAATAGCAGTTTCATTTCCTCTTAATAATCAGGATTGGTGGTTTCAGATTTTATGATATAGCTCTACAAAATCTTACCTAAACCATTCCCTTATTTGTTCTTCCTTAGTCAAATCATTATAGATAAGTTTTGAAGTGACTTTATGTTTGGGTTAAATAAGAAATGGCTAATACAGAGGGAATAGAATCTCATGACTCTGAACCATTTTTCCATGTGTCTTCAAGATGTGCTCAAACTAGATTCCATCTCTATATTAAGTTTCACTAGATGAGTACTACTGCAAATGCACATATTTATGGTTTTGTGGTTTATATAATACCATACTCAAAATAGCTTATACTACATGATAACTTCATGGATTATGTTCAAATATTCAGTCTCTATTACAGATCATTGGCAAACCAGAAACTGTTTTTCAATAGAAAATAGTTATGTATAATAGATGGCATAATTTTGCTCTAATTTCCTAAAGGTCTATTTGTTCATTCTTCCTTAGGGGACCCATCAAAATTACCATACAGCATTCTTATCTGTTACAAATACTTTAAATAACAATTGATCTTGAAGGTCATAATAAACAAATGCTAGACTAATTTTTATAGCAGCCTGAATCTGTTGTTGAGCTCATGAATATAGCTTTAGTAATCTTTAAGATGTTAGTAAATAGAATCCAACAATATTTTAAAAATATGATGTATTATATTCAAGTGGGACTTATTCCAGAAATGCAAGGTTGGTTTAACTTTTAGAAATCAATGAGAATAGGGCACCCTGGTGGCTCAGTCAAACATCTGACTCTTGGTTTCAGCTCAGGTTATGATCTCATGCTTCATGAGATCGAGCCTCTCATTGAGCTGTGTGCTGACAGCATGGAGCCTGCTTGGGATTCTCTCTCTCTTTCTCTCTCTTTCTTCCCCTCCCCCACTCTCTCTCTCAAAATAAATTAATAAATTAAAAAAAAAGAAAGCAATTGGTGTAATATGACTCATTATAGAATAAAGAAGGAAAACTAAATGATCATTATGATAGATGAAAAATTGACAGATTTAAATATCATTCATTATATTAAAAATTTCAGAAGACAAGGAATAGGAGAAACTTTTCTCTATATGAAAATTATCTATGAAAAATCTAGAGTTAAAATCATATTTACCAAAATATAGAACATTATCTTCCTAGGATCAAGAAATCAGTAAGGCAGTAATATCCCCTCTTATCACTTCTATCCAACACTTCTGTGGAGGTCCCAGGCACTCTACTCCACAGAAAAGAAATTAAAGCTATAAAGTTTGGAAAAGTAAAGTTAAAACTTTCAATATTTGCAAGTTGTTTGATTTGAATTAGAAAATTATAATGAATCTTTTTAAAAATACTAAAATTAATAAGTGAATTGAGAAAGTATAGCTTATATACATATATAATCAATTTTATATCTACATTTCAGAAATAATAATTAGAAATAATCAAATAACATGTTTTCTAATAATTGTAAAATTTCAAATCTATAATAGTCAAAATTTTTTGAAAAATGAAACATCTGAACTTATTAGTTCAGAATTATGCTTACATCAGAATATTTACATCAGAATACATTCAGTGTATTCACTGAAGTTGTTGAATTTACTGGATGGCTTAAAGTAATTTGTTGTGGGAAATAAGCTAAGGAATTTCCTGAGCCTGCACTGATGGGTTAACAAGGCATAAAGAATTAGAAAGCCATAGGATGTTCTCACCCAACTTTAGGCAAACAAGATTAGGTAAATAGGTATAGAGAGGGCGGGGATGGGGTGGGGGGAAGGGCCCCAGTATAGAGAGGGCGGGGCATAGGCCCCAATAGAGAACAAAGGTATATGAGGTAAAGAAGATTAGGTGTTCAGGGCATAAATGCCCCCCAACTTAGTATTATAGCAGAAAGCTGCTTTCACAGGAAGGACAGACCAAATTAGGTAACAGGTAAATAGAGCTATAGACCACTGTGGGGTGAAGTTGCCCAGAGTGGAGCTAATTAGCAAAAGAAAGGTGCCTTGTTGACCCTGAGGTAGCATGCTCTGTCTTTCTTGTCCCCTAGACCAGTTTAGGTAAACAGAAGTGGTGCCTCATGTCTGCTGTAAATAACCTTCCACTGGGCGCCAGGATTTTGTTTTGTATTAACCCAAACCCCTAACCCCACATGTATTTTCAAAACCCCCTTTCCCTCAAGCCCATGAGTTAATGTTCAAAGTTTCACTGTCTCTTTGTGCACATCCATCACCATGTTTGTAAGCCTTCTGATCCTAATAAAAACGGAGCAAGGACCCTGAATCAGGGCTATTCCCTATTTGTTCTTCTGTGTCCTATACTTTCTATAATTCCATCCACTAACCCCTATTTATAATGAAAGCCTCTATCTATCTATCTATCTATCTATCTATCTATCTATCATCTATTTTTAATTCCTGTTTGCTAAGTATACTGGAGTTATTAATGAGTATGCTTTCATCAATTTATTTGTCCTTTGATTATGTATTATTTTTCCTAGTTATTTGTTTGACTCCTTATTTCATCTCATATACGTGTGATATAAATATGTAAATTATATGATATATAATATCATATATTTATGATATTTATAAATATCAATATTTATATGATATATAAATATATATAAGATATATATATATATATATATATATATAATCTCATGAAAAAGTAAACTATAGGTTGCTTTGCTTTTCTTTTCCCCCAGAAAGTGAACATTCTTTCTTTTGTGTATAACTGTGAAGTGAGGAACTTAGAGCTTTAATAAATTTGAGATCATTTTTTGAAAATTCAGCTCATAATTCTCATGCTATCCTTATAAAGAGCTGAGATTCTTATGAAGTTACTGGTTGAACAGTGAAAGAATTTAGTTTTAGATTTTACTTTCTATTCTTAGAGAATCAGAATTTAATCAGTATAAGAATGTTCAAGATATCACAAATTCTTTACTTTTAACAACTCATTGCTTCTTACTGAGTAAAATTCTGGTGTGGGGAAAGGGTATTTTATAGAACTAAGAACTAAGCAATTTTGCATCTCAGATTATTCCCAATTCTAATTTGTTTTTTCACTTACATACACTGTCATTAAATAATTTTTCCATTTCTTCCTAACCCTGTAAAGTCTTTGTCAGGGTAATTCTTCGGCTAATCAGATGATGTACTTGCCACTAGGTATGGATTCTACTTGGTGTTAAATTTTGAAATATTTCTCTGTCCGGGGTTTGGTTCTTTATTGTTTTCTTTGCATCCATTGCTTTTCAATTTTCAAACTTTTACTTTCCTGTTTATTGAATAGTCCATATCTAGCCATTAGAAGTACCTTATTTTCTTTATCTTCTAAATGTATTTCATTTCTGTACCATTATATCACTTCCATCACCCTGGAGAAGTAACTATCATTTCTGAAGAACCACGGTACACTGTAAACAACTCTCCCTGTATTCAATATTTTCTCACATTTTCTATTTTTCACAAGTAAATATAGAATCATATCATTTCCTTATCAAAATGCTCCAGTAGCTTCCATCACATTCTGAAAAAAAAAAGAAAAAAAAAATCCATGGTGTACCTGAATGATCTGGCCCCTAGCCACCTTTTCAAACTCACAATTCTCTCCAGTATCTTTTCTTTCTCAAAAAATAAAAAAAAAAATTAAAATGTGGAGAGTTGTGTCATTTTTTTCTGTTCAGGGAGTTAATATACATTTTCGTTTCCCTAGACTTGGAAAGTTCTTCCCTCAAATATTCACATGACTCATTCTTCACTTCATTTATATAATTCTATCAAATTTGCCTTGCAATCATTCCATATAAAAAAGAGGTCATACCGTTTCACTACATCATTAGCTAACAAATCATCCACTTAAAAAAAATTCCTTCATAGTACTTTTTATTATCTAGCTGACATTTTATTTTCAATCTGTTTATTCACTTGGGCTCTTCCTATGACATTTTCACACTGTCTTGTAGTACTCCATGTTTTACTTTTCTTTGAATAGAAAGTGAACTCCTGGCATGCTTGGGCAATGTCTCATTTCTTTTGTAATTTCCATTACATGGTTACCTTTATGTTGCCAAACTCCTCATAGGGGTGAATTTTTTCTCTCTTGTTCTTTGCTCAAGTCCTGACAACTGAAAAGTTGTCCACTTCAACTTCCACTTATTATGGCTTCAATAAATATTTCACTAATTAGTTCATGGTTTACACCTCTAGGAACCCAACAAATACTTGCTGAATTAAAGTGCATTGAATTCTCCCATTAGTAATCATGTTATCAAAGATTTTGCTATATTATGTGGTATCAGAGAATAGTTCTGACAGTTTTTTATGTAAAATTTCAAAATATTATTATGGGACAATTATTCATGTTCATTAGTATAGCAGCTATTTTCATTCTTTGCTGATGGCCTAAGAAAATAACTTGGAGAAATGAAGCAATTATACTATATAGAATACAGTAGTGACTAGCCACACGTGGCTATTGAGCACTTGAAATGTGTCTAGTCCTAAATAAGTTTCTGTAAGTGTAAAATACACGCTAGATTTTGAAAGCTTAGTAAGAAAATAATGTACAATACCTCATTAATAACTTTATATTGATTCCATCTTAAAAAGTCAATATATTTAGATTCATTTGTTTAAATTAAAAATGGTTATATTTTATCTGTTTCTCTTTACTTTTTAAAATATGGCTACTACCACTTGTGGCTTGAGTCTATTTCTTTCAGATAGCATAGGACTAAATAGAGCTGAAACAGGAGGTTAAGTGGAGGATTGGTTAACCTTTTCATAGTGAAATTTGCTTGCATGCTAATTATTTTCATAGCATTTCAAACTCCCAAATACATAACAGGTATATCTGCTAGTTGTATGATTACTGGCTCTGTTATTTTGAACTTTCTGGCATATCCTTGGATACCTGGACTAATTTTACATAGAAATTGTATTCTATCAAGAACTTTGGTAAGAAAATATATACACAGCATTAAAAAGGCCCAGCTTGTTCTTTAAAAATGACCCATCAAATTGAATACAATATATTCAATTTGGAGTAGATATAGATATGTAGATATGTAGATCTCTATCTCTATCTCTATATCTATTATTACTCAGCAATCAACAATAATGAAATCTTGCCATTTCCAACAACATGGTTGGAACTAGAGTGTATTATGTTAAGTGAAGTAAGTCAAAGAAAGATGAATATCATATAATTTCATTCACATGTGGAATTTAAGAAACAAAACAGAGGAACATAAGGGAAGGGAAGGAAAAATAAGATAAAAACAGAGAGGGAGGCAGATGATAAGAGTCTGAAATACAGAGAACAAACCAAGGGTTGTTGGAGAAGTGGGTGGGGGGGATGGGCTACATGGGTTATGGGCATTAAGGTGAGCACTTGATGGGGTGAGCACTGGGTGTTATATGAAAGTGATAAATCACTGAATTCTACTCCGGAAACCAATGTTACACTATATGCTAACTAATTTGAATTTAAATTTTAAAAAGTAACCTGTGAACAAACAATTAAATGTGGATTGTCCAGTGCTGAAATTAAAACATTGTATTAGTAGGATAGATAATTATTGAGTATGTTGAGGCTTCTCTCTTCTAGTCAAATTAATAGACTGGTGTGGTGGATGGTGTTGCAGGAAGAGGAGTTATACATGAGATGCAAAATTTCATAGTTGGTTAGATGATGAGTAGAGAAATGATATATACATTACAATCATAAATTGGGCCATATGAGGAACTTCCAAATGGAAATGTGTACCTAAAGTTACATTCCATGTGCTGCAGCTTTTCTAGTAACATCTTTCAAAGAGGGAGATGTGCCGTAGTTATGGGTTCCAAGGATAGGCTTTGGAGGCCATGGCTGTCTGATGTGGGCGTCACCATGTTATTGCGTAAGTACTACTAGTATAGTCTCTCTCTGTGCATAAAGGTCAAAGAATTTACGATAGTATTGACGCTAAACTTAACTTATGGGATATAAAAGCTTCTCCCACTTCTGAATTTCATGGCTATATGTAGGAACAATCAATGTGATGTAGTCAAAAAGGGATTTACAAGGGCTGGACACTCTGGGGATTGTTGTGTATAATATCCTATTAATTCTAAAAATCTTAATTGGTGGTTCTTTAAAGACTTTGGTTAGCTTTAATTCTTTCATCTTACAATGCTCAAACTTTTTTTTTTAATAAATTATGTCCTTGGGTGGTATGCTGGCCTTTCGTAAAACTGGATCTTTCTCCTAGAAGCTTGAGAAGAAGGGTTAAGCTAACTTGCCTGAGATCTACTTACCCCTTTTGCCTGTAGAACACCATTCCCCAAAGGGGGAAACAAGAAGACAAATTCCTGATTTATTTTCCTCATGGCCTGGACCTTAGTATTAATAACCTAATGATATTTTTCTAGGAGAAAGATACTTATCTCTAAAATGTCCTCAATAGGATATCCCTGGCTAAGGATTATAGTAAATAGAATACCATATGGCTTGGATGTTTGAAAAATGTCACATAAGTTATACAAGTCATTGGTATATTAAGTGGAGATGATTCACACTACAAACGCTCATATTCTGTGAAAAAAAAAAACCCACACAAACATAATTTAAAGACTGAATCTATTCTGGGCTAGTAGGTGCATGTCCAATATGAAATATTAAGCTCCCCTAATCTATGAGCCTCACTCTACTTCATCTGAATGTTTTGATTGACTGTATTTTTGAATTAATTTTGTAAAATTTGATAGTGGGTAATATGCTTTATTCATGTGAGTCTAATTTTACAATAAAACCCTGCATGTTAAGTAAAATTCTTAGAAACCTATTTAGCTAAGAATGATAATAAACAAGGCAAATACATTTACAAACTCTTTGGTCAGGCAAAAACAAAAATTCATATGCATACCATACCAAAGTGTATCACGTGGGAATTCTATGAGAATTGTGTTATGTCATGTCTGAATAATCATGTACTGTTCAAGTATACCATTAACTTTCCCAAGTGTACATAAACATATATTGACTATCTTAAAAAAAAAAAAAATGAACAGAGTTCCATGACAGGATAAAGTTTACTGGAAGGGAATATGGTGTAGAGCAGTATTTGTAATAGGTGCTACATAAAAGTTTATGAATATTAATATTTAAAATGTCCTTAAGTTCTACTCAAATCTATATTTTCTACTTTGGGTTTTTTTTTAACAATAAGAATAGATCTTATAGGATGGTGCAAAGCCTTTGGTGATTAACATTTCAGTTATTGGTTAAAGGCCAGTCCTGGCTTCTAGTTTTAGTATGTGTTTTAGGCTATCAAATAAAGCAAGCTTTCAATGTGGACCACAATTCAATATGTCCCCTTTAGTCATTCTATAATGCATTGAATTCTGGGGCCAGAGAGTATTTAAGACTTCTAAGTGATCAGGCCCTATTTTCTTCAAGGACATCACAAGTTGGACAGCTTTGCCAAGATCAACTCTAATTCAGTTATGAATAGAGAGCCAATAAACACTTCCAAAAATTATATGTTTCTGAACATCTAGTTTAGCAATGGCTTTTACATAAGACTGTTCAATTAATTTGCAGGTATTATCACATTTAAAAATTGTATTTTTCAGTATGGGAGTCTGAAGAAAAAATGCTGGTTGAGACAGAGAGAATGTTTAGTATTGGTATTATACTTACAAGTATAATTGTGAGTTTACAGACTTCAATGGATAAACATTATAAAGTTGCAGGACTTAGGGTTTAGACAGTAGCAACTAAGTCAGAGGGTATTAATATTTATGTCCTTCCATGGCCAATTATTAATTCTCTTGTGCTGGCCATAAAGTAAAATGGAGAGCTGTGAGGACCCCTATAATTTCTCAAAGTACTATCATTGTACTTGGTCTATAGCATTTATTCATTGAATTAGTTGTGCTTGGGCTGGACATTGTTTTTGTTTACCAGTATACTTTCTTTTGCATTATCTATAGTCATATTTGTCAGTCTCCTGGCTTTAGGACAAAGGAAGGGTTGGGCTCTTGTAATATGGATCTTTGAACATGGGCCAGTTTGATTTTTAAGGTGAGGAAATTCTTTTGGGTTTTTGTTTGTCTATGAATTGTATCTGTTTGGGTAAAAAGGTCTGCTAAGTCAAATCACCTTTTTCATGTTTAACCAATGTCTAATAGATTTGAGGCTCCCTAACTTCTACAACTGGGTTGAGATCCGAATATTACTTAAAGCTTTAATGTAGTCTGGTTTTGAAATTGTCTCGTAATTTCATTCATAATTTCTTATGCTGTTTACAGTTTTGAATTTTTGTTCAATATCCCATTAAGGAATGATGGCCCTAAATAGAGTTCTCTTCTACCTTCTGGCTATTATAATACCTTTTTATGCATTAGGCATCTTAGACTATTCATGACTTTTAAGTGACATCCTTTGTATCTATCTGATTATTCCAGCAAGTAGATCAATTACCAGAATTCTGGCAAACCTGGGACATTGGCATCTAATATAATTCTAAACTCTTGCTTAATTTTTTTCCATCTTCTTTGATTTTCAGAAGTTTTTAAATGTAGCTTTGCAACAAACCAGAAGTTAGTTTTTTGTTTGTTTGCTTGATTGTTTTTTTTTTTTTTTTTTGTAAATTAAGCAGCTCTACCTCCAGGAACTTAGGCAATGTTTATTGAATTAAGGACCCAATCACAATCATGAAGAAATGACAATTAATTTAGTAAATTTGTCTCAGTATAATCTGTGGATGAGTTCTTGTAATAAAAAATAAAAGATTTTCTTTTGAGTAGAACAAACAAATGTACATACCCAAGACCATAAAAGAAGGGAGGATACATTTTTTGTTTTGTTTAAGTTTATTTATTTTGAGAGAGAAAGAGCATAAGCAGGGGAGGGGCAGAGAGAGAGGAGAGAGAGAATCCCAAGCAGGCTCAGCACTGTTAGTGCAGAGTCAACATGGAGCTTGATCTCATGAACCATGAGATCGTGGTCTAAGCCAAAGTCAAAAGTTGGATGCTTAACCAACTAAACCACCCAGGTGCCCCGAGGACACCTTTAATGAGGATTAATTCAAGGATTTAGGGAAACTGCTCAGTTACCTAAATGAAATTTATCTTAAAGACCTATTTTCGTAGAATATAGCAAATGATTTGCAGGTCCCAACCTGCTTGTTCTAGGTTATACGTGGAAAGAAACTTATGGCATTTGATCCAAATCCGTTCCCCATGAACAGAACAAAAAGACCATAAGAATAGCTGGTGGTAGAAGACAAGTAGAAGGTATGGGAAGTATCACAGAGCAATTTTCTGGTTTAAGCAGTCTGATCTTAAAATTTGGTTTGAGTCCACCTCTGTGGCATAATAGGAGTGTATGTAAAATGAGAAGATGGAGACTGTCCAGAAAGTAGAAAGACAAGGGAACACTGAACAAGGTGGATACAGTATTGCATTTCAAATGAGTTAAAAAATTACTAAAGAGTAATCTAAGACCATTGAAGTAGTTTATTAGAAACTGAATACATTAGCTGGCCAGGTGAGAGAGCCACCACGTCACTCAAGAGCAAGTGCAATGAATTCTCTGGGTAAAGCATGAAAGGACTAGACCTAAGTTTATGATGAGGAATTCTCAGACACCTCCTTAGGGACTGGTAATTATTCTATTGTGTGGTCATTGACCAATAAGGTCTGGAAGGAGCTACATTGTTTTTTGATCATTGTATCTATTTGTCTATCATCTGTATGTATGCGTGTGTATATACATATACATGTATATCAGTCTATGTATGTATGCATCTCTGTGTCATATATCTGTACACCTATGTATTGATCATCTATATGTCCAAGTATCTATGTTTGTGTGTATCCATCTATGTATCTGACTGCCTCACTTTCTGTAATATTAGCAGCAATAAGAATGTAGTGAGAAAGTTCATATGCACATCCCCAAAGCTCAGAAAAAAAATACCTCCATCAGATTCTGATGCCAATATGTATCTTCTATCAACAGATACTGATGATTCAGCACTTATTTTTGGGTGCCTACTATGTATAAGTTGTATTTTGGATACGAAAATTAGGAAAAGCTTTTGTGGTCTTCAGAAGCATGCCTCTAAGTTGTGAGGTGTATATAAAAGACATCATGCCATAAGTACTTTTAATAATCATTTCCCTTTTTTGGATATAAGAAAAGCCATTTCTTCTATGTGTTGCTAAAACTTCCTTTTAAATTTGAGAGCCTGTTTCAAATGGAGATGTACCCACTTGGATCCACTGGAAAATAAGCAGAGATTCACAAAGATTTCAAGTTGCTTTCAGGGTCACTTAAGAAGCTTTTGCAATAATTGAATGGGGGCTGTACTTATGCATTTGGAGTCTGTCTGGTATACGCATTACATCTCCACTTGAAGTCAGAATCCCACATAGAGTGTTGCAGCTGTATTGGCAGTTAAGCAAAATGCATATTTCTGTTGAGCAGCATCACTGTGAATCACGGTAGAGGGAAACATTTATCTCTTATAAAACTTTCCACAGATGCACATCTCCCTGAGCTTTGTGAGTCTGTTTCTAACTCACGTGCCAGAGACAGAGCTCATTATTGCTTACTGTAATATTGCTTTCAACATGAGAACTCAATTTCCCATACAAGCTGCCAGAGTATTTATTCTGCTTATTACATTTAAGCAAAGTACAAATAAAATGATTCTGGGGGGAAGTGGAACACACCCTTGAAATAAACTAACCCATGTTTACTAAGAAACTTGTAATACATGTGATATCCAATGGAGATACAACAAAGCAGGTTGCCAGTTTTGAAGGGGCAGAGGAAAAGTTTGCAACAAAACTTGAATTAAATTTATTCCTGACGCTTAGCCCGCTGCCATAATCTTTGCTATTTTATTTCCTAAAGCAGTGGGAAGCTTTTCTGAATGTTTTGCAAAAATATACAGACATGTATAACATTACAATGCTGAGATCAAATGGTGATTAAATGAAAGCTCTGGTCATCTTCTGAGTGAAGGCACGCACACACTTGGTTTTGGTCCCGTGCCTTACACTCGGTTAGAATGTGTGAAAAATGCACTAAGTCTAGAAACTGCTGAACATGATCTTTAGCATTACTGACAAGAATCGAGTGATCATTATGTAAGGGAATATGTACTGTTGGTTCTGCAGACTATCCATCTAGTAACATCACATTTAAATAGATATGAGAAAGATAAACAGTTGCAGGTGTTTTCTGCTGCCCCAGTGAACAGAGATTACTGGAATCTCTCACTACTTTCTTCCAGGGTATCCCAGAGGAGAGAAACACCGCTTCATAAAAAGCAATATGATCATGGTAAAAAATAAAAATGACACAATAGCACTATCATCTCCTCATGTCTAGTCCATGGGGGACTAAAAATCATGTTTACAAAACAGTATAAGCTGTTATCCATGGATTTACAATAGGAGCCATGGTATTATGCTGTCCAATACAACATGATTTCTATCTTTGCATACTCAAATAATCATAATTCAATTTTCAGCCAGAAACAACTTTGTTTTTCTGATTATTCCTGACATCCCTTTTCCCCTTTGCCATTAGTGCTATCGTACTTACTTTTGTGTGCCACACTTGCCTATTTGGTTCCAATCACACATAATAAGTCACTTTATTTTCATTTTATTCCAACTGTATCTCAAAGCAAATGTCCACTAATTTGTTTTGAGGATATCCATGGCCCATTCCCTGAAACAGCGCTCTTAGCAAAGGAAAAAATAAGGAGGGAAAGAAATTCAACAAAGCAAAATAGCCTGAGCATAAAATCCACAAATGGTTTTGTGTGTCATTTGAATATATGTATCTGAAAGAATTGGCGTTTGTTAGTATGACCCTTATGCTACTATTCTCACACTACCTTTGATTGCCAAACTTTCTGTGCATTAAATAAACATGAAACGACAACATGCTTGTAGAATTTAAATTCCTGTTAAGTTTCAATGCAAAGTTGCTGTTACTTGTGGCTTCATCCCAGATTTTGAAATAATAAGCAAAGAAATGTAAGGAGACCACCAGCAACCCCTGCCCATGCTGTAGACCCAAATAAGGTCGAAAAAAGAAGGGCTAGAAGGGTAACTGACCTTTTGATTGACTCTTCAGAAAATAAAATATACATGAAATCATTGGCTTGGCTTAACATTTTCAAGTAATGATGTAGGGAGACTTTCAAGTAAAAAGAGGAAGAAGCTTTATTTTTCAGAGTTTCCTGAAAATATGTATTATAGTGTTAACAAAAGAAAACCCACTTTGTGACCATAGGCAGCCTCTGCCTGCCCACGGCACAGAGGTATTCCCAAGTCACAGTTGCCCTTTTCTTCTAGAAATAATTACGTCTACAGACTACCTCTCCTCACCCTTCATGCTTTATTCACTTCCTCCCAAGGTCAAGAGAGATTAAAAGTCTGGTTTACTTTTTAAAAATGTTTATTGTTGAGAGAGAGAGACAGAGACAAAGACAATGGGGGGCAGGGCAACAGGAGAGGGACACATAGAATATGAAGCAGGCTCTAGGCTCTGAGTTATCAGCACAGACCCTGATGCAGGTCTCAAAATCAAGAACCAGAGACCATCACCTGAGCCGAAGGTGGACCCTTAACGAACCAAGCCACCCAGGTGCCCTGGGTTACTTTCACCAGCTCTCTGCAGCTTTGCCTAAAAAACTGGAAGTATGTCCTAAGAGAGAGCTAATTTGGCTTCTCAAGCTCAGAATCTGGCAATAATTTACAATGTAGCTGCTTTTCTTTTTCCCTTGACCATCACAAAATTGCTTCTTTTTTTATTTGGTCTGAATTTGTTTATAACCCTATGTCTCTGAGTACCACCTTTGGAGCGTGTGTGTGTGTTTAAATTGCTGTTTTATTTACTTTGCTTAGAAATTGACACAGGTTTTAAAAATAGGGAAGAAAAAGACAAAAAAAAATAGTAACATCCAATTCCAAGCAAATTCTACTTGATGTGGTGGACACTGTTACATAACCACACCTAAGTTATCCAGAGACAAAGATTACATGTAAATCAAATACATTCTAAATTAAGGGTAAATGGCCTATCTTGGGCCACCGGAGACTTTTCCATCTTTCTGTCAGGAAGAGGAGTGAGGTTAAAATTGGAGGCAAGAACTGGGACAGCCTTTAGGATACTCACTGTCCAGGTATGCAGTTTTTAAACTTCTATCATCAGCAACTCAGGATCTATCCAGGGAGCTATGGAGCTAAGACTGACTTGGGATGCTGATGAGTATTTTTGGAGGGGAATGCCATAAGGTCGGCGAGACCTAGAAGGCACTGTGAAGTGCTACCTGGGCAGACAAGAAAAGAATTAAGGGACTCTTAATTTTCAGTTGAGTCATGTTAATTCTCTGAGCCTCAACTTCCTTCTTACACAACATGCTGCTTATCCTCTTGTGAAGACTAAAAGAGAAAGTATGTGCAAATGTAGCTGTATCAGAATTCTAGTTCAAGTTACAGAGGCAGAGAAAATGAAGGGGCTAAATTTCTTTTATCAATCGCTTAGAAACTGGATATCTTATTACTGTATCTATCATTTTTTATCGCATTATCTGTTCTAATCATAGCACTAGACATCTTATATTCACTATCATGTTCACAGATAAACTTAGAAAGTAATTACTTAATGTCCTCATTTTATATAAGAGGACACTAAACGCAAGGAACGGTAAAGAGCTAGTAGAAGTCTCAGTAGTCTGTTTGTGGCATTGAAGTGATTCACCCTCAGGTTTTTACAACTCTGGACTTTGTTGCCTCCCCTCCCTCATGCTACATTAATTTAGAGTCCATCTCTGATGACCAAATGAATGGAGAAAGCAAGCAAGGTAGATGTGAGACATCTGTTACAAGGAAGGAGTCCCTGTATCTGATATGTGGTCTGACTTTTGTGTTATGGATCAATTCCAGATTAGCAGTTCAACTTGAACAAATATTTGAGAGAAGTCTATGTGTAGAGTCGATTATTAGCTGCTGGTACTCAGTATATCATTTTTTTGTAGCAATTAAGAGCTTTGGTTTGGGTGAAGGGAGCCCAATCTCTTCCACTTACTAGCTGTATTACCCTGGATAACCTATTTTTTCAAGAGCAATAAAAGATATAAAATGAAGACAATTATATTACCTACTTTATAGGATGTTTGGGAAATCTGATAAGAAAACATATATAAAGTACTTATTGTGCCTGATACAGTACAGTAAAATGTTAATGCATGCTAATTATTATATTATTGTAATTTTCCTCATGCCGCAAATGCCTTTTTTAAAATAGCTTTACCCAGGTATTATTGATATACAAAAACACTGAACATAATTAATGTATATAATTTGATAAGTTCAGAGATATGCATATATCTCTGAACATATGACAATCAAGGCAATAAATGTGCCCATCACCTCCAAAAGGTTCCCTCTGCCCCCCACTTTGTGTATGTGTTAAGAACACTTCATGTCAGATCAGCCCTCTTAATAATTTTAAGGGCTGTATAATACTTAATTATTAACCATAAGTATGATGTTGTAAAACAGATCTCTAGAACACACTCATCCATAAGTAAAACTTTGTACCAGTTGAACAACTACTGATTTCTCCATCTTCCCTAACCACTGGCCACCATCATTCTACTCTCTGTTTCTGTGACTTTGACTATTTCAATAGCTCATGGAAGTAGAATGATGCAGTACTTGTCCTTCTGGCCTTTTTCACTTAGCATAATATTCTCTAGGTGTATCCATGTGGTTACATTCATCATGGCAAAGGGCTTGAATAGACATTTCTCCAAAAAATATGCATTTCAAAGGTACATGACAAACAGATGCATGCAAAGGTGCTCAGCATCACTAATCATCCAGGGAATCAGAATCAAAATCACAACAAGATACCACCTCATGTCTGTTAGAATGGCTACTATCAAGAATCAAAAGACAACAAGGGTTTCAAGTATGTGGAGAAATTGTAACCCTGTACTCTGTTAGTGGGAATGTAAAATGGTACAGCCCCCATGGAAAGCAAGGAGGTATATAGCTCCTCAAAATATTAAACAACCATATGATCTAGCAATCCCACTTCTGGGTATATATCCAACAGATATGAAATCAGGATCTCTAAGATATGTCTATACTTTTAAGCTCATGGCAGCATCATTCACAATAGCCAAGGTACAGAAATGTCCTAAATGCCATCTACAGATGAATGGATTTTTAAAAATGTGGTATATACATAAAAAGGATTATTCAGCCTTAAAAAAGAAGGAAATCAAAATGATTTTTATTGTGTGGCATGGGAAGAAAATTGGTAGTGGTTTCCATCTCTGCCCTGGATTGTTAAGAGATGTTGTATCAATTCTGTGTAATTCTCCTTTGGCAACTTTTTATCACCACAATGTGCTTGAGTATTCTCATCTTTAATTTGGGAATTCTGAGTGGGTCAAACTTTGAAATTGGGGTAAAAAGTGAGCTGAATAGGGTTTCTTATTCAGGCTGAATAAGTGGTCTCTCCCTCTGATGTTATTTGTATTCTGAGGTCTAACTGCTTTCTTATTTCCCTTGAGTCAAGATATAAAATCATCTTTGAATAGGGGTTGGAGTGGAAAGAAAGAAGAAATCTAGATCACTATTCCTTCTAATGTAACCACTCTTATCACAGGTTCTGAGCCTTTTGACACTTTAAAGAATCACCTACAAATAAGATTGAGAAAGAGGAACCTGGTCAAGCACTCTCATTTAATTCACATTTTAAAAGTTTCTTAGGAATCAATAAAAAAAAGACTGTAGTTTCATCCTGAGGGGGGAAGAAGAGAAGAAGGGGGATGGAAAGAGAACTATGTGAAGTAAATGTTTTTGACATAATTCCCCAAACGGGAATGGGTGGTGAAATTATCTGGGAAGAGAGAGGTTAAAATATGATAAACATTTCGTAAATTAAAAAAATCAGTATTTAAGATTATGTTACACGATTTATTTTTTGCATTCACTAGCACTTGAAATCTTTAGCATATTGTATAGGATTGAAATGATTGAAACTATAGCCACTGAAAAATCTGTATCCTTTTTTCCTTGTTTCTATATTTATTTCCAAAGTATGTGATATTTAAGTCAATGATAGAAGGTTTTTATTTTAATATTTGGGTCCAGTGAAGTCAATTTCTTTTTAAAAGAATCTTAAATTATAAGTTCAAATAACAAAACTTTTGGCTGCTTAGCACCAATAGAATGTATTTTTATAATCACATCTGAATTTTTGGGAATGACCAGCTAACTCAGAAATTCTTTATGTATCCCCCATTGTCTCCTGGAACATGAAGAAATAGGGAACATGGCTTATGGGAAAAAGCTTTCTTGCTGCATTATTTTTCTTCAAGGATCAGAAGAATTTGTGCCACTCACAAACATACATGCATATACGTTCACAGATAATAAGCTCGTAAAACACCACCAAATCAAAAGAAGCGAAGTAAAGTGACATTTAGGCTGTGAAGTCTTAATTTAGACACCACAATGATTAGAGTGTTTTAATATCATAATAACTGATAAATAGACTATGTGTCAGACATTTCATTCCTTTTTAATCAAAACTCCTAGTCTGCTAAATTAATAACCCCCTTGGGGTACAGTAGCAGATTTCCAATTTAGTCATAGCACATTAATAATGAAAAGTTCTGGGGGCACATTCCTTTATTTATGTTCCTCTTTTTATTTAATTATCAAGGAGGTTTAAAGAGACAAAGCAAGAAGGAGGGTGTTACCTTGACAGTTGCAAGCAATACAGATAAATGCAGAATGATTCAAATTATAGACTTTAAACATTGAAAGAACACTGTGGACTCAGGCACTTAAATCCACCCCCCGCCCTCACCCCCAAATTAGAAAGCCTTTCAGTAATGTTTCTGTTGTATGCTCAGCCAAGGTCTGCCTGGATGCTTCCAATTCAATTCCATGAACATTTACTATCCATCTGTTATGCATCAAGCACTGGAGAAGCACAGAAAGACACAAGTAAATGAGTGGAAGATCTAGTTAACAAACTGGGTGGGAGGGGTATATAGAAAAATTAATTACAAAAATGTATAAAAGTAATTAAGCATTTATCATTTACCTTAAAACAAATGAGAAAAGACAACAAGTCTTTTTTAAAGGAATAAACAAAAATACTAAAGGCAAGAAAAATGTTATCAAAGGCCCAGAAATTATGGAAAACCGAGAGAGAGAGAGAGAGAGAGAGAGAGAGAGAGAGAGAGAGAGAGATTGGTAGAGGCCTGAGAAGGACCTGATAACTGAAAACCTGTGTGAAACAGCTCTGTGTTCCAAACCTGCAAGTGGTAGAAAAAGGATCAGGAGAGCTACCTGTGGCCAATATAAAGGAGGTACATTAAGGAGTAATTTGGGTAACGGAGTGGACTTTCCCCTACAACAGTGCTGCCCCTTGAAGCACATTAGGTAGCGGAAACATTTGCCCACAGCCTGAAGCAGTAACTGCAAAAGCGTGGCTAAGATAAAAGATGAACGCTGCAGACGCTGAGGGCAGCAGGACAGCCACCTGCCCTGCCCAGCGACCGTCCCTCCCTCCCTCTTACAGTTCGAGATGGAAAATACATCCTCAATTAGGCATATGGCAAATGTACATACAATTTCTAACATAAAATCACAAATCACCAGGTATTTAGGGGAAGCAATCAAAATGAATAAGCAGCACCAAATTCTCCATGAGAAATCCAGTCTGGTGGGAACAGAAAAGCGATAATATAAAAGAAAGGGAAGTTAAAACAGGTATAATTGATAGACTCATAAGGGTGACAAAGATGCTGCATCTATGATCCCAAAACAGACTTCTATTTAAAAAGAAAAGCAATTTGAGTTCTTAGAAAATAAATGAGTATATAAACATATATTATTAATGGTAGAATGGAAAAAGCCACCGTGAATTTTTCAAACTAGAATTCTGATTTCTTCCTCAATGTGATACAAGAAAAGTAGTAAGACAAACATATAAGAGAATCAGGTCTAGAAGAGCTACATAAACTTTACTCAAATAAAATGATACATAATATTTATAATAGAAAATATTAATAAATGTATATACATATGTATATGTATATATATATATATACGCCTCTATACATTTGGAAGCTGGTCAATCCAGTGAAGCTCTATATAAATCTGCTTTTTCTATGATGCTGTTGTTTATAGTCAGTGGAGCAAGCAGTTGGTAAGAAAAGAAAGATGCTAACTGGGAGAAAAAGGGTGTTAATTGGAAGCCGAAAGAACAAGCTGGACCCTATAAAGTTCAGTTAGAATCCACGTTGGTCACTTGCTGCCTTTCAGTGTCCAGTTTCTGTGGTGTAAGTGATTTGAAGGAGACAAGGGCACCCTTCATCCCGGAGCCGAACATGGCCCTGGCCCAGGATTTGGAGCAATTGGCAGAGGAGATGGGGCAGGAGTAGGAGAAGCTGTAGGCCTGGCTACTGCTCACAGATAAGCAATAGGGTCCATGACTCGCATCAGTGCTTGGTGGTCTGTAATGGCCTTCAAGGCATGTAGAGCTTATAGCTCTTACCTCTCCTAAACCTCTCAGGTCAAATGTCTCTCCTGGCCACACTTGCCGGGACTACACAAGAAAGGGAAGAGGTCCACCAATTTGAGAAATAATTGGGTATTACTGACCTGTAAGAGCAATGTCACTTGGATAGAGAGCAGAGCAAACTCAGGATGCTGATGTGCTCAGCTATTATACTTATTTGAAATCACTGTCTCTTTCCCATAAATTGTTTAATCGGTGTCACAATCCTGTTTTACATGACTCAAATTGTATCTACATTATTCTTATTGTCACTGTTTTTGTTACTGTTGTTAGCAGACACCACAAATTTGTTCCAATAGTGAATCTTAAAACCCACACAAGCTTTTATAAAGAATTTCAACTGCTTGGCTCAAGTTATTCAACAAATTGGACTCTTTCTGTTAGAACTCTGTGATTGATTTATATTTTGTATCTTTTACATCCTAAGTCTAATGAGGGAGTGCATTTAGAAATAGTTCATGGATCCTTTAATTCAGAATATTTATATGTATGCAGTCCAATCTGGTTTCTTGTTCTTTGTGTAGTATAATTTTTGTAACATGTTTTTGTATAAAAGCATGAAATATTATATATATGTATATTTACACATTCTTCTAATCTAACAGTATAGCTCTAGATACTTATTCATATTGAACCCATGCCAGCCTAAAAGGTCAGCTGTTTCTTTTCGTAAATGAATTCCACCTCATCAATAACCCTTGGTTAAAAAAATACCATTTATCAACATATCATCTATTGATTCATATCTTCTGAAACTCATCTTTGTCCCCCTTTGGAATTGTTTGTTTGTTTCTTTACTTTTATCTAAAGATGACTTCCATCTTCTGACCCAGTCTCCTTGTTCCTTTCTTTACATGTGTATATGATTATTTTAAGCCTGAAGACAAAAATCATTTAGAAGATGAGTATTGCCTGTTTCTCTCAAAGCATAATAACAAACTGCAGCCCTAGTAAACTGGTTTTATTATTGAATCATACACATGAAGTCTAAAACTAACTGAGAATTAAAGGGTACAAAAATGTAAAGAGGCTTATTTAATAAACCAGCTCAAAGATATTGTTAAAAAATTTCTTTAATTCGATAATTCTGCAACATAAAGTAGAATCAAGGAAGACATTTGATATGGATTTCTTAGGAGGCGGAAAGAAGTAATGTGAAGTGTAGCATGGCAATTAAAAACATTACAGAATATGATGTTGTTGAGATCATGTTCCTGGTCACAATTTTCAGTATGTGTTGGCTGTGTGACTTAGAACAGTATATTACTTTTCTAATTCTTGATTTCTCCCATCTGTAAGAAGATAATAGTAATGTCCATATTACATATAGACTACATTAGATATAGTGTAAGATGATTAGATAATAATTACTTAAAAGTATAGCATAATATCTTTTTCATTTTTTAAATGTTAAGTTTTTTAAATTTTATTTCAGTGTAGTTGACATACAGAGTTAGTTGCAGTTGTAAAATACAGTGATTCAACAATTATAGACATTACTTAGTGCTCATGATGTGTACTCATTAAGGGTTTTTTTTTTTTTTTAAGTTTATTTTCAGAGACAGAGTGCACAGGGGAGGGGCAAAGAGAGGGAGAGAGAGAGAGAAACCCAGGTAGGCTCAGTGTTGTCAGCACAGAGCCCTACGTGGGGCTCAATCCCACCAACTGTGAGATGATGACCTGAGCTGAAATCATGACCTGGACACTTAACCAACTGAGCCACCGAGGCACCCCACTCTTTAAGTTTTAATTGCTGCAATACTGTCACAATCAACAAAATATCTTTGCTTTTATTTCTGTTTAGACTTGCCTTTCCTCTTCCTGTTAACAATATCAAGTACTCCTAATAACCGTGAATGGGGTGAATTCTTGTAGCAGATGAATCATAATATGCTAAAGCAATTAATTAAAATGGCATATTATTTCATCTATCCACGTGTATCATTTGACTTGAACCCTCCACTCCAGGCACTTAAACACTTAAAATCAAAATCAAACCTTCATTGGTGCACAAAACAAAAATTTTGATAAAATAAGATGCATTAGGGGCACCTGGGTGGTTCATCTGGTTAAGCCTCTGACTTCAGCTCAGGTCATGATCTCGAGGTTTACATGTTCGAGCCCGCATCGGGCTCTGTGCTGACAGCTCAGAGCCTGGAGCCTGCTTTGAGAGCCTGTGTCTCCCTCTCTCTGCCCTTCTCCCCTCATGCTCTCTCTCCCCTTCAAAAATAAATAAACATCAAAAAAATTTTAAAAAATAAGATGCATTAATTCCTAATATCCTATTTTCTATATTTTCCCCCAATGCTAGCAAAGGGTATTTTCACAGTCTTAAAATTCTTCCACTCAAGATGCACATGACTAAAGGCAGATGCCATGTAAATGACTCTATTTGACTTTGTTCACTACTCTGGGTCTCTGACACCTTTACCATTAAAGGTGCGTATCACGTAGGCTGTATTCTGCTTCTAGAAGGAAAATCTGTGGATAATGATGGCTGGTTGTATCACTTCAGAATCTGGTGGTGGTTGTACAGTGGTTCAAAAGCAACAGGGTACTAAGTTGGCTTGTCTTTCCACTCAGGAACCCAAGATGCATACCTTTTTACTTATTTTTACCAGTGAGAAAAATCTTGCCAAGAAACACCAAGCATGGAGGACACAGGGACAATTTGGACTTGAGGGTAATCTTTCCAGAGAGGTGGGTCATCCCCAGTGGTCTCACACCTGGATTAAGCCTCAGCCCTTTTATTGTAATTCTTCTTCTTGTTCCTCTCTAGTAGAACAAGAATTGTTACATCTGGTCCATCTCTCTTATGGCCGTTTCAACAAAAACCATTGGTTACATAATAACTGGCTCATTTAGTCCTAAACCCACTCAAAGAAGCAGAGGACTTTTGTAATTTCTAGTTAGCTTTATCTTGTGTTAAATAACAAAGATTTATAATGCTGGAGAATTTAAAAGTTTGCATGGCCAAGTATTACTGAAAAATAAATGTGTTAACTCAAATTTATGTATATTCCATAACAAAATATACTAAATATCAAAACTAGAATGTTTATCATAGTTTTATCCTAAGGAGAAGAAACCATAACCATAATTTTGTAAACATTCATGACATTCCAATTCATGATTACCTTCATCTCTCATTTCTTAAAAACCTACATATTTGTGAACATGTGATCATAAGTAATAGGATCACCAATGAAGATCACCAATAGAATGAGTTTTTCTTAGTCTCCCTGTGATAGATTATTATGGATGCTTTTTGCTGATGTATTAGGAAAAGAAGCAAAATAGCATTTTTTGTATTGTATGATTATATATCCATAAAATAACAAATAAATTTATAAAATGATAAACCGTTAAAACTGATAAGATATATTTTGGTTGAATAGCTATATACAAAGGGATAGATAAATATCAAAACAGTTTTTGGTAAAGAAAAAAAATTATTTGCAAAGGCATCCATCAACAACTAAAAACTGCTAGAAAATAATTTTGTGAGGTATGAACAAGATTTCATTCTGAAAGACTAGAAAGACTTTAATGAGTAACAAAAATTTTTCGTTAAAAGGAAGAAGCAGTAAGTAGGCTGTGAATACACTGGAAGATTCAATGTTGCAATTATATTATTTCTTCCTAAAAAACGGAAACACTTCCAATAATATTTTCATAACTTTTTATTTTGATTTAATTTAAAACTTTAGAAAAGTTACAAGAAAGCTATAATTTTATAAGACCCTTTTCACAGATTCAACCATTTTTAACATTTTGCTCCATTTGATTTATTCTGTTTATTTTTAAGAACCACTTCAGAGCAAGCTGCAGATATTATACCTTTTACCATAAATACTACAGTGTGTATTTCCTAAGGAAAATAGCATTATTTGACATAATCACAATATGATTTTTAATATCATAAAATATAGCTTTGTATTTCCTTACCAGGTTAATCTCCTTTAACACTTCTTGAGTCTTCGTTTGTCTTTCATGATTTTGATGTTCAGAGTACAGGGCAGGCATTTTGTAGAATTTTTGTCTATATTTCCTCAGATTTAGGTTGTCTGTTTTGTCACTTATACAGGTGATGTTGTGAACTTTCAATGCATAATATAAGGAGATACAAGATGTTAGTTTGTTCTATTATCAATGACATTGTTGATCACTGATTTAAGATGGTACCTTTAGGTTTCTCCATTTTGTAAAGTTACTACTTTCCTCTTTGCAATTAGTGCAATTAATTGCGGGGGGAGATATTTTAGACTACATAAACATATTCTTCATCAAACTTTTACGTATTTTAGTATCTTAATGATTCCTGTTTGCATCAATTGCAACTTTGATGGTTGCAGAATGGTAATTAATTCACTTCGTCTTGGTTTTATTCATTGGAAGTCTATAAAGACATGCTTGTTTTCTTTTCCACTATTAATTTATATTTATTATGCACTAACAGAATTTTATTCTGTAACTTACAATGTATCACTGTCATTATTTACTCAGTATTCAAATTGATTTGGTCAGTAGAAGCCCCTTTGATACGTTCCTATAAGTCCGTTAACAATTATTATTGCTCTGCCCTGGAATCATTTTTCCAGAGTCCTGTTTTTGTTTTTGTTTTGTTTTTGTTTTTGTTTTAGTGGAGGGTAATATTTAAATAACAACATCTAGGCACAAGAGATGCTCATTCCTATGGAGATGTCATCGTTTCTGTATCCTTTCAGAGAAGGAAAAAAAAATAGGAAAATGTGTGGTATATGTGTGTGTATTTATGTATCTATTTCTATATCTATTTTTGAGTTTAAACTGATATATCCAATTCCAGTCTAATACCATGAAGTTTATTTTAGACCTCCTGCTTTTATTTGTAACACTCTTCTCCAAAACTGAGAGATGTAGCTCCTATTATCTTTAATATATTTACTTATTGCATAATTCCTGGAATACACAGGATGTAGACTCAGAATCCCTAATTCAACCCATTTCAGGTAATAGTCTGCTAATTCTAGTAACTAAAGTTTCATAATTGTAAGTTGTTTTAATCATTAGTTTGAAAGTATTTTATAAAAATTCCCTGTTTAAAAGTTACCTGGATTAGTTTTTTTAATGTTTGTTTGTTTGTTTGTTTGTTTGTTTGTTTGTTTAGAGAGAGCATACGTGCCCACACAAGCAGGGGAGGGGCAGAGAGACAGAGGAAGAGAGGGAATCTCAGCAGGCTCTCTGCTGTGTCACAGGGGGCTCAATCTCACCAACTATGAGATCATGACCTGAGCCCAAATCAAGAGACAGATGCTCAACTGACTGAGCCACCCAGATGCCCCTGGATTCATTTTCTTATAAACTATTTCCCTCCTCCTCCTCTTTTCCTCCTCCTTCTCATTTAGTATAGTTATGTTATATATTTGAAGTAGTTTCAGGTTCGTTTTTCTCTGTCTTCCATGTTAAGTTTTCTATATTCTTCCTAGTACAAGCTGTGATTCCATCTCCTCCAGATTAATGCAGTAATTTCTGACTGATCTTCATTCTTCCATAAGGCAGTCAAAGTAATCCTCTTTCAATATCCTTGACTATGTCATTCCCTGGCTCTAAACACTCCAAATGGCTTCCTATTTTACTTAGACTAATGCAGAGCATTTACAATCACCTATAATTTTCTATATGAGCTGCCTCCTCTTCTGAAGTCCCCTCTAACTCTGTTTACGTACCTCCACTGATTCACTGGTGTTCTTCAAATATCCCAGGCACTCTCCTGCCTATTTCTCTTGTTTTACCCTGTGCTTAAAATGCCCTTTCCCTAAACCACAGAATGAATTGTTTGCTTGTTTCCTTCAGGAGTGTTCTTAGTGACTTATTAGTGAGCTTTTTTTTTTTAACCCACTTACTTATAATAGAAACCTTCACTCCGCTTTTTTGACACTCCTTTCCCTTTTATTCTTCTCCATAGTACTTACTGCAAACATGTTGCATGATTTTGTTATTTATTCTCCTTTTTTCTGAATCAGAGTGTAAATTCCAGTAAGGCAGCAGTGTTTGCACTTTGCTCACTCTGTATCCACAGTGCTGGTACTGTGCATGATACAGTAAATTTTTAATAAACAATGATTGGATGAATTTAATTAATTAACAGATCTTATCATAGCCTATTCTAGGACATTAGAAAGGAGACAAAATAAAACTCATTTCAAATATTTAATGGAATTGAGATTTCAACTTGCATGTTTTCAAAGTATTTTTCCTGGAGAAGTTCTTTTCTATGGAGTATGCACTTACGTTGTATTGGGTTAAGGATATTGGAGTTTAATTGTATAAGTGGGGGTATATATAGGGTAAAAAAAATCTTGCTTACTTCAGGAGGCTGTGTAACTTTTCATTTTCCCAAATCTACCAACAAATCTTTTTGAAAATCTCACTTTTTCTGATAAACTGCAAGTTTTGTCTGTGTCCCGGACTTTCCATTCTCTGGAGTTGCATAATATTTTAGAGAAAATAGCACAGCAGTGATTGCAAATAAGTGTTTGTATTCTCTTTGCCCTGGGTGGGCAGGGATTTCTCATTTCATACATCATTACAACTTTCTCCAATGATTGGGCACCAATTTCATCTCACTCCATTACAACCAGCTACCTGCTCACAAACTCAGCATCCAGGCCAAGCTGAAACAATCTCCACAACACATTGTCTGCAAAACCTTGTAATTTCAATTGTTCATGCTAAAATGTTATGTTATGCATCTCAGTGCAATCTCATCATACTAGCACGTAGCAATAGGCTAATGAACTGTAACAAAACTCAGTTTAAAAATGTCAAACATAATGAAAAAAGGAAAAAAAATAACAGAAATACATAGATCCTCAATTGGATTTATATGTTCTTTGTGTTAAGACTTACATAAGTTTTATAAACTTTATTACTGGTTTATTTCAAATACATAAGTATTTTAGCATTATTCAGCTAGTCTATCTGCATTAATATTCTGAACCAGCATCAAAAGCTACTGACTCAACTCAATATTCATTCTTAAGTTTGTCACTGTCAATTAGGTCACATTTTCTCCATATAGTAGGTCACTAAATTTGGGAGGAATCCCAGATAACTCATCTTTATTCATTCATTTTGGTTGTTTCCTTGTCTTACTTTTGAGCATTTTCTGTGTGTAAGTTTCTAAGAACACCATGGTGAACTTAGCAGAAATGATGTCCATCCTCATAGAGCATTATAAAACAGTTCCTCAAATTTATATTTAAAGCTGAGGTATGGGCTATTAAAGCAGAGTTTAGAGATCTGTATAATATCGCAACCAAAGTTCTAAGTGGTCAGAAAATTTATTCTGTGTTGTTCCTTTCCTGAGAAAATGAATGGACCCAACAGCGGGGAAGAGATGAGGGGGAGTAGACGTGAACATGTATGTTAGAGTTATGTGCACAGCTCTAGAGAAAGGGAAAAAATATTGTGAGTTTAATCAAGGAGAAAAGGGTAATATGACCCTGATATCAGGAAAGAATGCGAAATGGCAAAACTTGAGGCTGGAGATGTTGGCACCACCACATTGAGCTGGATTTGGAGCTTTATTTTACGAATCAGATGACTCTGCTGAGGAATTTCTGAAGTTGGAATAAGTCTGTCAGATATTCATTTTAGTGTGTTCCTTTTAGCTACAGTGAAGGGAGTGGATTTGCAAAGGCCAAAGGTAGAAACTGCAAAGAGTGGGAGATGCAATCATCAAGATGAGGGCATCCTGATGCCAGTAGAAGTGGAGAGATGCATATAGACTAAAGAGATGTTCAGGAGGAAAAAAAAGCAAGATGTAATAATTGATTGGGCATAAAAAGTGAAGGGAATGGACGTGTCAAGAATGATACCTTGATTCCTTAAATATATATTCAATAAACATTTTTGAGTCCCTATCAAATTGAAGAGCTATTCAAAGGCTAGGGCTACAGCAGTGAAAACAAAACAAATTTTGCCTTTATGTAATTTACATCCTAGTTGCAGGAGCTAGGCAATCAACTAATTACTAAGAAAAATATATAGTTGTTCAATGGTGAGAATTGGAGAAAAATAATCTCCAGAAAACTTAAGGGGAGGATGAATTTAAAGGTAGGAGGGGAGAATTATAATTTTAAGTAAATGAGTCAAAGAAATCCACACTGACAAGGTGAAATTTGAGCAAAGATTTTAAAAAAGGACATCAATCCGAAAAGAATACTGAGGAAATGGCATTTATGGAAATATTTGAAGGGGATGAAGAAAGCAAACTTGAAGATAGTTGGAACAATGGGGTACCTGGGTGGCTCAGTTGGTTAAGTGTCTGACACTTGATTTTGGCTCAGGTCATGATCTCATGGTTTGCGAGATGGAGCCTTGCATTGGACTCTGTGCTGACAGCTTGGAGCCTGCTTGGGGTTCTTTCTCTCCTTCTCTGCTCCTCCCCTGCTTGCACTCTTTCTCAAAATAACTAAATAAATAAACATTTTAAAAAGATAGTTGGAACCAGAGTAGTCATGTCAGATTCATTTTGTTGTTTTTTTTTTCTTTTGTAGATTTTAAAAATGCATTTTAACATCTTTTTCAGATGTCATCTACAATATTCCTGTCTTCTCACACATCTTCGCCTCAGCCTGTGCCCCCTATTCCTCTCTTTTTCCTTTTCAAGCACGTACTCCCTTCTAATAAACTACATAGTCTGTTACTCTCAATTAGAAGTCCTGTAATAGATTTTTGTCTGTTTTGCCTAGAACATTGCTTAGCATAGAGCATATATTCTATACATGTTACATAGAGCATATATTCTATACATATATGTGTTAAGGAGGATAAATGAATGTCCGTCTTCAGCAGTATCTCTTTTGTATGCATAAACTAGATAAGTTCAATTTTCTTATTACGGTTCAGTGCCAAAGAGTTCAGCATGCGAAATCAATTTTCTGTCTCTTATTTCTTCCTGCACACAATTGAAGACTGCAAAATTCTTAGATCCAGAATTCGCTACTCAGTAATCTTGTTTTACAGTATGAATATATGTGTCAATAATGCATGTACACATTTTTGGACATTTCCTCTTAATTTTCTCCATATAATCAAAGGTTTAGGTAAATTTTATACCTCATGTACTATAGAAAAATGTGAGTAGATAGCCTTACGGTAATTATCTTGCTTCATCTCTCCTCTCAACATTATAGCAAAGCAAGAAAGAAAGCAGATGTTGCTTTTGAGCTGAAATGTGCTAGGTGAATAAATTAGCTAAAAATGCCAAAGGATTGAAATATGTTGAGAGATACTTAGTGTGTCTTGCTAAAGGGAAAGATAATAAATGACTATGGCTTTTACTTCTATATTTTTATAGCACTTTCTATAAAACAAATAATGCATTACTGATATAGCTATTGCCAAAATGGTATTAGAGTAGTGCCATTTTTGCCAATTTTTCTTCCTAACTAATGAAATCTTATTTTCTACAACAACTCATTTATAAAACACATTAAGTGGCTTTAAAATATTTCTTACTGAACAAAGTTTGCTTTTTGGACTTAAATATATGCCCTTAGTACAGTGTTTGTGTTTAGACGTTAAAAATATTGCAGAACTAAGAGTGGCAATATGATCAATATATACATATATGTATATGATGTCTATACATATATATAAAATATATACTGATATATGTGTGATATATATACACACACATATATAAATATATATAAATATATACACTGATACATATACACACACACATATATATGCATGTATACACATACACATATATACACATGTATATACATACACATGTGTATGTGTATATAAACACATACACTCAGATATGTGTGTATATATATGTATATATCAGTAATAGTGTGATGTTAGTACAGAGCTGCCCTTCTCTCAACTTGATTTTATTATAGGACTCATGTTCACCAAACTGTGTCATCATGCTTTATCATGAGTGAAATTAACATACATTAATACTAAAACATATGCCTTTAGTGCTCTTAAAAGACCTGTGACATTAATAGGCATCACTATGACATGTTTATAACAAATCTACCTCCCTGATAGAGGTCAGGGAATGTACTGCATGTTGGAAATAAAAATGTGTTGATGTCATTTGCTTAGAGCAGAAACTTGACAGTTTTTTGTCTTTAACATGGAAACCCATCTGTATCTGTGTTTGCCCTTTCATACCTACCAACTACTTTCCTGACTAGGTCAATTATTTTAATATTTCTCAGTAACATAAATGAAAACAAAGACCTTAAAAAATTCAGCACCTATATTTTCTTAAAAAGTACACTCCAACTTCAAGCTTGAACAGTGAATACTTCAATATACTAAACACATGATTTAGAAGAAGATGTATTAAATAACACCACACAGATATAAAGCCAAACTTTAAGAAACTTATTTTATATATATTTAAAATATTTTCATTAGTACTATTTTAGTTCAAAGGGAAATCTAACTTAATGACTGTTATGATTCTTGACATTTAAAATATTCTGGTTATACTCTACAAAAGACTTTCTGCAGATGTTTCAATATATTTTTTATTATAAGCCAATTTGGTTGATAGGTCAAAAATAGAGAAATTTAAAAATTAGCAGTTAATGTTAACTTCCTTTATTCGAATACTCTTGCATTTCAGCTCTATGATTTTTGTCTTTTTTTAGAGAGTGAGAACCTGCACTGGTGAGTTGGGGGGTGGGGGAGGGGGGACAGAGGGGCAAAGATGGAGAGAGAGAGGGAGAGAGAGAGAAAAACCGAAGTTGGCTCTGTGCTCAGTGGGGAACCCGACACAGGCCTTGTACTCATGACTGTAAAATCATGACCTGAGCCAAAATCAAGAGTTAGCCACCTAAAAGACTGAGCTACCCAGGTGCCCCCACTTTGCTTTTTGTTATTTAAATATTTTTACAATAGGGGCGCCTGGGTGGCTCAGTCGGTTAAGAGTCCAACTTCGGCTCAGGTCATGATCTCACAGTCTGTGAGTTTGAGCCCTGTCAGGCTCTGTGCTGACAGCTCAGAGCCTGGAGCCTGTTTCAGATTCTGTGTCTCCCTCTCTCTCTGACCCTCCCCCGTTCATGCTCTGTCTCTCTCTGTCTCAAAAATAAACATTAAAAAAATTTTTTTAAATAAATAAATATTTTTACGATAGAATCTCTATGCTTAAGTTTTGTTTCTTGTTTTGGCATTTTACTCAACATTCTACAAATTTTCTTTATCTTTAATGTCTTCTATTAAATTTTTCATTTCCCGTGCATTTACAGGTTAAAAAATGTCTTTCTGGTTCTCTCAAATCAGTTTTTCTCTTTGATTTATTGAATCAATTTTTTTAATGTTTATTTTTGAGAGAGAGAGACAGACAGAACACAAAGCAGGAGGGGCAGAGATTGAGGGAGGGAGGGAGGTAGAGAGAGAGAGAGATAGAGAGAGAGAGAGAGAGAGAGAGAGAGAGAGACAGAATCCTAAGTAGGCTCCAGGCTCTGAGATGTCAGCACAGAACCCAAAATGGGGGCTCAAACTTACAAACCGTGAGATGATGACCTGAGCCAAAGTCCGGTGCTTTTTTTTTATAAATTTTTTTTTTTTTCAACGTTTATTTATTTTTGGGACAGAGAGAGACAGAGCATGAACGGGGGAGGGGCAGAGAGAGAGGGAGACACAGAATCGGAAACAGGCTCCAGGCTCTGAGCCATCAGCCCAGAGCCTGAAGCGGGGCTCAAACTCACAGACCGAGAGTTCATGACCTGGCTGAAGTCGGACGCTTAACCGACTGCGCCACCCAGGCGCCCCAAAGTCCGGTGCTTAATTGACTGAGCCACCCAGACACTCTGAAGCAATGTTTTTTTTTATATTCTCCAACGTTGCTAGCTATTTTTAAATGTCCTTGTATTCCGTGAATTATCTCTTTCCTCTGGTATAATTTGTCATTTTTTTAGTGTAATGGTTCACTCCTGTATAATTGTTTTTTTAAATATGTGTTGACCACTAGTTTTCTATTTTTTTATTAATATTTGTGAAAGTTTGATTACTATAAGGATTTACTTTTCATATGTGTTTTCTTGAACTGATTACGAGTTTTAAATTATTAGCATATCTACTGACATTTTTTATTTTAGAATTAGTGGTCAAAATATTGGCAGACAAACTGAACTTCTTATCACATGTGACAGAAAATGAAGCGTTTTTATCTGGTGCACCAAGCCTGACACTTAAATTTTAGTTACTCACTGGCAAATTTCTTATGGATTCAATGGATTTACTCTAATTTTAGGTATGATGGTAAATGTCTCCACTGACAAGTTTTCTCTATATGAGGAGTATGAGTAGGACTGAACAACCATTGATGATCATTAAATTAAAAACCTAGAGGAAGGGCGCCTGGGTGGCTCAGTTGGTTTAAGGGTACGACTTCAGCTCAAGTCATGATCTTGTGGTTCATGGGTTTGAGCCCCGCCTCTGGCTCTGTGCTGACAGCTCAGAGCCTGAAGCCTGCTTCAGATTCTGTGTCTCCCACTCTTTCTGCCCCTCCCTGACTTGCACACTCTCTCAACTCTCTGTCTCTCTCAAAAATAAATAAACATTAAAAAAATTAAAAACTAGAGTAATTCATATACATTGGACTTTTGCTTTTTATGGACTGTGATTCTGAGTTTGGAATCCCTGCAGAGTCCCATCTGGTAGAAAACTCCGAGTTTCATTATATCCTTGCCTTGTACCATACCTGTTTTGCTTATGTCTTTCTCCACTCTACTTCATTAATCTCTTGTACTGCATATGCTCTCTGTATTCCAAAATTTTGTCAAAAATTCTAATGGGTACACTCCCCGTTTTGTTTTGGCTTTACTTTATTTGGCAGATATATTTACATTTAATTTTTTTTAACGTTTTATTTTTGAGACAGAGAGAGACAGAGCATGAATGAGGGAGGGGCAGAGAGAGAGGGAGACACAGAATGGGAAGCAGTCTCCAGGCTCTGAGCCATCAGCCCAGAGCCGGACGCGGGGCTCGGGGCTCGAACTCACCGACCTTGAGATCCTGACCTGAGCTGAAGTTGGCCGCTTAACCAACTGAGCCACCCAGGCGCCCCAGATATATTTACATTTAAATAGGAAGGTAGGGGAGGTTAATTTGTCCACTGAATCTACAATATTGTTTCAGAAACTATATACTTTCCACTTCTTAAAGTTTTTTTTTTTACTCTTCATTTTCTGTGTCTTTTCACAAGGTAAGGAAATACTTGTCCTGCTCTTTCCTGTCTTAAGAGATTACTTTTACTAATGTCACAAAATGAATCAGATTTCATTATCATGTATAGTATGATTCTGTGTAAGAGTGTGGACAGGGAAATAGAACTGGCAAAATTCCTATCATAGCTGTACCACTCCTAACTGTGATACCTTAAGCAGTTTAGTTAACCTTTTTGTGCATCAGTTACTTAAATTATAACATGGATAAAAAAATGTGCCTTCTCATTAGAGGGTATGTTACTGAAAAAAATAATAAAATAAAAATATAAAAAATAAATGAAGAAAGAAGGAAAGAAAGAAAGAAAAAAAGAATGTTACTGAGAAGTTTAAATGAGCTAATATATGTAAAGCACTTAGTGTATTTCCAGGTACTAAATAAGCATTCAAGAATGTTAAACTGCCATTATTAAAGTTTTTCTTTCAAACCATAGCTCCCCTTTCCTACACCCAAATCCTTACTTTGCTTTCACTTCATAAGTCTTATTTCTCCCTTAATTCTTTTCAGCAACAAAAGTCTATCCAGTCTTGGTTAAGAATAGACATAAAAAAATCAGAAAACCAATTAAAAAAATAACAAATGGCAAACAGACTGCAATATTATTTACTTCTTTTAAATCCTGTCCTCTTTACTTTTCTTTTTAAAATTTTTTTTTAACATTTATTTATATTTGAGAGACAGAGTATGAGCAGGGGAGGGGCAGAGAGAGAGGGAGACACAGAATTCAAAGCAGGCTGCAGGCTCCAAGCTGTCAGCATAGAGCCCCACGCGCGGCCCGAATTTACAAACTGAGAGATCATGACCTGATCCAAAGTTGGATGCTTAACCGACTGAGCCACCCAGGCGCCCCCTCTTTACTTTTTAATAAAAATTATTTTCATAGAATAGCTAAGTGCTATAGATTTAGTAAATCTAGCAAGTTTCAGTCTTCTCAAAGTCATTAAAGAGATTGACATTGTTTATTCTAGGAGAGTTCAAAAATATTCAAGAAAATTGAGCTCTTTCAGTCAAATATTTATAGAGAAAGGTCTTGTAATTATATAATACTTGTGGGAGTGAGGAAACTTGTGAATAAAAATAAATATAAAAAAAAGATTTGACTGCAGATTGTATATGAACAAAGGACAGGGAAATAAAACTGGTGACGAAGTTTGCTTGCATTGACTTTGATTTTGATTTGACAAAATGTATCTTGGGCTTTTGAAAGGACAATTTATTTTGACACTTTTTTTTGAGTCTTAGGTACACCAGGGATACAGGTTAGAGTCTCATGTGTATACAGGCAGCTTTTTTAAAAAAAGTTGTGTTTTACTAAAAGAATATATGTGTTAAAATGGCATTGCACTTTCTGGTGGAAACAAATTTGTAAATAAATAGTATATTAAATGAATGAGTAAGAGAGAGAGAAATTTTACCAGTTATTTAAGGAAATAAAAGTGCTTATACGAGCTGCATCATAAAATAAATTTCACCTGTAAGTCTTTAAATAGTATTTGTCATAAGGTAAATGTCTTCCATGCAGTAAATGAAGAAATGGCCTTCTTTAGCCATTTATCTCTATCAACTTTCTGTCAAAAATAATAATTATGGCTTTCAAAATTCTAGGTTCAGTAGCTATAAAATAATAAGAAATTCATACTGATCTTTATGATACTATCTAGTAGAATGGACAGGAAAATAGAAAATTACTCATATGTCTTGAGAAATAAAATATAGCAAATAAATATATCTTAATAAGTACAGTGAGATGAGACTCTATATCAAAGTTAAAGGAAATAAGGTTTCATCTTTTCTATGCATCTTCTGTTTCAAAGAATGAGATAAATTCTTATTCTTTGATAAATTCTGAAACTTAAACATATCCTGAAAAGCATCTTTCAAATTAAAGAGAACAATAAAAAAATATTGGATACATTTACCATAATAGAAACCATTATTTTTAGACTCTGAATGCCTTATTATACTTAATTATACACATGATGAAAGTAACTTATATACCATAGAATGGACAATGCTAGAGAACGATACAAGTATGATAATATAGACATGATCTTCCCTGAATTTCCTTGTCATATCAACTCTGTTCCAATGGTATAAATGGATTAATCAAACATAACACATTACAAAGCATTTAACAGTTATAAAGTTGTAGTTTTTATATTTTTTCCTTTTTCTTTTAAATAGGAAAAAAATATTTCAGTGACCATTTGAATATAATATCTCAAATTTCACTCAAACACACCAAAAAAGAAACTAAGCTTTCTATATTTGAAAAATAACCAAACATTCCAAAGAGAACATAATAAGAATTATAACAACCAAAGAATAAGATGTGAAGATGTGAAACAAATTTTATGTAAAATCTAAAATAATCAGACAATAAGTCCTTGTTAAACAGGTAGTTTTGAAAAACAAAATACTGTTTTGCACTACAAGGGAGCCTATATCTGGAAATTAGAGTTCACTTAAACTAATTGCCTTGGAGTTAAGTTTTGAAGATTACTGGCATAATAGCAACTCACACTAATGACATTCTAATTTCAAAGACAAAAATCCCACTTTGGGAAATTACAGATAGCTAATGAACTTCTAGTAGTTATATGAAGAAAATTGTGATGAGCACTGGGTGTTGTGTGTAAGTGATGAATCACTGAATCTCCTGAAATCAATATTGCACTGTATGTTAACTAACAAAAATTTAAGTCAAAAAATAAGATATTATATGAAGAAAAATTTTATTGTGATTATGTATATCATGGATAAAGCAATATAAACTAGTCATTCATCTCAACCACTCCGACAATAGAGTTGTTTTGTCAGCATTTAATTGAGTAAGAGGATTGGGGGATAAGAAAAAGGCATGGCCGTGCTGATTTCCTCTCCTTTGAGTCTGGTCCTTAAACAGAGGCATTTAAAAAAATTATGTTTTGGGGTGGCGCAGTCGGTTGAGCGTCCGACTTCAGCCAGGTCACGATCTCGCGGTCCGTGAGTTCGAGCCCCGCGTCAGGCTCTGGGCTGATGGCTCAGAGCCTAGAGCCTGTTTCCGATTCTGTGTCTCCCTCTCTTTCTGCCCCTCCCCCGTTCATGCTCTGTCTCTCCCTGTCCCAAAAATAAATAAACGTTGAAAAAAAAAATTAAAATTATGTTTGGATATAATACAGGAAAATAGTGTCCAAAAGTAAAGCCAAATCTTAATAATCTGTTTTATATGATTACTCTGACATTTAAATTGTTTGCATACCAACAAATTGACAAGAACACTTTACCCATTATAAATGGGTATTATGATTGCTCACATTGGTCCTAAAATATATTAACTTGTGTCTTAGGCCTCTTTCAGTACAGGCAGCAGATTAAACAAACCAAAACCATAAGACAAAATCTGACAGAGACTTTTTTGGATGAATTCGCCAACTATCTCTGGAAATATTCTGTTATTTTCCATTTTAGATAGGCAAAAAGTCCAGAAACTGCAAGAACAACATGTTAATGGTAAATAGTTATTTATTGAAAAGCGCTTTACATGTAAAGTGCTTTATTTCTTTTAGTTTGTTTTTGCTCCTTAGAAGAGGAAAAGCTTTGTGACTGGTTCTTGAATACATATTTTTATTAAAGGTAATAGGCCAAATAATGGCCAAATCTTTTTATGACATAAACTGCTGATTTATTTCTTCCATGGTTATATCAATAGAGCAACAAAAGAGTTAATTCAGTTAGAAATGGTAGTATAACATTTTATCCCTTTTTACTCAAATTGTGTGTGTGTTTGTTTGTTTGTTTTGCTAATTTTGTGTCATAATTTGACATTTAAGGTCATTAAGCATGTGTATTCTAATATGCGTCATCCTCAACCACAAATAATTTGGGGTAAAAAAACCTTTTGAATGAAATAATGTATATTATTACATTTGATTATTAATATTTCAATAAAAATAATAAGAGATTCGATCCTTATCCCCTTTCACAATTAGTCTAATTTCTTTTACATATCTTGTTTATTCACCTTTGCTTTCGTTACTTCATGCTTCGTTAGGTCAAGTCTCATTCCCTTTAAGTAGATACAGAAGCTGATAAATTAAAAGTCTGGGAATTTAGGGATGCTGGGGTGGCTCAGTCAGTTGAGCGTCAGACTCTTGATTTTGGCTCAGGTCGTGATCTCACAGTTGTGGGATCAGGCCCTGCTCTACACTCAGGGATTCTCTCTCTCTCTTTGTCTCTGTCTCTGTCTCTGTCTCTCTCAACAAATAAACTTAAAAAAAAAAAAGAATCTGGAATTTCAATGCAATCTCCACACCTCAAAGGCCAAATAAATGCCTATGTCAACCCCTTTCTAGAAACTTAATTTCAATGTTCAATAGTCACTCTGATATATATCATGTCATCCACACCTTTTGTGTGGCAGAAAAACTACTTTTCATTATCAAAGAAGCTAGTTTTGCCAAGAACAAAATAGTGATTTTAAATCTTAAGTAAAAAATTAAGTGACTTCTTTTGGAAATGTCTTTTCATTTAAAATGTCTGGGTTTTATTACCATTTTAACTTTTAGGGATGGGAGACTCCTGAGTTGCATGGGAATTTTTCCTGTATTCTCTCTTCCTCTTTTTTCCATTAGTGCTAGATAATCCTTTCCATAGCCTCATATCCCTCAGTTTGTCATGTATGTCTTTCTTACTTTCTAAACTATACATTCCTCAAGGGTAGACTTGAATATTAGTCATTACATTATTCACTATAGTCAAGCAAGTTTTATTATAGTTGTTTTTACACATCGCAATAGTCTAAATGTCTTTCTTTAATGAAATTATATAAACCCTGTTGTTAATTTCCAACTACATTGAAAGTAAAGTAGAATTATTTTGCTAGTTTTACTTTAAGGGTGCAATTCTTAGCAGTGGTATATTTAATGCATGTTTTTGTTTTCTTTCTGCATATATGTTTTAATCAGAAAGAAAAAAATTTAAAAATCATTTTGTTGCTTGATTGTGTCATAATGCATTTTACTGAAGTCTTTTGGAAAATGTATATGAAATATAAAAATTCTGATTCGTTAAACATTTGGCTGTTTTCCAAAACAAAGTAATATCAGGAAAAATCCAATTGGATTTAAATAAATGTCAGTATCTTTTGAAATTGTAATTAGTCAAGTAATGTTTCTGGTTACCATGTGACTTTCCAAGGGAAACATTTTCTACTAGCTTGTCATTCTAATGACTAGGGTTTATTTATTGGATGAGTATCGTGTTATAATACCCTTGAAACTCTTCTAGTTGATTACTTTAAAAATCCATGAAGAAATGGTACATATATAGAGCTACATTTACTTGCACATATCTAGATATTAAAAATCTTATACTTTTCCCTTTGAAAATGAAAGTTTGATCTGATATATAAATCTCATAGTGTGGACCTAAAGTTTCCATCAGACATAATAGGATCACTGTTCAACAATTTGAATTTAGATTGCATGCAGTCCTAATGGTTTTCAGATTAAGAATATCAGAAAGATAACAAGTTATGGTATCTCAATGACATATTTATCATAAGGTTATCAATTAGAATGCAAATCTTTTGAAGCCAGAGTATTACATTTAGCAAATAATTATTCTCCCATCCACAGACTCTTAAGTCATATTCTAATGCCCAGGAAAGAGGCCTCATGACTAAATAATAAAATCTACAGAATTCAGAGTAAGTCCATTTGTGGTCACATTTCAGGGAACAGAATTCTCATTGACTTCAAGGGCAAAAAATTTAGTTGTAATGCAGCTTTCACAGTAAGAGGTTATCTATACAAGTAGATTTAAGAAGTAGCTATTATCCTGAATTTCAAAAACTAAATTCTGTCCTTGAATGGACATATGCAAACTCTATTGATTATAGGCCATTAACTGACTGTTTTTTAAAGAGGGTTTGATATTTATGTCATTACCAACTGGAAAATACAATGTTTAAATGAAATAAGCACAATAACCTTAACTGCCTCTGTGTGTATTATAAACATTCATTAATTTCATTTTCTCTACACTTTCTTAATTTATGTATATCTCAATGTCATTTTTGTTAATTACAAAGACCTCTGTGTTCCTATTTAAGTTTGAAAAGCGATTTTGGTTATGTAGGCATCAAATGGTGTATCTCCTTTCGGATTTTTTCTAACATTATCCAAATTTTATTGGGTACCACATAATTATTTTACACTCAGTTTTGTGGTAGTTTACCTAGATGACTCACTCTGAAAGAAAAACACCAAGATACAGAATCTCTGACATTTTGTTAGTAACAGTTTCTAAATTAAAATGTTGTTAATTGAAACTGATCATATCAAGTTTTTTCAAATAATGGGGCTCTCTCCAGAGTCCACTAATGTTTTTAAATTTTTCACTTGAACTTTTAGGACAAACATGTCATTCTCTTTACCCCCTTTGTTCATTTCAGCCACATACTCCTGGATAAAATTATGTATGACCAGAATGGCATGACGATAACATAAGCCCATGGTCTATAAAATATCTAACAAAAAGATAGAAAACAGGTTAAATAAAGTGCTATCCAGTATATCACTTCTACTCTTAAGCTGTGAGCAGGATTGTAGTCTTAAACTTCTTTCTCCTTCCCCATAAGAGTTACGAGCTTTAATAGTAGCTGTATAAAAGCTATAAACCTAAGAATTGGTAACTTTGAAGTTTTTTCTCCTATGTGCTTAAAAGTAAAATTCCTTTTTTCAATTTTGATAGTATTGTTCCATCTGCATCAGTAGATACTCCTCTTGGTAAGTTCAACTATAGGAATAGTAAGATAGACTTCCAAGTAATTTACATTCAACTTTGGAATTTCACAATCAGAGAGAGCTAGTAGAGAATAGAGAAGTCACTGTCTAAATAAAATACTAAGATCCATTATATTTTCTGGAAATACCCCTCTGTCTCCCTTAACATAAACAATTCAGAGAGCCCTATGACTTACATCCACAGGAAAGAAAGCACTATACCTAAGATAAGACATAACTGAATAAATAAACACCACATCTACTCAATCAACCTAGTTTAAATTTAAAAGAAAAATCTAGAATGTAACGGTCTTGATTTTAGTAAGAAAAATTGATTTACACAGAGTAACTACACAAGTAGCTACTCGGTTGCTAACTAATTTGGGGATTACTATATGATGTAAGTGATAATAACTCCCAATTGTCACAAGGTTGAAGTGACTTCTTACTTGGATCAATCTCCTCTCAATAGGAAAAGCCTTACATTACCTTTCAGTAATAATAAAAGCAACAAGTACATATGCAAAATACACAGATATACAAAGCCAAGTTCATATATACATCTTTCTCAGACATGGAGCTCTTTTCTTAAGTGAGTGTTTAGTACTTCTAAGGCCATGCTGTGGCCAGCTAAGTGGTAGTAAAATGTGGAGGAGCAGGAGGCTTGACACTGTGTATCTCTAAACACAATGGCTCTTTCCTCACAAATTAATTTTAATATCTATGGGTAGTTTGTCATGAATTGAAAAGTTTTGCATCAATACACACAATTAGATTTATATGCAAATCTTGGAGTTCTTCTGGAATACAAAGAGGTGTACTTTGAGATAAGGGAAAAGAAGAGAAATAAGAAATGAAACTCCAAAAAACCCAAGTTATTATTTAACTGGGAAATGGCTGTGACTTTTTTCTCTCTTCTGCTTTTAGCATGAATGTATACAAATTAGTATTCATTTTTTGCCCCACACTCGATATGATAGATAAGTGGGAAAAAATCCCCAGGAAAACAGAAAAGTGCAACTTGGAGATTGCTTCCAAAAGCTAGTTAAAGTTTAAACTACGATTCCTGACTAATGATGATCTTGTTGCTATCTGGGTGTTTCCTCTCTGTTTCTTTCCAAATATCTCTGCCTCCATTGGAGGAAAAAGCTTAAGAGGATTTGTGCAAGCCCATGACTCCCTCATATGTAGGCTGTCCATCATTTTCTGAAGTGGGTATGTTTAAAAATAAAGATAACAAATTGTTTCAGGCCCTTCTCTAGCCCTATTCGGGTGGCCCTACTTTTCTTTGTCACAAAGTAATCTTGGACTGTGTTAGATTCTAGAAAGGCAGTGTTTTCCATAGTACCAGACAATCTTAAACCTCTGCAGTCCCTTCCTGTATGTACTTGTGTGTACAGAAAAAGAAAAGGAAGGAAATGTTGCATTTTTTTGAAGCCTTTGTATTCTGTGTTGTGATGGGCAACTATAAGCATTTACAGAGAGAAATTCAAGGGTACTTGGGCTTGCTTTTACTTGTTTATTCAATGGGGCTTACATTTCTATATTTTTGCAAATGGCTTTATGTGGTAAGAATCACAACCTTCACCTACATATAAATACTCAACTTTATAAATAAATCCAATAACATTTTAAGAAGGGGGGGAAAGCAAATTTAGTACATGATAATTCATTGAAAGAAAAGAAAAAAACAAATATGCTGTATATTATGTTCAGTCACAGGGAAGGAAAGATAAATTGGCCACACATACAGATCAATAGAATGCCCATGAACACTACTGTTAAATCTTATATAAATGACTAACTGGAGGATCTGAAATACAATTAATTGCCTGTTATAGATATTTCCTCATAGGAGTGATAGATGCTTGGTCATCTGAGATTACATCTCCTTGAGGCATACAAACTACATGAGGCAATGATGCCATGAAGTCTCCCAACATTATCAGTCACAATCAAAATGGACAGAAGCAGCAAAGGAAAAGGGGACTCAAAGTTAAATAGTGACCTCTCGAATTGTGATTTTATAAGGATACTGAAATTATCAGTATCAGGCTATAGAACAGTAACAGGCCATAGAAATAAGAAAAAGCAAGCCTGAAGATAATTTAAAGCTAAATCTTTTAAATATTTTTTATGGCTGAGTCAAATGTTTGATATCTCATAAATGTCAGCTATATCATCTTCCCCTTTTAATATCAGCATTTCCCCATTCTTCTTTGATATTCTTTCCTTTTCTAAATATTAAGTCTAGATTTGTCTGATGAAAATCAGCCTAAAAGTTGGTGATATAATATTATTTTTCTAGTTTTAGATTTAGTGTCTACTATGAAACTCAACTATGTTTCTGAGTTGAGGATTCCAGAAAATTTGACATTTTCAATATGAACAGTGCTAGAAATGTAAATAAGGTTTCTGGTGCTTTTATTCAATGAATTTCTTCAAGTCCCTAACATGCAAGGCAGTTTGTTTTATGTACTATGAAAATATAAAGATGAATTAGTCAAGGACTATGCCTTTAAGGGCCTCCCAGTCTAGTAGGAAAGACAAAACAATTCATAAAACTTATTGAAAAGTTTGGGTTCTAATATATGAGCTTTAAAATTCAGAGATATATCATAATTATTAATGATTTTTCTGTCTTGTTCTTGATAAAAATAGCATGGATCAAAAATGGCAGATGAAAACCAATTAGGAGGTCTGAATGAAAAATGCCTGTATCTGAAAAATGAATATGTATAAAAGCAGGCAATACAAATATTTTAAAGGAACATATCTCCTTCCAGTAGAGATTGGAGCAGAATATTAGCAATAATCAAATTCTCTAATTTTAAAGAAAGGAAAATTGATAACTAGTGAGGTGATTGACTTATTCATGGATTGATAGCTAAGCCAGGACTAGAATCAAGATTATAGACTCTAGTCCAATGTTCTGTGCATTAGGGAAATACAATATGTACAAAACACTGCACTTTTGATTTGAGGATATAAGATAAATATATGTGAGAAGTAGAGAAAAGTAAAGAATGATGCAAAACTCTATGTCAAAGAGTATTCACAAAGATACCATTGTATTTTAAAATACTGGTTTCTGAACAGGAACAGAAAGATATATGTTTATTTGATATTTATTTCCATGGTAAAAAAGAAGAAAAAGGGATGAGAGAAGTTATGATAAAAATTGAGAATACAGGGTAAAGAAAACAATTGTAAAATGTTTTCTAAAAAGAATGACTAGGTTAGGTTACAGGATAGGTAATGGTAAGATGGATTTTGTAAATCAAGAACATACAGGGGCTCCTAGGTGTCTCAGTCTGTTCAGCATCTGACTTCAGCTGAAGTCATAATCTCACACCATAGATTCAACCCCCACTCTGTTCTGACAGCTCAGAGGCAGAAGCCTACTTCAGATTCTGTGTCTCCCTCTCTTTCTCTGCCCCTCTCCCACTCAGTCTCTCTCTCTTTCAAAAGTAAATAAAAACATTAAAAAATTTTTAAAGAAAATACATTAACCATGTTTTCTATAGTTATTCACATAATACCTGCTATATTTTTGACATTTCCTTATTTACCTGTATTATATTTATTGATATATTTTATAAACTGATTTTTTATTTAGCTTTTTAATTGAGGTATAATAATTAATATATAATGCTATATTAGTTCCAGGTGTACAACATATTAATTCAACAATGCTGTACATTACTCAATACTCACTGTAATACGTATAATTGCCATCTGTTACAATATAACATTATTACAGTATTATTGACTATATTTTCTAGGATGTACTTTTTTTAAAATTTTTTTAACGTTTATTTATTTTTGAGAGAAAGAAAGAGCACAAAGAGGAGAGGGAGACATAGAATCCAAAGCAGGCTCCAGGCTCCGAGCTGTCAGCACAGAGCCTGTTGCAGAGCTTGAACTCACAAATTGCAAGATCATGACCTGAGCCAAAGTTGATCACCCAACCGACTGAGCCACCCAGGTGCCCCTACGATGTACTTTTCATATCTGTGATTTATTTATTTTATAATAGGAAGTTTGTATCTCTAAATCCCCTTTATTTTGTCCCTCCCCTACACACCTCCTGTCTGGCAGCCACCAGTATGTTCTCTGTCTTTAAGGGTCTATTTTGTTTCTTTGTTCATTTTGTTGTTTAGATTCCACATACAAATTAAATCACACAGTATTTTCTTTCTTTTATTTCCCCTAGCGTAATGCCCTCTAGGTCCATCTGTACTGTTGCAGACATGAAGACCACATTCTTTTTTATGACTGAGTGATGTTCCATTTTATGTGTGTGTGTGTGTGTGTGTGTGTGTGTGTGTGTGTATTATTGAGCCTTTTTTGTGGCCTAAGGTGACCTATTATGGAGCAAGTTTCATGTCCACTTGAAAAGATGTGTATTTTTTTTAAGCTGGAATGTTCTTTATATATCTGTGAAGTGCATGTGGTCTAACATGTCATTCAAAACCACCATTTCCTTATTGATTTTCTGTCTGGATGATCTATCCATTGATGTAAGTAGGGCATTAATGTCTCCTTCTATTATTATATTACTATCAATTTCTCCCTTTATGTTAATATTTGCTTTATGTATTTAGATGTTTCTATGTTGGGTGCATAGATATTTACAATCATTATATCTTCTTCTTGGATTGATCCCTTTATCATTATGTATTGCCTTTCTTTGTCTTTTGCTACAGTCTTTGTTTTAAAGTCTATTTCATCTTATATAAGTGTTGCTACATCAGCTTTTATTTTGTTTCCATTTGAATAGTGTATGTTTTCCAAGCCTTCACTTTCAGTTTGTATATATCTTTAGGTCTGAGGTAAGTCTCTTGTAGACAGCATATAGATGAGTTTTGTTTTCTATTTGTTTTTAATACATCAGTCACCCTATGTCTTTTGTCTGGAGCATTTGTCCGTTTACATTTAAAGTAATTATTGATGTGTTATTTATTGCCATTTTGTTAATTGTTTTCCAGTCGGTTTTATAAGTCTTCTCTTTTCCTTCCTCCTTTTCTTGCTCTCTTCCCTTGTGGTTTGATGGTTTTCTTTAGTGTTAATGCTTGTATTTCTTTTCCTTTAATTTTTTTAATGTTTGTTTATTTTTGAGAGAGAGAGAGAGAGAGAGAGAGAGAGAGAGAGAGAGACAACAAGCAGGAGAGGAGTGGAGAGGGAGACACACAGAATCCAAAGCAGGCTATCAGCACAGAGCTTGACCTGGGGCTCAAACTCAAGAGCTGTGAGATCATGACCTGAACCAAAGTTGGATGCTTAACCAACTGACCCACCTAGGTGCCCCAAATTTCTTTTCCTTTATATTTTGTGTATGTATTATAGTTTTGGTTTGTGGCTAATGTTAGGTTTATATATAACACCTTATATGTATAGCAGTCTATTTTAAGTTGATGGATGCTTAATTTCAAACATAATCTAAAAATGCTATATTTTAAGTCTGTCCTCCATATTTTGTGTATAAAGAGTCCTATTTTATTTATTTTTATTTTGTATATCTGTTAGAAGATGAGGGAGAGACAGTAAAGTATCTCCCAAACTGAGAAAGCACTTTGAGACTGGAAAACAAAGTAGCCCACTCCATACAGTTTGTACAGAGTTTTATTTAGGGTAACTCACTGACAGGTTCTGGTAGAGAAAAATCCACGGCAACTGTATAGTTATTGTCTGCAAAATCCAGACCTTAGTCCACAGATTACATAGAGTGAGAGACAGACAGAAGGACATTGCAATGAGATCAAAGGGTTTATGTGCACCTCAGACAGCTTGAATGCACCTAACCAACAGCTAGACTTTAATTTGATCTTGTGGAATAACCTATGCAGCAGGAAGCGAAAAGACTATGTTAATTATAACAAATTAATGGAAGGAAGGCCAAAACAAGCTTCTTCCCATCCCAGACTTGGTGGGTAGGCATTTCCAAGGTTTGTGTATTAATCTCCTAAGGACTGGAACAGGTAGCCCCAAAAGAGGTCTTTGAGCAAATATGAACAAGATGGAGAACCAAAGATGGAGTCAGTGTAGTCAGCACTCTTACAGGTATCTCTTGACTAATTTTGTAGATAAATTGATTTTGCTGCTTTTGTGTTCTAACCTCCATACTGACTTTCTAAGTGATTAATCTACTACTTTTATTATATATTTGCTTTTACAAGTGAATTTTTTTTCCTTTCATAATTTGCTTACTTCAGTTATAGCCTTTTCTTTCCACTTAAAGAATTCCTTTACCATTTCTTATAAGGTTAATTTAGTGAAGGTGAACTCCTTTAAATTGTATTTATCTGGAAAGCTCTTTATCTCTCCTTGTATTCTGAATAATAATCTTGCTGGGTCCATTATTCTTAGTTCTAAAGTTTTTCCTTTCAACACTTTGAATACATCATGTCACTCCCCGCTAGCCTGCAAAGTTTTTGCTAAAGAATCAGTTGATAGCCTCGAGGGGTTCCCCTTGCATGTTACTATTTTCTTTTCTCTTGCTGTTTCTAAAATTTGTTCTTTATTATTACTTTTTGCCATTTTAATTATTATATATCTTGGTATTGACCTCCTTGGGTTCATATTGTTAGAGATTCACTGTGCTTCTAGGACCTGGATGTCTGTTTCTTTCCCCAAATTAGGGAAGTTTTCAGGTATTATTTCTTCAAACAATTTCTCTGCTCCCTTCTTTCCCTCTTCTCCTTTTGGGATCTCTACAGTATGAATGTTATCACACTTGATGATAATGCAGAGTTTCCTTAACCTGTTCTCATTTATATTAGTATTAGTATTAGTATTAGTATTAGTATTTATTGCTGTTCAGCTTGGTTGCTTTCTAGCACCCTGTCTTCAAGATTATTGATACATTCTCCTGCATCCTCTAACCTGCTGTTCTTTCCCACTAGAGCATTTTTTTTAAATCAAGAGTTGGACGTTTATTATTATTTATTTTTGAGAGACAGAGATAGAGCATGAGCAGGGGGGGGGCAGAGAAAGAGGAGACACAGAATCTGAAGCAAGTTCCAGGCTCTCCAGGCTCTAAGTTGTCAACACAGAGCCTAAGGTGGGGCTTGAACCCATGAACCATGAGATCATGGCCTGAGCCAAAGTCAGATGCTTAACTGACTGAGCCACCCAGAGGCCCTGCCCACTAGTTTATTTTTTAATTTCAATTATTATTACATAATTTTGAACTCTGATTCTTTTTTATATTTTATAACTCTTTGTTGACGTTATCACGGAGTTCATCCACTCTTAAGTCCAGTGAGACTCATATGACTATTAATTTTGAATTCTTTATCAGGTGTATTGCTTATTTTAGTTTTATTTAGATCTTTTGCTGTGACTGTATTTTTTCTTTTAATTGTGACATATTCCTCTGTCTCTTCATTTTGTCCAGTTCTGTGTGTGTGTGTGTGTGTGTGTGTGTTAATGTATTAGCTAAGTCAGCTATGTTTCCTGGTCTTAAAAGTAGTGGCCTCCTATAAAAGAGGTCCTTTGGTGCCCTGTAACACAATACCCTGGTCTCCAGAACCAGGTGTTCCAGGGGTGTCTCCTGTGTGGGCTGCATGCACCCTACTTTTGTGGCTGAGCCACATTTACCATCAGCTCAGCCAGTTGCCATGGTCAGCTTTGCCTGCAATGGGTTCAGTCGACAAGGTTTACTGTTGAGAGGCCTGTTTGAGATGGTACAGGGTTACAGGTCGGCAAGGTTGGCAGTCAAGGTAGCTGTCTGCAGTTAGCCTCTCTGCCACAGTTTCAGGTGTGTACTGAACAGCAAAGATTGTTCCCTGCATGACCAACTGATTAGATTTTGTTGGTGGGGGTTGTCAGCAGTCAAATTGAAAATCTGCAGCTAGCTTGTCTGTCACAGTTGCTGGCATGCCAAATGGCAGGGCTTGTTCTCTGCACAGTTTAGAGGCTTGGCTGCTAGACCTACAAGCACACTGGTTCTCTCTCCCTTTCCACAAGACAGGAGTTACTTTTGAGTGACACCAGTCCCTGCCAGGGTTGCTTGCAGGGTATGGGTGGGAAGGAACTGTACTGGACAGAAGCCAGCTGAGATGGGTGGGTTGAATGAGGCAGGTCTGCAGGGGAACATGGGAGTGAGGCATGTGGTGCTAGCAAGATAGGTAGAAGGCATTTGGGCTGGCTCCTGCAAATATCCAGGTATCTAAGATGGGTAGGAAAGAGAAATGGTACTTGCTGGCATTTTTGTTCCTGAAGAAATCTCTTGAAGACCCTTGCCCCTCCAGAACATATTTTGAAATTAGTAAATAAATTTCCTTCACATATACCTACATCATTTTCAAACTGCTGATTCTGTGCTGTGTCTTGGGTGGAATTATTTAGAATGTTGGCTCTTTAAGGGCAGGAATTTAGTTTCCTATTGCCTGATGTCTCTCCTAGAGTTAAGACTGCTGATTTTAAAAGCGCCCAAAGGCACACTGGTTTTCAAAGACAGGTATGATGGAGAATAATCCCTAGTGCCTGGGGTGCCTGGGGTAGGGTCTGACCATCTCACATCTCCGTGGGGATTTGGTTCCCAACCACGTTTCATTTCCTCCCTTCCACCCTTTTCTTTTCTATGTGGCATCCTCTCTAGGATTAAATGTAGAAGGCCTGCTATGCCAGTGTTTAGGTTATTTTCAGAGTTGGTCACATAGATGTAGCTATTACTTAGTGTATCCCTGGGACCAAGTGAGCTTAGGACTTTCCTACTTTGCCATCTTCTTTGAAAAATTGATTAAAACATATTTCAGTTATTAGGACCTAATGAAAAACCTTTAACACTTGCGATGAATAGGTCACAATCAAGGACAATAACATAGTTAAAATAATATTCAAGTAAATGCAAATGATGTTGTTTATTGTGCCAATATCAATAATTTCTATCCACATTTTTTGTTAAAAAGTACATTAATTTATCATGGATAGGTTTGGGTAGTAATCCTTAAATTGATATGAAATTTTGTGTGTCTATTTCTTTAATTCCAGTTAATGTACAGTGTAATATTAATTTCACATGTACAATATAGTGATTCAACACTTCCATAAAACACCTACTGCTCATGACAGCAAGTGCCCTTGTTAATCCTTATCGCCTGTTTTACCCACCCCCCCACCTACCTCCCCTCTAGTAACCATCGGTTCTCTATAGCTAAGAGTCCCTTTCTTGTTTTGCCTCCCTCTCTCTTTTTTACCCTTGCTTGTTTTGTTTCTTAAATGCCATATGAGTGAAATCCTTTGGTATGTTTCTTTCACTGACTGACTTATTTTGCTTAGCATAATACTCTCTAGCTCTATCCATGTCATTGAAAATGGCAATATTTCATTCTTTTTGATGACTAATATTCCATTGTGTGTGTATATGCATACACACACACACACACACACACACACACACACACCACATCTTCTTTACCATTCAATAATTGATGTACACTTGGGCTGTTTCCATAATTTATCTATTATAGATAATGCTGGTATAAACATCAGGGTGCATGTGTCCTTATGAATTAGTGTTTTTTGTATTCCTTGAGTAATACCCCGTTGTGCAATTGCTTGATCAAAGTGCAATTCTATTTTTAACTTATTGAGGAAACTCAATACTGTTTTACAAAATGCCAGCATCTATTACTTGAGATTTTCCTTGCTTCTTGAGGTATGCCTGTATTGCAATCTGCTTTCCTCTAAGGATTGCTTGTAATGCTTCCCAAATGTTTTGACCATTGTTTTTGTTTCCATGTACTTTTCTATTTCTTCTTTCATTTCCTGGTTGACTCATTCATTGTCTAATAGCATGTTATTAAACTCCATATATTTATGGTCTTTCCAAATTTTTTCTTGTGGTTGATTTTTAGATTTGTAGTGTTGTGGTCATAAAAGGTGTATGGTATGATTTCAAACTTTTTGTATTTGTTGAGGCCTTATTTGTGACATAATATGTGACCCATTCTGGGGAATGTTTCATGTGCACTTGAAAACAATGTATATTTTGCTGTTTTAGGATGGAATGTTCTGAATAAAACTGTTAAGTCCATCTGGTCCAGTGTGTCACTCGAAACCATTGTTTCCTTGTTGATTTCTGTTTAAATAATCTGTCTATTGTTGTAAGTGGGGTGTTAAATTCCCATACTATTATTGTGTTATTACCAATTGGTTCCTTTATTTTTGTCATTGTTTTATATATTTGAGTGTGCTCTCAGGTTGGGGCATATATAATTATTATATCTTCTTGTTTGTCCCATTTATAATTATATACTGACCTTTGTTTCTTTTTATAATCTTTGTTTTAAAGACTAGTTTGATATAAGTATTGCTACTCCAGCTTTCTTTTGATGTCCTTTTGCATGATAAAAAATTCCCACACTTCACTTTCAATCTGAAAGTGTCTTTAGATCTAAAATGAGTTTCTTGTAGGCAGCATATAGATGGGTCTTTTTTCTTAAATCCATTTTTATATGCCATGTCTTTTAATTGGCATGTTTAGTCCATATATATTCAAACTAATTATCGATATATATGTATTATCATTTTATTGCTTGTTTTGTCATTGCTTCTTAGAATTTTTTCTGATCTTTTCTTGCCTTTGTCACTTTTGGTCTCTGCTCTGCACTCAAAGAAACCCCTTTAATATTTCTTGTAGGGCTAGTTTGGTGGTCATGAACTCCTGTAGTTTTTGTAAATCTGGAAAACTATCTCTCCTTCTATTCTGCACTTGATCTTAGCCAAAAGGCCGAGAAGCAATCTCTCCTTCTATTCTGAATGATGGCCTTGCTGGATAGAGTATTCTTGGTTGCAGATTTTTCCCTTCTTAGCATTTTCAATATATCATGCCTCTCCCTTCTGATTTGCCAAGTTACTGTTGAGAAATCTCTGGCTAGTTTTATGGGTTTTCCCTCACAAGTTAATGACTTCTTTTGTCTTGCTGCTTTTAAGATATTTCTTTATTACTATATTTCACAAATGTAATTACAATATGTCTTGGTGTTGGCCTACTTTTATTGATTTTGATGGGAGTTCTCTGCCTTCTGGATCTGGATGTCTGTTTTCTTCCCCAGATTAGGGAAGTTGTTATGTTTCATGGTCACTGAGTTCCCTAAGTCTATTTTTGTGCTGCATAATTCTTACTCTCTTTGTTCAGCTTCACTGTTTTCCATTATTTTGTCTTCTAGGTCATGAATTCAATCCTCTGCTTCTTCCCACCTGCTGTTCATTGAATCAGTCCTCTTTCCAATCTCCTTTACTGTATTCTTCATCTATGATACTTTTTACTCTTTTAAGTCTGTGGTAAGGGTCCCATTGATGTCTTCTATTCTTTTTTCAATCCCAGTGAGTATCCTTATGATTTAAATTATCCACCAGGGATGTTATTTATAGCTGCTTCATATAGATCTCTGGATGTGGCCTTTCCTTGTTCTTTCATTTGGGGTAAATTCCTCCATCTTGGCACTTTGTCTAAATTTCTGACCTCTTCTCTGTGTTAGAAGAGCCAGTTATGTCTCCTGCTCCTGAAAGTAATGGCCTTCTGAAAAAGAGGTCATGTAGTGCATAGGTCATGCAGATTCAGGGAGAGTCTCCAGTTTGTGCTACATATGCTCTGCTATTGTGTTGTGGCTGCTCTTTCAGCCCAGTCCTCTGTAGAAGGTCTCCTTGCCTGTTGGGATAGTGTTTGGTCCCTGGCCTGATTGTGGTGAATTTTTAATAAGGTGTGCTCTGGTCTGCTGTAAAATGAAAGCTGACACCAACTCTACCAGAACTGAGGCTTTGCAGAACCCTCTCATCAGGAGAGGTGGTTTGGGCAGGGCTTTGTGCTTGTCTTCTGGGGGTAGAGCCCATTGTGCTGGGACTGAGGCAAGTTTGACTGAGAAGGCCATGCCAACAGAGCGCAGGGAGTGGGGCTTTGTGTAAACGAGGTAGGCAGCCAGTGTTGCCACTGTGCTGCTGCCTTCAGGTGGCTCTGTTTATGCTGATGGGCTGGGGAGGGAAATGGCACCAGTCACCTCCTTTTATTCTGGAGAGATGTCTCTATGAATGCTGTCTTTCAAGGCAGCCCTCAGCAGAGGGACTGACAGATGCCCCCTACCCCCATTATGTCTCAGGTGTTCTTTGATTGCTGTTTCCACATTACCTACCCCCTGGGTTATTTGCCTGCTTCCTTCCAAGAGCAGTGCAGTGCCCTTCAGGCTTTATCTCAGCCAAGCCCATTGACCTTTAAAATTCCAGGCTTTAAGACCCACTGACTGCAAGAACTCTTGAAATTCAGACCATCTCATTTTCCAAGTCAATGGCTTTGGGAAATGTTTTCCTTCTATGTTTCCATGTGCTCCCTTCTTTCCTGACCTTCCATGAGACCACAGCTCCTTCCCTTCCACAGCATCATTTCTCCCCTAGACCTTGTCTCTGCAATTCCTATTTTCTTCAGTGTGGACCTTTTCTCCCTTTAGTTGTGCAGTTTGTTCTGTCAGTCTTCAGGTCAATTTCTGGGGGTATTTAGGATGATTTGGTAATTAACTGCTTGGGTTTGTGGTACAAAATGGAACTAGGGTCCTCCTATTCAGCTGCCATCTTCCTTTCCCCGTGTCTCTTCTTTTTTTTTTCTTTCATTTTTTTTTTTTGATAATTGAAAACACGTTACTTTCCTTTACTTTTTTTAAACACTTCATTTTCAGATAATTGTAAATTTACATGTAGTTGCAGTCAATAACTCAGAGATCCCTTTTATCCTTTACCCAGTTTTCCTGAATTGTATATCATGCAAAACTTTAGTACATTATCACAAGCAGTATATTGACATTTCTATATAGTAGAAACATAGAAAGGCTACATCAATACAATTATCCCTTGTGTTGCCAAGATGCTTATTCTTGAGAATTTGTTTTATATTCTCCAGTTAGAATAGCATCTTGTATGTTATACATGTGTATTAATACATATTATTCCTGTGAAATCAGTTGAATCTCACTATATTATTCTGAAATTTGCTTTTTCATTTATCTGTTTATTTTCTTCAAATTTTATGTAAATTCTAGTCAGTTAATATACAGTGTAATATTGGTTTCAGGAGTGGAATTTAGAGATTCATCAATTACATATAACACCCAGTGCTCAATACAACAAGTGCTCTCCTTAATACCCATCATGCATTTAGCCCATTCTCCATACACCTCCCTCCCTCAACCCTCAGATTGTATACTCTATCATTAAGTGTCTTATGGTTTGGTTTTCCTCTCTTTTTCACCCTTTCCCTTTCCTTCTTTAATATGAGTAAAATCCTATGGTATTTATCTTTTGCTGAGTGCCTTATTTCACTTAGCATAATACACTCTAGCTTCATTCAGATCATTGTAAATAGCAAAATTTCATTATTTTTGATGGCTGAATAATATTCCATTGTATGTGCGTATGTATATGTGTGTATATATATACACACACATATATACACACATATATACACACACCACATCCTCTTTATCCACACTAAAGTGAATGGATATTTGGGCTCTTTCCATAGTCTGGCTATTGTTTATAATGCTGCTATAAACATTGGGGTGCAAATGCCCCTTCAAATCTATATTTTTGTATCACTTGGATGAATATCTGGCTGCACAATTGCTGGGTTGTAGGGTAGTTCTATTTTTAACCTTTTGCAGAACCTCCATCCTGCTTTCCAGGGTGGCTGCACCTGTTTGCATTCCCACCAACAGTGTAAGAAGGGCTCCCCTTTTTCTGCATCTTCACCAACATTTGTTATTTTCTGTGTTAATTTTTTAAATAAATTTAAGAAATAATGTGAAGAGCTCCAAAATATCTATTTTTTTCTAAATATATGGAGTAATTTGAATATCACTTTCTAAAATAAAGGCATAGGGTCTTTTATATAAATTGCCACTTATCTGGTATGTGAAAATAAAGTGCTTCATTGCAATACTTTTGATATTTTCTGAGAATACCAAAGAGGATACATACGTTGTTCAGACAAGAAACATTTTACATTATTGCTTAGTTAGGGAGAATTAATAAATGAGTTTCTCATACACCCTATTTATATTTTGACCCAAGCCAAAATATATTTTGATCATTTCCCCAAATAAAATTTGGTCATTTAATGAGAGTTTCCTATGTACCAAAAACATTAAATCTTGTAACAATCTTACAAGTTTGGCACAATTACTATGGCCTTTAAAGCTGAGGACATTGAGATTTAAAGAGTAAAGTAAAAAAGTAGATTATTTTCCCTTGAACCCTGAACTTTGGAGCCTCAGTGGGAGGTAAAACCAGAGCTTGAAGTTCTTCTGCTGTGATCACAGAGCATTGGATCTGGGCTCCCCACACAGGATCTCAGCCTTTGACTGGGCCTCCTCTGCCAAGAGATCCAGAAATGTTTCTTGTTCCTATTCTAAGGATCCTAGCATCTGCTGGCTCAGTTCTATTGTGGGAAGCCCATCTTGGTGGCTTTGGAAGTTATATGGTGGGGAGTATGAGCAAGTAGGAGTGGGAGAAAAAGAGATTGGGATACCAACTAAAGCTCAGAGATTAAAGCAAACAAACAAACTAACTAACTAAAGAAACCTCTAGCCTAGGTTCCCACCCTCCCTCTGTTTCTTCTTTCCTTCCTTCCATTTCTTTTTCCTTCTAACTTTTCCCCATGTGTTCCCTTAAACTCATACAGTACAGACCTTTCAGTCACTAAACTGTACCTCAGTCTTCATCATACTAGTTGTACATATCAAACTCTATAGAAATAATATCATTAACATATTTGTCTTTAGAGAGGCGCTATGACTTAGTGAAAACCAGGTATTTGAATAAATTCTACTTCTACATTTACTTGCTGTATCAACTTGGCAATCCTGAATAAAACATTTGTACCTCTGTTCCTTCATATGAGTACTTAAGTCACATGATTTTTGTGAGGATTAAATGAGATAAAGTTTGGGGCACCTGGGTGGCTCAGTCAGTTTAGCATCTAACTCTTGATTTCGGCTTGGGTCGTGATCTCATGGTTTGTGAGTTCCAGCCTTGCATCTGGCTCTGTGCTGACAGTGTGGAACCTGCTTGGGATTTTCTCTCCCTCTCCCTCTCTTTCTTTCCCTCTCCCACTCACCCATGCTCTATCACTCTCAAAATAAATAAACTGAAAAAATATATGAGATAATGTTCATTAAGTGTGTGGTACCAAAGTTAGTATATAGAGAATAATTAAAAATATAAAGTAGTATAGTTTCTTCATATACATATATATGTATGTACACATACATACACACATATAAAACATAGCAGACAGTGGAATATACTGTGCTTCTTAAAGTTTTCTTATATTTTCATCCCTGTAATCTGATTAATAAAGATTTTCTGTAGCTCTAGTGTAATGAGCTAGCAGAATAAATTTTGAAATGTGATGAAATAACCAGATTGTATTTTTTGGTGGAATCTATGTCCTTCCTTCTATTATGGTGCTGATTTCTCAACAAAATTATCCATTTTAATATCTAATTCACTACCAAAATTGCCCTCATATGTTGTTTTCCCATGCATCCAATGACAATAACTCTTCTTTGGTGAAAAAACACATAGTTGAAATAAACAGAACTATGACATGAATATTTCATGAAAATTGACAAAACCATCACTAGCTGAAATTATTTAAAATGGAACACTATAAACATTCTAATGGGATTGATGGTAGATATATAGATAAATACATTTAAAAAGAAAATGATCTTTTCCTTGATATTCATAGCTATGGAATAGCTCCCCATATTTATAGTAAGAGCTTACTTGCTTATTAATCTGAGATCTTCTTGTTCTTTTCCTTTGTCAAGCTCTACTATGCTTTCTTATATTCCATTTTTCCAACAAACATTCCACCTTTTTATTCCTATGACTTGGTAGTTGACCCATTGTTCATTAATTTGACAAAACTTTCTTAAGCACTTCTCTTAAACATTTCTATGAACAAGATTCAGCCTGGGCACGAGGGAAACAGATAAATAAAACATGGATCTTATTTTTAAGAAACTGATAGACTGGTAAGGTGAGCCAGATATATGAATAAGTTAGTGGAATAATATACTTAAAATATAACATAAAATTATATGCAGAAGAGAAGAATACCCTGCTAACAGGGTATTATTCTTAGTGTAACTCTGCCAAAAATAGATGATTGATGCATCCTCCTGAATAGGGTATACTAAGTTAGATTGCAGTAACAAAGAGCCCCTCTATCTCAATAGCCTTCACTAGCACAGTTTTTCTCTGGTATTATTCTTTGCAGGGTGACTCAGATCTTTAATCCAGCATGAATATGAAGTAGAAGGCCCTATTGGGACATTCTGGCTCCATGTTGGGTAGGGAGGGCACAGTATAATCATGTAATGTCTTTAAATCTTCTGTTAGGAAATAACAAATATCCCTCCCACTCATATTTCATTAGTCAAAGCAAGTCAACTACCTCATGTTGATAGATTAAAAAGCCTAATCTTACACAAAGGAAACCAGTAGAAAGAGGCCAATCAGAATGGGAAAAAGGAAGGGGCAGTAAATATTTTGAACAAGAAACACAAAGACAACACCCCTGGCTCCAACCAAGGAGAAAAAAGCCATGTTAAAAATATGCAGTAAAAGTGATTTACTTTTATTAAAAAGTTTTATTTTTATTTAAGTAAATGACTATTATTTTTTTAAAAGCATAGGCATTCATCCACATATATAGTAAAAGCACCATTGGCCAGAAATGTTTATTAATTAGTTTCTATGTGATGATAGCTGAAACATTTTGTGGAAAAATAATTTCCTGTTTCCACTTGCAATCCATTCTGAAAATAAATACTTAGAAATTGAAACTGGCCACAAGAAAAGCAAGTTTAGCAGGATCACATATCAGTATAACTTTTGAAGACACTTCTAGCTTTACTCTGAGAGCTTTAACCAAAATATATTTTAAGAATGACTTCAGTTTGTAAATTAGTATCATCTGAATTTATTAATTTTTCTCTCAGTAAACTCATATTTTAAAAATATTATAATATCTTTTATTTGTTAAACCAGTCTGAATAGAGACTATAAATTTATATTCTTAAATGAAGGACATTTTATTTTTCTGTTAGTTTCTAATTTTATCTTTGAAATAATTCAATATGTGGAGCTCCTAATCTGTTTAATCATGATGATTAATGTTTCTTTTCATTTTTAAAAATAAGGATATGATTCTCATGTAAATATTGAACATCCAACTATATTTTAAACACATAAAAGATAGAAATTTTAGATGTTAAAAATACATGTGCATTGTTCTATTAGTCTCAGTATGTATAGTATTTACTTTCCCTTTGATTTTAGTATCTTTTTTCTGTCCCGTTACTTCAATGGATAGTATCATTTAGAATGAAAATGAAACCATTCTTTGAGATCATTTCACAGAAACTTTCTACATTCCATGTTTGTGGATATATCAGGGAATTGTCATATTTTAGAATTTCTGGTCAAAGACTCTATCCAGGGTTTTTTTTTTCTGATAACTTATTTAAAATATGATAAATTAATTGACAAACACTGATGTGACAGCAATGGAAGTACAGAGCATGATTGTTGTTTAACAAAAGGAAATGGAACAGAGGAGGGATGAACATCAGATATATAAGAAAAGAAGGCACCAGAATTCAGGAAGATGTAAGAAAATGGGAGTTTCAGCAAAAGAAACTGCATGTGCAATAGTGTGGTGACAAGTTGGCACACTTCTGGTGGTGCAAGAGGCTGAGGTGATTAGAGCCCCATCAAGTGAGAGCTTTCGTCACAAGTCTCGGGAACTGGGATATTTATTTTGAGGTTGAAGGCAAGCCACTGGGATTTCTTTTTTTTGGGGGGGGGGTGGATTTTAAGTATGGGGTTAATTTTTGGAAATATTATTCTGGCAACAATGTTGAAAAGGCTCTAACATGGGATAGGGAGACTGCTAGAAGATTCTTATAGCAATCTGGGCATGATATCTGAATAGACCTAAGGCATTGATAGTGGAGAGAGGATGAGTCAGCAATAAAAGTTAATAAAAACTCTGTGTAGCTGAAATAGTCACTTAGAAGATTATACTTAGCAAGCAAGGACTTGTATGTCATAGAACATGAAACATGCAAAATATGCCCATAATTACAAGAACTCACGAAATGACTGAAACATGAAACAGATAGTCTTGCTAATAAAAGTCATTTCAAGCGACTTTCAAGAGGAAATGGTTTTCAAATCACCACTGGGATATTAAAAGCAAAGCTGTCAATACAACAGTAAATTAACTTAAATATGTATCTGTTGAGAAAGGATTAGATCAATATTACTCATTCATGGATATTCTTACATGTTTATTCCAGTGATGTGCCAACGTTTCGGATTGTGCACTCTATTATGAGGGACAACACTTTTAATTTTGTATCCCAATATACGTAAACTTCAAAAATTGTATGCACATACCACAAAACTAATAGAATGTTTATATCAAAAATATATTCAACGTAGAAAGTTAATAAGGTGAAGTATATATCATATAAAATAATTATGTTTTATTGATAGAAAATGTTAGGTTCCAGTAAAATTAATAGTAATATTTCTGTTAGAGCAAGTGATTGTTTACTTCATGATTTTTGAAACTGAGTATTTCAACTTAGGGATCTTTTGCAAAGTTTATTTTGTATAACATTTTTAATGACAATTATAGGTTAAAGAGGAGAAAAAACTCCTAAAAATCCACGTATAAAAATGTAAAAGAAGCATCATTGACTGCACTTATTAAACCATGATGATAATATTTTAATCTCATTTTCCAATTATATATATTTTTTTTGTTGGAACACAGATAGAAAATGTCCATTTCTCTGATCGTAGAGAGATATTCCAAACCAAAATGTTTCATTTTTCTATTTTTACAAATAAGTTAAGCCCACTGGAAATTTTAATTTAACTTTCTAGTCTCTAAATATTGTTTCAGGGTTTTGAAACTATCAGATATATGTGGCACATATCATTTTTAGAAACAAAATTACATAAAGACGGAAAATTTTGCAAGAATCTCTTTTACAACTATTATTTCCATGGAAAAATTTCCTTCGAACAACAGTGACTTTCTCCCTTAATATTAAAGTCCTACCTTTATATTGAAATGGCAGATTAACTGTCATTATTCTTTTTGAATATATATGCTTGGCAGCAAGCTACTGGCTTATTAAGAAAAGGTCAGCAAATTTGAAACTTATCTCTGTAAAATGAGTGGAAAAATGAAAAAAATGAGTGACTCATCTTTAAACTCAACCCCATTGCATCATAAATTATTATAGAAGTTACTACTTAAAGATATAGTTTCCAAAAAATGTAATGCTATTATGGATATTTTATAGCATAAAAACTTCAATATATTGTAATGTTCTGCTAGTGAAAGAATAATGAGTCCACCATTATCGACCCTTTACAATTACATGGTCTTCCGTTAGGAATCCTTCCATATGGTAAGTGATCAATGACTGTCAGATATATGGACCTAGTGAGGGCCCCAGTGGCACTCCATCCAACGACTATTAGTAAAGCATAATTTCTTTCTTGGTTTTGGTCAAATAAATATAAGCTGACATTAAATTATTTATTTTTCTTGTTTAATCATATTTCCACACAAGGAGAATTCAAGTCAGTGATCAGATAGCCTCAAGTTACAAACTAAAATACCCCATAATTCTGTTCTGCTAGTGATGTGGGTGATACAGAAGCCTATCTGGCTCCATCAGAAACTACAGTCAAGCATGGAGTTTGTAAAATGTTGTATGTGCTATGTATCCCTTTGGTCATCTGGTGAAGATTACCTACCCCTTCTTCAAATAATGTTTTCAAATGAAAACAATAATTTGTATCAAATGATAAAGGAGATTGGTATACTGAAATTTAGTTACCAAATATTTAAAACCAAAACTGAGAGAGAATGAGCAATAAAACTGCATCTTTTAGTGTATTAAATAACAAGATCTAGGAGTGATTTCAATAGTGACTGAAATTTTATAATAAATGCAAATATATTTTAAAGTCTTACATAAACTAGAATATTAAATGAGTGCATCTAATTGATATTGTGTATAAATTCACAGCTAATATTAGTAAACAGGCATACCTCAGAGATAATGTGGTTTCACTTCCAGACCACGGCAATAAAGTGAATAGTATAACACAATGAATATTATAATAAAATGAGTCAAATGCATTTTTTGGTTTCTAGTTCACATAAAAATTATGTTTACACTACACAATAATATATTAGGTATGCAAAAGTATTACATCTAAAAAAAAATCAATGTGCATATCTTAATTGAAAAATAATTTATCACTAAAAAATAGTAAACTTTATCTGAGTTTTCAGCAAGTCATAATATTTTACTGGTGTGGGGTCTGGTCTCAATGTTTACAGCTACTGACTGATGAGGATGGTGGTGGCTAAAGTTGGGGTGATGTGGCATTTTTTTAAAATAAGACAACAATGAAGTTTGCTGCATGGATTGACTTTCCATTCATGAGGAATTTCTCTGTAGCATGTGATACTGTTTGACCACATTTTATCTACAGTAGAACTTCTTTCAAAATTGGAGTCAGTCCTCTCACATCCTGCCACTGTTTTATCAACTAAGTTTATGTAATATTCTAAATTCTTTATTGTCATTTCAACAATCATCACAGCATCTTCACCAGGAGTGGATCCCGTCTCAAGAAACCACTTTCTTTGCTCATCCATAAGAAACAACTCCTCATCAGTTAAAGTTTTATCATGAGTTTGCAGTGATTCAGTCATATCTACAGGCTCCACTTCTAATTCTAGTTATCTTGTTATGTCCACTACAACTGCAGTTATTTCTTTCACTCATGTATTGATCCCCTCAAGTTGTCTGTGAGGCTTGGAATGCACTTCTTCCAAACTCCTGTTGATGTTGATATTTTGACCTCTTCCTGTGAACCATGAATATTCTTAATGGCATCTAGAATGGTGAATCCTTTCCAGAGGTTTTCAATTTACTTTGCCCCAATCTATCAGAGGAATCCCTACCTATGGCAGCTATAGCATTATCAACTGTGTTTCTTACATAAAAAGACGTGAAAGTCAGAATGGCTCCCTAGTCCATGAACTAAAGAATGGAGGTTGTGTTAGCAGGCATAAAAACAACATTTAACTGATTGTACCTTTTTTAAGTATATTTGTTTTTTTAAGAGTGAGAATGCATGCAAGTGGGGAGGGGCAATGAGAGAGAGAGGAGAGAGAAAATCTCAAGCAGGCTTCACACTGGCAGCGCAGAGCCCAACGCAGGGCTTGAACCCAGGAACCATGAGATTATGACCTGGGTCGAAACCAAGAGTAGGGGATGCTCAACTGATTTGTCACCAGGCACCCCTCAATGTACATTTTTAACAGAGCTCTCAGGTGACCAGATGCATTGTCAATGAGTGTTTCTTTCTGAGCAGTAGGTATCAACAGTGGACTGAAAATATTCAGTAAACTGTGTTGCAAGAGATGTGCTATTATCTAGTTTTGTTATTCATTTACAGAGTACAGGGAAAGTAGATACATTATTATTTTTTTAAAGTAGAGTTAACATATCAATATAGGGGTGCCTTGGTGGCTCAGTCAGTTGGGCGTCCAACTTCGGCTCAGGCCATGATCTCACTGTCCATGAGTCGAGCCCTACTTCAGGCTCTGTGCTGACAGCTCAGAGCCTGGAGCCTACTTCAAATTCTGTGTCTCCCTCTCTCTCTCTGCCTCTCTCTCTCTCTCTCTCTCTCTCTCTCTCTCTCTCTCTCTCTCCCCAACAATAAACATTAAAAAATAGAGATTAACATATAACGTTATATTAGTTTAGCATTACAATATAGTGACTTGACAATTATATACATTCAGAAATGATCACCATGGTAAGCGTGGTTACCATCTATAATCATACAAATTATTACATTATTGTCTATATTCCCTATAGTGTAATTTTAACCCTTGTCATGTTTATTTTTTAACTGTAAGAAGTCTGTATCTCTTAATTCCTTTCACTCATTTTACTCATCTCTCCAACCACCTCCCCTCTGAGGATCACCAGTTTGTTCTCTGTATTTATGAGTCTATTTCTATTGTTTTTGTTTGTTAATTTGTTCTATTGTTTCACATTCCACATATAAATCAGGTGGTATTTGTCTTTTTCTCACTTATTTCACTTAGCATAACACATTCTGGGCCTGCCATATTATAAAAGGAAATATTTTATTCTGTTATGGACAAATTAGATCACACGCGCATGCACACACACACACACACACACACACCCTTCTTCATCTTCTTTAGCTACTTATGGACACAGATTGTTTCCATATCTTGGCTATTATAAGTAATGTTGCAGTAGACATAAGAGTGCATATATATTTTTTGAAAGAGTGTTTTTGTTTTCTTTGGTTAAATATCCAGAATTGAAATTACTGAGTCGTGCAGTATTTATACTTTGGTTTTTTTGAGGAACCTCTAAAATGTTATCCACAGTGGCTGCACCAATTTAGATTCTCAGTAACCGTACACAGTGGTTGCCTTTTTCCCATATTCTTGCCAACACTTGTTATCTTTTGTCTTTTGATACTAGCCATTCTGAGGGGAGTGAGTTAATACCTCATTGCGGTTTTGATTTGCCTTTTCCTGATTGTTAGTGATGTTAAGCATCTTTTCACATGTCTAATGTCCATCTGTATGGGCATTTCTTTGAAGAAATATCTGTTGAGGAGTTCTGGCTTTTTTTTAAAAAGGATTATTTGTTTTCTTGGTGATGAGTTGTAGGAGTTCTTTGTATATTTTGGATATTAGCCCCTCGTTGGATATATTATTTGCAAATATCTTCTCTCATTCAGTGGCTGCTTTTTCATTTTTTGAGGTTTCTTTTACTGTGCCAAAGCTTTTTATTTTTGTATGCTGACAAATTTTTTTGTCCTTGCCCAAGGAGACAGATCCAAAAAAAATATTTTTAAGGCTTATATCCAAGAGATTACTGCCAAATTTTCTATCAGTTTTAAGATTTTAGATCTTACATTTGGGTCTTTAATCCATCTTGAGTTTATTTTGTGTATGGTGTAGGAAAGTGATCCAGTTTCATTCTTTTGCATATAGCTGTGCAATTCTCCCAACACTGTGTTAAAGAGCTGTCTTTTCCTGCATTTTATATTCTTGCTTCCTTTGTCATAGATTAATTGATTATACAAATATGGGTTGATTTCTGGAATCTCTATTCCATTCCAGTGATCTGTGTGTCTGTTTTTGTGCCAGTACCATACTGTTTCAATTACTGCAGCTTTATACTATAGTTTTAAATCCAGGCTTCTGATATCTCCAGCTCTGTTCTTTCTCACAGTCACTTTGACCATTCAGAGTCTTTTGTGTTTCCATACAAATTTTAGAGTTATTTATTCTAGTTCTTTAAAAAATGATATTGGTATATTGAAAGGGATTGTATTGAATCTGTAGATTGCTTTGGATAGTACATTTAAATAATATTAATCCTTATAATCTATGATTATGGTATATCTTTCCATCTATTCATGTCATCTTCAGTTTCTTTCATCAGTGACTTATTTTCAGAGTATAGATTCTTGATTAAATTTGTATTTAGGTATTTTTTTTAAATGTAATTGTAAATGGGATTGTTTTCTCAATTTATCTTCCTGCTATTTTGTCATTGGTAAAGAGAAATACAAGATATTTCTAGGGGCGCCTGGGTGGTTCAGTTGTTAAGCATCCAACTTTGGCTCAGGTCATGATCTCACAGTTTGTAAGTTTGAGCCCCATATAGGGCTCTATGCTGACAGCTCGGAGCCTGGAGCCTGCTTCAGATTCTGTGTCTCCCTCTCTCTGGCCCTCCCCCACTTGCATCCTAGCTATCTCTCTATATCTCTCTCAAAAATAAGTAAACACTTACAAAATTAAAGAAAATAAACTGGGACCTTAAAAAATAGATTTCTGTGCATTAATTTTCTATCCTACAACTTTAATAAATGTATTAGTTTTAATACTTTTTCAGTAGAGTACTTAGGGTTTTATATACATAATACTATACCATCTGCAATTCACCTCTACTTTATCCATTTAGATGGCTTTATTTCTTTTTCTTGTTTGATTGCTGCAGCTAAGACTTCAAGTACTATATTGAGTAGAAGTGATGACAGTGGATATCCTTGTCTTTTTATTTCCTTTTTAATTTTTTAAATGTTTTATCATTTATTTTTGAGACAGGGGCAGAGAGAGAGGGTGACACAGGATTAGAAGCAGGTCCAGGCTCTGAGCTGTCAGCGCAGAGCCTGACATGGGGCTCGAACTCATGAACCGTGAGATCATGACCTGAGCTGAAGTTGGACACTTAACTGACTGAGCTACCCAGGTGTCCCTATCCTTGTCTTTTTCTTGACCTTAGAGGAAAACCTTTTAGTCTGCTTTTAGTATGATGTTGGATGTGGGTTTGTCATATATGACTTTTATTTTGTTGAGGTAAGTTCACTCTAAATTCACTTTGTTGAGAGCTTTTATTATTTTTAATCATAAATGGATGTTGAATTTTGTCAAATGCTTTCTCTTTATCTATTAAGATGATTATATGCTGTTTATCCTTTGATTTGTGGATGTGAAGCCATCCTTGCATTCCTGGAATAAGTTGAGGATTTTTGCATCTATGTTCTTCATGGGTATTGGCCTGTCGTCTTCTTATTCTATAGTGTCTTTGTCTGGTTTTCACATGAGATTAATGCTCGTCTCACAGAAATAATTTAGAAAAATTGCTTCCTTTTCTATATTTTGGAGTAGTTTGAGAAGGATAGGTATGAACTCTTCTTTAAATGTTGGTAGAATTTACCTGTGAAGCCATTTGGTCCTGGACTTTGTTGGGAGTCTTTTGATTACTGATTCATTTTCATTACAAGTAATTGGTATGTTCAGATTTTCTGTGTCTTCCTGATTTAGGCCTGGAAGAGCATATGTTTCTAGGCATTTAGTCATTTCTTCTAAATTGTTCACTTTGTTGACATATAATTTTCCTAGTAGTCTCTCCTAATCCTGTGTGTGTCTGTGGTATTGGTTGTAAATTCTTTTCTATAATTTCTGATTTCTTTTATGTGAGTCCTCATTTTTTTCTTAAATCTGGCTAAATATTTATCAATTTTGTATTTTCAGTACATCAGATCTTAGATTCATTGATCTTTTCATTTTTTAGTAGCTATTTCATTTGTTTCCACTCTAGTATTTTTTTGTTTCTTCCTTCTACTAACTTTTGGTTTCCTTTTTCTTTTTCTAGTTCTTTTAGATTAGATTTCTTATTTTAGATTTTTCTAGTTTCTTGAGGAGGGCCTGTGTCACTAAAAACTTCCCTCTTGAACTGCTTTCCCTGTGTCTTAAAGATTTTGAACTGTTGTGTTTCCATTTTCCTTTGTCTCCAGGTATTTTTCTATTTCCTCTTTGATGGTTTTCTTGATCCACTGGTTGTTTAGTAGCAAGTTGTTTAGTCTCCATATTAGTATCTTTTCCAATTTTCTTCTTGGATTTGACTTCTAGTTTCATATTGTTGTGATTTGAAAAGATGATGGATATGATCTCAATCTTCTTAAATTTACTGAGAGTTGTTTTGTGGCTTCACATTTGATCTATCATGGAGAATATTCCATATGCACTAGAGAAGAATGTGTATTTTGCCTTTTTTGGGTAGAATGTTCTGTACATCTGTGAAGTCCAACTGGACCAATGTATCATTCAAAGCCACTGTTTCCTGATTTTCAGTCTGATCTATCCGTTGATGTAAGTGGGGTGCTAAAGTACTATATTATTATTCATCACTTTCAACTTCTTCTTTTATCTCTGTTAATGTTTTTTGTATAAAATTAAGTGCTCTGATGTTGGGTTCATAAATATTTATAATTGTTATATCCTTTCTTGAAATTGATCTCTTTATGTTATTTACTGCCCCACTTGGTCTCTTGTTACCATCTTTGTTTTAAAGAATGTTTTGTCTGATACAATATTGCTACTCCTCTTCCTCCTGCTGCTGCTGCCACTGCTTCTTCCTTCTTCCATCTTTCTTCTTTCTTCTTACTTCTATTCACATAGACTATCTTTTTCCATCACTTTACTTTCAGGTATGTGTCTTTAGGTATGAAGTCAGTCTCTTATAGGCAGCATATATGTGGGTCTTTTTTTTTTAATCCATTCAGTCATCCTATATTTTTGATTGGAGCATTTAGACAATTTACATTTAAAGTAATTATTGGTAGATACACATTTATTGCCACCGTTATTTTTTTCTAGTACTTATCAGTTCCTTTTTTTGTCTTGCTCTTATCCCTTGTGACTGAATTACTATCTTGAGTGTTATGCTTGGATTTCTTTCGCTTCATTTTTTTGTGTATTTATTATAGGTTTTTGTTACAATTAACTTTCCAAGTATAGCCCAAGTATATAACATTCTATGTTAAATTGATGGTCACTTAAGTTTGAACACATTCTAAAAGCACTAAATTTTGATTTTCCTGTCTCCACATTTTATGTGTATAATATCTTACATATTTTTATTTTCTGAGTTCGTTGAGCAATTTTTAAAAATATAATGGACTTTACATTTTGTTTCTTTTAACATTCAGAAAAACTTTATAAGTAATTGATCTACTACCCTTACTATATTTGCTTTTACTGGGAAACTTTTGCTTTCATAATTTTCTTCTACTTATGTGTTTCCCCCCAATTATTAAAAGAGTCCCTTTAACATTTCTTGTAAGACTTGTTTTGTGATGATGAATGCATTTAGTTTCTTTTGTTGGTCTGGAAAACTATTTTTTCTTAAATTCTTAATGTTAACCTTGCCAGGTAGATTATTCTTGTAGTTTTGTTTGTTTGTTTTTCTTTCTTTCTTGCGGCTCTTCGAATATATCATGCCACTCCCTTCTGGCCTGCAAAGTTTCTGCTGAAAAGTCAGCCACTATTCTTCTGGGAGTTCCCTTGCATATAACTAATTGCTTTTTTCTTCTCTTAAGATTCTGTTTTTATCTTTAATTTTTAACATTTTAATTATTATGTGTCTTGGTGTGGACCCCTTGAGTTCATCTTGCTTGGAGCTTTCTGTGCTTTCCTAAACCTGGATGTGTGTTTCCTTCCACAAGTTAGGGAAGTTTCAGTTATTATTTCTTCAAATAAGTTTTCTGCCTTTTTCTCTCTTCTTCTTCTGGGATCCTTATAATGCAAATATTAGTATACCTAATGTTAACTCGGATGTCTTTAAAGCTATCCTCATTAAATTTTTGTTTTGTTTTTTAACTTGGTTTCTTTCCACTTATCTTAAGATTGCTGATCTGTTTTTCTCCATCCTTTATTCTGCTGTTGATTCCCTCCAGTGTATTTTTCATTTCAGTTACTGTATTCTTTAACTGTTTTTTAAAATATATTTTCTGTCTTTGTGTTGAGGTTCTCACTGAGTTCATCTATTCATCTATGAAGTTCAGTGACCACTTTACGACTCTTTTTTTAAGTTCTTTATCAGGTGGATTGTTTATCTCCATTGCATTTAGTTTTTGCTTTTTGTCTTTTCCTGATGTTTCTTATTCTTTCAACTGGAGCATATTCTTTTTTCCTCATGACATTTGACTTTCTGTGTTTATTCCCATAAACTAGGCAAAACAACTACCCACTATATCTTGAAGGAGTGGCCTTGTATAGGAGCATTTCCTATATGTACTGCATGTGTTAGACTGGTTGGCTGAAGATGTAACAGACATGAGCTGTGGGTTCCAGGGCATTCTGCACCAGGGCTACCCTGGAGGGATAGTTGGGGCTGCAGCAGGCATGGGCGAGGTATTCTACAGCTCTCTACACCAGGGCTGCCCTGATGGGATGGCTGAAACTAAAGCAGGCATGAGTCACAAGTGTCCTGGGGTGTTTCATGCCTAGGCAGCCTTAATGAGAAAGGTGGAGCTATAGTTGCACAGGGTAGGGGTGTCTCAATGTGCACTATGCCAAAGCAGCCTTGTTAGGATGGGTGGAGCTGGGACAGACACAGGCTCAAAGCCAGCTTGTTGAGGATAGCTGAAGCTGCTGTGGGCTGTGGCCCATGGCTAGCTGAGGTGGTAGTCTGCCTAACATGTCCAGATCTTGTTCCTGTCTGTGCTATCATGGTGGAGGGGGATGTAAACAATGTCCAGTACCTCCAAGCCCAATGAGTTCCAACAGTTCCCTATCATTTAGTGGATATTCTAGGATTAGTAAACAGGTTTCTTATAGTCTAGTTTCCCTTCAAACCACTATTTTTTTTGTTTTTGTTTTTCTGTGTCCTGCGTTGATCACATTTTTCATGTGGACCCCTCAGTGATATCTCTCCCTACTCAGGTTGCTGCATCAAGTGTGGGGTTCCCATCATTACTGTGTCTTTGTTTTTCCTGATATTCTCTATGTGTCCCTCTATCCTTTGTTACATAAAAGCTGTTTAAACAACCCTCTATTTTTCTTCAGAAGAAAATTGTTCTCTATATATGTATACATTCAGTATGTCTATGTGAGGAGGTGAGTTCAGTGTTATCCTGTGCCACCATTTTGGACCCATCTCTAAGTAACATAATTCTTAAGGGCCCTAGAATTTACATAATGGTAAATGAGCAATGACTTTTAACTCAAAATTACTGTCTTCATTAGCTCTTAACAAAATTGTTAGCCTGTTCTTTGAAGCTTTAAAGCCAGGCATGACTTCTCCTCTTTAACTATGAAAGTCCTAGATGGCATATCTTCAAATATAAGGTTGTTTTATTGTACTAAAAATTTGTTAGCCACCTTCATTTATTATCGTAGCTGGATCTCTTGGATAACTTGCAGCCGCTTCTGTATATCAGACCTTGCAGCTTTGCCTTGCACTTTTATGGTGTGGAGGTGCTTGTTTCCTGAAACCTCATGAGCTAACCTTCACCAGCTTCCAACTTTTCTTCTGAAGGTTCCTCACCTTTCTCAGCCTTCGAAGAATTAGTTAGGGCCTTCCTCTGGATTAGGCTTTGGTATGAGAGGATGTTGTGGCTGGTTTTATCTCCTATCCAGGCCACTCAAATTTTCTCCATATTAGCAATAAGGCTGTTTCATTTTCTTATCATTTGTGTGTCCGCTGGAGTAGGATTTTTACATTTTTACTTTTGGAAAACTTCCTTTGTAGTCACAACTTGGCTGTTTTGTGCAAGAGGACTAACTTTTGGTCTATGTTGGCTTTCAACGTGCCTTCCTCCTAAGCTTAATCATGTCTAGTTTTGGATTTAAAGTGAGAAATGTGACTCTTCCTTTCACTTGAATACTTGGAGGCCATTGTAGGGTAATTAATTGGCCTAATTTCAATATTATTGTTTCTCCAGGAATAGGGAGGACTGAAAAGAGGGAACAAAATGGGGAAATGGCTGGCCTATGGAGCAGTCAAGACAAACATTTATTAAGTTCACTATTGTATATGGGTCTGGTTCATAGCTCTCCAATACAATGGTAACATCAAATATCACTGACCACAGATCACCATAACGAATATCATAATTTAAAAGTTTAAAATACTGTTAGAATTACCAAAATGTGACACAGGGGGTACAAAGTGAGCAAGTGGTGTTGGAAAACTGATGCTGATAGAATTGTTTGATGCATGGTTGCCACAAAGTTTCAATTTAGCAAAAACACAGCATCTGTGAAGTTAATAAGGCAAAATGCAATAAATGAAGTATGCCCATAGTCATATCTATATTCATAATGCAAGAGAATATTAATTTTCAGTTAAAAGTTGGTTAAAATATAGATGTAGCTAATATTTATCCATCTTAATTCCTGCACTGCCTGACTTCTGTCCATAGATTTCAGGTTAAACCTCTTGTGGAAAAAGCTGGTTACCTGAAAATATCAATTTGATAAAAGAGGTTACATAGAATAAGTAGGTTAATAAGTAGGCAAAAGTTTCTTTGTGTTTTTCAAATTAAGATAGACATCGTACTAACTTCTCCTCTCCCTAATTTAATAGCTTTTTCAACATTCAGTTGGTCTGTATCTATAGTTTGAATTATCTGTATATGCCTGTGGTGAACATACAGATAAATAGAACATGGAAAAAAAAATTTAAATAACTATTTTCCCTCTCTTGGTTCTTCTCTCCCTTTTTTTCTCCATAGCATCCCACTTTTAACTCAAGTAATAAGAATTCTGTATGAGTTGTCATCAGGAAAAGAATGTAAGTGGTTTACAAATACCAAGCATTTAGGGAAACAAAGGCAACTCAGAATACAACCAAAATATATAGGAGAAATGGAATTTTAACAATGAAAGACTGCTCTATTCCAGATTAAAAAATAATCCCCTGGTTCTGGAACAGACGGTGGGGTATAGGAAAAATATGAGATCAGAACCCAATTTGAAAAAGAGGCTCTGCCTATTGCTTCCTGGGAAGATAGTAAATTCCCAGAAAATTCTGTGTAGGTGATTAAAGGCAGACAGAGCCTTGAAGATTATCAAGTCCTAATATGTCATAAAAGTAACTCTTAATGTGTAGCAAAGAAATACCTAGGAGATTACTAGACAAAGACTTGCTTAAGGCATGCCATTGTGATCTGAGTGGATGAATGAGACTATGCCTGTCTCAATGGGTAGCCAAGAACCAGTTAGGTCCCACACAAAACAGATATACCTGGATTCTGCCTCATAAATCACTGCCACTGTTTCTCACAGGATTATATATTTAAAAGATAATGTCAAAAGAAAGCAAAGCCAAATCTTCCAATGTAGAAAGCTTTGGTTTCTTAGGGTGGAACATTGTGGCCTATTTCTCCTAAGACAAATCCTGATTCTTATCACAGTGTACCTGAACATGTACAAGGACAGGAGTCTACAGAAAATGGGAGTTGTCTGGGCCACAGTTGACTGTACTTACTTGGGAACATCAGCTTATCAGTATCCAGGAAGATGAACAATCAATTAATTAATTATTGCTTCCTTTTATCTAATTGATGTGAACAGAGAAGAGTGATCCAGAAGACAAGGAAGAAAAATTGAATTTTTTTTTCTTACTAATACATATAGGGAGTAAGGTCTAGAATTCATATTTCTCTATACTTGTTAAAAAATCTATGAATTAATACACTGACTTTATCTGTGTGTAGCTTTGCAGAATATAGCAGATTTGGGTTTTTGAGTTCCCTACTATTTTTTTCTTAGATTATCACTATCTGTCTAAAAAAATCTTTAAAGTATCAAGCACATAAAGGTACTAAATTCAAGCAAAAATGCACAACAAATTTTTATTTGAAGGCTGCTATTATGATTACAGATTTGGAAAAAGTAGTTAGTGAAGTGGAGAGAGAGAAAACACTTGAGATCTTATATGGTGAAATAATCAGACAGAAAAGAATATGAAAGAGTAAATGAGAAGCTATCAGAAACCTTAAATCATGTTTTACTCCTATCCTATTTAAATGCCTGGTGTATTTTTGTTTTTTATCTTCTTAAGGGAATTTTCCTTGTTGAAAATATGTTGCAATATTCTTTGGATTTCTAAACCTTTGCCGAAGTCAGATGACAACACATTTGCAGTTCCTGGCACCCCAATCCTCTGCTGTCAGGACTGTAAATGATGCTACTTTTCAACAAAGCAGTGATCCAGTGAGGGGATTAGAGGCATGAATTTTAACCTACAAAATATGAATTTGAAGTTAACATGATGCTTTTTCAGTGGCTGTGTTCTGAGAATACTGTTGCTAGCAAGATTAGAGTGGCAGATGCTTCTTTAGTAGCCTTCATTGTAAGTGGAAATCACCAAATACCTCATCAGTTTGTTTTAAAGAACTACTGGCATAGTAAAGTCTGAATAAGTTTGTTTCCTCGGTATTGGCTTCCAATGTATTAGAGCATGCTTCTACTCTCTGAAGAATAATTGAATAATTGTTGGTAGGGGAAAGTGAGAAAGGCTACTGCTATGGCTAATTAATAGAGAGGATTTATATCCTCTAAATTGGACCCATTGTGGCAACCTCTCACCATACAACAGTATATACTGAGTTTAAGTACAAAGTTAATACATGATTTCACACAGCAAGCTCTCTCTTCCTGTCTCTCTCTTTCATGTTACATATGTTTAAGTTTTTTTGTGTGTGTGTGAAATGAAATATATACATATTCTTAACAAATCATAAAATTTCTTTGGTTGAGATTGAATTTGATTCTTCTATGCAGCCTGTATTCCAAGGAGTGAAATCTGGTGCTGTCAGAGGCAGTGGGGAGACCAAGAACCATGTAAGCCAAGAAGACAAGTGATAGAATACAAGTGATAGCAGACAAGGGTTCTCAATCATTATGAAGAATCATGCTTTCTGGGCCTTGCCTATAGCTGGGAGATGATCAAGGAAGAAGCAAGTATGAATCAGAATTAGGAGGCTTCAGCCTTATTTAGTTCCCTTTTAGTTGAAGAGATTTTATTTCTTTAAAAACATAGTATATATTATTTTATACACATACTTAGTATTTATTAAATTGTTTATTGTGGATGCTGTGATTTTTCTTGGTAACTATTTGAATCCCATAACATGGGCGCTCAATGGAAAAGTCAGTATTTATTAGTTCATATGGCACATTGAGAAGTAGATGCTTAGTAATTGTTTTTGCTTCATCTAGTGATTTATATCATATATTTAGTGTTGCAACTAAGAACAAAGAAATTTAGGCTTCTGTGTGATTTTCCAGTTTCTGTGGAAGTTTAAAAACTATGCAGTTGTTAGGCATGATTACTTCTTATGGTTACCTATTCATTATGTCCAATTAAATCCTAATCATTTTTAAGATCTCAGTTCAAATATCACTTGGATGAAATATTTCCCACATTCCAAGATTGAATCAGATTTTTTCATTATACTTTGTAAACATGTGTCTTCAGTCATTTGCCTTATACTGCCTAGAACTTTTCATAATCTTACATTTACTTATGTAAACAATTAACTAATATCATTAGTTTACAACACTGTTCGATTGAATGAAGAGGTGATTTCTTTTGTTTCCCTGCATTATGTAGTAGAGTGTAAAATACATTATCAGGGTTCAATAAATATATGAAATTTATTTTACAAATGAATTCGTTAACATAAATATCGTTTCTTAGGTAGATTATAACATGTAAGAAAAATAAAACACTAATATAAATATACTATATATGTGATAAAAATATGGTGCTAAGGGAGAATAGTGGTAAAATTTAGAACTCTAGTTTGTTGGCCTCTAGGAACAACTTTAAATAGGAGAACTCTCTCGACTATATTCCATACTCACCAGCTACCTTGTACATTCTCTATCATTCAGATTCTATCTGATATTATAAACATTTTCAATTCTTTCATTCTTAGAACAATGATTGATCCCAAGCCCTAATCCAGAAATATATTAATTTTGGATATAAAAATAAGATCTCTTCTGCTGTGATGGAAGAAAATAAAGGAATGATTTTGGATAAAAGGAAACTGTGTGGAAGGGATGTGAGTTAAGGCAATTTATACGTTATTATCTTTTTTTTTATCTGATAGAATACTGTGAAGTTTATGCTTGAAAATAATGAGAGGGGGAGGTTAAGGAGAGCACTAAAGCAGTATCTACTGAGCGAAATGTAACAAGGAATTACGGGGTTATGTGGCAAGATTTCCAAGATTAATTGAAGACAAAGTTGTATGTGAGTACAATTTGCTTTTTGTAGCACGAATCCAAGTGACTATATGATTTTTTTCTCCAGAACTGTCTTTAACTATTTTTTTCTTTTCGTGGATAAAAATCTTTGAAACAATTTAAATAGTTGAAGAAATGTGTTTTGTTTGTAACTTTACAGAGAATTGTGTGGAATTAATATGGTGGTTTGGAATTTGTATAGAAATTATGTCTTTGATTTTGACATAGTTAATCCATTCCAGGCATCATTCAACAAGTTTGCCTTTTTTTTTTTCACAGTTGAAAAAAAACTAATAGAAATTATGCATTATTTAACGTATTCTAGTGTTTACTGGTATTATAATTTTTTTAACGTAATGCATGAATGTACCAAACTGTGTAAATAGAACTTAATGTTGAAGGATCCCTCCAAATTAAAATCTAATTGGCCATGGTACATTTTTATCACTCTATGATATTTTGTGGTATTTCCTTATTTATATTTGTAATATGGGTCTCTGTTTTTCTTTCTTTCTTAGTTGGTATTTTCAATTTAGTTCACTTAAGCCTAGTTTAAACCTATCCCTAAACTAATGACTTGTATTCTGACCTCATTAACTGAATTTATAACTATTTTTATGTATTATAAAATACATAAACACCTTCTTACATTTTGAGACCATTAGGCCTTTTTTTTTAAATGTATATAATAGATAAAGCTTTTAATTCTTCAGGGCAGTTAGTCTGTATTCCTACCTCCTGCTGAGAAAACTTGAGCAATTTCTAATTGTTCCAATGGGGGGAAAAAAAGGCCACCTGATAACTATTATCAAAGCATTTATCCAAAGTTATAATCTGCATAATATGATGTATTCTCTTTGAAGCTGTTGTTTATACTTTTATTACAGCTACTAGTTCTTCAAATAAATTTTTTGTCCCCTTTTTCTCTCTCTTCTCCTTCTGGGATCCCTATAATGTAAATGCTGCTATGCTTGATGGTGTCACTGAGTTCCCTAAGTCTATTCTCATTTTGCATAATCTTTTTTCCTTTCACCTGCTCAGCTTGATTACTTTCGATTACTCTGTCTTCCAGGTTACAGATTTTTCTGCTTTCTCTACTGTTTACTCCATCTAGTGTATTTTTAATTTCATGTATTGTGTTCTTCATCTCTATTGGTTCTTTTTTATCTCTTTATTAATGGTCTCACGGATGTCCTCTTCTCATGTCCAGTGAGTATCTTTATGATCATTACGTTCTCTATGAGATATATTACTTATCTCCATTTCACTTAGGTCTCTTGCTATGATTTTGTCCCTTTCATTCTTTTGGGATATAGTCCTCTGTCTCCTCATTTTCTCTCTGTGGGTCTATTTCTGTGTTAGGAAAGTCAGCTATATCTCTTGGCCTTGAATGTAATGGCTTTATGAAGAAGAGTTCCTGTGTCTCCTATTCACTCAAACCTGTCATTTGTCTCCTGCGTGTCTTGCATGTGCCCTGTTTTTGTGGTTTAGCTACTTTTTCCCTCAGTCCAGCTATCTGCAGTGGCTCTCATTGCCTATTGTAGGCAGTGTTTAGTCTCTGTGGTGTTAGTGGACCAGTCCAATGCTACCTTGGGCTTGAGTTGAATCAGGCCAGGCATTTGCAAGGTGCTTTCCCTGTGTTGTACTTTGAGAAACTTTTGTTGGTGGCTGGTGCTTCTAGTCAGACTAGCTGTCTGCTCTCAGACCCTACTGGGGCTGTCCTTGGACTGGTTGGACTAGTATGTGTGGTAATCTTTCCCTCTCCCTAGGGCAGGAATCACTTTGGAGTCCTGCTGTCACCTCTGGGGGCTGTTTGCACACTGCCAAGCCTTTTGCACCACCGTGGATGGGCTCTAGTCAATAGGGTGTTTGAGAGGTTGGATCCACATAGTGTATGCGTGTGTGGTGAGGGAGGGAGTGCAGTGTTCGTAAGAGTTGGGCATTAGTCTTCTGGGAGAGGGGACCTGCTGCCACCACCACTGGGACTATGGCAGGCCTGGCTGGAGGGGCTAATCATTTGAAGCATGGTGAGACACAGGGTTAACAGGTTAGGTAGGGAGTGTGGGTACCATGCTGGTTCCCATAGGCGGCCATGCGTTTATGCTAGGAGGTGGGGGAGGGAAATGGCCCCTGTTCACTCCTTTTGTCCTGGAGGAGTTTCCCAAATATTTCTGCTCCTCCAGCACAAGCTCTGACATTAGTAAACAATTTTCCTTCCTGTGTACCCCATTTTTCAAACTGCTGCTTCTATGTTATATCTCTTTAGGTTGTTTGTTGTGTTGTCTCTTTAAAGGCAGGGACTCAGTTTCCTTGTGCCCTCCTGGCTCTCCTAGAGCCAAGCCCATTTATTTTTAAAATCCAGATTTTAAGTCTTACTAGTTATAAGAACTCAGGAAATTCAGTCCTTCTGTTTTTTCACAAGCCAAATGTTATGGGGATCCCTTTTCCCCATGCAGGTTCCCTGGTGTGATGGTCTGTTTCTCTCCCCTGTCCATGTCTGCAGGTCCTTCCCTCCTGTGGATAGTTCTAGGGGTCCATTTAGCTCCCCAGTGCATCTCTGCCCTTCCTACTCTCTTGTGGCCTCTGCTTTACATTTAGTTGTAGAGTTTGCTATTCTGGTCTTGAGATCATTTTCTGCGTTATTTACACTGATGTACTATCTAGGTGTATTGCTGGGACAAGGTGAGCTTAAGATTCACTCATTCTGCTATGTTCCCAGCAATTCCTGGTGTTTATTTTATTTTTTTTTTAACATTTTCATTTGCCCAAACATGATTGTGGGTTTTTCCCCTATATTTTCAAAGAAATATATGAATATAATATCTAATAATTCTACCAGTATTTTCTAAGCTAGTTATTTTTCCTGCTAAGATCATTCTTTTCTTTTCTTTTTTTAAAATACTTGAAGATTGAATGCATTTGTATTTAGTATATGTTATATTATGAAAGCTTCTCAGAATACTGCTTACTCTGCATTCCTTAGATTTTTAAAAAATAAACTGTAAATATCCAGTAATTTATGCCTTTATTTCATCTTTGATTTATATTTTGCTCAATAACTTTATTACATATTCAATATAAAGTTATATATGTATATTGCATATATATTTTGAAATTTATTTTATTGTCAAATTGGTTTCCATACAACACCTGGTGCTCATCCCAACAGGTGCCCTCCTCAATGTCCATCACCCACTTTCCCCTTAAAGCCCATTTTATTCTTTAGAAGAATCTGTTAATTTTAATTGGTTTCTAATATCAGATTTTATCATATTGGTGTTATATGAACCCAATTACATTTGTACTTAGGTAAAGATGTTTGCGTGTGTGTGTGATTGTAAAATAAATTTTGATAATATTTTATATTTTAGAGAAATATTCATCTTTATAGGTATCTGTGTTTGCATGTATATATTTCTTATTTTTTGTCTCATGAACTGGAAGTTTTACTTATTTTTAAATATCAAAATATAAAGATTCAACTATAAATGTGCTTATATCTACTCCTTAACAAAAGTAAAACATCCTTAATATATTTTAATTTTTTTTGCCACCATTGTAAAAGTTATTTCTAATATTAATATTGTTATTCTGTTTTGATTTGAGAATTACATTGTATGCTATAAACCACATTACAAACATTATAGACTCAAAATATAAGCGATATAATACTCATGATAACCTTATGAGCTAAATATGATTATTAACTTTTTTCTTTAAATATAAAAGAAATAAGGAAAAGAGGAGACTGCCAGGGTAACTCAGTTGGTATAAGACAGAACAGGAATTTGAATGGATGAGAAATCTTTACCATCTGTGCTGTTAACCATATTACAACAACATATCACAGTATAGTATTTTTATACAGATTGCAAAATGCTTTATGGGTCATTTATCTCTCCTGCATAGTAAACCTCTGTGTCAAGAAGCATGTGGTTGACTATGGCTCCTAAAACGGCACAAACTAACAATTTTATATTGCGATAGGGATGCAGGTAAGGTAAAATTTCTAAATACTGACAAATTCAGGTCCAAAATCTAGATGTTGGGTGTGATTGCATTAGTATCAGTATAAGTTGTTTTTTATGATAATTGGGAGATAAAATATAGCAAGCCTCAGTTTATAGTCACTCTGACCTGATAGGTATTTCTTTCTGAAATGTGGCTAAAATACCCTTGCACTTGGGTGTGCCTTAAATTCAGGCAGTGTGCAGCTAGACTGACTCACTTGCATCATTATCTGGCTATGTATTTGTGCTATTAGCTCCTTTGGATGTAAACTAAATTTAAAGCAACATGTTACCAAAAACAAATTTGTATCACAGTAATTTTCAAACTGAACCCCATCTTTGTGGCTGCATAACTTCACTTTGTTCTATTTTTATTAGGCTGGAATACTTCCTCAAGAAGTCTGTTTCAGAGAAGTTGTATGGGTGGCATACATTCTGAGACTTTCAAGTCTGGAATTTTTTTTTTTCATCTTTATAAATGAAACATTTCTTGGCAGGGTTTATCATAGTTAGGTGTTGGTTTTCTATCCAAGAATATGTATCTTCAAGAGGCTAATACTACAGACAAGAAATGTCAGACTTTTCCCTTCTTAGCAATCTTTTTTTGTTTATAAGCTTATAATTTATTCTTAGATTCAGATATTTCAGAAGTATTAGCAGAAATTATTTAGATGTAGATCTTTGAAAAAAAAGTCCCACTTGGTTTAAGTAAGCTTTTTTGGTTGCCAATGGGCTGTTGTAAATTCCTTCCAGTATATTAGTAAGGAGTTGGCTCAGTGAGCTAGATAACTGAGAGATGATTAATTATTCCCTGAGAGCATATGAGCAAATATGGACAGTAATCAGATCAGTATTGCATTCTTCAGCCTCTTTTCTGGTTCAGATAAAAATCTAATAATTCTGGCCTGGAGGTGGTGTTCTTTTCTGGTTTCCAATAACATAATTTTATTTCTCATGTGAAAAAGATGATCTTATGAAGGATCTATCCTCCATATATACCTCACTTCAGGTACTATGTGTACCCTATTTTTCTTTTTTATTTATTTTTTTTGGGGGGGGAAGAAGGGGAGTGGGGCAGGGGCAGAGGGGGAGAGAGAATCCCAAGTGGGCTCTGTGTGTCAGCAGGGGCTCCATCCCACAAACCATGAGATCATTACCTGAGCCAAGATCAGGAGTCGTATGCTTAACTGACTGAGCCACCGGGGCACCCCTCCCTCTTTCATATATAACTAAAAATTGCTTCTTTAAACATATATTGAAGAGTTTTAGATAAAATGAGATAACTTTTGGGGCACCTGGGTGGCTCAGATGGTTAAGCATTCGATTTCTGCTCCGATCATGATCTCATGGTCTGTGGGTTCAAGCCCTGCCTTGGGCTCTGTGCTGACAGCTCAGAGCCTGTTGCCTGCTTTGGATTCTGTGTCTCCTTATCTCTCTGCCCCTCCCCTGCTCACACTCTGTCTCTCTCTCTCAAAAATAAACATTAAAAATTTTTGAAAATAAAATTAGATAACTTTGATTTATTGCATCATGAGCCAGTTATATGTTACCAAAGATCCCATTATGGGTAAAACATGATGCACACATGAGTATATTGAGCCAAATTTAATCAGAAAGAAAAAGAAACATTACTTTTTCAAAAGAAAATTATTTAATACAGGATATTTGCAAAGGTAGTAGAAAGCCCAAAGAACATAGAGGATACTGAAGTTACCCACAGATTAATGACTATAGGAAAAGGCTACCCCTCCCCTCTAGGATTGGGGAAACCAAAGGAAGAGTGGGTGGGCTCTTCAGAACCTGGGAGCTTACAGGAGGAATCCTACAGGACCTTGGACCAATGGCGAGAGGCTCTGTGGAGAGGAATGTGTTTGACATTCAGACCCATGAGGGGGCATCCGCCACTGTAACTCCAATCGTCAAGGCCAAGATGCAACTGTTTCCTCTGAGTGGCTAGTTTGTGCTGGTGACAGGAAACCCAAAAGAATCTGGAGTTAGCTGCTCTCTTTTGAAGAGGGATAGTGTCAGAAATGAAGTACAGGAAAGAAGTCACTTGTTTCTTTCCCCTAACTTCCAATCTCCCTCACTTCCATTGGCAGAAATTAACAGTAAACTAGTGGACAAAGATGTCTAATAAATGGTGTTTTTAGAATTCTAGGCTTAGCAACTCTGCAGAAAGTAGAAGTGTAGATTTAGAGCTAAAATCCAATAATGACACTATGTGTTTAGTAAAGTCAGTGAAAGGAAACTGAAGAAAATTCATAAATCCCTACAGGCAAAATTAAAGGTGCACTGAGGATATTTGAATGTTACAACATACATCATTATCAATAAACACAACGAAACCCTATACATTGCAGCCTGCTCAGTGTTACTGCCTCTTCAAACCAGACCAGTTTTCTAATTTTTTAAGTTTTATTTAATTTATTTTGAAAGAAAGTACACACATGAGCTGGAGAGGAGTAGAGACAGAGGGAGGGAGAGAATCCCAAGCAGGCTCCACACTGTCAGTACAGAGCCCAATGTGGGGCTCAGTCCCACAACCATGAGGTTATGACCTGAGCCGAAATCAAGAATTGGTTGCTTAACTAACTGAGCCACCCAGGAGCCCCTATTTAACATTTCTTATGAACACATCTTGCTGGGAATGCTCACTCTTAGGAAAGAGTACAAGCCAAACTTTGTAATGTACAAATGAGGCTAGAATAATTTGCAAAAAAATAAACCTTGCAAGTGGTGATGTGTATTTTTTAAAGGTAACTTCAACTCTTAATATCCAATTTATATCACTGATGTTGGAATGTTTTATAGTTAAAATATGATGAATACCATCATACAATTCTTCTAATTATATACAAAATAAAAAAGAGATACTGATTTATTTAGAACTAACAAAGACAATCTTGGAAGGAGTTGGAAAGCCTTCAATGACTGGTTCAAAAATCGCTAAACACCAGGTCCCAAAATAGCACTTAGAATTTTGGACTTCCTTACTGGTAAGCATTCATTCAAGAATAGAACTCATTTCTTAAAATGTGGGCAAAACTAACATAAGAAAAACATTGTTTTATATATATTTTGCTTTTCCTCATTACTGATTAAAAATAAGGTTTCTGGTATAATTGCTGATTAAAAAGACAAAACAAATGTTATTCAATACCTGAGAAAACTGGTAGATAAAATTTCCATGGAGCAATAAGGCATGGTCTTCTCTGTTTTTCACAAGAAGCACCTGTTTCATTTAATGGATAGCATGAGCTCTTAAATGCAGTGGAATACCTAATCCCTTTGTACTTCAATAGCATGCATTGTAATAGATTATTATTTTCCTTCTGTCTCCCTCCTCTGGAATATAAGCTGTTAGGACAAAAGTCTCATCTGATGTGTTTTCTAACAGTCTCCCTCAGCATCTAGCAGAATGCCTAAACTCTAGTACACAGCAAATATGCATCTGTTGAATTAAATAGAATATCCTCTTGTGCCGTACTTAGTAATTACAAGTGACGTACCAACTCAACTGGACAAAATTCTTAATACAAAAACTGAAATGAGTACGCAGTTCTATCAGAATTCATACAACAAAGAAAGAAAAATTATAGAAATTTTAAATTGTAGAGATGAAAGTGACCATTCCGAACCTGGGGTGGGGGAATTAGGTACTCACTGGATTATAAATGAAAATTTGTGAATAATTTTACAAAACAAATTATTTTGTAAATGTAATGCGACATTACTGAAATGAAGGTTGGGTACCACAAAAAAAGCATCTAAATATTAAAATTTACTGAATTACCATTGAGAGTACATGTTGAATTCAATATTTTTGTAAAAAATCTAATAGATCATCATCATTAAATAGAGAGCCAAGTCAACAATAGTAGTTATTTGTTTCAGTTTTCTGCTGCTTCTTACCATGGGTACAAGTAATAGGAACAATAATCTGTAAGTTGCAGTGATTAGAAAGGTGAAATCTGGGACTTGCCAGCCATTCCAATAAACCCATGTGAACATCAGTATATTTCTGCAATAGATAAATGATTCAATGGAAACCATGTAGAAAATTTTGAAATTATATTAGCTTTTTCAGGCTACTATAAGGTTTTCAACTTCAGTGAGTTTAGAAGTATTGTAATGATGCCTATTTCATAAAATATACCTTCTTGCCAGGCATTCTTTGATGCAAGCCACTACTTCGAATCACATTATACTACTTGTTCCAAAATATTCTGCTGCTCCTAAAAAAAATAGTTTGCCGAAAGACAACACAGACTGTTTTCTGAAATAGGCAGGAAAAGTAGCTTTACAGATATCGAGGCCACAGAAGGAACATAGACTATGGAATCAAAAATGTATCATGATGGTACCAATTGCTAGCTGTGTGAAATTGTGCCAGTTACTTAAAATTTCTAAAATTCACTGTTAAACAATATCTTCCTTGTAGAGTATTGCGAAGGTTAGATAATACCCACATACCATGTATTGCACATAGTAGGCATTTAATAAGTGGCAACTACGTAAAGAAAATTTTGTTTTAAAATTCACTTTTTTAAAACGTAGTTCTTGTCCTAATTTTAAGGCTTTTTGGCTTTTCTTATAATTTGCTAACGAATCATTGATTGCTCAGTAATGAAGAAATGTACTAAAATGCAGAGGCAACTTGATTAGGTATTGCTGATGAACTCCATTAAAGACTACTAAAATATAGAAATTTACACTTCTGCAAATAAAACATGATGGAAATGGCACTTCTGAAGACATTGGGTTTTACTATAAATATCAGAAAACATTAAGCCTCAACTCCTTCAGGGAAGTCAGTGAAGCTTACTTCATGTTCTTTAGTGCCTATAACAGTGCCTAAAGAATAATATTTGGTGCAAAACAAAAAACAAAAACAAAAACTAAAGATAGCTTTTAAATGAATAAGCATTAGCTTATTTACCAATGGGTATCATATGGCTGCTGAGGGCACCTTTTGGACAGTTTATCACAGAAATGATTTGTAAATTCCAAGTGGACTTAGATGTCATCACTAAAAAATATTTTATGTTCAGTAAAAGTAACACATTCCAAATAAATTTTATTCTTTCTCCATGGACAGTTTCCAGACTGGGAGATTATAGAAAGGCATCTTATTACCATGAAGACTTTAGATGAGTGTTTCATAAATCTTTCATGACAGTCTTATGAGGAAAACATAAAAACAATGTATATTTAAAATTAAGTAAATTTGTAAATATATGTATAAGTTTGTTAATCTATAGATTAGTATCAGTATGAAGGAAATGTGAATCATGGTTTCAACATTTGTACTAATCACATCAATGAGGAAATATTTGTTGAATTATGGACTCATCCAGAACTGATGAAAGTATAAAATTCAAGTATAAAAAGCTATGCTTCATCTTTATTTTGTTAGGCTAGGGAAATGATTGGACTACAACCAAACAATTTATCGGTTACAAGTTATGTTTTCAGAAAATTCTTCAGTGACCATCATACCAGGTTTTTATATGTTTTCATGGTACACTGTATGCCTTTTTATAAACGTACAATTTATAGTGCTTAATTTCTGGTTATTTTTTTCAGTGTGTCTTTTACCTCAGGATCTCTCCTTAAGCACAGAAATCATGTTACCTTTTGAATCTGCCTGCCTAACCCAACACCTGGCACATCCAAGGTATTTAATAAAGGTTTATTGATACCATTCTATCCATAAACCCTTTACATCCTATTATGCCTAATCTAATATTAATCACCTTTTTGTATTAAAAACTGTCAACCAGATTTATGGAATTAAAAATTTGTGGGGTTTTTTGGTAAGGCTTTACATTCTTGAACTGAGGAGGTTTGAAGACCTTGTCTCAACCCAATAGAAATACATGATGTCCACATTTCTGTGTGTCTCTTCTAAATTTCACACTCATTGACAAATACTGTCTAGAAACTAATATCAAAGGATATAAGTGAAAATGAAATGTACTAGCTAGCTACATTTTGTAGTTATTGGCTACATATTTGAGAGCAACAGTAACCTGGGGGCTTATTTTTCCTCTCAAACCAGGGCAACAGATTTATTGTAGAAGAAACTGATACTTACAAATTTTCCATTTTTTTGCAATGAGAACTTTTAAGATCTTCTCTCTTAGCAATTTTCAAATAAACAGTATCGTCCTTTAAACGGTAGTCAGCATGCTGTACGTTATATCCCCTTGACTTATTTTATAACTGGAAATTTGCACTTTTTAACCCCCTTCACCCACTCCTCAACCCTAATTCTGGCAACCACTAATTTGTTCTCTGTATCCACGAGGTTTGGTTTTCTTTTCAAAGCCACATATAAGTGAGATCATGTATAGTATTTATAAATTGACTTATTTCACTTAGCAAAATGGCATGAAATAGATGAATGTTGTTGTAAATGGCAAGGGGTCTCCTTTTCTAATGGATAATATTCCATATTATTAATAATAGTCTTTTGATGGACACTTAGGTTGTTTCTATATCGTGGCTATTGTAGATAATGCTGCAATGGACATATATCTTTGAGTTAGTGTTTTTGTTTTCTTCAAGCAAATATCCAGAAGTAGAATTTCTGAATCATATGGTTGTTCTATTATTCATTTTTTTGAGTGACCTCCATACAGTTTTCTATAATAGCTTCACCAGTCTACATTCCCACCAAGAGAGTACAAGAATTCCCTTTTCTCCACATCCTCACCAACACTTATTTCTTCCAGTCCTTTTTTCTCCATAATAGCCATCCTAACAGGTATGAACTGATATCTTATTGTGATTTTGATTTGCATTCCCCTCATGATTAGAGAGGGAGCACCTTTTCCTGTACCATTTGGCTATCTCTATCTCTTTTTTGAAAAAAAGTCTATACAGATCCTCTACCCATTTTTTGTCAAATAGTGTGGGTTTTTTTTTGTATTGAGTTTTATGATTTCTTTGTATATCTTTTATATTAATTCCTTATGAGATATCTAATTTGCAATATTTTCTCCCATTCAGTAAGTTGTCTTCATTTTGCACATGATCTTTTTTCTGTGCAGAAGCTTTTTAGTTTGATGTAGTTCCACTTGTTTATTTTTATTGACCGCTTTTGGTGTCAAGTCCAAAACAAAAATCATCTCCAAAACCAATGTCAAGTACTTCATAGCCTGTTTTCCTCAAGTATTTAATCCATTTTGAGTTAGTTTTTGCATATGATGTGAAACAGATATAAGATTCATTCTTTTGAGTGTGATGTCCAGTTTTCGCAGCATCATTTATTGAAGAGACTGACCTTTCCCTATTGTATATTCTTTCTTCCTCTCCTGCAAATTAATTGACCATATATACATAGGTTTATTTCTGGGCTGTCTATTTGGTTTCGTTGGTCTATGTGTTTGTTTTAATACTAGTGTCGTACTGTTTTCATTACTATTGCTTTATAATACAATTTGTAATCACCATAATGCATCCGAATTTTTTCTTTATGCTTATGATTGCTTTGTTTATTCAGCAACTTTTATGCTTCTATACAAATTTTTGGATTTATGTTCTACTTATGAAAAATGTCATTTGGAGTTTTGATAGGGATTGCATTGAATTTATAGATTACTTTGGGTGGTATGGACATTTTAACAATATTAATTATTCCAATCAATGAATACAAAAGTATCTTGTCAATTTTTTGTCTTCTTCAACTTCTTTCATCAGGGTCTTAGAGTTTTTAGTCTACTGGTTTTTCACTACCTTGTATTTATTTACCCCCAGGTACTTACCCCAGGTATTTTATTCTTTTTGATGCAACTATAAATGATATTATTTTCATAATTTATCTATGTTCACTATTACTGTATAGAAATGCAATAAATTTTTATATTGATTTTGTACCTTGAAACTTCACTTATATTATTAAGAGCAAATCCTAATCAATGATAATAGGTCATCTGCAATTGGTGACAGTTTTACTTCCTTTGGGTGCCTTTTCTTTTTTCCCCTTGCCAAGTTGCTCTGGCTAGAATTTCTATGTTGAATAAATGTCATGAGCATGGGTATCTATCTTGTGTCTGATCTTTGAGAAACAGATTTGTGCTTTTTACCATTAAGTATGATGTTAACTGAGGCCTTGTCATATATAGCCTTTACTTTGTTGAGATGCATTCTCTGTATATCCACTTTATTGTGAGTTTTTATTATGAATGTATATTGATGGGATTTTTATCCTTCATTTTACTAATGTGATGTATTACATTGAACTATGCTTGCATCCCTGGAAAATTCCACTTAAACATGGTATATGATATTTTAAAAAATAATTTCATTTTATTTTTATTGAAGTATAGTTGACATACAATTTCCTATTAGTTTCAGGTGTATATCATATTGATTTGATAGTTTTACACATTATAATCTCCACAATAATTTACCATCTGTCATAATACATAGTTATTACATTATTGACTATGTTCCCTATGCTGTACATTTTATCTCTGACATACTTTATTTTTTAATGTTTATTTATTTTTGTGAGAGAGGAAGACACAGAATTCAAAGCAGGCTCCAAGCTGTCAGCACAGAGCCCAACACGGTCTTGAACTCACGAACCATGAGATCATGACCTGAGCCGCTGTCAGAGGCTTAACCAACTGAACTACCCAGGTGCCCCTCTATCACATATTTTAAGCCTCAAAGTCTGTACCTCATAATACCCTTTGTGTATTTCACCTGTCTCCCAAGCCCTAGAAGACCCCTCTGGTAACCACCAGTTTCTTTTCTGCACCTATGAGTCTGTTTCTGGTTTGTTTTGTCTTTTTCTGTGTGGCTTATTTCAATTATTGTGATACTCTCTAGGTCCATCCATATTGTCATAAATGCCAAGATCTCATTATTTTTATGACTAATATTTCATTGGGTGGTAGATAGTTGGATAGATAATCTCCATATGTAGTCACACCTTCTTTATCCATTTTTCTATTGGTTAACATTGTTTATTTTCATATCTTGACTATTATAAATAGTCATTGCTGCAGTGAACATAAGGGTATATATAACTCTTTGGATTGGTGTTCTTGTTTTTTCATATAAACACCCAGAAGGGAAATTGCTGGGTCATATGTTGTTTCTATTTTTCATTTTTGGGAAACTCCATATTGTTTTCCATAGTGACTATACCAATTTTCATTTCTACTAACAGTGTACAGGATATCCTTTTCTTCATATCCTTGGGAAACACTTTTTTCTTTGGATATTTTTGCCAACAACCATCTGACAAGAGTAAGGTAATAGCCCATTGTGGTTTTGATTTGCATTTCCCTCATGCTTAGTGATGCTGAACATCTTTTCATGTGTCTGTTGGCCACCTGAATGTCTTTGAAAAAAAAATGTCCATTCAACTCTTTTACCCATTTTTAAATTGGGCTGTTTGATGTTTTGCTATTAAGTTGTATAGATTTTTATATACTTTGGATCTTAACCTGTTATTGGATACATGATTTGCTAATATCTCCTCCCATTCAGATTTCCTTTTCATTTTGTTCATGGTTTCCTTTGTTGCAAAAGCTTTTTCATTTGATATAATCCCATTTGTTTTTAGTTTTTGTTGCCCTTGCCTAAGGAGACTGGTCCCATCAAACATATTGCTAAGACAGATCTCAGTGAGCTTACTGCTTATGTTTTCTCCTAGGAGCTTTATGGTTTCAGGTCTTATATTCAAGTATTTAATCCACTTTGAACTTACTTTTGTATATGGTATAAAATAGCACTCTAGTTTTATGATTATGCAGGTAGCTGTCCAGTTTTCCTAACACCATTTACCGAAGAAACTTTCCTTATTTTATATTCTTGCCTTCTTTTCCATAGATTAATTGCCCATATAGGCACTGGCTTCTTTCTGGGTTCTCTATCCATTGACCTATATTTCTGTTTTTGCACCAGCACCATACAATTTTGATTACTATAGCTTTGTAGTATCATTTAAATTCCGGGAGTGTGATACCTTCAGCTTTGTTCTTTCTCACAATTTCTTTGGTTATTTGGAATATTTTGTGGTTCCATTCAAATTTTAAAGTTCTCTGTTCTAGTTCCATGAAAAATGCCATTGGTATTTTGATGCGGATTACATTCAATCTGTAAATTGCTTTGGGTAGTGTGGACATTTTAATAATATTCTTCCAATCCATGAGCATGGACTATCTTTTCATTTATTTGTGGTGACTTTAATTTCTTTCAGTAAAATCTTACTATTTTCAGAGTTGTATGATAATTTTAATTTTAGGTTGAAATTCGTTTGCTAATATGTTTTGAGGATTTTTGTATCTATATTCATGAGGGTTATTAGCCTGTAATTTTATTTTCTGTAGTGTTTGTCAGGTATTTGTATCAGGGTAATGCTGGTCTTGTAAAATAAGTTTGGAAATGTTCCTTCCTTTTCTATTATTTTGAAAAAGTTTGAGAAGATTTTGTATTATTCTCTTTTGAATATTGGGTAGAATTCACCAGTGAAACCATCTCATCCTGGACTTGTTGGGATGTTTGTTATTACTGATCAATGTCTTTACTATACCAATCTTAGTACGTTGAACATTTTTAGACATGTACCCGTGTTTCTAGTTTGTCCTATTTGTTGGCACGAAATTGTGTATAAAAGTCTCTTATAACTGATACCACAATAATACACAGGATCATGACATCTCTTCTTTTGTTTCTTACTTGAGTCTTCTCTTTTTTTGGTGATGGTAGTTAAAAGGTTTGTCAGTTTTATTTTTCAAAGAACCAAAATCTCCTCTATTGTATTTTATTTCCATTGTTCATTATTTCCTTCCTTCTACAAACTTTAGGCTTTGTTCATTGAAAAACAAAAATTCCTTAAGGTGTAAAGGTAGCATGTTTGAGTTTTTTCTTTTTCTTTAGGTAGGCATTTATTACTATGAACTACCCTGTTACAACCATTTTTGTTGCATTCTGTATTTTAGTTGGTTGTATTTTCATTTGTCTCTAGGTTTTTTTTGGTTCCTTTTCTGATTTCTTTTTACCCATTGGTTACTTACTAGCATGCTGTTTCATCTCCACATTAATGTGGAGAAATATTGAGACTATAAACTGACTTATTTTTATATATTGTCTTAAATAACCTTTGAAACATTCTTGAGTCAAAATGTTTAACCATTATCCTTTACCATGTTAGAAATGAAATGTTGTAATATGATTAACTCCTTGTATTTAATGCTGTATTTTTCTATTTTATATAGTAATTTTTGGTAAGTTTTACTCTCATGTAGATGGATTGGTTAAGTTGCAATGCCAGTTTGACTTAAATTACCTTACTTGAGGTTAAAATGCTTTTGGACTGTCAAAATTTTGAAATGGAAGCAGAGTTTGTGAAGATAGTGGAGTAGGAGGACCCTGAACTCACCTCATCCATCTCACAAAAAAGATATCACTCACAATGGAGTAAGTAAATGTGAGAATTACCCAAAGACTAGCAGAACAAATTCCACCACTAAATGTAGAAAAGAAGCTACATTGGAGAGAGAAGGAAGGGCAGAAAGAACGGTAGGGAACTGGTTGTGGGTATGGAGAGGGGAAAGCACCAGTGAGCCCAGGCAGGGAAAAAGAATTTTGTAATGTCAGGCCTTGCAAACCAGAGGGATTGATTTCTGTGAGTTTGTATAACCAGTGGGACTTGGAGCCTGGAGCTTTAAAAGTCAGCTGATTTGCATTGGGCAAGAGGGGAGAGCCTGTGATAGCTGGGTTCTCACCTTAAAGAGAACAGCTTGTAGAAGTGACAATTTACACAATACCAGGGGATAAATGGGAGGGATATCTTTTCCTACTGATTCGGGGGGACTTCACTAAGAACAAAGTAAATGACAGGTTCCATTTTCTTCCCCTGTGCCTAGCATAAACACTGACAAACTTGATGCCTAACCTGCTAGTGGTGTGCCCTATAGTGTGTTGTTCTCCTGAGGACTCATCCATCCCAAGCCTGTTGGCCTTGGCCCTGGGCTTAGAGAAAATTTTGTTAACACCACATTCTCTCCATCCAGCTGCCACCTCCATGTTTCTATCAGCCCCCATGCTACAGGGGAACCAGCCTAGGACTAGTGGTGCAGTACAAATTCTGCTAACATTGCTGCCCCACCTCTTGAGGCCTCCTATGGTCATGCCAGGCAGAGTTGGCCTGACTGGGTCTTATTTACATCACAGAGAGGCCCCTACCATGCAGAGACTCAACACAGATATCTGGACAGAAAGAAAAGTGCTTCAGACACAATAGCAGGATGTAAACAGCACACATAGACTCCTCTGAAGTGCAGTGTTCTGGTAAATAGGGGACAATGCACTGCAGAGCACTACAGGTCCTCTTCTTCATAAAAATGCTATTTTCAAAAGCAGAAGGTTTAAATGACTGTCCTAAAACACAGAAACATACACAGAGAGGTAGACAAGGAAATAAAGAAATATGTCCTAAATGAAAGAACAAGCGGAGATCTAAGCAAAACAGAAATAAGTGATATGCCTTAATAGAGAATTAAATTAAGTAATGATTATAAAGTTACTCACTGGATTTCAGAAAAGAGTGGAGGACATCAATGAGACCCTTTACAAAGAGATACAAAATAACATACCAGAAGCAAATAACTCAATAAGTGAAATTAAAAATATATAACTGATGGAATAAAAAGCAGGCTATAGGGAACAGAGGAATGTATCAGTAACCTGGAGGATAGAGTAACGGGAAACAATCAAGCTGAACAGGTGAGACTACTGCATAATGAAAATAGGTAGAACTCAATAGCTCCATCAAGAATAATAACATTTGCATTATAGGGTTCTAAAAAGGAGAAGAGAGAGAAAGGGGGGAGCCAAAAATGTATTTGAAGAAATAATGATTGAAAACTTCCTGAAACTGGGGAGGAAAACAGAGATCCAGATTCAGGAAGCACAGAAAGTCCTCGATAAATTCGACCCAGGGAAGTCCACACCAAGACACATATTAATTAAAATGACAAAAACTAGTGATAAAGAAATAATTTTAAATGTCGCAAGAGAAAAGAAGAGAGTTACATATAAAGAAAACACCATAAGCCTATCAGCTGATTTTTAAGCAAAAACTTTGCAGGCAAGAAGGGAGTGCCATGATGTATTCAAAGTGCTAAAAGGGAAAAATCTGTAGCTAAGGCTACTTTACACAGCAAGGTTATATTTAGAATAGGAGAGTTAAGGAAATCCCCCCCCAAAAAAATTAAAGGAATTCATGACCACTAAACTAGCTGTACAAGAAATGGTTTTTGTTTTGCATTCACGAATCTTCCTTAATATAAGAGTAAGAAAAATAGGAAACAGAAGAGAAAAAAAATTAAGACCATCTGTAAAAATCACTCAAGAAAAGCACAAAATAAAAGGATGTAAAATATGATTCAAATATCTAAAACATGAAGGGGAGAGGAGTCAAGAATGAGTTCAAATTTAAGCCATCATCACCTTAATGCAGACTGCTACATGCAGATGGTATTATATATAACCTAAATGGTAACCACGAATCAAAAAACAGTAATAGATATGCAAAAATTAGAATAAGAAATCCAAATGTATCACTACAGAAAACTGATAAACCATGAAAGAAAAAGGATCAGAGAAAAACTATAAAAACAACCACAAGTATTCTATTCCATTGGTCTAATGTGTCTGTTTTTGTGCCAATACCATGCTGTCCTGATGATGACAGCTTTGTAGTAGAGGCTAAAGTCTGGGATTGTGATGCCTCCTGCTTTGGTCTTCTTCTTCAAAATTACTTTGGCTATTCGGGGCCTTTTGTGGTTCCATATGAATTTTAGGATTGCTTGTTCTAGCTTTGAGAAGAATGCTGGTCCACTTTTGATTGGGATTGCATTGAATGTGTAGATAGCTTTGGTAGTATTGACATTTTAACAATATTTATTCTTCCAATCCATGAGCATGGAATGTTTTTCCATTTCTTTATATCTTCTTCAATTTCCTTCATAAGCTTTCTATAGTTTTCAGCATACAGATCTTTTACATCTTTGGTTAGGTTTATTCCTAGGTATTTTATGATTCTTGGTGCAGTTGTGAATGGGATCAGTTTCTTTATTTGCCTTTGTGTTGCTTCATTGTTAGTGTATAAGAATGCAACTGATTTCTGTACATTAATTTTGTATCCTGCAACTTTGTTGAATTCATGTATCAGTTCTAGTAGACTTTTGGTGGAGTCTATTGGGTTTTCCATGTATAATATCATGTCATCTGCAAAAAGTGAAAGCCTGACTTTATCTTTGCCAATTTTGATGCCTTTGATTTCCTTTTGTTGTCTGATTGCTGATGATAGCACTTCCAACACTATGTTAAACAACAGCAGTGAGAGTGGACATCCCTGTCTTGTTCCTGATCTCAGGGGGAAAGCTCTCTGTTTTTCCACATTCAGGATGATATTAGCTGTGAGTTCTTCATAAATGGCTTTTATGATGTTTAAGTATGTTCCTTCTATCCCAACTTTCTCGAGGGTTTTTATTAAGAAAGGGTGCTGGATTTTGTCAAATGCTTTTTCTGCATCGATTGACAGGATCATATGGTTCTTTTTTTTCTTTTATTAATGTGACATATCACATTGATTGATTTGCGAATATCGAACCAGCCCTATAGCCCAGGAATGAATCCCACTTGATCATGGTGAGTAATTCTTTTCATATGCTGTTGAATTCTATTTGCTAGTATCTTGTTGAGAATTTTTGCATCCATATTCATCAGGGATATTGGCCTATACTTCTCTTTTTATGCTGGATGTCTGTCTGGTTTAGGAATCAAAGTAATGCTGGCTTCATAGAATGAGTCTGGAAGTTTTCCTTCCCTTTCTGTTAGACCCATAAAAGTATGGCAAACTAATCTTTGAAAAAGCAGGAAAGAATATCCAATGGAAAAAAGACAGTCTCTTTAACAATTGGTGCTGGGAGAGCTGGACAGCAATATGCAGAAGAATGAAACTAGACCACTTTCTTACACCATTCACAAAAATAAACTCAAAATGAATAAAGGACCTGAATGTGAGACAGGAAACCTCTCTGACCTCAGCCACAGCAATTTCTTACTTGACACATCCCCAAAGGCAAGAGAATTAATAGCAAAAATGAACATTGGGACCTCATGAAGATAACTTCTGCACTGCAAAGGAGACAATCAACAAAACTAAAAGGCAACCAACGGGATGGGAAAAGATATTTGCAAGTGACATATTGGACAAAGGGCTAGTATCCAAAATCTACAAAGAACTCACCAAATTCCACACTTGAAAAACAAATAATCCAGTGAAGAAACAGGCAGAAAACATGAATAGACACTTCTCTAAAGAAGACATCCAGATGGCCAACAGGCACATGAAAAGATGCTCAACATCGCTCATCAGGGAAATACAAATCAAAACCACACTCAGATACCATCTCACTCCAGTCAGAGTGGCTAAAATGAACAAATTAGGAGACTATAGATGCTAGAGAGGATGTGGAGAAACGGGAGCTCTCTTGCACTGTTGGTGGGAATGCAAACTGGTGCAGCTGCTCTGGAAAACAGTGTGGAGGTTCCTCAAAAAATTAAAAATAGATGTACCCTATGACCCAGCAATAGTAGTGCTACGAATTTACCCAAGGGATACAGGAGTGATGATGTATAGGGGCACTTGTACCCTAATGTTTATAGCCACACTTTCAACAATAGCCAAATTATGGAAAGTGCCTAAATGTCCATCAACTGATGAATGGATAAAGAAATTGTGGTTTATATACACAATGGAATACTATGTGGCAATGGGAAAGAATGAAATATGGCCTTTTGTAGCAATGTAGATGGAACTGGAGAGAGTTATGCCAAGTGAAATAAGTCATACACAGAAGGAGAGATATCATATATTTTCACTCCTATGTGGATCCTGAGAAACTTAACAGAAGACCGTGGGGGAGGGGAAGGGGGGAAAAAAAAGAGGTTAGAGAGGGAGGGAGCCAAAGCATAAGAGACTCTTAAAAACTGAGAACAAACTGAGGGTTGATGGGGGGTGGGAGGGATGGGAGGGTGGGTGAGGGGTATTAAGGAGGGCACTTGTTGGGATGAGCACTGGGTGTTGTATGGAAACCAATTTAACAATAAATTTTATATTAAAAAAACCACAAGTAACAAAATGGCAGTAAATACATATCTATCAATAATTACTTTAAATGTAAATGGACTAAATGCTCCTATCAAAATACATAGGGTGACAGAGTGGATTAAAAAAAAAAAGAACAAGACATATCTATATGCTACATACAAGAAACTCGTTTAAGATTTAAATAAAACTGCAGATTAAAAGTGAGGGGATATAGAAAAAACTTATCATGCAAATGGCTATCAAAAGAAAGCCAGACAAGAAATATTTTTATTAGACAAAAAAAAATTTAAAACAAAGACTTTAAAAAGAAGCAAAGAATATTATATAATAATAAAGGGAATAAAAAATATAATGAATATAAATATTTATGTACCCAACATGGGAGTACCCAACAACAAAAAAAACAGTTAATAACAAACATAAAGGAAATAATTGATAGTAACACAATAATATCGGGCGACTTTAACACCCCACTTTCATCAGTGGACAGATTCCCAAACAGAAAATCAACAAGTAAACAATGGCTTTGAGTAAAACACTGGATGGATTTAACAGATATATTCAGAACATTCTACTCTAAAACAGTAGAATACATATTCTTTTCAATACACACAGAAGGTTCTCTACAAATTAGAATAGAAAACAACCCTCCACAAATTCAAGTCGATCAAGTAAACCATGCTTTTTTTTTCCTAAACACCACACTATGAAATTAAACAAGAAAAAATCTATAAAGACTACAAATACATGGAGGTTCATTAACATGTTACTACATAATGAATGGGTAAACTAAGAAATCAAAGAATAAATTAAACAGTACATGGAAACAAATGAAAATGAAAACACACTGTCCAAAATCTTTCAAGTGCAGCAAAAGCAATTCCAAGAGGAAAGTTTATATCAATACAAACCTACCTTAAGAAGGAAAAATAAGTAAGTAGGTAAGTAAATCTCAAAAACTCTAACCTTACACCTAAAGGAGCTAGGAAAAGAACAAACAAAATTTAAACCCAGAATTTGAATTTTGGCAGAAGGGAGGGAATATTAAAGATTAGAGCAGAAATAAATGACATAGAAACTAAAAATTAATTAAAAAAAACAGGAGACTGTTCTTTGAAAAGGTCAATAAATTTGATAAAGCTCTTGCCAAACTCATCCATAAAAAAGAGAGAGAGAGAAGAGTCAAATAAACAAAATCACAAATGAAAGAGGAGACTAACAACCAACATACAGAAATGCAATCAATTGCACAACAATATTATGAACTATATGCCTACAAATTAGACAACTTCGAAGAAATGGACAAATTCCTGGAAACATATAACCTGCCAAAACTGGAGCAGGAAGAAAAAGAAAATTTGAACAGAATGATTACCAGCAAGGAGATTGAATCAGTAATTAAAAGACTTCCAACACATAAAAGTCCAGGACCAGATGGCCTCATTAAAGAAGAGTTAATACCTATTCTACTCAAACTATTTGAAAAAATAACAAAGGAAATAAAACTTCCAAATTTATTCTATGAGGCCAGTATCACTCTGATATCAAAAACAGATAAAGACACCACTAAAAAGGAGAAGTAAAGGCCAATATCCCTGATAAACATACATGCAAAAATCCTCAACAAAATACTAGGAAACCAAATCCAATAATAATCCAAAAATCACTCACTACGATCAGGTGGGATTTATTCCTGGGTTGCAAGAGTGGTTAAATATTTGCAAATCAATCAACTTGATGCATCATATCAAAGAGAAGGGATGAAAACTATGTTATTACTTCAATAAACACAGTAAAAGCAGTTCACAAAGTACATTTCTATTCATAAAAAAAAATCCTCAACAAATTAGGTTTAGAGGGAACAAACCTAAATATAATAAAGGAAAAATATGAGAAACCAACAGCTAACATCATCCTTAATGGAAAAAAAACTGAGATCTTTTCCCCTATGTTAGTAACAAAACAAGATATATATTCTCACCAACTTTATTCAACACAGTACTGGAAGTCCTAGCCACAGCAATCAGACAACAAAAAGAAATAAAAGGCATCCAAATCAATAAGGAAGAAATAAAACTTTCACTACTTGCAAATGACATGATACTATACATAGTAAACCCAAAGATTCCACCAAATAACTGCTGTAATTGATACACTAATTCAGTAAACTCACAAGATACAAAATGGGTGTACAAAAATCAGTTGCTTTTCTATACATAACAACGAAGTAGCAGAAAGAGAAATGAAGAAAACAATACCATTTACAATTATACCAAAAATAATAAGATACCTAAAAATAAGCCTAACCAAAGAGTTGAAAGACCTGCACCCTGGAAACTATGAAACATTGATGAAAAAGATTGAAGATGACACAAAAAATGGAAAGACATTCCATGCTCATGTATTGGAAGAATATTGTTAAAATGTCTATATTACCCAAGCAATCTACAGGTTTAATGTGATGCCTATCAAAACTCCAAAGACATTTTTCAGAGCTTGAACAATCCTAAAATTTGTATGGAACCATAAAAGAGCCTGAAAAGTCAAAGCAATCTTGAAAAAGAAAAGCAAAACTGGAGGTATCACAATTCCAGACTTCAAGTTATATTACAGAGATGTAGTAATCAAAACAATAAAGTACTGGCACAAAAATAGGTATATCGATCAATAGAACAGAAAACCCAGAAATAAACTCATAAGTATGTGGTCAATTAATCTTTGAGTAAAGAGGAAAGAATATCCAATGGTAAAAAGTCTCTTTAACAAATAGCATTGGTAATACTCAAAAAATGTGAGTTATATCCAAAAGAATGAAACTGGACCACTTTATTACACCAAATACAAAAATAAATTTAAAATGGATTAAGAATCTATATATGAGATCTGAGATCAAGAAAATCCTGTAAGAGAACACAGGCAGTAAATTCTGACATTAGCTGTGGCAAAATTTTTTCTAGATGTGTCTCCTGAGACAGGGAAATAAAAGCAAAACAAACTATTGGTACATCAAAATAAAAAGCTTTTTGTACAGTGAGAGAAACAATAAAACTAAATGGCAGCCTACTTAATGGTAGAAGATATTTGTAAATTATATCTCTGACGAAGGGTTAGAATCCAAAATATTATAAGAAATTATACAACTCAACACCCAAAAAACAAATAACCCAATAAAAAGAAAATGGGCAGAAGACATGAACAGACATTTTTCAAAGACATCCAGAGACCAAAAGACACATGCAAAGATGCTCAACATTACTCATCAGGGAAATGCAAATCAAAACTATAGTGAGGTATCACCTCATACTTGTCAGAATGGCTAAAATCAACCACACAAGAAACATCAGGTGTTGGCAAGGATATGGACAGAAAGGAAACTTCTTGAACTGTTGGTAGGAATGCAAATTGGTACAGCTACTGTGGAAAACAGTATGGAATTGCCTCAAAATTTAAAAATAAAACTACTATATCATCCAGTAATTTTAATACTGGCTTTTTACCAAAAACAAAAACAAAAATACTAATTCAAAGAGATACATGCACCTTTATATCTATAACAGCATTGTTTACAATAGCTAGACTATGAAGCAGCCCAAGTGTCCTTTGATAGATGACTAAAGAAGATGTGGTATATATGCACATACACTCACATACACACATAATGGAATATTATTCAACTACAAAAAAGAATAATATCTTGCCATTTGCAACAAATAGATGGACTAGAGAGTATGATGCTAAGCAAAATAAGTCAGAGAAACAAATACCATATGATTTCATTCATATATGGAATTTAAGAAACAAAATCAATGAGCAAAAGAAAGAGACAAACCAAGGAATAGACTCTTAACTGTAGAGAACAAAGATGGTTACCGTTCGGGAGGTGGGTGGGGGATTGGTGAAATGGGTGATGGGGATAAAGAAGTTCACTTGTTGTGATGAACACTGGGTGATGTATGGAATTGTGGAATCACTATATTTTATACCTGAAACTAATAAATGCTGTACATACAGTATACTGGAATTAAAAACAAACATATATATATATATATATATATATGCATATGTATATATACATATATATGTATATATATGAAATTTAAAAATAATGTTGAAGGAATAAAAATTTTTTGAAATGAAAGAACAGCAAAGTGGTTTGATACAGAAATGACAATAACAGATGTTAATAAAAAGGATAAAATAGAAATATCTTTGATTTCTTATACTCTAAATTGTCACAAAAAGCCCTGATTTACTACTGCTTTGATTAAAACCTAAGCCCATAATATCTGTTAATTAAATGCAATAAAATTACAGTTTTTACTCTCATTTAAAAACCTATTATGAATGTTATAGTCTTTATTGAAATGAGAATAGACAGTGATGGAAATAAATGATTTTTAAAGCTATATAGAATAATTTTTGTATTTATAGACATAAAATAGAATTCTAATTTAAAATGTATAGGTAATAGGGGAGCCTGGGTGGCTCAGTCGGTTGAGCATCCGACTTCAGCTCAGGTCAGGTTCTCACGGTCCATGAGTTCGAGCCCCACATTGGGCTTTGTGCTGACGACTCAGAGCCTGGAGCCTGCTTCAAATTCTGTGTCTCCCTCTCTCTCTGCCCCTCCCCTGCTCATGCTCTGTCTCTCTCTGTCTCAAAAATAAATAAAAACATTAAAAAATTTTTTAAATAAAATAAAATGTATAAGTAATGGAATGCAAAAGCAAAAATGAATCCATTTACTTACATAGCTCATCATCAACAAGTGGGATATAGGGTTAAAACACAGATTCTATTATTAGTCTATCTGGGTATAAATATTTACTTCATCAATTTCTACTTGGACATGTATTAATGAACATGTTATTAAGTTTAGGTTGTGGTAAAAATTATTTAACACATGTTAAATGGTAACAATGTCTGGCACATTTTAGGCACTAGATAATTGTCTGCTGTTCATTTGACTTCTTAGAAACTTAACACCATACTGATTCTGTTAGTTCCTAAAATAAAAATAAAAAGACTTCCAAAATCATATAATTTTACTTTTCACATTAAGTAAATTGTAATGAATATTCTGATTCCATCTTCTGATATTTGATTGCTATTTTTACATTGTCACCACTCTAAGAAGACTGAATGCTACCTCATTTAGTGTGGGTAGGAGAATCAAACCATATAAGTGAATGGCTGCATAAAGAAATCCTGACCCCAGTCATAGGCCCTGCAGCACAATAAAACACCAAAAATAGTCTCCTTTTCACATTTTCTCAAGCCATACTCACACAAGCTTGAGAGGCCTGCCTTGATCACCCCAGGAAAAAATTAAAGCATTATGTAAATAATATACCTTTTATAACCACTTGCTGTGGCATACGTGAGTTTGAAAATCTGGGCCACATTTTGGGAGGGGGGATCCATACTGTCTCTGTAGGTCGCTAAACTCCATATGCAAAAACTACAGAATAGTATCATTATTTTGTTAAAGATTATAGAATTAAATATTACCAAAGAATTTTCAAGGCAAATCTCCTTTAATGTGCTTTTTACCAACAAAAAAAATTCCAGAATTTTTCTAAATATTTTATTTTTCTAAACTTTTTTGGTGCAGACTTCTATTGTTAGCATTTTCTTCAGAAAAAAAAAATCTAGATTTCCTGTGCAACATTTCTCTTTATTCAACAATTCCTTAACACTTCTGTTCTTTGGAAATGCAACAGTTTTATGTGTCTTTAAAAGAAGTTATAGATATAATACTCTACACAAAGAATTGAGCATTGAAGGCACATTCATCCTTGCTTCCTATGACACACTCTATTACATTTCTATAACAAATTAGAATTTTAAATAACAGTCATGTTCCAGTTATGGCCTAATTATTTCAGATGAAATAGGTTCCAGTTAAACTTTCATATATTAGGAGCATATTTAGTACATTTTTCTTCAGCACCTATTTATGTTGTTTTGTACCATTAAATTTGATTTAGCAATTTGGTTCTATCTGACATGCAATGGATAAAAGAAACTGAATGTATAAGTAATTGCCAGCAAGAAAGATATTAACATGAATTTGGATGTAGCTCTAGAAAGATGTATTTTAACAGGAGATAAATCAACATAACTATGACAAAATTTTATATGAAAAAATACTCATTTGTTGTGATTTCCTAGGGTAGAAATGTAGAAACTGGTATTATCATGGGCCACTGAATATAGTTTCCCCCGAAACTTGGCTCACTGCATTTCTCTTGCACTTATATACATTCATTGAAAACTACTTAAATATTCCTGTTATGCCTCTTCATCAAATTTCTAAGAAATCTGAGATCATAAAAAAATTAACAGGAAAACTAAAATCTAGAATATTTGTCTTTACTCCTTAACATATAAACATAACATGAAATGATCTTATAACTCCAGTGTAAAGCTGTTTATAGGAGAGTTAGTTTGGGTGGAACGAATTAAAATTATACACACAGAGAAACATGAAGCATTGCCAAGCATTTAGCCTAAACATGGCCAATCAGTATGTATGCTATTGAGAATATATTAAGAAATATTGCTATACCTATGTTTTAATGAACCAAGATTTGTGCAGATCTGTGCCTTGCTAAGTCCCTAAAGTTTGAGTTTTAAAACTCAGCCAGCCTTCCTGGGATAAAACATAGGTGCACTCTGCTCCCAAGCATGCAGATGTCCTGGACATAGGGTGAAGGCAAGGACCTGATGAACGCATGATCAGAGATTGTTTGCTCTTGTGTGAGGTCTTCCCAGACAGTCATGGGTGCAAACTCTCCTCCCCAGGGATGAAGGAATGGACTGGCACTATTTCCCACCCCTGCCCCTCGGTATAAACTAACTTCAGTAAGCAGCACAGTGGTCTATTTTTAAATATGTTTTTAAAGTTTATTTACTTATTTTAGAGAGAGAGGGACAGGGAGAGAATCCCTAGCAGGGTCTGCACTGTCAGTACAGAGCCTGATGCAGGGCTTGAACTCACAAACCTTGAGATCATGATCTGAGCTGAAATCAAGAGTCAGATGTTTAACCAACTGAACCACCCAGGCATCCCAACGTGATGGTCTAAACTACTTACACCAAGCCCCATCCCCTGTGCACTGTAGGTGCTTCTTTACTAGGGCACTGTGCCTGAGAACCAGAGCAGTGGGCTCCTCCTCCAGAAGACCAAAAGAAATACCCTGAATATATCAAGTCTACTGGTCATAGAGTGCTGCAAAGCTTCAGCTCTAGTGGAAATAACATCAGGTCTCTTTTAACCAGCAGATCAGAGCACACCTCATTAAAACTCAGCACACACTGGACAAGGTACAAACACTCCCTGCTGCAGGCAAGGAGAACCCTGCAGAGGACTGATTGGGGAGAAAGTGCTGCCAAAACACAGCAGCAGTGTGCACATAACATACACCAGAAACACTTCCTGAAGCACCAGGCTCTGGACAATATATGACCTCTTCTAAATAAAACCACTATTCCCAGGAGAAGGAAATGGAACAGGCTTTCCTAAAAAACAGAAGACAGAGACCTAGACCAAATTCCAAGATGAAGGAATTCATCCCAAAAGAACAAGAAAAGGTCACAGTTAGGAATCTAAACAAACAGATTATGTAATATACCTGAACCGGAGTTTAAAACAGTATTCATAAGAATATTAGGTGGGCTTGAGGAAAGCAAAGGCAGCACCAAGGAGTCCCTTACTACAGAGATAAAAGACCTAAAAACTAGTCAGACTGAAATTTTAAAAAATGCCAAAACCAAGATGCAAACGGATTGGATGTAATGACCAAAATGAAGGAAGAAGTGAGGAAATAAATAAGTGATACATAAGATAAAATTATTGAAAATAATGAAAAGAAGAGAGAAAAAAATCAGATCATGAGTGTAGACTTGGAGAACACAGGGACTCCATAAAGCATAATAAGATTTGTATCCTAGAAGTCCCAAAAGAAGAGAGGGGCAAAGGAGCAAAGGGTCCATCTGAACAAATTATACCTGAAAACGTCCCTAATCTGAGGAAGGAAACCGACATTCAAGTCTAGGAGGCACAGAGAACTCCCATCAAAATCAACAAAAGCAGGGCAATACCAAGACATATTATAGTAAAGGCAGCAAGAAAAAAGAAATACGTAACTTACAAGGGAAGAAAAATAAGCTTCTGTTTCTTCACAGAAACTTTGCAGGACAGGGGAGTGGCATGATACATTTAACGTGCTGAATGGGAAAAGTATGCAGCCAAGAATACTCTATCCATTATGGCCATAATTCAGGATACAAGGAGAAATAAAGAGTTTCCCAGACAAATAAAAACTAGGGAGTTTGTCACCCCTGAGCCAGCCCTGCAAGGAATATTAAAGGGGTCTCTCTGAGTGGGGTAAAAAGATAAAAAGACCCAAAACAACAAAGACTAGAAAGGAACAGAGGAAATATCTAGAAACAACAAATTTATAGGTAATACGAAGGCACTGAATGTAAATGGACTAAATGCTCCAACCAAAGGACGCAGGGTTTCAGAATGGATAAGGAAAAAAACTAACCAACCAACCAAACAAAAATAAGACCCATCTATAAACTGCCTACAAAAGACCCATTTTAGGCCTAAAGGCACCTCCATATTGAAAGTGAGGAGATGGAGAAGCATTTATCATGCTTATGGTCGTCAAAAGAAAGCTGAAGTAGCCATACTTATATCAGAAACTAGATTTTAAAACAAAGACTATAACAAAAGATGAAAAAGTGCAGTATATCTTTAAAAAGGGAACTATCCAACAAGATGATCTAACAATTGTGAATATATATGCTCCAAACATGGAAGTGACTAAATATATAAAATAACAAACATAAAGAAACTCATTGGTAAGAATACAATAATAGTAGGGGACTTTAACAGCCCACTTACAGTAACAGATAGATAATCCAAGCAGAAAATGAACAAGGAAACAGATGGACTTAACAGATACATTCAGAACATTTCATTCTAAAGCAGCAGAAACACATTCTATTTAAGAACACATGGGACATTCTCCAGAATAGGTCACAAATCAGGCCTCGACAAGTACAAAGATTGTGATCATAACATGCAGATTTTCTGACCACAACATTATGAAACCTGAAGTCAACCACAAGAAAAAATTTTGAAAGACCACAAAGTCATTAAGGTTAAAGAACATCCCACTAAAGAATGAATGGTTCAAACAGGAAATTAAAGAATAAATTTTAAAAAATACATGGAAACAAATGAAAGTGAAAAAAACAGTAGCCCAAAACCTTTAGGATGCAACAAAAATGGTCATAAGAGGGAAATATATAGCAATATAGGTCTATATCAAGAAGAAAGAAAAATCTCAAACATGCAACCTAACCTTAAACCTAAAGGAGCTAGGAAAGGAGCAGATGAAGCCTAAAGCCAGCAGAAGAAGGGAAATAATAAAGATTAGGATAATAAGTAATATAACAGAAGAGACTGATGAAACCAGGAGCTGGTTCTTTGAAGAATTAATATAATTGATAAACCCCTAGCAAGACTTACAAAAAGAAAGATTAAAGACCAAAATAAATAAAATCACAAATGAGAGAGGAGAAATACCAACCAACACCACAGAAACACAAATAATTATAAGAGCATATTATTAAAAAGTTATATGCCAACAATATCGGCAATCTGGAAGCAATGGTTAAATTCCTAGAAACATATAAACTACCAAAAGTGAAACAGGAAGAAATAGAAAACTTGAACAGACAAATGACCAGCAAAAAATTTAATCAGTAATCAAAAATTTCCCAACAAACAAAAGTTCAGGACCAGAAAGCTTCCCAAGGGAATTCTGCTAAACATTGAAAGAAGAGAACAATTCTCAAATTGTTGCAAAAAATTGAAACATTTTATGAGGTCAACATTACCTTGATTCCAAAACCAGGCAAAGACCCTACAAAGAAGGAGAATTATAGGGGCACCTGGGTGGCTCAGTCAGTTAAGAACTGACTTCAGCTCAGTCATGATCTCATGGTTCATGGGCTTGAGCCTCGCATTGGGCTCTGTGCTGACAGGTCAGAGCCTGGAGCCTGCTTCAGATTCTGTGTCTCTCTCTCTCTCTCTGTGTGTTCTTCTCCTGCTTGTTCTCTGTCTCTGTCACTCAAAAATAAATAAACGTTATAAAAAAAAATTTTTCTAAAGGAGAATTACAGACCAATATCCCTGGTGAACATGGATGTAAATCTCCTCAACAAGATTCAAGAAAATTGAATCCAACAGTACATTAAAAGAATTATTCACCATGATATAGCGGAATTTATTCCTGGGCTGCAAAGGTGACTCAATATTTGCAAATCAATGAAAGTGATTCACCACATTAAAAAGGAAAGGATAAGAACCATATGATCCTTTCAATAGATGCAGAAAAAGCATTTGACAAAATACATCTATTCTTTACAAAAACCCTCAAAAAAAGTAGGGATAGAGGGAATGTATGTTAGCATAATAAAGGCCTTATATGAGAGACTCACAGCTAATATAATCCTCAAAGGGGAAAACCAGATATTTTCCTCTGTGGTCAGGAACAAAACAGATGTCCACTCTCACCACTGTTATTTAAATAGTGATGGAAGTCCTAGCCTCAGCAATCAGACAACAAAAATAAAATGCCACCAAATCAGCAAGCAAGAAGCCAAATTTTCAGCCATCACAGATGACATGATATTCTATGCAGAAAACTTGAAATACTCCACCAAAGAATTGCTAGAACTGATACATGAATTAAATAAAGTTGTAGATAAAAAAATCAAAGTACAGAAATACATTGCATTGCTATACACCAATAATGAAGCAGTGGAAAGAGAAATCAAGGAATCCATCCCACTTACAATTGCACCAAAAATCGTGTGTGTGTGTGTGTGTGTATGTGTGTGTGTATAATGGAATATACCTACGAATAATCCTAAGCAAAGAGTAAAAGATATGTACTCTGAAATTGAAGGTGACAGAAAGAAATGGAAAAACATTTCATGCTCATGGATTGGAAGAACAAATATTGCTAAAATGTCTATACTACCCAAAGCCATCTATACACTTAATGCAATCCCTGTCAAGATTTCACCAGAATTTTTCACAGAGCTAGAACAAACAATCCCAAAATTTGTATGGAACCACAAAAGAACAAAGTAGACAAAGTAATCTTGAAAAAGAAAAGCAAAGCTGGAGGCACTACAATTCCAGACTTCAAGCTATATTACAAACCTGTAGTTATCAAGACAGTATGGTATTGGCACAAAAACAGGCACATAGATCAATGGAACAGAACAGAAAACCCAGAAATGGACACACAGCTATATGCTCACCTAATCTTTGACAAAGCAGGAAAGAAAATCCAGTTGGGGAAAGATAGTCTCTTCAACAAATGTTGTTTGGAAAACTGAGCAACAACATGCAAAAAATGAAACTGAACCACTTTTTTCACCAAACAAAATAATAAATTTAAAATGGATAAAAGATCTAAATGTGAGACAGGAAATCATCAAACTCCTTTTTGACCTTAGCAACCTCTTTGACCTTAGCCATAACAACTTCTTACTAGACAAGTCTCTGGAGACAAGGGAAACAAAAGCCAAAGTGAACTACTGGACTTCATCAAGATAAAAGCCTCTGCACAGTGAAGTAAAAAATCAACAAAACCAAAAGGCAGACAGTGGAATGGGAGAAGATATTTGCAAATGACATATAAGATAAAGGGTTAGTATCCAAAATCTATAAAGAACTTACCAAACTGAACACCCCAAAAAACAAACTACCCAGTTATGAAATGGGCAGAAGACCTGAAAAGACATTTTTCCAAAGAAGACATACAGATAGCTGACACACACATGAGAAGATACTCAACATTATTCATCATCAGGGAAATACAAATAAAAACTACAGTAATGTATCACCTCACACTCATCAGAATGGTTAAAATGAAAATCACAGGAAAGAAACAGATATTGGAAAGGACGCAGAGAAAGGGGAGAGTTCCCACTGGTGGTGGGAAGAGAAACTGGTACAGCCAGTTTTTGAGAGCAGGATTATCAACAATAGCCAAATTATGGAAAGAGCCCAAATGTCCATTAACTTAAGAATGGACAAAGAACTTGTGGTATACACACACAATGGAATATTATTCAGCCATAAAGAAGGATGAAATCTTGCCATTTGTAATGACATGGATGGAGCTAGAGAGTATTATGCTAAACAAAATAAGTTACCCAGAGAAAAATACCATATGATTTCACTCAAATATGGAATTTAAGAATCAAACAGATGAATATGGAGGAAAAAAAAACAGAAGGAGATCATAAAATAGACTCTTGACTATAGAGAACAAATAGAGGGTTGCTGGAGGTGAAGTGGGTAGGGGGATGAGTTAAATAGGTGCTGAGTACTAAGGAGGTCACTTGCTGGGGTGAATGCTGGGTGTTATATGTAAGTGATGAATCACTAAATTACACATTAAACTAATATTACACTATATGTTAATGAACTACAACTAAAAACTTGAAACAAACAAACAAAAAATAAGTTCAACTTTTGTTATACTCCCTAACTCCGCAAGAGAGTATACTTAACTTTTCTGCTTAATAGCATTTTTTTCATAGTACTTAGTGTTTTGTATTATAACTTATCTTTCTGTCTCCCCAAAAGGACTGACAGCTTCTGGAAGAATATGTAGTATATATCTGCAAAGAAAGGGATCCTACTGAAATGATAATACCTATTATCTTTGGATAGTGAGATTATTTGTGATCTCTTAAAATAAATTCCATTTCTTTCTCTGTAAAAAATATTAAAGCAAGATTGTACAACATGTTTCAGAAACACAAACAATTATTTTAGCCAGCACAATGTCAGGGATGTATATTAAGCCAGAATTCAGCTGGATTATGACCCACAGCCCAAAAGTGGACCATTGCTTGTCTGAATGGCCTGCAAATTAGAAGGGTTTTTACATTTTTAAATGTTTGGAAAAGTAAAAAGAATATATTGTATATTTTCAATGCCTGTTTTAATACTATAAGAGTGGATTTGAGTAGTTGCTGTAGATACCATATGACCCACACAAACTAAAGTATTTACTCTCTGGTTCTTTACGAAAAGTTTGCTGACATCTGTCTTAAGCCTGTGATGACAGAGTGAGAGTTTTAATGTTTAATGTTTAATGTTTAGTTCTACCCATAAGAGGTGCTAGACTTAGCAAGGTGACTGTCAGCTATAATGTGATTTCTGGCTAGAGTCAGATTAGAGAGCAAGGCAATTTCAGACATATGATTTTGTTGTTCATAAGACATTAAAATTCCACATCATTTTTTTCGAAGGAATCTTTTCCTTGTAAAAAGTCCCAAATATTCAAAATATATATATCCTCCATTATGTAAAATAAGTCATATCAAATAATAATTTTGAAAAATAATGTCTAATCCAAAAGGTTATAATCCATTAATATAATACTTTCCTTATCTATTAAGACATGCATTAAAAATAATAGCACTTCTATACATTTCTAGAGGAGTAAAAAGAAACTGAAAAAATTTACCTTTATAAATACAATTGATGTAAGAGTTCATGAGGGTTTAAATGTCTCCTCTAAAATGTATAAGACATCCAGGTTCTAAAAAAATGGTTACTCTTTCAAAGTACTTTAAATCTCATAGAACAATAAAGAAAAGAAATGTAATAGAAGTTCCAAAAGTTTTTTGTTTAGCATCCTTCCATACTATGCAGTTTAGCTTTGCATGATTTCCCCACAGCCTTTGCAGAAATGTTATTAAGTTCAGAAAATTGTTTCTCCTCCTGCATGTTGAGAGAAAAAGCAATTTGAAATGTTTATTTTATGTTTGAAGTTTCTATTCATAAAGAAAAGGCAAAAATATTGTTGACTTCAATTTGTTGCTTAAACCACCAAAAGTGCACATTCATGGAATTATTTACTATAGTTTGAGTCTGATAAATAAAAGTAATCTTATATTTTTTTCATTGATTAATACACAAAGGTGCTTTGCATTTCCATGAAGAGAAAAGAAGCCATTGCTATTTTCATTTTCCCCTGGTGGTGGATGAAATACCTTGTTCCTAAGCGGAGGTCAAGAGAGCTATTACACCCTAATAGAATGTAGTAGAGTTGAGATCATGCTCATTTACACTAAATGAACTGAGACCTACTGCTAATTACTAAATTTTGTGTACTGATACATAAACAAAGATACTCTGCAATAAAGAAGTAGATACACTATCCTGCAAATGTCCTTTTATGCACAGCTCAATGAATGACAGGCTTGAATGGGTAACTGTATGTGGTAAAATGGCTTATTTTGTACTTTAGTATGGTTTATTCCTAATCAAGTTACGTACAACTTATAAAAGCCATTGGCTATTTACACTTTGGTAAACTGCAAACCCAAACACTCTCAATAAGGTAGTAAGTGTACATTTCTACATAAGATTTCTATTGCCTCAGGAACTATACTCTGTGTAATGGCTTACACTCCACCAGCCTGATTAAACTTCTAATTATACCGTATTGAATGTGTCTATATAATGCTCACAGAAAAACAAAATCACACCCTTCTATAACTACAGTTATTAGGATTAAAAAAAAAACTTAAGAAATTCTTTTTTTCAGAATTTATATTAATACAACTAGAAGTGCTTCATGATAAAAACAATGAGGAGAGGTTGTGGTTCAAGATGGTAACATGGGAAGATCCTGAAGTCACCTCCTCCCACAGGCATACAGAATCTATAGCTACATATAGAAAATTTTTCTTTGAAAAAATAACAAAAACTATAAATAAGCTAAATGACTGCTACGCACTAAGGAAACTAAAAAAAAAAAAAAAATCCCACATCAGGGCAGACAAAAGAGGGAAAGATGCGGGGATGCAATCTCACCATATACTGCACCCACAGCATGGCCGTTTATAATCAGGAAGAACAGAAACCTTGGAGCTTCTCCCTGAGAAGTGAAGGGTTTGAATCCCACCTTGGGCAACTCAACATTTGGGACCTGCATTTGACAGATGAAACATCTAGCTTTCATCTCAAAAGGACCTGTGTCCACAGGCTTCTAATTTGGCATACACCTATAAGACTACTCCAGGGGCAGAGGTTAGTGGTTAGTGGATATCAATTTTGTGTTCTCCCTCTTCTTCACTCCAGGTTGCTGGTATCTCCTAGAAAGGTGTTGTATACTTCTCTGGGCTAATTTTTGTGACAGCCATAAAAGGGACTCAGCTAGATCACCTGGAAATGGTGGCCAGCAGAATTTATGCTTGTCATCCCACTGGATTCTATATATTTGCACACTTTAAAAGCTGCTGCCTTGGGGCGCCTGGGTGGCTCAGTCGGTTAAGCGGCCCACTTCGGCTCAGGTCATGATCTCGCGGTCCATGAGTTCAAGCCCCGCTTGGGCTCTGTGCTGACAGCTCAGTTCCTGGAGCCTGTTTCAGATTCTGTCTCCCTCTCTCTGACCCTCCCCTGTTCATGCTCTGTCTCTCTCTCTCTCAAAAATAAATAAAACGTTAAAAAAAAAAATTAAAGCTGCTGCCTGTGGATCTGGATTCTAGTCCACTTGAATCCAGTTGCTGAGATCCTCCCTTAAGGACATTGATGGGTCGTGGCACACTCACAAATACTGGAAGCCACTAAAATTAAAGGAAGCTGCTTGGACAGTCACAAAGGTTTGAAAGACAACCCAGGGCTAGGGCAGGGTGGAATGATAAGGCTTATCTTCTGCATGTCCATTTCTTTAACAATGAGAGAAGTAGCTGTTTCATCTCTGCATAGATACCAATACAGACAGGCAAGAGAGATAATAGAGGTTCCAGAGGGAGAGGAGAGAGAGAAATAGGCTGAAAACTTCCCTAACGTGGGAAAAGAAGCAGATGTCTAGATCCAGGAAGTCCCCAGAAAGTTCTAAATATGAGGAACCCAGAGAAATTCACACCAAGACACATTATAATTAAAATGTCAAAGCCAAGGAAAGACTCTTATAAACAGCAAAAGAAAAACAACTTGTCATATACAAGGGAATCCACGTATGACCACCAGTAGTTTTTTCAGCAGAAACGATACAAGCCTTAAGGAAGTAGCACTATATATTCAAAGTGCTAAAAGAAAGAAAGAAGAAAAAGAAAAAAAAAACTTCCAGGCAAGAGCAGCTGGCCAGGTTTTTTCTCAGAATTGAAGGAGAGAGAAAGTTTTCTAGACAAGCAAAAGCTAAAGGAGTATGTCATCACTAAGCCAGGCTTACAAGAAATGTTAAAGAGACTGCTTTAAGTTAAAAAGAAAGGGTGCTAATTAGTAACAAGAAAACATATGAGGGGCACTGGGTGGCTCAGTTGGTTAAGCATCTGACCTCAGCTCAGGTCATGATCTCCCATTTCTTGGGTTTCAGGCCCGTATCAGCCTCTCTGCTGTCAGCACAGAGCCTGGAGCCTGCTTCAGGCTCTGTCACTACTCCTCCCCTGCTTACGCTCTCTTTCTGTCACTCTCTCTCAAAAATAAATAAACATCAAAAAAAAAAAAAAGAAAACATATGAAAGTATAAACCTCACTGATAAAGGTAAATATGTATTAAAACTTAGAATAATCTAAAATTATCAAGGTAGTGGGTTAATCACTTATAAAGCTAATATGAAAATTAGAGGACAAAACAGAGAAAAGATAGATGATGACAAATATAACATTAAAAACATAAAACGTGGGAGGCTCCTGCATGGCTCTTCAGTTAACTGTCTGGTTGATTTTGGATGAGGTCATGATCTCATGGTTGGTGAGATGGAACCCCACAGTGACAGCATGGAGCCTGCTTGAGATTCTCTCTCATCCTCTCTCTCTTCCCCTCCCCCACACTCATGTGCTCTCTCTCTCAACTAAACATTAAAAAAAAATAATAATAAAACATGAAGATGGGAATATAGAGCTTTAAAATGAATTCAAACAAGTTGCTAACAAGTAAAATATAAAAATATCTTATAAAAAATATCTTATAAGATTTCTTATAAATATGATTTGTAAGCCACATGGTAGGCACAAAGAAAAAGTAATAGTAGACAGAAAAAAAGAATCTAAGCATACAACTAAAGAAAATCAATGAATCATGAAGGAAGGGACCAGAAGAATGGTACAGAAAAAGAAGTACAATACAGCCAGAAAGTATATGCCTATCAATAATTTCTTTAAATGCAAATGAAATAGTCCAAATTACATACAGTGCCTGAATATTTTTTTAAAATCCATCTATATACTGCATATAAGACAATCACTTCACATATAAAGATATATACAGACTTTAAGTAAAGGTATGGAAAATATATTTCATACAAATGGAAACCAAAAGAAAACTGGGGTAGCTATACTTATATGACACAAAATAGATTTTAAGACAAAGACTGTAATAAGAGACAAAGAAGGACATTACATAATTATAAGGTGTTCAATTGAGGAAAAGATTATAACACTTGTAAATTTTTACAAGCACTCAACATAGGAGTAGTTAAAAATGTATATACACTAATATCAACAAACCTACAAGGAGAAATAGGAAAAGAATAATAGTAAGAGATTTTAGTAACCCACGTTAGTCAATGGATAGATCATTCAGATAGCAAATTAATATGGAAACATTGGCTTTAAGTGATACGTTAGACCAGATAGATTTAACAGATATATCCAGAATATTCCATCCTGAAGCAACAGGATGCACATTATTCTCATATGCACATGAAACATTTTCCAGGTTGGGACATAAATTAGGTCACAAAACAAGTTTTTAAAGTTTAATATTGCAAATATATCAAGCACCTTTTCTTACCACATTGGTATGAAAGTAGATATCAGTGACATAAATGACACAAAGAAATTGGAATATTCACAAATATGTTAAGACTAAACTATAGGCTGCTAAATGACCAGTGGGTCAAAAAAAATTAAAAGATAAATTAGTCAAAAAGGACTCCAAGGTGGAGGTAGCAAAGTCTCAGGTGATCGGGGTGGCTCAGGGGCAGATCTGATACAGAAGGAGAGGCTAACATGGCAGAGAAGTAGGGGGATCCAAAGTTCCCTCTTCTCTCAAACACAGCAGTGTTGAGGCCAAAGGACTTTGAACTCCAAGAGTCCAGGAGACAAAGTGACAGTTGCTTCCAGGGACCCACCAGGACAACCTGACAGGCTATACATGCTTGATTGTAAACTTGGAGAGAGAAAATTAATGGACTGGAGGGATACAATTCTGCAGAGACAAAGGGAAGAGAAAGAGAGGCTGGGGAAGCATATCTAAAGAGGAGAAAAACTTTGGATGGAGAAAGATCCAATCTCCAACTGTGGGGCTTTCTCCAGACTGGGGCCAGCTGCCCAGACCCCGCACCTGGGAAGGATGGGGAGCCAGTCCCGGGCTCAGTAACTACTTCAAAAGCACAGTCCACAGTAGGATAAAGTGATCCCTGCCCTGGAGTGCTATGAGAAGAAAGTATATATCCACACAAAGGAGCAGCATTTCCCCGAAACTGGGGCAGATGGAGTGAGAACCTTAAAGACATCAGGGTTTAAGTCCCAGTGGAGTGGGACAAACCACACGCATGCCACTGTGAGGTGGCAGGGCAGCTCTTCCCTGGAACCAGGATACACAGAGCAGGAATTATTAAGGCATCAGGGTTTAAATCCCAGCCAAGCACCAGGAAGGTGAGGGAGTCAGTGGAGCAGGAAAAACCGCCTCATTTGTACCTGCGACACAGTGAGGATGGCTTAAACAGTGGTTTGGGACACCTGGTCTGGGGAGGAGAAACTGGAGTGTTGCCATTTTTCTCCCCATAACCAACAAGGTGGGGCTTCAGGGAATGGATAGGGGGCCCACAGTGGAGGCGAGACCTGCCTACACCAAACCACACCCCTCTGGCCTGATAACTGGTATCTACTGGAGTGGGATTGACACTGAGGAACCACACAGACCTTCCTCCTGACCCTCACTGTTTCATTGCCTGATTTAATTCTCAGGCAATTCTTATTTTAATAATAATTGATATATTCTTCCTTCCTTTTCTCCTTCTAATCTGTTCCCTCCTCTAGTCTGGTTACTCTGCTTGGTTTGTTTAAGTAGACATATTTAATTAATTCTCTTGATACATGTTCTGCATCTCCTTCTTTATTTTCCTCACTCTCTCACTGGATTAAGCTGTACAGTTTCTTTGGTCAATTTTCTTTTTCCCCGCTTCCTTCTTTATTTTCTTTACTCTCTTTCTGGATTAAGCCATATAGTTTCTCTGTCTGGACAATTTTCTATTTTCTTTTCTTTTCCCCTGCCCTTGTCATTTTTCTCTTTGTATGGGATAAGGCCTCTTCCATTTCGCTCTTTGTATGGGATAAGGGAGGAGCACTGCGCCCCCCCCCCCCATTGTTTACTTGTAGCTGGAGTTTCTGGTTTTTTGTTCTGTTTGTGTGCTTGTTTTTGTTTTCTGTTTCTTTTTTGTTTGTTTTCCTTTCAAGGGATACTTCAAGGAACAAATCAAAGCACACCTGGTGAAGGGTCCAAAACATCACTATGAGTAGGGAGACAAAATAATCAAAGTCATAAGAATAGAGAGCAACTAACACTCTCCAAAAACACCTCCTGAAGGGCCAGGCCCTAGACAGTGTATGACCCCTCTTTAATATCTAGTGCCCGCAGGTGCAGGGCATTTAACAAGCTTTTAAACGCACAGGAACAGAAAACTAGCCAAAATTACAAAATGGAAGAATTCTCCTCAAAAGAAATTCCAGGAAGAAATGACAGCTAAAGAATTGATCACACCACATATAAACAATATAACTAAACAAGAATTTAGAATAATAGTCATAAGATTAATCGCTGGGCTTGAAAAAGAGAAGACAGCAGAGAATCTGTTGCTGCAGAAATCAAGAAACCAAAAATAGTCATAATGAATTTTAAAATGCTGTAACAAGGTGCAAAATAAACTAGAGGTGTTGACAGCGAGGATTGAAGAGGCAGAAGGGAAAATAAGTGAAAAAGAAGATAAAATTATGGAAAAAAGATGAAGCTGAGAAAAAGATTTAAAAAAATTCTGGAACACAAGGGGAGAATTAGAGAACTAAGTGATGCAATCAAACAGAAGAATATCCATATCATAGGAATTCCAGAAGCAGAGAGAGAGAAAAGGTCCAAAGGTGTACTTGAACAAGTCATAGCTGAGAACTTCCCCGATCTGGGGAAGGAAATAGACATTGAAATCCAGGAGGCACAGAGAACTCCCTTCAGACATAACTTGAATCGATCTTCTGTATGCCATATTATAGTGAAACTGGCAAAATACAAAGATAAGGAGAGAATTCTGAAAGGAACTAGGGATAAAAGGGCCTTAACATACAAAGCTAGACACATAAGAGTAGTGGCAGACCTATCTACTGAAACTTGGCAGGACAGAAGGAATGGCAGGAAATCTTCAATGTGATGAACAGAAAAAGTATGCAGCCAAGAATCCTTTATCCAGCAAGTCTGTCATTCAGAATAGAAGGAGAGATAAAGGTTTTCCCAAACAAACAAAAACCGAAGGAATTTATCACCACTAAGCCAGCCCTACAAGAGATCCTAAAGGGGATTCTGTGAGTGAAATGTTGCAAGGACCACAAAGTACCAGAGACATCACTACAACCATGAAACCTACAGATAACACAGTGACACTAAATCCATATCTTTCAATAATAAGTGAATGTAAATGGATTGAATACTCCAATCAAAAGACATAGGGTATCAAAATGGATAAAAAAAAACCAAAACAAACCCAAGACCCATCTATTTGCTGTCTAAAAGAGACCCATTTTAGACCTTAGGGCACCTTCAGATTGAAAGTGAAGGGATGGAGAACCATCTATCATGCTACTGGAAGTCAAAAGAAAGCTGGAGTAGCCATACTTATATCGGACTAACTAGGTTATAAGCTAAAAGCTGTGACAAGAGATGAAGAAGGACATTATATCATAATTATGGGATGTATCCTTCAAGAAGAGCTAACAAGTATAAATTCTTATGCACCAAATTCAGAGGCACCAAAATACATAAAACAATCACAAACATAAGCAATCTTATTGGTAAGAATGTGGTAATTGCAAGAGACTTTAATACTCCACTGAGAGCAATGGATGGATCATATAGACATACAATCAATAAAGAAACAATGTCCCTGAATGATGCACTGGACCAGATGGACTTGACAGATATATTCATAACTTTTCATCCTAAAGCAGTAGAATACACATTCTTCTCAAGTGCACATGGAACATTCTCCAATATAGATCACATATGGGGTCACAAAACGGCCCTCAATAACTATAAAAGAATTGAGATAATACCATGCATACTTTCAGATCACAATGCTATGAAACTTGAAATCAGACATAGGAAAAAGTTTGGAAAAACCCCAAATATATGGAGGTTAAAGAACATCGTACTAAAGAATGAATGGGTCAATCAGGCAATTAAAGAAGTAATTTAAAAATATATGGAAACAAATGAAAAGGAAAACAGACAGTCCAAACCCTTTGGGATGTAGCAAAGGCAGTCCTAACAGAAAAATACATTGCAATCCAGGCCTAGCTCAAGAAACAAGAAGAATCCCAAATACAAAATCTAACAGCACACCTAAAGGAAATAGAAGCAGAACAACAAAGAAACCACAAAGCCAGCAGAAGAAGAGAAATAATAAAGCTCAGAGCAGAAATAAACAATATAGAATAAAAAAAACAGAACAGATAAATGAAACTAAGAGTTGGTTTTTTGAAAAAAAATAAATCAATAAACAAACAAAATTGATAAACCCCTACCAGACTTCTCAAAAAGAAAAGGAAGGACCCAAATAAAATCATGATGAAAATGGATTTATCACAACAAATCTGTCAGAAATACAAGCAATTATCAGACAATACTATGAAAAATTACATGCCAACAAACTGGACAGCCTGGAAAAGTGGACAAATTCTGAGACACCCACACACTACGAAAACTCAAACAGAAAGAAATAGAAAATTTAAACAGACCCATAACTAGTGACGAAATTGAGTCAGTTATCAAAAATCTCCCAACAAATAAGAGTCCTAGGCCAGATGGCTTCCAAGGGGAATTCTACCTGACATTTAAAACAGAGTTAATACATATCTTTCTCAAGATGTTCCAAAATATAGAAAGGGAAGGAAAACTTCCAGACTCATTCTGTGAAGCCAGCATTACCTTGATTTCCAAACCAGACAGAGACCAGGAAAAGGAAAATTGCAGGCCAATATCCCTGATGAACACAGATGCAAAAATTCTCAACAAGATACTAGCAAATCAAATTCAACAGCGTATAAAAAGAATTATTCACCATGATCAAGTGGGGTTCACTCCTGGGCTGGAGGGCTGGTTCAATATTCACAAATCAATCAATGTGATAAACACATCAATAAAAGAAAAGAACCATATGATCCTGTCAATCGATGCAGAAAAAGCATTTGACAAAATACAGCATTGTTTCTTAATAAAAACCCTCTAGAAAGTTGGTATAGAAGGAACATACCTAAACATCATAAAAGCCACATATGAGAAGCCCACAGCTAATATCATCCTCAATGTGGAAAAACTGAGAACTTTTCTCCTGAGATCAGGAACACGAGAGGGATGTCCACTCTCACCACTGTTGTTTAACATAGTGGTGGATGTCCTAGCATCAGCAATCAGACAACAAAATGAAATAAAAGTCATCAAAATTCACAGATGACATGATATTCTACATGGAAAACCTGAAAACCTCCACCAAAAGACTGCTAGAACTGATACATGAATTCAGCAAAGTTGCAGGGTACAAAATCAATGTACAAAAATAGGTTTCATTTTTATAACCAATAATGAAGCAACAGAAAGAGAAATCAAGAAATTGATCCCACTTACAATTCCACCAAGAACCGTAAAATACCTAGGAATAAACCTAACCAAAGATGTAAAAGATCTGTATGCTGAAATCTATAGAATACTTATGAAGTAAATTGAAGAAGACACAAAGAAATGGAAAACAATTCATGCTCATGGATTGGAAGGGTAAATATTAAATAGCAATAATTCCCATAGAAATTTGCACATTCAATGCAATCCCAGTCAAAATTGCACCAGCATTCTTCCCAAAGCTAAAACAAGCAATCCTAAAACTTGTATGGAACCACAAAAGACCCCAAATAGACAAAGTAGTATTTAAGAAGAAAACCAATGTTGGTGGCATCAGAATCTCAGACTTTAGCCTCTACTACAAAGCTGTAATCATCAAGGCAGTATGGTATTGGCACAAAAAACAGACACATAGACCAATGGAATAGAATAGAGACTCCAGAATTGTACCCACAAATGTATGGCCAACTAACCTTTGACAAAGCAGGAAAGAGCATCCAATGGAAAAAAAGACAGTCTCTTTAAGAAATGGTGCTAGGAGAACTGGACAGCAACATGCAGACTAATGAAACTAGGCCACTTTCTTACACTATACACAAAAATGAACTCAAGATGGATGAAAGATCTAAATCTAAGACAGGAAACCATCTAAACCCTAGAGGAGAAAGCAGGCAACAGTCTCTTTGACCCCAGCCACAGCAATTTCTTGCTCATCACATCTCCAAAGGCAAGGTAATTAAAAGCAAAAATAAACTATTGGGACCTCATGGAGATAAAAACTTTTGCACTTCAAAGGAAGCAACCAAAAAAACTAAAAGGCAACCAATGGAATAAGAAAAGATATTTGCAAATGGCATATTGGATAAAGGGTTAATATCTAAAATCTATACAAACTTACCAAACTCAACACCCAAAAAACAATCCAGTGCAGAAATGGGCAGAAGACACAAACAGACATTTTTCCAAAGAAGACATCCAGATGACCAAAAGACACATGAGTTCAACATCACTCATCATCAGGGAAATACAAATCAAAACCACACTGAGATACCACCTCACACTGGTCAGAGTGGCTAAAATTAATAACTCAGCAAACTACAGATGCTGGCGAGAATGTGGAGAAATGGGAACCCTCTTGCACTGTTGTTGGGAGTGCAAATTGGTGCAGCCACTCTGGAAAACAGTGTGGAGTTTCCTCAAAAAATTAAAAATAGGACTACCCTACAACCCAGCAATAGCACTACTAGGAATTTATCCAAAGGATAAAGGAGTGCTGATTCATAGGGGCACGTGTACCCCAATGTTTATAGCAGTGACTTCAATAATAGCCAAATTATGTAAAGAGCCTAAATGTCCATCCACTGATGAATGGATAATGAAGATGTGGTTTACATATACAATGGAATACTACTTTGGCAATGAGAAAGAATGAAATCATGCCATTTGCAGCAACATGGAAGGAACTGGAAAGTATTATGCTGAGTGAAATAAGTCTGTCAGAGAAGAATAGATATCATATGTTTTCACTGATATGTGGATCTTGAGAAACTTAATAGAAGACTATGGGGGAAGGGAAGGGGAAAAATAGTTACAAACAGAGAGGGCGGGAGGCAAACCATAAGAGACTCCTAGATATGGAGAACAAACTGAGGGTGAATGAGGATGTTGGGGAGACGGAAAATGGGTGATGGGCACTGAGGAGGGTACTTATTGGGATGATCACTGGGTGTTGTATGCAAGCAATGAACCACGGGAATCTACCCCAAAAACCAAGAGCACACTTTACACACTGTATATTAGCCAATTTGACAATAAATTATATTAAAGAAAATCTTCAGAGAAATAAAATGGAAATACAACATATCAAACTTTATGGGATGCAAAAGGGAAGTTCATAGCAATAAATGCATTCCATAAGAATGAAGAAGTCTCAAATAAATAATGTAACTTTATATTTCAAGAAGCTAGGGAAAAAAGAACATAGTCCAGAGTTAGTAGAAGGAAGAAAATAAAGATCAGAGTGGGAGTAATTGAAGTAAAGACTAAAAAAGAAATTAAATACATTAATGAAAGTATTTCGAAAAGATTAAAAAATACTGACAGACTTTTAGATAGACTTCCAAGAAAAAAAGTGAGGACTTAAATAAAATCAGATATAAAAGAAGAGACATTACAATTGACAACACAGATACAAAGATCTTAAAGGACTACTATGAACAATTATGTGCCAAAAAATTTGATTACCTCTAGAAACATACAATTTGCAAAGACTAAACTACAAAAATATTAGGAAGTCTGAACAGACTGATTACTGATAAGGAGATGAACCAGTAATATAAAATCTTCCAACAAACCAAAGTCAAGGACAAGGTGGTTTCACTAGTGATTCTACCAACCATTCAAATAAGAATAATATACCAATCTTTAGCAGTGGCCATGGTATGGTGGAGGGTGGTGGGTGGAAGATGGCTAGATGGGTGATGGGTACTAAGAAGAGCATTTGTTGTGATGAGCACTGGATATTGTATATAAATGATGAATCACTGAATTCTACTCCTGAAAATAATATTGCACTGAATGTTAACTAAAATTTAAATAAAAATAAGTAAATAGTTTATTAAATAAATACAAAAACAAAAAAAATAAAAACTATAAAATAAATTGGACTATTAGTTAAAAAGTGATACCAATCAATTAAAAAAAAGAGTTGTTACAAATTATAGATTATATACATTACATGTAAATAGGATAAGAACAATCATAAAAATAAAAAATATATATACCAATCCTTCTCAAACTCTTCCTAAAAAATAGAAGAGGAAAGAGTACTTTCAAAATGATTTTATGAGGGCAGCATTATTCTGATACCAAGTCCAGAGATGGAAGTCACAAGAAAAGGAAACTATTGGCCAATATCCCTGATCTGCAACAATGTGGATGAAACTGGAAGGTATTATGCTAAGTGAAATAAGCCAGTCAGAGAAAGTCAGATATTATATGTTTTCACTCATATGTGGAATTTGAGAAACTTAACAGAAGACCGTGGGAAAGGAAAGGGGAGAAAATAGTTTCAAACAGGGAGACAAACCATAAGAGACTCTTAAATACAGAGAACAAACTGAGGGTAGCTGGAGGGGCAGGGGAGAGGGGAAAATGGGTGATGGGCATTGAGGAGAGCACTTTTTGGGATGAGCACTGGGTGTTGTATGTAAGAGATGAATCATGGGAATCTACTCCCGAAGCCAAGAGCACACTGTATACACTGTATGTTAGCTAACTTGACAATAAATTATATTAAAAACTCAAAAATAAAAAGATATACAAATGGTCAATAAGCAACAACAATAAATAATGCTTGCAAAAAAAAGAGAGAGAGAACACTTGCAGATGCATACAAACATAATTGATCACTGTGATCAATCTTTCAGCTAATTTCTGCACTCATTTATGCATCAAGACATGACGAGTATAACTTAATCCACACTAGAGTCAGTAGTAATGAAGTGAGTATTCCTGGGAAGTAGTCTGAGTTCTTAATCCTCAGGAATATCCTTTCCTTATTCTGGTCTTCAAGTTATTCCCATGATTTCTATCACTCTTTTTTTTAAAAAAAATTAATGTTTATTCATTTTTGAGAGAGTGAGGGGGTGGGTAACAGGAGCAGCAAGAGGAGACACAGAATCCAAAGCAGGCTCCATGCTATCAGCACAGAGCTGGATGCGGGGCTCAAACTAATTATGAGATCATGAACAAAGCCCAAGTCAGATGCTTAACCAACTGAGGCACCCGCGTGCCCTGATTTCTGTCACTCTTAAAGAAGAGCTTATCTGTTCTTTCCATTCTGAAAAGCACTCCCAAATATGTCATGAAGAGGACTAGAGGAGTGTGAATTGGAATACTGCAATTGTGTATTAGATGCAATCATCAGACCTGTGAGCATTATAGTAAATAGGTTATCTATAAAGAGTGGTCAGACTTATGTGGATCCTGAGAAACTTAACAGAAACCAATGGGGGAGGGGAAGGAAAAAAAAAAAAAGAGGTTAGAGTGGGAGAGAGCCAAAGCATAAGAGACTGTTAAAAACTGAGAACAAACTGAGGGCTGATGGGGGTTGGGAGGGAGGGGAGGGTGGGTGATGGGTATTGAAGAGGGCATCTTTTGGGATGAGCACTGGGTGTTGTATGGAAACCAATCTGACAATAAATTTCATATATTAAAAAAATAAATAAATAAATAAATAAATAAATAAATAAAGAGTGGTCAGATGCAAGCCAGTTATTTCAAAGATAAAAAGTAAAGCTACTTTAGTAAACATAATTTAAATAAACTCTTTTAAATCCAGACATTCAGATAATCCTATCTTGGTCACAAATTTACAAGGCAGTTGTCATTATCATGTGCTACTGTTTGGTTTGAATCAGGTTACAATATATATTAATCCCTTCAGTTTTTTGTTGGGTTATCAATGTTTTTTTAATTGAGTTTTTCATTTGCTAAATCTTTCTGAATACTGTGAACTTGGCTCTGTGATTATAATATTTAGTTAAACTGAGTTATTTTCCCAAAACTCATACCATGAAACCTTTGGCAAAATGGATAGGTAGAAGTTTTTCAATGAAACAGATGCCAAGAGTAGGATGGTCAGTCAGATAGTAACTCTGTTCTCTATATTCTCAACTAGCCCATTTTTTTTGCCTACTGAAGAACACAGTGTCCTAAGACATTCCAGAGACTGGGAAATCCCAGCTTTTCTTATTCTCTCTCTCTCTCTCTCTCTCTCTCTCTCTCTGGCTGTGTGTGTGTGTGTGTGTGTGTGTGTGTGAGAGAGAGAGAGAGAAGGAGAAATATATTCATCTTCAGACTCAGGATTTTTTTCACCTCTGAGAATTGATAGTAATTGATTAAATAACATCATCCTCGACAGTATGAAATAAAAATCTGTTTTCCTTAGATAGTATCTGTAATGCCAGTTGTTCTGGTCTAATTATTAAAAGCATCTTATTGCACTTTTGCAAGCGTCCCAGTTCACAAAATAAATTACATGGTATCTAGTGCTAGGCAATTACTAATTGGCCAACCTCTTCTGAAAAGGCTCTCATTTGTTGAGAAATCAAAGTTATCTTAGAATCCTAGGGTTACAGGAAAACTCTAAGCCACAGGTAATCTAACTCTATATTTTATATTTAAATTTTCTAAACATCTTGACAACAGGTCAGTTTGTTAGGAAAAACAATCATAATATCACTCAAAGTCAAGATTTATACTAACAGGATACAAAAAGTAGAGATTTTTGACAAGATAAAACTGAAGTAAAATCCTTTATTTTTTATGTTTTTTCTTAGTAACTCGATTGCATAACAAACTTGGAGAATTTCTTGCTTTTCTATATGAATGCTGCAACTTATTGGGTCTACGTCAGTATTTGTACAATGTCATTGAATAAAGTTCCAGTAACATACCTACTAAAAATTACTGAGCTCAGGGGCACCTGGGTGGCTGAGTTGGTTAATTGTGAAACTCTTGATATCAGCTCAGGTCACAATCTCCTGGTTTGTGAGATCAAGACCTCTTCAGGCTCCATGTGATAGCAGGGAATCTGCTTAGGATTGTTTCTCTCCCTCTCACCCTGTCCCTCCACTGCTCACTTGCTCTCTCTCTCTCTCTCTCAAAAATAAAATAAACTTAAAAACTATTGAGCTCAATATTTGTCCCAGGCATTGGCCTAAACATTTATAATAAAATAATGAACAAAAAAGACAAGTCTTGGCACACATGCAGCTTTAATTTCATGGAAAAAGGCAGTATAAAAGGAGCAAGGAAACAAAGGAGAGATGAAGAGTTTTAAATCTAGAAATATATTCAGAATTAAAGCCTTTTTTCCTTAAGTTTATGTATTTTTGAGAGTGAGAGAACACGAGTGGGGGAGTAGCAGAGAGAGGGAGAGAGAGAGAGAATCTCAAGCAGGCTCCACATAGTGCAGAGCCCCACACAGGGCTCGATCCCAGTACTGTGAGATCATGACCTGAGACGATATCAAGAGTTGGGCACTTAACTGACTGAGCCACCCTGGTACTCCAAAATTAAAGCCTTTTAATTTTGTAGCCCATACAGTTTTTCTATAAAAATAATAAAAAATAATCAGGAAATGAATAATATATGGAAAAGGAGAGAGAAAGATCATTTTGTTAGCATTCTATTTACTCTCCTATTTCTTGTTATATCAAGGGAGATCGGCAAAAGAAGGTTCCCTGTCTTACAAGTATGGCATCTTGTGAGATGCCGCAATGAGAGGAGCCTTCAGACTGAGACACAAAGAGTACTCTTTATATTTTCAAATTTTGTTTTTCTTGTAGAAATCTTTAAAATGAATCCTTGTAGAAAGAAAAAAAATATATAAAACTGATAGATAAAATTTTATCCTCCTCAAGCCTTCCCTCCCCCCTCTTTTTTCTCCTAATTAATAGTTAGGTCTTCTTTCTTAGAGAAGTAAAATCTAGGCTAGCTGTTGCCAGGCATAAGTATCTTCCATTCACATGGCTGGACTCATCCCAGGGGGTTCACCCTTAACTGCACATAGGGGTCAATTTATTTTACAGTTTCTACTGTCATATGTGTTTGAGAGAGAGAGTGAAAATGTTTATTGAATTGCTTAGGGTTATGTTTAGTGAATTTGTTAGCCAGCATGCTATGGTATTCCATACCCTAATCAGGAAGCCCCTTTACAATCTGAGCTGCCCTTTCTTTCTCCTCAAAATATACCTAGCCTGAGTTTCAGGTCTTCTCTATATCTTTAGGGGAATACTGTCTCCTTATAATTATTTCACTATTCTTCTAGATGAGATGGTTATTGTTGTGAGTATCTGCAACTAATTCAATGTTCTTTGGGATATCTGATACTTGAATTTAATTGTGCTACTCCTGAAGGCTACTGGATAATTAGAATATAATGTATTAGTAAGTTGGGACTTCTCTGCTATCTTAAATTAATAATTATTGGTGGTTCATCAGCAAGATTTCCAAAATATGGTGAGAATTGTTTCAGTAACACAGTGTGGCCCTTTTTACTTTTGTTCATCTTTGGGATGCTTTCCTCTATTAAGAAAATGAAATGCAAAGCTTATCAAATTAAACTTCATAGCTTCCTCTTTGTAATTGGTAGTGGGCATTCCTCCATATTCCTCTCTTTTAAGGACACATAATGATTTAACCTTCCCCTGTTTTTTCAAGCCCCCTTAGTATTTGACATACTCATGAGAACAATACATGTTTTCTAAAGATGTGATTGGACTCAAGGGTCTAAGAATGAGACTTGTAGCAAGAAGGATATATCTTTGGGTGAACAGGGAAAGGCAAGTAGTTATGAGAAGATGAAGATTAGCAAAGAAAGACTAGCAAAGAAAGATTGAAAAGAAACAATCACCCACACAATTCAGACAATACAGACATAGACATGCATCACTTATAATATTCTTTAAAAAAATGTTTTCAATGTTTATTTCTTGAGAGAGAGAGAGAGAGAGCATGTGATGGGGAGGGGCAGAGAGAGAGGGAGACACAGAATCCAAAGCAGGCTCCAGGCTCTGAGCTTTCAGCACAGAGCCTGATGTGGGGCTCGAACCCACAAGCCCCTGAGATCATGACCTGAGCCAAAGTCGGACACCTAATCAACTTAGCCACCCAGGCACCCCATCATTTATAATATTCTTCTTTTTATGTTTATTTATTTTTGAGACAGAGAGAGACAGAGTGCAAGTGGGGGAGGGGCAGAGAGAGAGGGAGACACAGATTCTGAAACAGGTTCCAGGTTCTGAGCTGTCAGTACAGAGCCCAACGCGGGGCTAGAACCCACGGACCGCAAGATCATGACCTGAGCTGAAGTTGGACGCTCAACCGACTGAGCCACCCAAGCGCCCCTCATTTATAATATTCTTAAAGCTAGCACTCAAATACTGTAAGGGGAATAGTTTATGAAGAGAAATGTTTCATTAACACATAGAACCATACTTTACCTATAGCTCATAGTAGCAATGTTGATTATCTGTCCCTTCAAGAGAAGTAATTCCTTAGATTGCTTTATACCCATGAATAAGGTACACACTCTGGTTATGGTTAAAGTATGAGCACTTATCCTTGCATAATTCGGAATACCACAATTCCAAACTATTTGAACACCCCTGGAAACCAAAAGCCTTTGTCTGCATTTCATGGAAACAGATCAAAATGATAAAGTTAACTCCAATCTCAATAAATGTTTTATCCTCAAATATTTCTTATTAATTAGTACAGTCCTCAGAAGTAAAATGAATAAAAAAGAGAGGTACAAAAGCACTGGTAATGATGTGTAATTATAATTGAAATGTATTGGAAGTTCTTGAGGAAAATTTACATTTTTCAAGTAAAAACTTATGGATGGTAGAGTCTTCACATAAATTTTTCTGACTGCTCAAAATACCTCAATATTCACATTTAGAAATTATTTGGCTACTTGTTGATTTTTAATCAGATAATAGTATTCTTTTCATAAATCAGTGTGCTTATCTTTAATTTTATACATACTTAAATACATTTGAAGAATGGAATTTATTTATCTTCAGTACTCATTAGCTTCAATAGAGTAATGTTCAGCTTACACTGGCATTTCTATTAATGGCATATATACTCACAACTTTATATAACACAGCAAGCACTTATAAATCAAGAATCTCTCTCTTACTTTCTAAAATTTTTTTTTTCAACTTTTATTTATTTTTGGGACAGAGAGAGACAGAGCATGAACGGGGGAGGGGCAGAGAGAGAGGGAGACACAGAATCGGAAACAGGCTCCAGGCTCTGAGCCATCAGCCCAGAGCCCGACGCGGGGCTCGAACTCCCGGACCGCGAGATCGTGACCTGGCTGAAGTCAGACGCTTAACCGACTGCGCCACCCAGGCGCCCCATACTTTCTAAGATATGTCTGTTAATTGTCCTTTTGGTATTTTGTTATTCAAATCATTAATTTTTGTAAAAGTGTCCATGAACAATAAGAACACTCAAAAATGAAAAGGTGTTTTTTTTTAAATACAGCCTTTAGTGAGATATTGATAAGATCATGTTCATTATCAATCTATGCATATATGTATTTTATAGATTCAATATAAGTAATGAATGTGAGGTCTACTTCAAGATGGTAGACCAAATATCCATACGTGATTCCATTCTTCATAACCCCATTGAAATGAGAGAAAATCAATTTAAATAAACATGTTTGTTTAAACAAAAGAACTGCCTAAACAAAGAGATGCTATTAAAAGAGTTGTATGTTATTTCTGGAAAGTAGAAACTGAAAACATTAGGGTAATGGATAAGTCCGAATGAAGAAACTTGTAACCAAAAAACAATAGAGTCCTTCTCTTAATAAGGGTTGTATACTTCTAAACAGAAACTAAAGAACAGAATTGGACTCAACTATTAGAAAAATCACAGGACTGCTTTTTTCATGGGTATTTCCAGAACATTAGAATGTGGCTTTCTAAATCCTTGCTAAAAGTTTGCAAATACTGACAAACATTGTCAAAATCAAATGTTTTGGAACTCTGCAAATAACCACAGCTTACAAAAATGTGAGGAGTTTTTTTTCAAGAAAATAGTTAAATCTTGGTAAGCATTTACATTTCTTATTACAATTCCCCACTCTCTAGCACTAAAGTATCCTTACAAAACAGCAACCTTGGGACAATTACAGCTGTGAAAATCAGGAGGCTAGCCACCACTGGGCTAGAAGATGGGCTTGGAGTCTCTCAAAAATATTCTCAGAGAAATGTCACTATATGACCTTGCTAGATTATTCCTAGAAAAGCTACATTTATGGAACTTGCCTTTATTTGACTTGACTCCAACCTTATTCAGTGAGGGTATGTGTCAAAAACAATCAGCAGTAAATGCTTTACATCATGGCTACTTGAGGTGGCTATATTATATAGTACAAACAAGAAGCTATCAAAAATCTTAAAAAGAAAATCTGGAGAATGCAATATCCATAGAGGGTTTTGTCCCTGGATTTCCAAGCTAGGAGTCTTATTGGTTCGAGCAACTTAAGAAAAACTATTAGCTGACCATTGAGCTAATTGAGCATAGATTTCTGTGCTCACCCATGACAAAGAACACAGACTTATGGAACTGGTCCAGGAAAGTCACTATGCATATCAATGCTGATGTCAAAAACATGAAAAAATCCTGGGGAGGGGGGAATCTGATTTCAAGTTGCATATTACATCATTTAAAATGACCAGTATGCTATAAAAAATATGTGAATGGAAATAAACAAAAATGTTTTGTTCATACACAAGAAGAAAATGATTCAAGAGAAACTGTATCTAGTGGGCCCAGATGTTTAAATTACTAGATAGAATTTTAAAGGAGCATTGTAAATATGTTCAAAGAACAAAAGGAAACTATATGTAAAGAATTAAAAGAAAATATGGCAATGGTGACTCACTAAATAGTGAATATCAAAAAAGAGAAAATTAAAAAAATGAAAAGTTTCTAGGATTGAAAAGTACAATACTGAAACAATAATAAAAAAAAAATTAGCAGCCTCAGCAGCAAATTCAAAGTAGAAAGGAGACATTTTTTAGACCTAACACAGACATCATCAAGCATAAGAACATTTGCTTAGCCCAGAAGAAGCCCAAAAGAACAGAAGACAGAGAAACGGGCATAAGGAATATTTGAAGAATTAATGGAACAAAAAAACTTAAGAAATTTGATTAAAAACCCATATATCCATATCAAGTGACTCAATAAGCTCTAAGTAGGTTATATTCAAGGAAATCTATCACTACATACATTATAGTCAAATTGCCAAAGGGGGAATTTTGGAGTAGCTGGAAAAAATGATTCATAATATACAATAAATAATCAATAAAAAATTGATTTCTTATTGGAAACTGAGGTTTCCAGGAAGATGAACTATTCAAAGAGGTGAAAGAAGCAAATTGTTGAAAAAATTCTATATCCTTCAAAAATGAATGATATAAAGAGTATTATAAGAGATTACTGTGATCAATTATGCACCAACAAATTTTATAGCCTAGAAGAAATTGAAAATTCATGGACACATATAACCACAAAGATTTAATCACAAAGAAATAAAAAATTAGAACAGACCAATTACTAGCAAAAAGATCAAATCAGTAATCAAAACCTCACAACAAAGAAAAGTCCAGCACAAGATGGCTTCACTGGTTAGTTCTACCAAACATTTAAAGAAAATTAATACCAATCATTCTCAAAATTTTTGAAAAAAAAGATGAAGAAACACTTTCAAACTTATTATACAAAGCCATAATTATGCTGATACCAAAACCAGACAAGGACTCCACAAAAAAATACAAACCAATATCCTTGATAAACATAGATGCAAAAATCCTCAATGAAATATAAGCAAACCAAATTCAACAACACATTAAAAATATCATATACCACAATTAAGTGAAATTTATTCCAAGGATGCAAGGACAGTTCAACATCTACAAGCCAATCAGTGTGATACATGACATCACAAAATGAAGAATAAAATCATACGATCATCTCAATAGATAAAAATAAAAACTTTTGACAAAACTCAACAGCCATTTATAGTTAAAACTCACAAGAAAGTGGTGACAGAGGGAATATTCTTCAATTTGATAAAAGCCATTTATGACAAGCCCACAGAAAACATCATACCCAGTGGTGAAAAGCTGAAAAGGACTTTCCTCTCAGATCAGAAACAAAACAAGGATGCCTACTCTTGCCACTTTTATTTAACATAGCATTAGAAGCCCTACCCAGAGCAATTAGGCAACCAATCAATGAATATAAAGGAATTAAAGATATCCTAATTGGAAAAGAAAAAGTAAAACTATTACTAGTTGCAGATGACATGTTATATATAGAAAACCCTAAAGACTCCAGCAAAAAAGTAATATAACTAATCAACAAATTCAGTAAATTGGCAAAATAAAATATCAATATACAAAAACTTTTGTTTCTATATACTAATAACAAACTATCAGAAAAATTAAGAAAACAATCCCAATTATAATTGAATTGAAAAGAAGAAAATAGGAATACATTTAACCAAGGAAGTGAAATAACTATACACTGAAAAACTGTAAAACATTAATGAAAGAAGTTTCAAAAGACACAAATAAGTGAAAAATATCCATGCTCATGGATTGGAAGAATTAATGCTATCTTAGATGCCCAAACTACCGCAAGCAATTTATAGATTTAATGCAATCTCTATTAAAATTCCAGGGGCATTTTTCAGAGAAACAGAGCAATCATGAAACTTATATGGAATCACAAAAATACCTGAATAGCCAAAGTGCTTGTGAGAAAGAAGAGAAAAGATGGGAGCATCATAGTCCCCAATTTCAAACTATATTACAAAGCTATAGTAATAAAAACAGCATGGTATCAGCATAAAAACAGACACAAAGATCAATGACATCAAAGAAGAAATAAGAGAGAGATTTGGAGGGAAGATGGCAGTGTAGGAGGACGCTGGGCTCACCTTGTCCTGCTGATTGCTTAGATTCCACCCACATCTGCCTAAATAACCCAGAAAACTTCCAGAAGACTAGCAGAATGGACTTTCCAGAGCCAAGCGCAGACAAGAGGCCCACGGAAGAGGGCAAGAAGGGCAGAGAGGCAGGGCACACTACATGGACTGGCTGGAGAGAGTCGGGGCGGTGGAGGGGCAGCCCGCCAAGCAAGGCAGAGCCCCCGAAGTCTGGCTTGCAAAAGTGGAGGGGCTGGACTGTGTGAGTTCTGACAGCCAGTGGGACTTAACATCTGGAAGGTTAAAAGTCAACAGCTATGCTCTCAGAGTGCGGGGAGGGCGAGAGGGCACTGTGAGGGAGAGTTGCTGAGCCCCACAAGACAGAGCTCAGCTGGGCAGGGATCAAAGGCGCTGGCAAGCTCCAACTCCCTCTCCCATCCCCTAGCCAAAATCCCAAAGGGTACCAGTTCCTGTCACCAAACTTGCTTGCACTGTGCAAACACCCAGTGCTGTGCTTCTGTGGATCCATCCCTCCAATGGGTCTGCCTCCCTCCCGGTGCTACAGGGCCCCTCCCACAGGGGACCACTGATGGCAAAGGGAGCTAAGCCTACCCCTCCTGCCCCTGTGCACCTTGTGGATCCATCCTGGCTAACACGCCAGATCCCATTGAAGCAGCACCACAAGCCTGGCAGTGTGAAAGTAGCTCAGACAGGGGCCACACCACTCCACAGTGAGTCCTACCCCTGGGAGAGGAGAAGATAAAGTACACACCAGTATGACTGTGGCCGCAGCCGTGGGCTGGGGGCAGACATCAGGTCTGACTGCAGCCCTGCCCACCAATACAAGTTACTCTGGACAGTACAAGGGAAGTGCCCTGCAGCTGTGAGCCACCGAAGAGACTACCCAAGATGACAGAATGGAAGAACTCTCTTCAATAGAAACTCCAGGAAGTAGCAACAGCTAATGAATTGATCAAAAACGATTTAAGCAATATAATGGAACAAGAATTTAGAATAATAGTCATAAAATTAATCGCTAGGTTTGAAAAAAGCATAGAGGACATCAGAGAATCTATTGCTACAAAAGATCAAGGGACTAAGAAATAGTCATGAGAAGCTAAAAAATGCTATAAATGAGGTGCAAAATAAAATGGAGGTGGCCATAGCACAGATTGAAGAGGCAGAGGAGAGAATAGGTGAATTAAAAGATAAAATTATGGAAAAAGAGGAAGCTGAGAAAAAGAGAGATAAAAAAATCCAGGAGTGTGAGGGGAGAACTAGAGAACTAAGTGATGCAATCAAACGGAACAACATCCATTTCATAGGAATTCCATAAGAAGAAGAGAGAGGGAAAGGGGCTGAAGGTGTACTTGAACAAATCATAGCTGAGAGCTTCCCTGATGTGGGGAAGGAAAAAGGCATTAAAATCCAAGAGGCACAGAGAACTCCCTTCAGATGTAACTTGAATCAATCTTCTGCATGACATATCATAGTGAAACTGGCAAAATACAAGGCTAAAGAGAAAACTCTGAAAGCAGCTAGGGATAACCAGGCTGTAACTTACAAAGGGAGTCTTACATAAGACTAGTGGCAGACCTATCTACTGAAACTTGGCAGGCCAGAGAGGAATGGCAGAAAATCTTCAATGTGATGAACAGAAAAAAAAAATGCAGCCGAGAATCCTTTATCCAGCAAGTCTGTCATTCAGAATAGAAGGAGAGATAAAGGTTTCCCCAAACAAACAAAAACCGAAGGAATTCATCACCACTAAGCCAGCCCTACAAGAGATCCTAAGGGGGATTCTGTGAGTGAAATGTTGCAAGGACCACAAAGTACCAGAGACATCACTACAAGCATGAAACCTACAGACACCACAATGACTCTAAACCAATATCTTTCAATAATAACTCTGAATGTAAATGGACTAAACACTCCAATCAAAAGACATAGGGTCAGACTCTTAACTAAGTTATCAAGGTACCCCTATTTTTTTTCAAGAACAAATAAAGTGACAGATGTAAATGCTCTTCTCAGTAACCATATAAAATACAAATAGATTAAAAATTGTAATAAAAAGTCAGAGATTGGCAGCATATATTTAAAAAATAAAACAAAATAGGGGCACCTCTATGGCTCAGTTGGCTGAGCATCCAACTTTGGTTCATGTCATGATCTCATCGTTTGTGGGTTCCAGCCCCAAGTTGGGCTCTGTGCTAACAGCTCAGACCCTGGAGCCTGCTTCGGATCCTGTGTCTCCTCCTGTCTCTGTGCTCCCTCCCCTCCTGCCATGCTCATTCTCTGTCTCTCAAAAATAAATAAATGTTAAAATTTTTTTAATAAAACAAAATATTATTCAATTATTTGATATCTACAATATATATACTTTATAGGTTCAAACATACATTCACAGGTGAAAATATAAAAATAATATTTGGTACACAAACAATAACCAAAAGAGAGCTGGGTAGCCTACATTATTACCAGAAATAAATAGACTTCAAGACAAAAATAATTTTAATGACAGAAGGAGATTTTATAATGATAAAACAGTTAAACCATCAGAAAATGTTTATAATTACAAAAAATATGTTCACCTAACAATATAGTCCCCAAATAAATAAGGCAAAGTATGAGTGAACAGAAAAGAGTAACAGACAATTCAATGACACTTAAAATATTATCCCACTTAAAACATTGGTAGAAAACTAAGCAGAATACCAACCAAAAAAGTAGGAGACTTGAGTAACACTACAAACCTAATCATAACTAACAAATATGCAATGTTCCTCAGATAAACAGGATGACACATGTTTTTCTGAAGTGCACATTTAACATTCTTAAGGATAAACTTCATGCTAAATTATAAAACAAGATTCAACATACTTAAAAGATTGAAATAATAAAAATATGTTCTCTTACTACAATGGAATTAAAGTTAGAAACCAAAGAGACATTAGGAGAATTTTTTTAATTTTTAAAAATAGAACTACCCTACAATCCAGCAATTACACCACTAGGTGTTTATTCAAGGAATACAAAAATACTAATTTGAAGGGACACATGCATCCTGATGTTTACAGCAGCATTATCTCCAACAGCCAAATTATGGAAAAAGCCCAAGTGTCCATCTACTAATGAATACATAAGATGTGGATGTACAACTATATAAAATGGAATATTTCTCAGTCATCAAAAAGAATGAAATCTTGCCATTTGCAGAGATGTGGATGAAGCTAGAGTGTATTATGCTAAATGAAATCAGTCAGAGAAAAACAAATACCATATGATTTTTCTCGTATGTGGAATTTAAGAAACAAGCCAAACAAACATAGGGAAAAAAGAGAGAGACATACCAAGTAGCAGACTCTTAACTATAGAGAAACAACTAATGGTTACCAGGGGGGAGGTGGGTGAGGAAATGGGTAAAATAGGTGATGGGGATTAAGGGTGCACTTGTGATGAGCACTGGGTACTGTATGCAAGTTCTGAATCACTATGTTATACACCTGAAACTAATATCACAATGGGTGTTAACTAACTGGAAGTTAAATAAAAACTTAAAAATATATAAATTAGGAGAACTCCCAAATATCCTGAAGTGAAACATATTCCTAGAAAACCAATAGAATAAGAAAGAAATCAAAGGGAACTTACAAAACATGTTAAGGTGAGTGAAAACAACATACTGAATCTAATGAGATGCTTCTAATAGAGTGCTTAGGGGAAATATGTAATTATAAATACTTATATTTAAAAATAAGAAAGATCTCAAATCAATAACCTGACTTTCCACCTTAAGGAATTAAAAATGATCAAAGTAGTGCAAGGGAAGGAGAAATAAAAGAAATGATATGGATTAGATTATAAGTAAGTGAAATAGGGAATATAACACCATTGGGGGAAAGTAATAAAACAAAAAGTTGGCTTTGAAAAAAAGTTGGAAAGTGATAGATCATAGAAAAAGGAGAGAAAACAAATTATTGCAGTCAGGAATAAAAGAAAACACATAAAAATGACTTAACAGAAATTAAAACAATACTAAGAGAATACTATTAACATCCATGTGCAATCAGTTAGGTGAATTAAATATATTCCTAGAAAGACACAAACTAGAAAAACTGACTCAAAAAAAAAAGACAATCAGAATAGACCTATAACAGAATATTTGTAATTTGTAACAAAAAAAAAAAACCATTTTACTAAGAAAAACCCAGGCCCAGATGGTTTCAATGGTGAATTCTAAAAAATATTAAAGGAGGAATTAATACCAATTCTTCACCAACTCCTTCATAAAAAACTAGAAGAAGGAATACTTCACAGCCTACTCTATGAGGATGGTATTGCCCTAACACAAAACAAGACAAAGACATCACAAGAAGACAACCACAGACCAATAGTTCTTTGACCATAGAATAAAAAATCTTCAATAAAATTCTAGCAAACCCAATGCAGAACTGTAATAAATGCTACTTGATTACCATGTAGATTTATTCCAGGAATGAAGGTTGGTTTAGCATTTGAAAATCAATTAAGGCAATGCAACATATTTTGCAACAAATAAAATAAAAATTATTTGATAATCTCAATGACATATAAATATTTGACAAAATCCATTTGTGATTGAAAAAAGAAAGTTAACAAATTGAGATAGAAACTTCCTCAGGCTGATAAAGTGCATCTAATTAAAATCCTCAACTAAAATATAGGTATGAAATGGTGAAAAATAGAACACTTTTTCCTATATCAAGTAAAAAGTCAAGACATCCACTCTTGCAACTTCTATTCAAAATTTTACTGAAGATAGAAGCCAGAGCAATTAGGTGAGAAAAATAAACATTTCTAAGAAATAGGTATAACTATCTCTGTTTATAGATGGCATAATCATTAATATACAAAATATGAAATCTGAAGAAATCCACAATAAAATTATTAGGAATAATAAACAATTCCAGTAAGTCTACAGTACGTAAGATCAATATAAATAATTCAATTGTATTTTATACCCTATCAACAAACAATTCAAAAGTGAAATTAAGAAATCACCTATTTACAATAGCATCAGAAATAATAAAATACCTGAGAACAAATTTAATAAACAAAAGTATAAAGAGTGTACATAAATCTATAAAATATTGTTGAAAGATATTAAATAAAATCTAAATAAATGGAAAAACATCCCATAAGCATAAATTGTATGACTTAATATTGTTAAGATAGCAATGTATCCATAACTAGATTCAATGCATTTTATAAGAATCTCAGCTGGGTCTTTTGCCATAATAAAACACACGCGCACACACACACACACACACACACACACACACCTATTTCTAAAATTCTAATGGCATTATTAGGGACTCAAAAAAGCTAAAAACAACATTGAAAAGGAAGAATAAAGTTGGAAGACATGATTCCCAATTTCAAAACTTCCTACAAATTTACAGTAATCAGTAAAGTGTTGTACTGATTTAACGATAGATAGTGAGATATAACTGAAAGCCTAATAAACCCCTCATATGCCATCAATTAATTCTGACAAAGATGCTAAGACTAATGAGTGGAGAAAGAATAGTCATTTTGACCAGTTATTCTGGGACACTTATTTTCAAAGGCAAAATAATTAATCTGGACCCCTACTTCACATCACACACAAAAAGTTAACTTAAAATTGATCATAGACCCAAATGTAAGAGCAAAAACTTTATGCTCTTAGAAGAGATCATAGGGGTAAATCTTTGTGACTTTGGATTTAGCACTGATTTATTAGGTATGACACCAAAAGAACTCGTAACCATTGAAAAATTTAGATTTCATTAAAATTGAAGACTTTTGTACTGTGAAGGACTCCATCATGAGACAGAATCAACATAAACAACTTACATCATTGGAGAAAATACTTTCATATCATTTATCTGATGAGGGTCTAGTTTCCAGAATATATCATCTTATTAAACAAAAAGACAAAGGCTCATTTTTTAATGGGCAAAGGGATTTAAATATATTTTTCCAAAGAATATACACAAGTGGTCAACAAGCACATGAAAAGATGAACAACATCCTTAGTCACTAGTGAAATGTAAGTAAACAGAGTAATGAGATGCCACTTTATATCCACTAGGATGGCTATAATCAAAAAGACATATAAACCAAGTGTTGGTGACAATGTGGAGAAACTAGAACCCATAACACTCACCACTGGCGGGTATATAGAACAGTAAAACTACATTGGTAAACAGTTTGGAAGTATATCAGAATGTTAAGCATAGAGGTACCATATGTCCAAGCAATTCTACTTCTGGGTATATACTCAATAGAAATGGAAACATGCATATGAAAAATCAATTCATAGTTAATAAAAATGCAACAATCCAAATGTCCATCAACTGATGAATGGATAAACAAAATGTGCATTTTTTGCAATAGAATATTATTTAGCAGTAAAAAAAAAAAGAATTACTGATAATATGCTACAACATAGATGGATCAAAAACATCATGCTAAGTGAAAGAAAATTCACAAAAGACCATAAATTTCATTATTCCATTGATAGCAGGTGTCCAAAATAGGCAAATTTATAGTGTTAAATTAATTAAACAAGGAGCCTATTAGACTGGGGTGGCCTTAATGCTTTGGTAGCCCAAAATTCCTAATTTAGCCAGACTAAATGAACTCACATCCAAGAAAATGAAAATTAAGAACAACCAATCACAGACAGCCAACTTGCTATATAAATAAAGCACCTGTTTGAACTATAGCAATTAAATAGTTTTGTTTGTTTTGCTTCTGTATCTTCTCTACAAAAACTTCTACCTCCTGTAGGTGGAGTGCTCATAATTGTGGGTTTGCTGCTGCCCAATTCTAACTGATGTATGCTCAAACTCTTGAAAACTTTCATGAACCTAGTTCGTCTTTTACTAATAGAGACAGGAAGTGTATTGGTGGTAGCCCAGGTCTGAAAGGGAGAGTTTAGAGGAATATGAGGAGGGCCTTTTACTTATTAATGGGGTGTTTTGGAGGTATGAAGATACTTTAAAATCGGATTATTGATAATAGCTGCACAACTCTGAATATACAAAAAATAAAACCCCACTGGATTATAAGAAAAAATTCAACATTTGTGCCTTTTAATGTATGTAAATGTTCTCAAGACCCTTTTAATATGTCATAATAATAAAGGAGGGAGGTATGGAGTGGATGAAAGTATAGATGAAACATCATAATGTTAAATAGCATTACTATGTGTTAATAGCCCTGATGTGGCATAAAGTATATCAACTCTTCAAAAAAATTGCTTTGGGAATTATCATTATGATAATCAGAGAAACTACTGTCTGTGGAATAGCTAGGCAGATTTTCCCTGTAAATATTCAGAGCAGGTACTTAGATGTTTGCCTTCATAATAGAGCCCAAGAACCGCAAAGTGTAACACTTTCCTAGAGAGAGCTCTCTTAGGGAGATTGGGTGATGAGATCAAACACTGAGGCAGATCCCAGTCAAAATAATTCAAACCATCTTATTGGGTATAATGAAAGAATCTGTACATAATAAAAAAAAAACTAATTTTAGTGACAAAATAGAGAAAAAACACCTCCAAATTAGAGCTTTTCATAGTCATAATGAACATATGTTACCTCATTTAATGAAGATATTAATGAACATATAATGGCCTTATATACAGCAAGAACATTATAAGTATTATCCATTATTATTAATAATAATATCAGCTACCTTTGAATAATTACTCATTCCCATTAATAAATATGGATTACCAGTTAAGGGTTAACGGATATTTATGATAAATAAAGAACATAAAATAAAAGGATCAAGATAAAAAAGCAAAATAACTAGTCTAGTTATAATGCATACAAAATCAGGACCAAGAAAATACCTTAAAAAATAATTTAGTATTCCTAGAAATTTTTAGGAAAGAAAGGAAAAAACAGAAAAAGTCCATAATGAATAAGAAAAATCAAGAATAAGAAAGCTTATGGAGTTAAAATATAATTTCTGATATTTTTTATCAATTGAGTACCATGTAATAAAATACAAATACATGAATGTTGACTATATAATACAAAATATATAAGGAAGTGAGCCAAAGTATAAAGTGCAAAATATAGAGGAAAAATATCACAATAAAATGTTGCATAACATTGACGATTCAGAAAATTAAACGTTTGTCTAATTAGAATTCTGGAAGATGAGAACAATTCCAGAAGAAAATCAATAAAAAAGTAGTAAATGACTTTACAATTCATATGTAAAATAAAATATACAAAAATATCCAAGAACACTTAAAAAAAATAAAACTCTGAATAAGAGAAAATAAACATGCCCTACCAGTTGTCACAGCATGGGAAAGTTACAGTAATTAAAAATGTGTGCTTTTGGTTTAAGGATAGCAAAATGCATTAATGGGACAGATTAGGTCTAGATATAAAATAATGTATAAATGATAAAGTAACATATGGTAAAGATGATATTAAATTAGTGATTGTATGATAATTGGCTACACATATATATATATATTAAAAAAATGCAGAGCTTGACTCTATAACAAACATATGCCCAAGCATATGCATAAAAACTATGGTGGATTTAAAATTTAAACACTTTCAAAAACTATATACTATTGGAAGAAAATATAGAATATTAAAAAATACTTTATGGCTATAAACTTATTAAGTATGTTGTAATCCAAAAGCTATATAGGTGAATATTGTTATATATTACTAAATAAATATTTAAAATGGTTCATAGCAAAAGACACTAGAATTAAAATTGAAGGCAAGGAGAGGGGGAAGAAGGAGGGAAAGAAGGAAGGGAGAGACCAGGCTTTGAGGAGGAGGGAGAGCTTTAGCAGCAGCAAAACAGAGGAGCAGTTGCTAGATTTATTTAGTGCCTATTAAGGGGGGCCAAGCATTATGACAGATTCTTGATGTACAACATCGCTAATTCTAAAAATAAAAAAGAAATTGGTATCATAGTAGATATTATTAGCTGCATTTGAAAGAGAAGGGAAACAAAAACTTTGAGGAAACTATGTGGTATAAATGAAGGAGTATCGCAAAAAAACAAAAAAGTGAATTCACTTGAGACAAATACATATAATCATGGGCACATTAATATATATATATATATATATATATATATATATACACACACACACATTATTTGATAATCACCTTTCCAGATGGGTAAAACATTCAGTATGATAGCAAATGTCCACTGCCTTACATATTCTTATCACCAAATACCCATCAGCAGGTAATCAATTAACAGGTTAGTGGCACAGGCAAGATTCAATATCGATGTACCTGTATTCTGAATAAATTCCTACTTTAACAATTTTATTATTATTATTATTATTACTTTGTTTGCCACAAATTTTTAGAACATTATGCAGATTTTTTTCCAGTTAAATCGTAGATTTCAAGAATTTTCAGCCATACTCCCCATGTAAGCATTCGTGTATAAGTGCCATGCACACACACGCACACACACACAAATACACAGAGGTTCTTCATTCTGAAAAAAGTGTCGAAAGTACATAATTATTTTAAATAAATATAAATATATTTTATATAAATAAAAAGTATCAAAAGTATGTATTTTATATAAATATAAATGTTTTATATTTATATAAACATATTTTATATAAATAAAGGAGCACAAAAAAAAAATCAAAGCATTTTCAGATCCATAGATGTGGATAATTGATTTTATGATGGCCACCAATAACTCATGCCTTCTGCTACCTATACCCTTGGGTAGTCCTCTTCCATATTGACCCTGGACTTGCATATGGGACTTAATTTGGTCAATGTGACATCAGTAAATGTAAGGCAAACAGAGATGTGATGAGGTCTTTGTAGACTGGTGGCTTATCACTTGAAGTCCTGAGAAAAAACATAGGTTAAAAATTTTGGGAAGAAAGGTCTTCTCATCTTAGCCATTTTAATTAAGTGCCCAGCTGAAGCAGTAGGGAAATACCGTTGCACAGTGAACCCAAGGACGACCTGCAGGGGAACCACTTGGTCAACCAATAGAATTGCGAGAAATCATACACTGCTCTTGTTTTCAGTCATTAACTTTAGGATGATTTGTTATACAGCAACAGATAATTGAGGCACTTATTATCTGCTTTGTACTCTGTTACGAGTTGGGAAATGTTGGCTAAGGCCCTTAAAATCTGAAAATTTTACTCATCAATAAAATCAGGATAATAATTACAACCAACATTTGTATAGAGGTGACTATTTCATTCTCATCTCATTTAATCCTTATGGCATCTCTATGACCAATGCAGTTATTGTCTCTATCTCAGAAGAGGAACTGGATGAGAGGTAAATAAATGTGTCCAAGGTTACACATCTATTAAAAAGTAGATTTAGGGCACCTGGGCAACTCAGTTAGTTGAGCATCCGACTCTTGGTTTCAGCTCAAGTCATGATCTCACAGTTTCATGAGCTAGAGCCTGCATTGGGCTCTGTGCTGACAGCGCGGAGCCTGCTTGGGATTTTCTCTCCTCGTCTCTCTCTGCCCCTGCCCCACTTCTACTGTCTCGGTCTGTCTCAAAATAAATAAATGAACTTAAAAAAAAAAAGTAGCTCTAGAGTCTGTGCTTTCAGGGTTTATTTGATACAGTCAAGTTTGTGCTAATTTTTAGATAAGAAATGCACTCTCTGTCCCTCTCCCTCTTCCTCTTTCCCCTCCTTCTCCCCCCTTTCTTTTTTAACAAGCATCTGCTCATCAGTTTTAATATCTATCAATCAAATTTTAAGTGTGACCAACCGTTCTTTTTGCTCAGTTGTGGAATTTGTCTCTCTAGCCATCTACATTTCTGTGGTTTTGCTAAAGGAAACTTTCTCTCCTATAAAATCCTACATTGCTCTATTGTACTCTGGAGAGCAGTCCATCTGCTTCTGCTGGTTTATACATAACAAGCTCTGCTCAGGAACCTAAAAGGACATAAATCTAGAACTACGGATCCATGCTTGTCAGTGCCATATAATACAGCTCCTGTTCAGTAATTATGTATGATAAACATCCTGATTATAATACATCTCATCCACTAAGGTGGTCTGCTAACACACACATAATATGGTTTACTGACATAACTAGGCTATACACAGCTTTTTAATGTGCTATTTCCTGAACAGAGAGACTTCTTTTAATCTTTTTCAAGACTGTTCAAATGATGGTGCCTTGCATACTGAATGCACCATTTACATTCAATTAAAATTTGAGGCCTCAACCTCTCCAAACTAATTTGCTCCAAATAAGTTTGCTTTCATTTCAGTGGTCCATTAAGAGACAATATTTTTCAGGTTTTACAGATTTATTATTAACAAATTATGAAAATTATACTTCTAAATAATTTTATTCCTAGATTTTCTCTAAGCAGTCTTTACCCACATGTTCTACTAAGCAATATTTGTTTATTAGAGTATGCTAAATCAGACTTCATAAAAGTGAACAAAATGAATTCACATCCAATGTAAGTGAATATAGTGTTGGTTATTTGTGCCATAGTAAAAAGACTTGGTAAGTCTTGGTAAGATTTAGTAAGACAAGGTAAGGACCTACTCACTCCAGGTATTTGACAAGTTAGAAAATATTTATTTTCAAATATGTCATAGAAAATTGATGAGCTATGATGATACATGGTTGTATGAAATTTAGGAAATAGGAATAAAGCACCTCTTCCTTGTATTGACTTAAAAAAATAGGGTGCCTCGGTGGCTTAGTCGGTTAAGTATCTGACTTTGGCTCAGGTCATGATCTCACAGTTCATGGTTCAAGCCCTGTGTCAGGCCCTGTGCTGACAGCTCAGAGCCTGGATCCCGCTTTGGATACTGTGTCTCCCTTTCTCTCTTTGCCCTTCCCACACTCATGCTTTGTCTTTCTGTCTCTCCAGAATGAGTAAATGTTATAAAAAAATTTTTTTAAAAAGAAGTTAGATCCAAGAAAGTGATCTGTATATACACTTTTAAAAGTATTTGGATCCCAGGAACATACAGCCTTTAAGATGCTGCAGTATCTAGTTATGACAGCTAGAACATCTGGATTTTTAATAAAAAAATGCCAGAAAATCTTTTAATTTTGAGCAATATATTTGAACTTGAAATGAATAATAGCTTCTACTGGGAAAATGGAAAACTCAAGTCTATGTAATGAGATTTTAGCAAATATTACATGCAAGATCTTGTCCTTCCTCTTCCTGTTCTCTTTTTCTCTCGAGGAGATAATTCCATATGCATGCAAAAGAAACCTGACATGTTTCCTTAGAGGATTTCTGGAGAATTTGCATTCTGATTTGCTCTTCTTTTGCCAAGAAAGACTTACCACATCCACTTGTAGTCTACATAAGGTTCCTAACATCAGAGGAAGGAAAGAAAGATAAACTAGAAAAATAAATATGGTCCTGAAATAATATTTACATGACCCTGTTTTCCTGCTCTACCATTAAAAACGTTTCCTTACAAATATGTCTTAAGATATGTCTAATTTCTAACTATGAACCTACTCTTTAACATATCCAAATTAATATTATCCAAATAACTATCCTTTTACTTTTGTACATGCTTCAAGAACATTTAAGAGTCATTCTATAAGCTCTATGCATTTATTACCATTACATTATAAAAACTACACTTTTAGGGGTACCTGAGTGGGTTAAATTGGTTGAACGTCTCATTCTTAATTTTGGCTCAGGTCATGATCCCAGGCTCATGGGATTGAGCCCCACATCAGGTTCCATGCTGAGCATGGTGCCTGCTTATGAGTCTCTCTCTCTCTGCCTCTCTTCCTAGTGCTCTCACTCTAAAATTTAAAAAAATACACTTTTAAGTACAGTTTTAAAATTTTTTAAAGAAATTTTTTTTTAATTTTTTTTTCAACGTTTATTTATTTTTAAGACAGAGAGAGACAGCATGAACGGGGGAGGGGCAGAGAGATAGGGAGACACAGAATCGGAAACAGGCTCCAGGCTCTGAGCCATCAGCCCAGAGCCTGACGCGGGGCGCGAACTCACGGACTGCGAGATCGTGACCTGGCTGAAGTCGGACGCTTAACCGACTGCGCCACCCAGGCGCACCTAAAGAAATTTTTTTTTGATAAATAATCTTACCTACATTTTTGTTAACAAATATTTGTTCATCATTATACACTAAGAGCAAGTTAAATAAATGAGCATATAAATTATATGCATAAATGAATATATAAATAAATATATAAATGTATCTACGTACGTGTGTGTGTGTGTGTGTGTGTACTCTTTAATGTGCCTTTGTTTGAGAGTATATTATAAAATCAGGGGCTCCTGGGTGGCTCAGTTGGTTGGGCATCTGACACTTGATGTCAGCTCATGTCATGATGTCACAGTTCATGAGACTGAGCCCCACATTGGGCTCCACACTGAGAGTGAAGTCAGCTTGAGACTCTCTCTTTCTCTCTGCCCCTCCCCTGCTTACTGCTCTCTGTCTCTCTCAAAATAAGTAAATAAACATTTAAAAAATAGCATCTAATAAGATCAATGTAGAAAAAAAACATCTATTGTTGGCTAATGTTTCAAAGAAAGAAGTAATCTTTAGATATCTTTTACAATAATTATTTCACATTTCCTATGGAGAATTGGTAGAAAAGTGCACACATTCATATACTTTTTTTTTCCATTGATCATTCTCCATTTTTACAATTTTTAGAGGTTTGAACTATATGCTAGCTTATCCTCTATAATTTCTGCTTTAACATAATCCTTACTTGTATTCCTTTTCATCCATTTGTTTATTCACTCATCTTTTCAAAAGGCTCTGAAAACACCATACATACTTCTATCCATTTGCTCCATAATAGAGACTCTATATAGTTAATCATTGTCAAACCCTGCTTACTTCTCCTACCAGGAGATTGTAGGTTGAGTAAACTTGTTGGCAAAGATGAAGAGACTGAAAGTGAGACTATTGTAGGAAATCTCAAGGTACCTTCAGGTGAAGGATGGAAGTTAAACATCTTCTTAATCTTTGCCATACAATGTCTGGCCTCTTGCCTCAAATCTATAAATGTGCTCCTCCCTATATGCATGCAACATTTATGTATATCTGATAACCCAGGGAAAACAATTCTAGAGTATCTTATTTGACTCATATTTGAATTTTTCACAAATTATGTTTTAAGTATTCTTTTTCATGGGTTTAGTTAATGTTAATACTTCTTACTGAAATATTCATGATTGAAAACAATGATTGGTAAACAAACTTTTGGAAATACACCTAAATAAAAAGCTTTTGTGCAGCAAAAGAAACTATCAACAGAATGGGAGAAGATATTTGCAAATTATAAATATATTAAGGAATCATTATCCAAAATATAAAAAGTACCTATACTACTTAACACCAAAAAATACAAATAATCTAATTAAAAAATGGGAAGACATGAACAGACATTTCTGCAAAGAAGACATACAGATGGCAAACAGACACATGAAAAGATGTTCATCATTACTTACCACTAGGGAAATGTAAATCAAAACCAGAATGAGATATCACCTCAAACCTGTCAGAATGAGAAAAATTAAAAACTCAGGAAACAAGTGTTGGTTAGGATGTGGAGAAAAAGGAACATTCTTGCACTGTTAGTAGGAAGGCAAACTAGTGTAGCCACTATAGAAGACAGTATAGATGTTTCTCCAAAAATTAATAATACAAGTACCCTATAATCCAGTAATCGCACCTTGAATATTTACCCAAAGGATGCAAAAATACGGATTCAAAGAGAAACATGTACCCTGATGTTTACAGCAACATTATCTATAGTAGCCAAATTGTGGAAAGAAAACAAATGTCCATTGACTGATGAATAAAGAAGTGTGTGTGTGTGTGTATGTCTATGTATGTGTGTATATATATGTATATGTATATATATGTGTGTGTATATATATGTGTATATGTATACACACATACATATATACATGCAATAGAATATTATTCAGCCATCAAAAAGAATGAAATCTTGCCATTTGCAGTGCCATGGGTGGAGCTAGAGTATATAATGCTAAGCAACATAAGTCAGAGAAAGACATATACCATATGATTTCACTTATGTGGGATTTAAGAAACAAACGGATGAACATGGGTGGGGGGAAGAGAGAGGCAAACCACAAAACAGACTCTTAACTGTAGAGAACAAAGTGAGGATTGGTGGGTAGAAGGATGGGATAAATAGGTGATGGGTATTAAGGAGGGCATTTGTGATGAACACTGGGTGTTATATTTAAGTCATGGATCTCTATATTCTACTCCCAAAACTAATATTACAGTATATGTTGACTAACTAGAATTAAACTAAAAACTGAAAATAAAAAATTATATATATATAAAAAAATTTAATGTTTTTAAGAAACTGTTTAAAAAAGAGTGCATTTATCATGAGAACTGATTAATCTATAGAATTGTTGAATCTCTGTATTATGTATCTGAAACTAATATACTATATATTAACTGTATTGCAATTAAAATTTTCAAAAAATGACTACATAAAATCATGAATAAGACTCTTTCAGGAAATTTAAGAGGAATGTCCCCCCAACCCATTTAGTTTACAAGCCTTATATGCCTTTTCTTATAATTCCAATCCACTTGTCCATTTCTAATCCTATTTCAATATGGATATTTTATTAGGATTGTCTTCCAGAAAATCCCATTTCTATAATTTAATTAGCTATAATCTATATTTAACTAAGCTACATGATTTCTGGCCACTATAAATTGTCAATAATTCACCACAGGAAATTTCCTGATGGCATGTATAAATCACAAAATTTTGATAGTAATGTTAATGTTCTCCATTGATAGCTTTCCACTGTGTTTCACTTATTTTTATTTTACCTCTCTCTGTTACTTACTTTCACTTATTATTGTCCTTCCTCCTACTAGAACCTGAACAATCTTTGACTTTTCCTATTTTCTCTGAATCAACGTCCCTGTTCAACATGGTTATCATCTTAATTCATTTTGATTTGTTTTATACATAGAAATCCATGAAAGAATATGTCAACTAATCTCTTGCTAGCATTTCAAATATTTTTCATCCATGACAATCTCCCTTCCTGATTCATAATTTTAATAATATAAAAAATAAAATCATCATCATAATAATAAACCAGAAAAACCTTTGCTTTTTCTCTGATATTGCCTGGAACTGGCAAAGAAAGTCATTGAAGTCGTTTCTTGTGGGGAGGGGCCAAGATAATGGAGCAGCATGGAAGTTCACAGCTTCTCTTGTTCCTGAAATGCAGCTAGATCAGCACCAAACCATTTTACACACCTAGAAATTTGAATGAGGACTAACACAACAATCTGCATAACTAGTGAAGAAGTAAACTGGGGGAGAGGAAAGCTGCAGAGAGTAGAGGGATGTTTTTGCAGAGAAAGGACAGAGAAAAGAGGGTGAGTATAGGAAAAGCACTCCCTGCAAAGTAGCTGGAGAGAAAGCGAAATAGTGGAAACACCCATAAGGAACTGAACAAGAAAGGGAGAAAGGAAAAAGTAGAGGGTTTCAATACCATTAGGACTATATAAACGGGAGAGCAATCAGAAATTCTGCAGCTCTGGTGGTGCTCTCATGGGAAGGGTGAATCCCCAGGAACAGGCAGCAAGGTCCAATGGGTCTGCAGGCCACACGAGGAGAAGCAGCTCCCCTGCTAGAAGGACATTTGGTAGAGGCCATATGGCCTCCTCACAGGCAAAGGTCCCAGAAGATCCCAGAGAACAGCCATGTTTGCTGGCATTGGAACAAAGATGCCAAGATGCCGTGAAACCTGGCGCTGGCTGTGTGTTGTGTTTTGCCAGAATCTCTGAACCTCTGCTGCTGTGTGATCACGTGAACTTTTTCTGGGGCAAGCAGGCACTCAATTACAATCTCTGAACCTCTACAACAACGCAACCACATGAACATTCCTCCAGCAAGATGGCACCCAGCCATTGCCCAGTGAGACCCTCCCCCAGAGGGTCAGAGTAGGTCCAAACTGTAGGGCTCTCAGAAGTGAGGGGTTTGGAAACACAGCCCCATATGAGATATAATTCAAGAAAGAGGTGCTGCCTTGCAGACAGGTGGCTTGGGTGCAGGCAGTATAGAAGTAGGGAGTGGACAGAAGCTGGTGACAAAGGAGGGGTGCTTGACTGTTGGTCAGTGAGAGCACAGAGTTCTGGTGCCAGAGACTGGGATGCCATTTTCACCTCTCCTACTCATCAATCCACCTCAGTAAGCTAAGCAGCACCACCTAGTGGAGAACGGAGCCATTACACCAAGCCCTGTCTAATTGTGCCAACCAAGCACTGGCCCTAGAGGACCACCAGAAGTCTTTCTGTGATATAGAAGGCAAAATTATGGAGAATAATCATGCAGAAAAAAGAGGGAATCTAAGGCAAAAGAATACAATACAAGAATTTGAGAACTCAGTGAGTCTTTAAAAAGGAATAACATCGGGGCGCCTGGGTGGCTCAGTTGGTTGAGCGTACGACTTCGGCTCAGGTCATGATCTCACGGTTCGTGGGTTCGAGCCCCACATCGGGCTCTGTGCTGACAGCTCAGAGCCGGGAGCCTGCTTCCGATTCTGTGTCTCCCTCTCTCTCTGCCCCTCCCCCACTCACACTCTGTCTCTCTCTCTTTCAAAAATAAATAAACATTAAAAAAAATTAAAAAAAAATAAAAAGGAATAACATCCGAATCATATCTTTTGGGATAAAGAGAGAGAAAAGGGGGTAGAAGTTTTAAGTGAGTAAATCATAGTGGGAAAATTTCCTAACTTGAAGGAAAATACAGACATCAAAATCCAGGAACCACAGAGGACTCCCAGTAGAGTCAACAAAACCTTACCATCAACAAGGCATATCATAGTCAAATTCACAAAATACACAGATAAGGAAAGAATTATGAAAGCAGCCAGTGGGGGTGGGGGGCAGGCCTTAACCTACAAGGGAAGACAGATCAGGTTTGCAGCAAACCTATCCACAGAAAGTTGGCAGGCCAGAAAGGAGTGGCAGGATATATTCATCATGCTGAATTGGAAAAATATCCAGTTAATAATTCTTTATCCAGCAAGATTGCCATTCAAAGTATAAGGAACAATAAAGAATTTCCCAGAGAAACAAAAACTAAAGGGGTTTGTGACCACTAAACCAGCCCTGCAAGAAATTTTAAGGGGGACTCTCTGAGGGGAGAGAAGATGAAACAAAGCAAAAAAAAAAAAAAAAAAAAAAAAAAAAAGACCAAAAACAACATAGGAAGGACCAGAGACACCAGAAACTCCAACTCTACAGACAACACACTGGCATTAGATTCATATCTTTCAGTACTCACTCTAAGTGTCAATGGACTAAACACTCCAATCAAAAGACATATGATATTAGAATGGATAAGAAAACAAGATGCATCTATCTGCTGTTTACAAGAGACTCATTTTAGACCTATAGTCACCTTCAGATTGAAAGTAAGGGGATGGAAAACCATCTATCATGCTAATGGTCACCAAAAGAAAGCTGGAGTAGCCATACTTACATCAGACAATCTAGATTTTAATATAAAGACTCTAACAAGAGAGGCACAAGGGCACTATATCATAGTTAAGGGGTCTATCCACCAAGAAGATCTAATAATTGTAAACATTTATGCCCCCAACTTGAAAGAACCCAAATATATAAGTCAATTAATCACAAACATAAAGAATCTTGTTGATAATAATACCATAATAGTAGGGGACTTCAAGACCCCACTTACAACAGTGGACAGAAAATCACAAGGAAACAATGGCTTTGAATGACACACTGAACCAGATGGACTTAAGAGATATATTCAGAACATTTCATCCTCAAACAACAGAATACACATTCTTCTCGAGTGCACATGGAACATTTCCAGAATGGATCACAAATCAGACCTCAACAAGTACAAAAATATCAAGATCATACCATGCATATTTTCAGACCACAACAGTATGAAACTCGAAATCAACCACAAGAAAAAATTTGGAAAGACGGTGAACACTTGGAGATTAGAAAACATCCTGTTCAAGAATGAATGGGTTAACCAAGAGGTTAAAGAGGAAATTAAAAAGTACACAGAAGCCAATGAAAATGATAACATGACAGCCCAAAATCTCTGGGATGCAGCAAAGGAGGTCGTAAGAGGGAAGTATTTAGCAATCCAGGCCTTCCTAAAGAAGGAATAAAAGTCTCAGATACACAACCTAAACTTACACTGTAAAGGGCTGAAATAAGAACAGAAAATAAAACCCAAAACTAGCAGAAGATGGGAAATAATAAAGATTAGAACAGAAATCAATGCTATCAGAAAAAAAAAAGAACAGATCGATGAAACCAGGAGATGGTTCTTTGAAAGAATTAACAAAATTGATAAATCACTAGCCAGTTTGACCAAAAAGAAAAAGGAAAGGGCCCAAATAAATAAAATCAAGAATGAAAGAGGAGAGATCACACCCACCATTGCAGAAATACAAACAATAATAAGAAAATATTAAGGGCAACTATATGCCAATAAATTGGGAAATTTGGAAGAAATGGACAAATTCCTACAAACATATAAACTACCAAAACTGAAACAAGAAGAATAAAAAATTTGAACAGACCCATAACCAGAAAAGAAATCAAATTAGCAATCAAAAATCTCCCAACAAATCAAGAGTCCAGAGCTGGATGGCTTTCTGGGGGAATTCTACGAAACATTTTAAAGAAGAGTTAACAACTATTCTTTTGAAGCTGTTCCAAAAAACTAGAAATGGAAGGAAAACTTCCAAACTCATTCTATGAGGCCAGCATTACCCAGATTCCAAATTCAGACAAAAACCCCACTAAAAAGGAGAACTACAGACCAATTTGAATATGAATATGGAATAAAAAATGCTCAACAAGATACTAGCCGACTGGATCCAACAATAAATTAAATGAATTATTCACCACGATCAAAGTGGACTTATACCTGGGATGCAGGGTTAGTTCAATATCTTCAAATCAATCAATATGATACATCACATTAATAAAAGAAATGACAAGAGCCACATGATCCTCTCAATAGATAAGAGAAAGCATTTGACAAAATATAGCATACTTTCTTGATAAAAACCCACAAGAAAGTAGGGATAGAAGGATCATACCTCGAGATCATAAAAGCCATATATGAAAGACCCACCAATAATATCATCCTCAATAGGAAAAAACTGAGAGCTTTCCCCCTGAGATCAGGAACATGACAGGGATGTCCACTTTCACCACTGTTATTCTACATAGTATTGGAAGTCCTAGCCTCAGCAATCAGACACCTCAAGAAATAAAAAGCATCCAAATCAGCAAGGAGGAAGTCAAACTTTCACTCTTCACAGAAACCATGATACTCTATATGGAAAACTCAAAAGATTCTATAAAAAAACTGCTAGAACTGATACATGAATTCAGCAATTTCACAGGATATAAAATCAATGCATACCAATAATGAAGCAACAGAAAGAGAAATCAAGGAATGGATTTCATTTACAATTGCACCAAAAAACATAAAATACCTAGTAATAAACATAATCAAAGACATGAACAATCTATACACTGAAAAATATAGAAAGCTTATGAAAGAAATTGAAAATGCCAATAATACCCAAAGCAATCTACATATCAACACAATCCCTATGACAATAACACCAGTATTCTTCACAGAGCTAGAGCAAACAATCCTAAAATTTATATGACACCAGAAAAGACCCTGAATACCCAAAGCAATCCTGAAAAAGAAAACCAAAGCTGGAGGCATCACAATTTCAGACTTCAAGATGTATTACAAAGCTGTAATCATCAAGACAGTATCGTGTTAGCACAAAAACATATACTTAGATCAATGGAACAGAATAGAAACCCCAGAAACGGACCTACAAGCATATGGCCAACTAATCTTTGACATATCAGGGAAGAATGTCCAATGGAATAAAGACAGTATTGTCAACAAGTGGTACTGGGAAAATTGCACAGCTACATGCAGAAGAATAAACCTGAACTACTTTCTTACACCATACACAAAAATAAACTCAGAATGGATGACAGGCCTAAAATGTAAGATGGGAAGCCATTAAAATCCTGGAGGAGAAAGCAGGTTAAAACCTCTTTGACCTTGGCTGCAGCAACTTCTTACTCAACATGTCTCTGGAGGCAAGGGAAACAAAAGCAAAAATGAACTATTGGGACTTCATCAAGATAAAAATCTTCTGCATGGTAAAGGAAACAATCAGCAAAACTAAAAGGTGACTGATGGAAGGGGAGAAGATATTTGCAAATGATGTATCTGATAAAGGGTTAGTATCCAAAATCTCTATCCTCTCGAGAGGAAGAGAGAGAGAGGGAGATATCACATTTATCACCCAAAAAACAGATAATCCAGTGAAGAAATGGGCAAAAGACATGAATAGATACTTTTCCAAAGAAGGCATCCAGATGGCTAATGGATGCATGACAACATGCTCCACATCACTCATCATCAGGGAAATACAAATCAAAACCACAATGAGATACCATCTCACTCCTTTCAGAAAGGCTAACATTAACAACTCAGGCAACAAGAGATATTGGCGAGGATGCGAAGAAAGAACACTTTTGCACTGCTGCTGGGAATGCAAACTGGTGCACCCACTCTGGAAAACAGTGTGTAGCTTCCTCAAAAAATGAAAAATAGAACTACACTACACTACCTCCCAGAAATTGAACTACTAGGTATTTATCTAAAGGATACAGGTGTGTGGTTTTGAAGGGGCTTTTGAACCCAGTTTTATAGCAGCACTATTGACAATAGCCAAAATATGGAAAGAGCCCAAATGTCCAACGACAGATGAATGGACAAAAAAGTGGAGTGTGTGTGTGTGTGTGTGTAATGGAATAGTGTTCAGCAATCAAAAAGAATGAAATCTTGCCATTTGCAAAAACATGGATGGAACTAGAGTGTATTATGCTAACCAAATTAGTCAGAAAAAGACAAATATCATATGATTTCACTCACATATGGAATTTGGGAAACACAACAGATGAACATAGGGGAAGGGAAGGAAAAATAAGATAAAAAGAGAGGGAAGCAAACCATAGGATACTCTTAAATTTAGAGAACAAACTGAGGATTTTAACTTACTTCTTTAAGATTAAACACAAAACTATACTCCTAAGGAACAGACTTCTTTGTTTCTAATTGCTTGAATTCTCCCAGAACATCACTGAAAATGTATTTATATTTAGATATTTCCTTTTCTTTTTCCCAATCTCAGTTTTCTGTATTTAAAAAATATTCTTAAGAACTCCGGTAAAACTTGTATTACATATTTTACATCATCTTTTCCTTTCTTATACTGTTTGGTTTATTTTTTAGGAGACAAAATACTAACATGATCCCAGGAAGATTTGAAGTTTTAAACCAACTTAAAAATTATAAGAATACAACTTATACCAAACAAAGAAAAAGATTCAGTCTTATAAATTCAGTCTTCCTTATGCATGACACACTATTCTAAATTGATTTATAATTAATGAGTAATACCACTGGAAAATAAAGAAAACTAATATGATCTTTTCTTAAATAGGGGCATTGAAAGTCTAAGTGATAAATATACTTATTGTCCAAAGAGGAATCTTCTTACATTTAATGAAACGTTAATGATAAAGGTTTGATGAATGTATATGGGCTGTCTTAATATTTGTTTCAACTTTTTATACCAACATTAGTACATCAGTTCTACAGAGAAACATAACAGAAGATATATATTTATTGTATGTAAACACTTATTACAAGGTATACAAGGCTCACATGATTATGGAGACTAAAAAGTTCCATTACCTTTTGCAAGTGGGAGACCCAGGAAGACCAGTGATATAGTTTGAAGGTGTGACAGTCAGAGAGCCAATGGTGTAGATTCCCACACAGGTTTGAAACCTGAGAATCAGGTATGTGGAGGGCAGACGATTGATGTCTCAGCTCAAATAGGCAGAGAGTGAATTCAAGTTTCCTTGACCTTTTTATTATATGAAGGTCTTTGGTGAAGTGAATAGTCCTACCCGCATTGAAGGGGGCCATTTGCTTTGCTGAGTTCACCAATTCAAATTCTAATCCCTTCCAGACACATTCAGAAGTGATGTTTAACCAATTTAGACGTTCTGTGGCCCACTCAAGTTGACACATCATAAAATTAACCTTCACACTCAAGTTCCCTCTTTCAAGCCCTAAAGATTAGTTCAGTGTCCAATATAGTTAATTTCTATACTTTCTTAATAACAATGATTCTTCTTCAACATTTATTATTATTCACTCTAATTTACTTTTCTTAACCTCTGATGTGTGACATTATTTCTCTCTTCACTCTTATGAGAGTTTAAGGTCTAACTTTTTCAGGAAGCCGATTAATTTCCACCTGTTCTTCAAAATGCCTGTAAAAAATGTACCTATTCATTTCCGTTGGGTTTTGTTGAAGTGTGTTAGTTTTCTAAGAAGCAGTAAGAAAATTACCACATGTCTTCTTTACAAGTTCTAAGAAGAAACTTTTCTTGCTCCTTCAAGCTGGTGGTGGGCTCAAGTCTTCCTCAGCTTACAGCTGCATCACTGTAATCACTTCTCTAATTGTCACCTGCCCTTCTTTTTCATGTGTGTCCTCTGGGTATTTGTCTCTGAGTACCACCTTCCTTATAAGCATGCATCATTGAATTTAGAGTTCACCTTAACCCAGTATGATTTTAACTAATTATATCTGTAAATACCCTATTTCTAAATAATGTCACATTCATAGCTACCAGATATTAGGACTTGAACATATTTTTTGGAGTACAAAATCAACCCACTGCATGCAGGATGAGTTTCCTGGAAAAAGACTCTGAGATTCAGTCAGGAAGCTTAGTGTAGAGCACTTCTGAATTAAAAAATGGTGGGGACAGAAGGATGCAGGATTAGGCAAAGAGAATTTGAACTGTGATGCAGTTACAACAGTGGTCACAGTCAAGTGGGAAACTCTAGAAGAGGGATAGTCCTACAGAATTGTTCTGCATTTTAGCAAAAGGACTACATCCTTATATATCTTAATTAAACAGCCAATGGATGGGAGTCTTCTTTGGGGATGAGATTTGACAATGAATAAGGCAGTTCTCTACAACCATAAGCAATTTCCAAAGAAAGCTTTGGCGGACAATTATCAGCCAGCAACACACCCAGCAGTTAGGGAAATGAGGGCTTCAGTTCTGAAAAACGTGTGGACAGAAGTTTTAGAGTAATCTAGCCCAATTCCCTCTTATACCATTGGATCTACACTGCTTTCTGACATAAGTTCTGGACAGATCTAACCTAAGATTCTGGTGGGCCTCTTCATCAGGAGAATTTGTAAGATCTATGAATAAACTGTATGCCACTATAACTACTGTTGATGCTACAACTGATCCATGCTATTTCCCTCCTCTACTACTCAATATAGATTCCACTTATCTTCAGCTAGCACTTCTGATCATCTGAATGGTCTTTGAGTTAAGGTTATACAGATTCTTATATCTAAGAAGTATGAACCCTTAAAGACCATACCGTTTTCTTTTCCCATCCAAACTGGGCAAGGAAATACAAAAACATGCTTAAATGAAACACTCATGTATAAAGCAAATTCTTCTCTGTGCCATTGTCTAAAATCAGATCTCCACTTGATGATCATAGTTACCTGGTCAGGATGGTGACACCCTCTCTTTGCCTACTGCTCTCTTAGTACAGTAAGCCCAGGATATCTGCACAATATCTAAAGTTGAAGTTAATAGGATTCTTGATATATGCCCTGAGGAAAACATTCCCACTCTGGGCACTAGAGGAGCAGGCATAGAAAGATCAATGTGTCAAAATGAGTCATTGAGAGTGATGGTACTTGGAGCCATTCCTATTTCCACACCTTTGTTCCTAGACCCAAAACATAATACTTTGTGTGTGTGTGTGTGTGTGTGTGTGTGTGTGTGTGTGTGTATGCTACATCTTTAAGGACAGTAGGTCATGCTTGTATGTTAAGATCTCCAGGCTGGTTCCTCAACACATCTTCAAAACATGTTTCTATCAGGCTGGTGTTTTCTTGGCAGTATAGTATACAATAAAACCAGGAGATCTAATGGTTATTTGGTAATTGCAAAACTTATTTTCCTATGAAATGAGACCTTGGGTCTGATACAATGTTCTGTAAGATCAAACATATAGTAGGCCCCTAGAGAGTAATGTTGATGGAAGACCTGTGGGAAGGAAATGCAAACCCATGCTTGGAATATGTGTTGATTCCTATTAAGATGAATTGTTAACCACCCAGGCTGAGAGCGGTTTAATAGTTGTGACTGTAGCTTGATCAGCCATGTTAAAGTCAAACCTATGCACCTTCTGCCAGCCATGGTCTACAAAGGATGCCTAACACAGATTCTTAATAATGCTGGTGCCCCTCTCCTGAGGACCTTCCTCATGTCTTTGCTAAGTGAGTGTTCTTGAAGTCCTCTTAGAGACTATATTCATCAAGATTTTCATCATTACATAATGTAACCACTTCAACTTGTCTACTTAAGATCTTGATTACATTATTCAACATCTATCAAGGCAGCACTATCATTTATGTGATTTATAATGGACCATCCCTTTCTTTAAGCTTCCAAGAACCATTCTAGAACATCACCCAGATTCTTTAACAAGAAGGTGTCCCCATGTCAATATACTCTCCATTTTCCTTACCTATAATGTAACATAAATGAAATGCCTTCCAACTTAGAATAATCCAATCTTATGTCTCAGTCTGCTTGACCTAGCACCTCAAGATTAAGTTTTATAAATATTATCCTGATTCTAGCTGGTAAATATTGATCAAGTCTTGCAGCTCTTAGTAGATCCAGGATATTTCTGGCTCAAGTGTGTTGTGACTTATTGTTCTGGTGGTCATCAGGAGTAAAGAGGAAGATCTTTAAGGTTAGACTATATTGTTTTACCAGGCGGAAACATAGTAATCTCTTCAATCAAATGAGAAACATTAACTTAATAGAAAGGTGTGGATGATTTATGCAGACTCAGAGTTCAGAGGAATCTATGGATTCAGAAATCAGATACTTCCATATAATGTTTTAAGACCACACTTCCTCCTGATCTGGACCTTGACCTTGCTAAGCAGACCTACCAGGATGTATAATTCAACCTTCAAAAAACTGGAGAGCATCAAACAACTGATATCAACATATTGTTTCTTGACAAAGTACATGAAGTTGACTTAAACTAAATAGGATAAAATGTACATAATCTATCTCATGACAAAAGAGAAGAAAAACTACTCAAAGGAAAGCAAAATTTCCTTGAAATAATACTGTATATTATTTATATACATTGTAAATATATACATATATATTATATATATAATATATGTAATGTTATAATACTTATATATTATATAATATTTAAGATATACAGTATTGTTTATTATACATATTATAACAAGATTTACAGTAAACAACATTTGCTAATTGCTTTCTCATTGTCTGCCTTTAAAGATTTAGGGTGGTGTGAATTAAGTGTCATCCCATCATAGGATAGTTCTAGCTATTCTCAAGGCACATACTCAGTTATTTTAATTTGAAATGTTTTCCCTTGATCTTGTTAGCACTCGAGCCACGTCATTTGTTGACAGAAAAACAAACTTGCACATACAGCCATCTGTTGACTATTTTTCTGAGGACTTTTTCCTTTTTGATAGAAAACAAAATTTAAAAAAGTAATAATGCCACAGAAACTAATTTCAATTGACACATGAACCATGGCTTTTAGTCATAATACTAATACCAAACACAATAAAACATGGACTTTTAGAGGTAGAGTCCTCAGAAAAATAGTCAACAGATGGCTGTCGGCTGGAAGAAAAGATGTGGAAATACAGTATTTTTTTTTTACATTATACATAAAGTGATATAGAAGAAATAGATAACACAAATAGGTCTCATCTTTTTTTTTAAAAAAATGCAAAGTAGCTTAAAAGTTTTCTAGAAAGAAAACTCAATGTCCAGGTGGTTTCACAGGTGAGTTCAACAAAGAATTTAAGGAAGACATTAATTCTTCAAAACCCCGTTTTCAATATTAAAGGTCAGGGAACATTTCCACATCATTCTATAAAGCCAGTATAACACCAATACCAAAACCAAAGACATTAGTAAGATAGAAATATTGGTATACACCAATATTCCTTATGAAAACTGTTGTTAAAATCCTTGAGAAAAATGTATTGAAATCCACCAGTATATAAAAGTCATTGTATATCCTGACAAACTGGGATTTATCTCAGAAATATGAAGTTATTTTACCATTATAAAATCAACCTATATGATTTTACTTATATGAAGTATCTAAAATAGACAGAGTCCTGGAAGCACAGAACAGAATGATGGTTTCCAGGGTCTGGAGAGAGGAGAAAATGAGATGATACTGTTCAATCAATATAAGGTTTTATTTATACAAGACGAGTAAGTTCTAGAGATCTGTTGTAAAACATTGTGGCAATAGTTACCAAACTGTATTGTATACTTAAAATTTTGTGGAAAGTGTAGACCTCGTGTTGAATGTTCTTACTACATTAAAAAAAAAAAAAACTAGTTGGTATATGTGATAGGGAACAGAATGTGAAGTCGGCTATCTTGTTAATATGAACAATAATTAAATACTCAAGGGAAATTTGAAAAAAAACAATCAAAAGTCAAAACTCAGCATGCAATATGGCCTAACTCCCAGAACACTCATCAGAGAAGAAAGGTTACATCGATGGCTTTCTCACTGATTTGAGATTTTACATTGAATAAATTCATGCTGTTCAGTTTTTAGAAAATAAATCTATGTAGGAATGCCAGCAAAAATGGTAGGGTAAGCATCTTAAAAAATAATCTCAATAAAAACAAGGAGAACATTTCTAGAAAGTGTCAAAATCAACTTTTCTAGAATTGTGACAATTAACTACAGGTGTGCACCAATGTGGGAAGCATGTATTCAAGAACAATGGACTTAATATTAGTAAGTACAATGAGTTTTATGGCATTGTAACTTGGTCTATTGCCATCTCCTCCTCTCCAGCTTCGTGGTAGGCTTGATAACCAACAGCCAGACAATCATGGAGAACACAAGCATCTTATGAGTCAGTAGTGGGGGCACAGGATTAGAAGTCCTTTATTTAAAAAACAATATTTTAATGTTTATTTTTGAGAGAGAGAGAGACAGAGGGAGCAGGGGGAGGGGAAGAGAGAGAGGGAGACACAGAATCTGAAAGAAGCTTTAAGCTGTTGGCACAGAGCCCAAGGTGGGGCTCGAACTCACAAACCATGAGATCATGACTTGAGCAGAAGTCTGGTCTTTAACAGATTGAGCTACCCCGGGGCCCCGAGGTCCTTTAAAACTGTAATCCCAGGGACACGTTACCCTTAGTATGTGTGATTTTTCCCTGAAAGACCTTATGGGCAAGCCTGATCTTGTTGGACCTCTCTCAGGTTCTCTCAGAGTGAATAAACATTGTGTCCAGGGACATTTGTCCTAAATAATCAAAGACAATTGTTTAACATTGTTTGAGACAGTCAATAATAATCACAGCAGAGAATAAGCTAATCCAAAAGCATAAGAAAGGAAGCTGGGGAATGAGAGTTTCATAGGGATCTTTGAAAAGTTCTAACATATTCCTGGGAATAAGAATTAGGCTGTATTTATGAACATGGTTGTGTACATACTTGGGAAAGACTGAAGAAGGCACTAAATTCATGCCTCTAACTTTGAATTTGCACCAGCAGGAAGTAAAGATTAAGGCAGAGTTGTAAAGGGTTTGGCTTAGTGTTAAAGGTGTAACCCAAAACACCCAGCAAACTCCTTGGAAAAGATTAGTAGACTTTTGTTTTCACATCTTCAAGGAAATCTCTATGTCTATTCACTGGCTGAATAGTCAGGTAACTAAAGCAGACACTTCAGTGGGGTGCCCAGGTGGCTCAGTTGGTTAAGCTTCTGACTTTGGCTCAAGTCATGATCTCACGGTTCATGGTTCAAGCCCTGCATCAGGCTCTGTGCTGACAGCTCAGAGCCTGGAGCCTGCTTCAGATTCATTCTCTCTCTCTCTCTCTCTCTCTCTCTCTCTCAAAAATAAATAAACATCAAAAAAATTAAAGCAGAGACTTCAGGGCCACACATGGTAAAAGCTACAGCTTTGCAGAATTAGTCCAGAGAAGTCACTAAACAAATAACAAGGAAGAGAAACAATAACAAATGCTATGAAAAGGGACAATTTTGATTTCTAGACTTGCCATGTTATTTAAAATATACAGTTATCAACAAAAAAATTAAAAGACACATAAAGAAATAAGAAAATATGGCCCATAACAGGAAAGCATAAAACATGCAGTAGGAAATGTCCCTGAGGAAATTTAGATGTTGGACTTCCTTAAAAAAGATTTTAAATCAGCTATTTAAATAACTGTGTCTAAAGAGTTATGGAAATTTATAAGAATGTTTTTTCATCAAATAAAAATTATCAGTAAGACAGATGCTATTTTTTGAAATAAAAGTCTGTATTTTATTTTTAATATTTGTTTGTTTGTTTAGAGAGCATTAGTGGGCAAGAGAGGCAAAGAGACAGAAAGAGAATTTTAAGCAGGCTCCACAGTGGTGAGATTATGACCTGAGCCGAAATCAGTAGTTGGACACTTAACCAACTGAGCCATCCAAGTACCCCAGAAATCTGTATTTTAAAAATTATAATAGCTAAAATGAAAGATTCTTTAGAGTGTGTCAACAGCAGGTTTGATTGGCCAAAAGAAAGAATGGGCATTTTAAGAGTTAAATGGATATTATACAGTCAAAATAATAATTAAAATATTTTGTGCATTTGAAATATGTGTAGAATTAAGCAATTTGAGAACAAAAGGTAAAGATAAAGGAAATACATAGTGCTAAAGTATTTTTAGGTTTTATCATTACTGTGCAAGTAGAAAAATGAATTACAGCAGCACTACTGAGGAAGTGGTAAAGTAATTATTTGTATAAGACTGTAATTAATCAGGAATGCTAGTTTAACTCAAAAGAAACAACCTTTAAGACATTAAATGTATAAGAGGCTAATATATGGTAATATTTTTAATAGGAAACAAAAAAAATCTCGAAGCATGTAAGCAGAGAAAAGTTATATTATACAAATAATAAACAAAAGAAAGGTGACATAGCTATACTAAATCAAGTACTTTAAAGCTATAAACATTAGAGATAAATACAAACATATCCTCATGATTAAGGTATCAGTTGAATAGGAAGATCTTTATCCTTGTCAAATAATCTTATTCTATAAAATGCAGACCTATATTGATTAAATGTAGATTTGCAGAATCCATATTTGTAATGTGAGAATTTAACAAATTTTCCCAAATTGTTAATAATTTAAATACGTTAGAATTTAAAGATGTGATTGAGAAATGATGTAACGGTAGATTATGATGTAGAAATGATGTAATGTGTAGATTATTGAACCCTATATAAATGTGTATGACAGAATACACATTTTCAGATAAACATAGAAAATTTTCAAAATTTGTTATACGAGTGTAATCATACAAAATATGTTTCTAACACAGTGGGATTAAGCTAGAAAATAACAAAAAGAGAAAAAGAAAACCAACAGGATGTCTCTGAGCACTACACACAAAAAAGAAAAATTCACATTGGCTCTTCACAAAAGATGTAATCAAAATTCCTTTATTACAAACTAGAAACTAGAAAATAAGAAAATAACATTCTATATAAAGAAAGTAATTGAAAAAATAATGTAATCGAAAGAAATCAATAAAATTTGTAAGTTAATAGGTAGGCAGATCAAAGGGAAATAGGAGACATTATTAATATCAGTTGCAAAATAGGGATATTAATGTTTCTGATATTAAAGTAGTAGAGATATTAATTAATTACATTAGAGATTTTTGCCAATAAAATTGACAGTTTAGCTAAAATGCACAAATACTTTGGGAAGAAAGTTTAATAAAGCTGAGAGTAGAAGTATAAAATATCAGTAATACGATTCATATTAAATAAAATAAATCCAATATTAAATATCTTCCCTTCAAAGAAATCTCCAGGACCAGATGGCCTTTCCACTAAATACTCATAAGTATTTACTTAAAAAAATAGGTTTAACCTTACAGAAATTCTTTCAAGCAAACAGAAAATGAGGGAAACTTTAACTTTTTTTTTTTTAATATCAGGCAAGCATAAACTTCACCCCAAACCTATCAAGGATATATATATATCTATATATCTATCTATATATATATAGATATATAGATATATATATAGATATAGATATATATATATATAATAAACCTATAATAAACCTAATATATTTAGGTTTATTTATTGATTTTGAGAAAGACAGTGAGAGTGAGCAGGAGAGGGAGAGAGAGAATCCCAAGCAGGCTCTGCACTGTCAGTACAGAGCCTGATGTGGGGCTCGAACTTACGAACCGTGATCATAACCTGGGCTGAAACCAAGAGCCGGGTGCTTACCAGACTCAGCCACCCAGGAGCCCCCAAACCTATCAAGGATATTAAAAGAAAGGAATATTACAGGGTAATCATTCTCATAAGAATAGTGCAAAATTTTTTGAAGTTATCTAATATTTTCCAGGGATATATAGAACTAATTATATATCGTAATCAATTAGACTTATTTTGTGATTGCAAAGATAGTTAAATATTTAGAAGTTAATCAGTATCATTCATCACATTTAAAGATAAAAAGAAAAATTATCTCGGTGAGAGATTTAAAGTATTTGATGAAATTCTCACTCATGATAGAAATACTTAGCATTCTGTGAATATAAAGTAACTGCTTTATAATCATCATCTTCCCCAATGATGCTAACATACAATAAGCATTGTATATAAGATGAATTTTAACAAGATTTCTCTTATCTGGAATCAGAGAAGTATTTGTATTGCCACAATGTTTATTCAAGAACATAGGGGAAGTCTTAGGAAAGTATATATACAGAATAAGGTTTGAAAAGAAACTAGCACTATTGACACATGACAGGATTACCTAAAATAACCTCAAATCATGCAAAACTATTAGAATTAACAAATGAGTCTGACAAAGTCATAGGCTAAAATAAGTAAAAAATAAATTGTATTTATATGCCAGTAACAAAAATATAATATTTTAAAAATGATATTCTTTATTCTATACCAGGAATGAAATATGTCAAATGCAATCAATCCACATAAACATATGCAAGTGATTTTTAAGAGAGAAAAAAAGCAATAAAATGGGGAAAACACAGTCTTTGTATGAATGGTGCTGGAAAACTAGATACCCACATGCAACAAAGAAAATCTAGACACAGACCTCACACTTTTCACAAAAATTAACTCAAAAAAATTATACACCTAAATGTAAAATGCAAAACTATAAAACTCCTACAGGAGGAAATAGGAGAAAATCTAGATGACCTTAGATATGGAATGACTTTTTAGATACCATACCAATGGCACAATCAATGAAAGAAAGAATTGATAAACTGACTTCCTTAAAATAAAAAATTTATTCTCTGCAAAAGACACTGTCGTAAAAATGAGAAGACACGGTACAGACTGAGACAAAACATTTGCAAAAGACAGATACGAAAAAGAGTTGTTATCTGAAATATTCAAAGAACTCTTAAAACTCAACAAGAAAACAAACAACCCCATTAAAATATAAGCAAAAGACCTGAACAGACACCTCACCAAGAAGATATACAGACGGCAAATAAGCATATAGAAAAATGTTCTTCATATGTCATTAGAAAAGTGCGATTAAAACAATGATATACCACTACATACCTATTTAAATGAACGAAATCCACAACACTGACGCCACCAAATGCTGGCAAGGATGAGGAGCCACAGGAATTCTCATTCATTGCTGGTGGGAATGCAAAAGAGTACAGCCATTGTGGAAGACAGTTTGGTGGGTCCTTATAAAACTAGAAAGGAAAAAAGGTGAAAAGTGAATCACATTAGGCTATTGACTCATCCTTTAATTAAAAACAAGCTGAAAGAGAATTTAAGAACAAGATTGACAAAATTATCTTTATAATTCAGGAATGGTGCACACCAGTCAATCTGAATCCAGCTTTGCTTTGCACATTTTCACGTAAGTATGACAGCTGAGATTCTGCTACATAATTCACCTTTTTACATCCCAGGCTTGCCAAACAGACACAGTGAAATCTCATGAATACATAGGCCTTCCTCTGATAACTGTGTGTAAGTTAGTGAGGTTTTATCTGTAAAGAAGTTGAATTTTCTTTTCTTTTTTCAAGTTTACTTATTTTGACATGGGGGGGGTGGGGGGGGGGGGGAGAAGGTAGAGAGAGAGGGAAAGACAGAGAATCCCAAGCAGAATTTGCACTGTCAGTGCAAAGCCCGATTTGGGGCTCAAATTCACAAACTGTGAGAGCATGACCTGAGACAAAGTCAGACGTTGAACCAACAGAGCCATCCCATACCCCAGTTGAATTTTCTTTAGAAATATTACAGTAAAGCAACCAAAATGATTCAAACACCTTAGGTTAATGGTAAAGTTGGAGAATATGGATAATGTTGCCAAACAAGGAAATGTCTAGGAATGTGATTTACGTACAATAATACAATATACTACAAGTCTATTTTAGTTTCTCCTCCCTGTTCTCTTTTTGCTTGCTTGTTTTTAAAATCAAATCACTTACTTGCTAATTGAAAGCTTTCTGGAAGCATTAATATTAGAAAATATTACTATGATGTCCCATAAAGTTGGGCTTTATTTCTAAATGGCCTTATAAACGGATGGCTTTATGCTTTCATTTGACTGGTAATCCAAAAGCTTTCCTTTAAGTATATCTGGAATTCCAAGAGCTTCATCATTAGAAATTTTACTGGTAAGGCTTCATGACATTCATATCATTACAATTAAAAATAAAAATCATCGAGTAAAGGTAAAAGCAGTATGTGCATGAAGATCACACAAAGAATTCAATTCAAAACTCCCTCTAACAAACAATTTAGGATTGCAATTTTATACTTAAGACCTTAGTGGAACATACTCGCTTCTCATTGGAAAGTAACCACTCTTTATTCTGCAAATAAAATTCCACATTAATATTTCTAATATGATTTTCAAACATTTGGCCATTTGTGGCAAACTTCATCCTCACGAATTTCAAGTTAATTTGCATGTTATCAAACCTATGTCTAATTTCAGTTTTTATAGAACTGTTTGTGAGTAAATGACAAAAAAATATCTTCGCATGAAAGAATCATGAGACACAGTATAATGCTACCTAGAAATAAAACAGTGGAACTCAACATAAGCCAATCTCAGCTCATCAGCATTGCCACAAATGCAATGCTTCACTTTGTTTTATGAGCATCTAGAGCCAGATACTATAAAATTGCTGTGAGGGATTACCTACTAGGGACCCATGTAGACTATGCCAGGAGTAACACAGAGGTCTTTTCATACTATTATCCATGTAATATGAATTCTGCACAGCAGAATTTGGAAATATAGGAAGTGCTTTTATATTATGTCCTAAGGAAGCATTTGCCCCCAATACTAATATTCATTCTACCACACCATTCCCTAGAAATCTCATTCAGCATTGCCACACATGTTTGCAATAATAACAGTTTTACTGGCCAATGTTCTCAGCACCAAGAGCACAAAAATCTGTGTTGGCAAAGCACATAGCAACTATCCACGTGTGTGGGTGCTTGATTCCTGGCAGTTTACCTCAATTGTAAATAGGACCGATGGCCAGAAATCCTAGCTTGCAAGTTCTCTCACCTCATTTGGAAACACTTATTTCATTCTAACAGTCCCTCTGGTGTACAGAAAGAAAAATAAAGTCATAGTGAATTTTTAAATAAAAACATGTTACACCCTGCCACTTCCCTTGAGCAACCACATTCCATATTTTACTCTTTTTTTTCTCATTTTATTCAGAGTTGGAGCTGAGATGCCCAGTTGATAGGAGTTTGCTACGTACATGAAAACAAATACTAAACTTCAATACAAACACATGTGTCTTTGGGGAAAGTTTGGGAATCTGCTTAACAGATATGTCAAATAGATTGTTCTTCATACTTTTCAAGTGAAAGGGATCGTTCTAGGAAATCAAATATCAAAAACATGTCCTTATTTTTTATTTAGTACTGATGTCACCTGAATGTCTTGTGATGAACACTCTGTGATTTTTGTGTCTATGGTACTCCTGTGCCATGGAATTTAAAAAAAAAAGACCCTTTTATTTTTATTTTATAATTTCTAGTTGGCTAAAATTTAGTGGTGATTTGAAATAGAAAGCTGCTTTTTACATTCAAAAGTTATTTTAACTGTGATCAAGTGCTTTTCAATAAAACAGAATAAATAACCTTTTAAATAATGTTAGTTTCCTTTGGTTCCTACTATCTTAAACAATCCACTACAACAATGCAAGCTGACTTCAAAATCCACTTCTGAACTCATTTTTTAAAATGAACTGTAATAGGTCCTAAACAATAGAACTGTAAGAAATTAGAGGTTTTACTAAGAGTTATTTAGATGAGAAAATTATAGCTTCATATTAGCACATCTGTACCTTGACAATCAAATGCATGAGTGCATTATAATTTCAGTGAATTATGCAAAATGCTAATTAAAAAGTCGAATTTACTAATCATCTCTCAGGGTCATAACTGGAATTGAATTTGAGTAAGGACAAACAATTCCACAAAATGCATTTTCGTCATGTAGTTTTTAAAGCTGCTTAAAAATGCACACCAGAAAAACAATTTTTGTTTTCATATAGATGTTAATTGATTTTGTTGTGTTCAACCTATCAGAAATTATTGATTACTCCGTTATAAATTATGGCTACATAGTGTAGCTGTAAATTTCAGAAAATGGTGCATTATAAATATACACAATTATAATAAATGTAGGTTTTGTGTATTAAATTAAAAACTGATTAATCAGTAGAAATCAGCAGAATTCTCATATGATTTTCTACATCTAAAATTTACCTTCTAAGCATAAAGCACATGAATAAAATGTTTTTATACATTTCCCATTTATGATATTTGCAATCTTTAGCTCTTTTAGTAATATTTCAATAATAACTCATTATATTTACTTCTAAGTATTTTTTGGAACACCTGGATATTTTAGAATACTATAATTTCTCAGATAAACAATATTCATGATAGGTGGATATTCAAAAGATAGGTAGATTAGATAAAAATTGTAAATTTTTACAATTGTATTTTGTAAACGATATGTTTCTTTATTTTCTCTTCCAAACTTTAATATTTAGTGCTAAATATTCTGCTTCTTTATGTTCCTCGATCATACCATTTTGTTTGTTAATCAAAAGCTATAAAGGAATAGCAAAAACAGAATAATTTTACCCCTCTATTTCTGCCTATACAAATTCTTCCCTATGTTTTAAGGGCCAGATGAGATCCTACATCCTTATCAATGGAGCAGGTAGGAAAGGAGATGGTGGAGACAAAGTCACTGTCTTCTTTTGGACAAAGTGAGTAAAATAAAATAGAAATAAAAATGAAGATAGCCTGGCAATAGCTCTACCAAAATGCTGAGCCCATGTACTTCATATGAGAAAATATGAGTATATATGTTGAATTAAATTCAGGTCACCAGATTTATTAAGTCCAAATTGGTTGTAGAACCTTGATGCTTCTCATTAAGTATCTGAAATTTACTATTAATTTTGAGATGCCTTTGGCAGTCAGTGTAAAATCATGTCTAGTGAAGTCCTAGTTTCAGGATTCATTTGGCAATGCCTCTTTTGATTATTAAATTTAAGTGCTTATTACCTGCAATTCTATAAAATGTTTAATGTTCCAAGACAGGTATTTGTAGAGACTCAAAAACCTCTGTGTTGTAAGGACAAGGTAGATTCTGCCAGACATTTTAATGCCACTGCTGGTCACTCAGGCTGTAATTGGCTCTAATTAGCTCTCTCATCCAGCTGTAACATTCTTTACCTGCAGCTGAGAGGCACTCAGGAGAGTGGAAAAACCTCTCCTATTGAGTATTTGAAAACATCAGCTAAATCCCTGCCAATATGATCATTATAAATGAGCTGCAAACCCATTAACTCTGATAGGAAATGGTTTGTGGGAAGTAAGATTTGATCCAAACTAGCGCCACAATAATAGTAATCAATGTCCAATGAAAACACATTCCACTATGTGAACATGGCCCATAAGTAAAGGCTGTATTTAAAACAGTAGAGTGGACAGGCTCAGTGAGAGTTCAACTTTTTCTGTTTATTCAGGTTACTTTCCCCTTTATATACAGACTTAGGGTTTTTGAGGTTCATGAATAAAATGCTCTTTCATAAATTCAGAACTTTCAGGTTTATTTTAAAAACTTAGGGCGATAATAATGGAATGATGTCATTGCTGTATAATTTTTCCCCATGGATTAAAAAAAAATGATATATGCACATTCATTGAAACCCCCCTCCAAAAAAAAGTCTGAGAAAAGCTTGCTCTCAAATTTGATTTGAAAATATTTTCCTGATTTCTCAAAAGATAGGAACTAGTAAAAGATGATACATTTCCTGATGAAAGGCAAAGAAGGAAGAAAGTAAGCTTAATTCAAAACAAAAAAAAATTGAAGATAATTTCTTTTGTTATTTTTTTCAGATGATGATTAATTCTTAACTCTTACTGTAATTCCTAAGACTTTATTTTCAGATGTGTGAAAGAAAGAATAAATAAAAACTTATCACAATAATGCTAATGTGAAACTAAAATCGAATGGTGTATGGAAATCAAGGGGTGGCAAATACAGTTTATTTGCATTCACAGCTGGATAAATTATTCTGTTTCCTGTGGTTGTTTCTCCCATCTAAAGGTTTCTATTTCTTCCATATTGGAAGCTCCATGGTTGAACTAATTTATTTTATATGCTTATAAAAAATGAGTTCTAAAATTATGACTGCCATAATCCAGAGGAAGACAATTTAATAAAAACAAGAGAAAAAATAAATTGCCCTTTCTCGATGCCAATTGAATCTCCAATAGCAGCAAGTCTTTACTGAGTATATACAGAGGAGTATATATGAGCCCTAGAAATATGGTAAATCACAATCTTTGAAGGACTCCTCTTTGAGGGGGATGGAATGAGCATGCAGACAAGTTATCATTAAAAGGGAGCATATTCTGCAGGTTATAACATTGACAGGAGTCAGCAATAGCTACTGTAAGACCTTTGTAGAGTTTTATAGAAAAAAATGCAATTATGTTGATCTCAAAGTAATGGTGAGATTTAGACCTGAATAAAAGAAGGTAGGAGGTATTTCAATTAAGACTGCTATGCTAGATTCTGATGAGGGAATAATGCAAAAGCAATTTGCCTATACCATAAGTTTGGTGGAAAGCAGATACAAAACACATGTCACTATCCAACTATATACTCTTTACAAAACTTTGTGTAATTCTGTGAAATTATCTGGTACAAATGGGATTCAAGAGAAAGTCCTAAAATACTTTAAAAATCTGATATTCTTTAAACCAGTTTAATCTTGATTAGGTATTTTTGTTCTTTCACGTCCTGTTGGAATATGATACCTAATACACATCTACTTATATTTCTAGTCATACTATCTTATTAACTTCGGCCATTTTTTATTATTTCCCAGTCATTGAAAATTGTTTTCTTTGAAAATCAAACAAGTCAAGTTTCAAAATCATTGTCAAAGTACATTCTTCAAGAAGATTTATTAAAACTGGCTTGCTTCAATAATACTGCTTTCAGTTCAATATTAGTGACTATTTAGCTTAGCACAATTTAAAGCAGGAAAAAATATGAGGAAAGAATTAGATAAGTAGAATGTAAGTGAACTATGGTTTCAAATATCATGTATTTTTAATGAAGATAATTGGGCAATTTATAGAACTATAACAAGTCTCCTACACAATGTCAAGACCTAAAGATGGTAACATATGAGATCTTTAAGTAGGTGCAATTCAGCACTCCTGAATTAACTCATTTTGATCCTTAATTTAATATCAGCTATTAAAAAAAGAAACTTAGAAGCTTCTAGAGGTTTGTATCTAAAATATACACCATAAAGTTAATACTTTAAATAAACAAATAAAATAATGTTATCTTTAAAATTATGCATTATCCTATGAAATGAAAAAAACCAATCTGTACTGACGTGCCTATAAATGGTATATTTTTAAGGGACATATTTCAAAAATCAAGAGACTTAAATTTGCACATTTTTCAATTTTTAAAAAACTGTTGTTGAGTATTAATGAGTATTAACCTGAATTTTTAGCTTCTATACACTACTTCTCATTGAGGTTTTCAGTATTTCCTTCTGAACTGCTGAGACTAGACAGCCCTGCCTTCTGATTTTTAAGCTACTCATAGCATTGCTGTATCCTGCTGACTAGGGTCAGTGCCTGGATCATGGTTATCCCTGAGGCTTCCACTGTTTTATTCACTGATCCCCCTTGTTATACTACCCTCCTCGAGTGATTCATAAAAACCAGTGTAATGACAAGTTACAGTTCTTCAGTGACAAAGATACTGTCAGCTCATATCCATATATGTATTTTCCCCAAAATGAATATATGAGGAAATTCAGTTTTAGCTTCAACATATAGAGAGCACAGAACTCCTCACTCCTATTCTACATCAAGAAAATGCTATGCACTGAAAAAAAGAAAAACTTTTCTTGGGGGCGCTTGGGTGGCTCATTTGGTTTTGGCTCAGGTCATGATTTCCCAGTCGTGGGTTCAAGCCCTGCATTGGGATTTGTGCTGACAGCATGGAGCTTGCTTAGGAATCTGTTTCTCCCTCTCTCTCTTTGCCCTTTTCCCATTCAGACTGACTCTCTCTCTCTCTCTCTCTCTCTCTATCTCAAAAACAAACTAAAAAAATAATAATAAAAATAAAAATAAAAACAAAAACTTTTCTTGGACCATCAGAGAACTGATAGTGAAGAACAAACTGTCACTTTGAAATTTGGAGAGACTAAGGAATCTAGAAATATACAGCTTCTAAGAATTGATTACCAGGAGCAGAAGTTACTGTCAGCTATGAAATGGTGGAACAATTAAATGCTAATGGTGAATTACTGAAAGCTGAGTGCAGAATAGCATGAGAGTGAGAAACTTCCAGAAAGGCCATAGTCATTGGAGAAGCTCCACACTCTCCCTTCAGGAACTCTTGGAGGTTCTCCTGGTAAGGATCTGGAAAAGATCCCCTCTTGGCCCTGGACCTACCCTAGCAAAACCCCAGATTCTCCTAACAAAGACTTAATCTCTTTGGCAGGATATGTACCAGAGGATAACTAGGATACCTTTCCCTAGCTGGAAAAAGGAATTCTGCTCCACCTCTGGCTGCTCTAATCTTGTATTACCTATGGAAAACTAATAGTCAATAGAGGACAAATCTTCAAGGAAATAGATTGAGAATAGTGCAGCCAGGAAAAGAGCTGGTGGGTAGGAGGAGATAAAATTTATTCTGGAGAAGGGAGAAAAATACTCGTAAAGATGACACCTCTAAGTCACAGTACCACTAAAAGAAAAAGGTTGCAGAAATCACCACCACTACACCAACAAGTCTCCAGCATTATAGCAATGGATTACAGCTGAAAGAGCTGCAAGACACAGACTTTCGTTGAGCAACAGTACAAAAGAAAACAAGAAAGCCAAGATGGAGAACAAAGACAAAGATGCTACAGCAATTTGAAGCCTCTTGTACCTATGCTTAAAACAAACATTAAACACAGTCCAGTTAATATCCAGACTGATATAAATCAGCTCATTTGAGGCCTGTTTACTTCAGTATCTATTTCCTAATACACCCTTTCTGATTTTCAAGAACACACAGATATGAGCGCATGCACGCGCACGTGCACGCACACACACACACACACACACACAAATCCAAAGACATAAAGCAAGCATCATAACCAGATTCAGATATGACACAGGTGTTGGAATTACCACAAGGAATGTGAAACAATCATGCAGTAAAGACTATGGTAAGGACTATAATGGAAAAAGTATAATATATGCAATATAAAATGGATAATTTCAGCAGAGAGATGAAAAGTGTAAGAAAGATTCAAAATTAAAAGCTAGACATGAAAAATCATGGTAACTGAAATCAGGAAAGGTATTTGACAGGCTCAGTAGACTCAACATAGCTAAAGAAAAAAAATCAGTGAACTTGAAGATTGGTTAGTAAAAACTTCTAAAACTGAAATTCAGAGAAAAAAATGAAAGTAAGGGCAAAAAAAGGACGAAAAGATAAGAAAGAACGCAAAGTGTAAGAAACACAGAAGTGGTAAAATTTAATTTAAATGTATCAATATAAGCACATCAAATATAAAGTCAATACACACATACATACACACACAGGTGAATCATGTATAAACTGCAGTAAACAAAAGCAAATTGAATATCTTAAAGGAAGCCAGTGGAGGGGTTATCTTACCAATAGAAGAATAAGTATATAAATCATACGATCGTTCTTGTCAGAAACAATACATTCAAGAAGGGAGTTGAGTGAAGACTTCACATGCTGGGAAAAGAAGAAGAAGAAGAAAAAAAAAACCCTGCTAACTGAAAATGCATATCCAGTGAAATTATCCTTCAAAAGTAAAGTATAAAGACTCAAGTTGTGTAAAGTAAAGGGATAGTAAAAAAGAGCTAGAATAGCTATATCAATTTTAGACAAAGGAGATTTTATTCAGAACGAGAAATGTTATCAAGGATAAAGAGAGATATTACAGAATTTTTTTAAAGTTCAATTATCAAAGAACCTAAAACAACACAGTGCAAAATACACAAGACATAACTGATACAAGAGAAAGGAGAGTTAGACAAATCCACTATTACAATTAATCTTTAACATCCTGTCAGTAATTGATTGATCATGTAGGTTAAGGATAAAAATAAAGATAATCTGAACAGTATTATCAATCAACTTTACCTAGTTGACATTTAATAGAATACTCTATCCAACAACAGAACACACATTCTTCTAAAGCTCATATGGAACATTAACCAAATAGACCATATCCAGTGCCATTAATCAAACTTTAACAAATGTAAAAGAGAAATCATACAAAATATGTTACCAGACCACAACAGAATTCAGGTATAAATAAAGAACAAAAATAGTTAGAAATTTCCTAAAATTTTGGAAAGTAAACAACACACTATGAAATAATCCAGAAACAAAACAGATGTACATAGGGGAAGGAGGAAAAACAAAAAGAGAGGGAGGGAGGCAAACCATAAGAGATTCTTAACTATAGAGAACAAAGTGTTATTGGAGGGGAAGTAGGTGGGGATGGGCTAAATGGGTGATGAGCATTAAGGAGAGCACTTATTGTGATGAGCACTGGGTGTTATATGTAAGTGATGAATCACTAAATTGTACTCCTGAAACCAATATTACACTATATATTAACTACCTAGAACTTAAATAAAAGCTGAAACTCAAAGGAAACAACCAACAAAACTAAAAGGCAACCAACGGAATGGGAAAAGATATTTGCAAATGACATATCAGACAAAGGGCTAGTATCCAAAATCTAGAAAGAGCTCACCAAACTCCACACCCGAAAAACAAATAATCCAGTGAAGAAATGGGAAGAAAACATGAATAGACACTTCTCTAAAGAAGACATCCGGATGGCCAACAGGCACATGAAAAGATGTTCAACGTCGCTCCTTATCAGGGAAATACAAATCAAAACCACACTCAGATACCACCTCATGCCAGTCAGAGTGGCTAAAATGAACAAATCAGGAGACTATAGATGCTGGAGAGGATGCGGAGAAACGGAAACCCTCTTGCACTGTTGGTGGGAATGCAAACTGGTGCAGCCACTCTGGAAAACAGTGTGGAGGTTCCTCAGAAAATTAAAAATAGTCCTACCCTATGACCCAGCAATACTACTGCTAGGAATCTACCCAAGGGATACAGGAGTACTGATGCATAGGGGCACTTGTACCCCAATGTTTATAGTAGCACTCTCAACAATAGCCAAATTATGGAAAGAGCCTAAATGTCCATCAACTGATGAATGGATAAAGAAATTGTGGTTTATATACACAATGGAGTACTACATGGCAATGAGAAAGAATGAAATATGGCCCTTTGTAGCAACGTGGATGGAACAGGAGAGTGTGATGCTAAGTGAAATAAGCCATACAGAGAAAGACAGATACCATATGTTTTCACTCTTATGTGGATCCTGAGAAACTTAACAGAAACCCATGGAGGAGGGGAAGGAAAAAAAAAAGAGGTTAGAGTGGGAGAGAGCTAAATATAAGAGACTCTTAAAAACTGAGAACAAACTGAGGGTTGATGGGGGGTGGGAGGGAGGGGAGGGTGGGTGATGGGTATTGAGGAGGGCACCTTTTGGGATGAGCACTGGGTGTTGTATGGAAACCAATTTGACAATAAATTTCATATGTTAAAAAAAAATAAGTAAATAAATAAATAAATAAATAAATAAATAAACAAAAGCTGAAACAAACAAATCATAAAACTACCAAAATAATCCATAGGTCAAAAACAGAAATTAAAGATGATTTAAGATATTTTTAAATTTTTTTAATGTTTATTATTTTTGAGAGACAGAGAGAAACAGAGCACGAGTGGGGGAGGGGCAGAGAGAAAGAGGGATACATAGAATCTGAAGCAGGATCCAGGCTCTGAGATGTCACTGCAGAGCCTGATGCCAGACTCAAATTCCCCGACAGTGAGATCATGACCTAAGCCAAAGTCAAACACTTAACCGACTGAGCTCCCCAGGTGCCCTGATGATTTAAAATATTCTGAATTAGATAAAAATAATACAATGTGTCAAAATATTTGGGATCCACTGAGAGCAGTGCTTATATATAGTCATAATTAAATGTACATGTTAGAAAAGAAGATATAAAAATCAATAACCTAAACTTTCATTTTAGGACTAACTATATAAAAAGTGTAAAATTAAACTTACAATGGTAGACAAAAGTAAAAAAAAAATTAAAAATAGACAAATAAAACTGATAAACCTCTAGCCAGGCTCAGGAATAAAGCAGGGGTAACAGTACTCATCTTATGAACATTAAGAAGGTATTAAGGGGGTATTATGAACAACTTTTCTCTACAACTATGAACATTTTCATGAAATGAAGGAATTACTTAAAAGTACAATGTATTAAAACTCACTTAAGGAGAAATAGATAACCTGAATAGCTCTACATGTATTAAATTAATAGACATAAGTATTGCAGAAAAGAAAACATCAGACAAGGTGGTTTCATTTGTGATTTCTACCAAGAATTTAAGTAAGGCATAATACCAAGTCTATACAATTGCTTTCAGAAACTAGAAAAAAGAAAATGACTTTCCAAGTCTTTTTATGTTGCAAGTATTACTCTGGTTCCAAGGTCATATTACAAGAAAGAAACTAAAGACAAATATTTACCCAACTGACTTAAAAATTTGTCTATATGAAAACTTGTATGAGAAGGTTATAACAGATTTATTCATAATCATCACTCACTGGAAGCATCCAAGAAGGTTCTTTAATAGATGAATGATTAAAAATAACAAAAAACTGTGACAGATCCATACAGTGGAATACTATTTATCAATAAAAAGAAATGAGTTATCAAGCAATGGGTGTGTCTTAAATATATGTTTCTAACTGAAAGAAGCCAGTTTGAAAAGGTGATGTAAAAATTCCATTTTTTGGGGCGCCTGGGTGGCGCAGTCGGTTAAGCGTCCGACTTCAGCCAGGTCACGATCTCGCGGTCCGTGAGTTCGAGCCCCGCGTCAGGCTCTGGGCTGATGGCTCGGAGCCTGGAGCCTGTTTCCGATTCTGTGTCTCCCTCTCTCTCTGCCCCTCCCCCGTTCATGCTCTGTCTCTCTCTGTCCCAAAAATAAATAAAAAAAAAAAAAAAAAAAAAAAATTCCATTTTTATGGTGTTCTGGAAAAGATCTAACTATAGAGACTGTAGAAAACATCAGTAGTTTTGAGGGGTGTGGGAGTTCAGGGGGAGGATTGAACAGGTGAAGCACAGGGAACATTTAACAGTAATGAAACTGCTATGTTTGCTACTATACTAGTGGATACACAACAGTATGCATTTTCCAAAATCCATAGACCTCAAAGTACAAATAATTAAACTCAATGTATGCAAGTTAAAAAACAACAAATGAGGCAATTGGAGAATTCCAGAATGGAATGAAGACTATGACAAATATTGTAATTATATAACAAATTGAATGTGTGTGTGTGTGTGTGTGTGTGTGTGTGTGTGTATATATATATATGTATATGTTAATGACCTAAGTGAGTCTGGTAATAAATTGAAACTGAGACTACACACAGAGTAAAGGAAATGTACATACATTCTATATTCTAGTTTATAAGGTTATTTCCCATGGGAGTACAGGTTAAAAAGTTTGAAACTGCAGTACCAATATATTGGGAATAAACAAGTACATGAAAGATGGGGGAAACAAAAGTGTCTCCCTTTTAGAGTGGGGAATTATATATACACAAAGGGGAAAATCAGAATGAACATGCGGTACTAGATGAGAGTTGAAGATATCAATGAGAACTAAGGGTTAGATTAAGGTAGTAGATAGATCAACACATTTGTCTGTACACATGGGTTATCATACTGACAGATATTTCCTAGCTGTGTTCTCTGAGAAGGCCTACAAGAGTAATGCCCAGGTATTGATTTCTAATATCACTCTTCAATACATGGTAGCAGGACCCTTTGGAAAAATTGCTGATTCTAGAACTGTAAGGAAGAACTCAAAAAGAAAAATTTTCCAGTTGTGTCAAATGAACACAAGAATCACCTGGAAGAGCTCCCAATAACTGAGTCTGAAACAATTTGGGAAATCAAAGAAATGAGGTAGTATTAGATAGTAATTCAAAATATAAAAGAAATATCCATGATTGCAGATTGATATAAATCATGATTGAGTTAATAAATAAATAAGGGAGAACAGACAAGTCTCTAGCTTGAAGATGCCAAATTATTCATGTATATACTCACCTCTCAAGGAGGTACAGCATTACTCTCATCTCTTAATTGTGGACTATGTATAGTTTCTTTCTAATGATTACAGTATGGAAGAGAAGAGGGGAAGAAACTTTACGGTAGAGACCTCTCACAAACACTAACTCAGCCAGATGTTCAGAGTTAAAAGCATCAGTGACAAGTCATGCTAATAGCATATATACCCTTTATATGACGAAAACCACACTTTACTTCTTAGGTATTCATTCCAAAAATACATACCTATAGTCTAACCATGAGGAAAACATCAGATACACAAAAATTGAAGAGCATTCTATAAAATATACCGGTGGTAAATACATCCCCAAAAGTGATAATAAGTACATTTATTTATTCAATCAGCCAACAGTTTATTGAGCAGTATGGTCTGGTAAGTTTTAGGTGCTGAGATTACAGCAGGAACGAACCTAAGAATATCCCTACGCTCATGGAGTTTATACTGTAATGAAGGAAACAGAAGTAAATAAGATATAACATGGCATCCTGGATGAGATTCTAGAACAGTAAAAGGACATTAGGTAAAAACTAATAAGTGCAAATCAAGTTGGGACTTTAGCCAATGCCAATGTGTCAGGATTAGTTCATTAATTTGACAAATGTACTATAGTACAATGTTAGTGATAGGGGAAACTGTGCACAACACATGAAATGTCTCTAATGTCTTTGCAATTTTTTGATAAATTTAAAATTAACCTAAAATTAAGAGTTTAATAAGATTTGTTTTCAAAAGAATACATGCCATCTAAGAGACTAATTCAGTATTGGTTTTATATCCATTAATTCAGTATTGGTTCTAGATCCATCATGTGTTGTATTGGCCCTAGGTCTTTTCTCTAATTATTAAGATCTTGGTGATGGATTTCATGGTTCTCTTCTATACGCAGACCACCACCCCTCACCATGTAATATGGTTTTGTGTCTTTGATCTTTAAAGAGAATGATGGGTCACAGTCTCAAAACTTTTTCCCTAGGAGACTCCTTTCTCCTCTTTATAAATTTTATATGCAAAAGAATATGTTAGTTTAGGGATACTTCTAATTCTGGTCATATCCAGTCGATTGCTAGAAAAAAAAGATTATTTCTCTTCTGCCAACAGATCCAAACCCCAGATCTCCCTAAATAAAAAAAAATCCCATCATAGTAATTCTTCACTTTTGAAATGTGTTTATATTTTATTTCATCACTTGTGTTGATCCTTCACACAATTTCATTAGGATGTGAACTTATTTTTGTTTTGTTCTTCAATATGCCACCTGGGAAGGAGTGGAGGGTGAATGTGAGCAGAAAGGATAGGATACTAAGCTTGAGTCAAACATAAATTATGTTAAACGGTCCCTTCTGTGAAGGCCTCTAATTTATCCGCATCTATGTTCTCTAATAAAGAATGCAATTCATATGCAATAATAATATTCCCGTGCCTGTTCTGTCCAGCAGGCAAAACAGCTGTGTCCAGCTGAGGGACAAACACAAGGCACCACTGTTGTCATGCTAAATCAGCTGCAATTACACAACATCTGCTTTCTGTTCAGATTATAGAGCTGTGATTTTCTAGTCATCATACTACTTTTTATGTCTCCAAACTAGCTCTACTATAAAATCAAACTGATACTTAAACCAGTTCCTTCTCCCCTATTCATCCCTCCTACCTTAGTATAAAATTACCACATATTACATTTTTATCCCAATAATTGTTTTCAATACATTAGTTAAAGTGTATTATCCCTCAGAAATTTTAGAAAGAATAGTTGAACAGGGATAATATTTTAGGACTCATTTTCCATTATACTTTTAAATCATGTCATGCCATTACTTTTCTATTCTTCATGAATTCCGAAGTGGTAAACACATTCATTTATTCATTCATTCAGTTAGTCAACAGTTTATTAAGCACTATGGTCTGGTCAGTTTTAGGTGCTAAGATTATACCAGGAACAAAGTTGATAGCATCTCTACAATCATGGAGTTTATATTCTGATGAAAAAGACAAAAATAAAATGAAGTATAATATATAGTGGTACCTGACAAGGATGACAATGAGCAAATGAGCAAAAAAGAGTTTAAAAGTTTCAGAAACTGAGCGTAAGGGGCAATTATTTATATATAGTAGTCAGGAAAGGAAAGTGACCTTGAAAGTTTACTCTTCTTCATGGATAAATACTGTGTTAACTGGAAATACTTCTGGACATTTTTTCCTATATCAGTGTTCAGTTGTGACTTGTCTTCACAGAGATAACACACACATTACAATCAATGGTAGAAATGTCAATAAGGTAAATTGATTGACCCTTACGCTTAATGTTGAAGAGTAGTTCAAAGTATACTTCTACAGGACATGACATTTCATGCCTTAAATGCTATCCATATGCTACCTGCCTGCTACCTCCTTTTCCCTCAAAAATAACTCACCTGAGTTAATCCTACTTGTTCTTTCAATCCTTAGTGAAATGTCACTTTCCCAGGGAATCTTTCCTAACTCTCACCCATTCAGGGTCAGGTTTGAAAATATTTGATAGTTTCCTATGTTTACTCATGGAACTATCAGCAGAATTTTAATTATATATTATTTGTATGAGTATATATTTAATACCTGGCTGTTCTATTGGAATATAGCTTTAGGACAGCAGAGGTAAAGATTTTGTTCCTGGTAAGTTCTCGATGCTTAGCAAAGTGCCTGAAAAATACTTGATAATTATTCATTTTATAAATAAACTAACTTTTTTTTATCATTGAGAGGAAAGAAAAACTTGTTAAATATTTCTATTTTTGTTTGGCTGATTTGGTTCTGTTTACTTCTCACATTTTGCTGCAATATAAATAAAATAGTTGTATAAAATTTACCATGATGATGTTTGTTATTTATGTTTATGGTAAATTAAAGTACATATTCAGCAACAAGTCTTCTTAGAAAATGTGTTGCTTTTTAAGATGGATTGAAGAGGTGGTCCAACAAGACAATGTAGGAAACCCCTAAACTCTCCTCCTCTCATAGATACACCAAATCTACACCTACATATAGAGTAATTCCATTTCAAAAGGAATGGAGGGTTAATTATACACTTTCTGCACAATAAATGATAGAACTGGATGGAGAAAGGCAGGAAAGATGAAGGCATGAAAACAAGAACATAGCAACTTGCAGTAGGGAAGGATACTGATGAGGAGCATGCATATAGATTCACCTGCCCTGGGACAAAGTGAAAAGAGAAAGGTTTTAAGAGAAATTAGACAGTAAGTGAAAAAATCCATTTACTAACCCTAGAGCATTTGTCAAGTTGGTAGAGAACTGATAGAATTCTCTCCATCATTGAAGGTTCTGGCAAACACTAATTTTTATTTTCCCTCTCCACCTTGATGGTGTGAGTGGAAGCAAGGTCCTTGTACTCTAGTCAGCCTGCTAGGATTGCCCCAACCCATCCCAGACCCCTGGTCCACACCACCTCCAGCTTCCCCACCCAAGGTGGATACAGTGTGGCATGGGCTGGGAAATGCTGGCCTCAACACAACACAGTCATCCCACCAAGGCCACTATGGCACAGCATGCCTCAGGATCCACTTGGTGACTGTCCCTTCCAGCCCCAGGTGTCTGGCCAAGGTGATCCAAGGGTGATACACTTCCAACACCCCTCACAGCCTGTACCCATTCTAACTAGTCTGCCAACACAGCCCCAGCATGGTACACCATGGGTCCCTCCTAGCCTGTGCTCACTCCATTTCCATTCATATTTCCAAGTCACCACTAGCACAGTGAAGTCCAGGACACCCCCTTTCCTATGCCCAATTTAGCCACCCTGTCAAGATGGCCCAGGTGTTTACACCCTGGGATCCCTGCCCCAACCCCAGCCCACACTTGCTCCAGCTCCAGTTGTTCTGCCAGGTGGCACATTCCTGGACACCCCACGACTATATGTACTCCAATTCCAGCCATCTCATCAAGATGACCCTCAGGTGTTGTTACTATGGATACCCTGGCTCACACCTGCTATTGACCCAGCCAGCCTGCCAAAGCAGCAAGACATATACATTCTACACAGGGAATGCTCTTACATAAGGCCACTCTTTCAAGACAGAGAGGTAGATGTTCCACCTAATTTATAAAAACAAACACAAAAAGCCAAAAAAAATGAAATAGAGGAATATGTTTCAAATGAAAGAACCAGATAACTAACCCACCAATACTCTGATGAAATAGATATAAGTATTTGACCTGACAAACAGTGCAAAGCAATGCTTATAAAGAGCTCACCAAACTTGGGAGAAGTATTGAGGAAGAGAGTGAAAACTTTAGCCAAGAGTTAAAAAAAAAGCATAGTAAAGAACCAATCAGAACTGAAAAATTCAGTAACAAATGAAAAATACACTAGAAGATATTCAGTAGCAGATTAAAAGACACAGAAGAATGGATCAGTTATCCAGAAGAAGAATAGTGGAAATTACCCAATCATAACAGCAAGAAGGAAGGAAGGAAGGAAGGAAACAAGCAAGGAAGGAGAAAGAAAAGAAAAGAAAAGAAAAGAAAAGAAAGAAAAGAAAAGAAAAGAAAAGAAAAGAAAAGAAAAGAAAGTTAGTTAGTTTAGGGTCTTTAGGATAACCTAAATATACTGACATTTACATTATATGGATCCAGTAGGAGAAGAGAGAAAAGGGTAGCAAATTTATTTGAAGAAATAATGGCTGAAAATTCCCCTCACCTGGGGAAGGAAACAAACATCCAGATTTAGGAAACATGAGATTCCTGATCAATATGAATTCAAAGAGATCCACACCAAAATATATTATAATTAAAATGGCAAAAGTTAAAGATAGAAAGTCTTAAAAGCAGTATAAGAGAAAACAAACAAGCAAATAGTCACACACCCCAAAACTCCATAAGGCTATTAAGCTCATTTTTCAGTAGAAATTTTACAGATCAGAAAGGAGTGGCAGGATATATTTAAAGTGCTAAAAGAAGAAAAATTATCACCAAGGATACTCTACCTACCAAGGACAACTTTCAAAAGTGAAAAGGAGGTAAAGAGTTCCCTGACTAGCAAAAGCTAAATGAGTTCATCACCACTAAGCTGGGTTTATAAGAAATATTAAAGGGTCTTCATTGGTAAGAAAAAATTATGATTAAATATAATCTGTAAAAAAAAACAATCTCATTGGTAAGACAAATATATAGGAAAACAATGAATCAATTATTTAAAGATAGTATAAATGTTAAAGACAAAAATAATAAAATCAACTATAATTATTAGCTAAGGGATGCACAAAATAAAAAGATGTAAAATATGACATCAAAAACATAAAGGTGAAAGGGAGAGAACAGTATAATGCCTTTAAAATATATTTGAACTTAAATGACTATCATCTTCAAATAGATGGTTATTTAGGTATACATAGACATGTGTGAACTTAATGGTAACCACAAGCCAAAAACCTACAACAGATTCCCAAAATTAAAGGGAAAGAAACCCAAAAATAACAGTAAAGAAAGTAATCAAACCCTAAGGGAAATGATCAAGAGAAAAAGAAAGGAGTAGAGAATTACAAAAGCAACAAGAAAACAATCAACAACATGGCAATGAGTACATACCTATCAATAATTATTGTCAATGTAAATGGCAAAAGACTTCAGGTGGCTGAATGGATAAAAAGCAAGACCCATTTATATACTGCCTACAAAAAACTCACTTCAGAACTAAAGACACATACAGACAGCAAGTAAAATGATTTAAAAAATGTATTCCATGGGAAAGGAAACAAAAGATAGAACAGTAATATTTATATCAGACAAAATGACTTTAAAACAGACTGTATCAAAAGACAAAGAATGGTACTACATAATGTAAAGTTGTCAATCCAAGAGGATATGCCACTTTTAAATATTTATGCAACTAACACAGAAGCACCTAAATATATAAAGCAAATATTAACAGACATCAAGGGAGAAATTCACAGTAATACAATAATAATAGGGAACTTTAACTTCCCACTTACATCAACGGATAGATCTAGACAGAAAACCAATAAACACATTGGTCTTAAATAACACATTAGACCAGATGAAATTAACTGATATATATATAGAACATTCCACCCACAAATTGTAGAATACACATTCTTTTCAAGTACACATGGAACATTCTTTAGGATAGATTACATATTAGGCCCAAAACAAACCTCAGTAAATTTAAGAAGACTGAAACCATTATCAGACAACTTTTTTGACCATAACAGTATGAAACTAGAAATCAACTATAAGAGAAAAAAAACTGGAATAAGAAAAACAAACATGTGGAGGATAAACAACTACAATATACTACTAAACAACCAGTGGGTAAATGAAGAAATCAGAGGAAATCAAAAAACAATTTAAGATAAATGAAAATGGAAAGACAACTTTCCAAAGTCTATGGGACATTGCAAAAGCAGTTTTAAGAGGGAAGTTCATAGTGATAAGGGCTTACCTCAGGAAATAAAATCACAAATAAACAATCCAATTTTAGAGCTAAATGTGCTATAAAGAACAAAGTTAGTAGAAGGAAGAAAATAAGATCAGAGTGAAAGTAAATTAAACAGGGACTTATAAAACAATAGAAAAGATCAATGAAACTTAAAGCTGGTCCTTTGAAAAGATAAATAATGAAACTCTAGGCAGACTCATCAAGAAAGAGAGAGGAGTCAATATATAAAGTTAGAAATTAAAGGGGAGAGGTTACAAATGACATCACAGAAATGCAAAGGATTGCAAGAAAATACTATAAAATTATATTCCAATAAATTGATCAACCTAAAAGAAAGGGATAACTTCTTAGAAATACACAACTATCTAAAACTGAATTGTGAAGAAACAGAAAATATGAATAGACCAATTAATTACAAGTAACAAAATTAAATCAATGATTTAAAAACTTCCCCAAAACAGATCCAGGACCAGAAAGATTTACAGGTAAAATCTACCAAAAATTTAAAGAGTTAGTACCTATCTTTCTCAAATTATTTTAAAAAATGAACAGAAAGAATGCTTCAAAACCTTTTAGGAGGCCAACATTACCCTAACACCAAAACCAGACACACACACACACACACACACACACACACACACACACACTCTATATCCCTGATGAATAGAGATATAAAAATTATCATCAATATGTTAGCAACACAAATTCAACAATATATTCAAAAAGATCATACACCATGATCCAGTAACATTTATTTCAGAGGTGCAAGAATGACTCAACGTCTGCAAATCAATGAATGTAATATACCATATTAACAAATGATAAAAATCATGATGCCAATCAATGCAGACAATTCATGTGACAAAATCCATCATCCATTATGATAAAAACTTGAAATAAAGTGTATATATAGAAGGAACATAACAACATAATAAAGGTCATATGTGACAAACCCACAGCTCACGTCATACTCAATGGTGAATAAATGAAAGTGTTCCCTTTAAGATCGGGAACATGATAAGGATGCCCATTCTGGCCACTTTTATTTAACATAGTATTGGAAGTCCTAGCCAGCACAATTAAACAGGTAAAGGAAAAAAGTAAAAGTCTTCCAAGTAGGAAAGGAAGAAATAAAACTGTCACTATTTGCAGATTAGACAACAGAAAACCCTTAAGACTTCCGTCAAAAGTGTAGAACTTATCAATGAGTTCAGTAAAGTTACAGACACAACATACAGAAATTTGAAACATTTCTATATATCAATAATGAGCTACCAGAAATAGAAATTAAGAAAACAATCCCAATTACAATTGCATCAAAATGAATAAAACACCCAAGAATAAATTTAACTAAGGAAGTGAAAGACCTACACCCTGGAAACTATGAAATACTGATGAAAGAAATTAAAACCACAAATAAATTGAAGGATTTCTGTGCTCATAGATTGGAAGAACAAATATCATTAAAATGTCCATACCACCCAAAGCAAACTACAGATTCAATGCAATTCCCATCAAAATACCAGTGGGATTTTTCAAAGACCTAGAACAAAGAATCCTAAAATTTGTATGGGACCACAAAAGACCCCAAATAACCAAAGCAACCTGAGGAAGAACAAAGTTGCAGGTATCTTGATCTCAAGTTTTAAACTATACCACAAAGCTATAGTAATCAAAACACTATGATACTGGTTCACATGCGAGTGTGCATACACACATGCACGTGCGCACGCACACACACACACACATCAATAGAACAGAAAGTCCAGAAATAATCCTAGGATATGATAAATTTATCTATAGCAAAAGAGTCAAGAATATACAATGGGAAAAAGTCTCTTCAATAAGTGGTGCTGGGAAACTGGACAGCGACATGGAAAAGAATGAAACTGGACCAGAACCTTATACCATACACAAAAATACACGCAAATGATTAAAGTTTTGAATGTTTAAGACCTGAAACCATAACACTCCTAGAAGAAAACATAGGTAGTAATCTCTGACACTAGTCTTACCAGTAATTTTTTGGACCACTTTCCTCAGGCAAGGGTAACTAACAACAGCTAAAATAAACAGATGGAACTATATCAAACTAAAAAGGTTTTGTGCAGCAAAGGAAACCACCAACACAATAAAAACTTAACCTACTGAATGGGAAGTGATATTTTCAAGTAATACATCCAATAAGAGGTTAATGTCCAAAATATATAAAGAACTTATATAACTTAATATCAAAAAACAAACATCTGGATTTTAAAATGGTCAGGGGACCTGAATAGACATCTTTTTCAAAGAAGACATACACATGACCAATAGGCACACAAGAATATGCTCAACATTACTAATCATCAGGGATATTCAAATCAAAATCACAATGAGATATCACCTCACGAATGTCAATTGGCTGTTATCAAAAAGAAAAAATATCAAGTGTTGGTGAGAATGTAGAGAAAAGGGAACATTTGTAAACTATTGGTGGGAATATGAATTGGTGCAGCCACTGTGAAAATAGGATGGAGGTTACTTGAAAAATTAAAAATAGAACAAACCATATGATCCAGCAATTCCACTTGCGGGTATTTATCCAAAGAAAATAAAAACACCAATTTGAAGACCCAGATACACCCCTATGTTTACTGCAGCATTATTGACATTAGCCAAGATATGGAAGCAACCTAAATGTCCACTGTTAGGCAAGTGGGTAAAGAAGTGGTGTGTGTGTAAGTGTGTATATATAGTCAACCATAAAAGAAATGAAATATTGCCATTTGCAATAACATGGATGGATATGGAGGATATTATGCTAAGAGAGGTAAGTTAGAGAAAGACAAATACCATATGAGTTTACTAACACATGGAATCCAGAAAAAAAAAGAAAGAACAAACAAAACAGAAACAGACTCATATATACAAAGAACCAATCGGTGATTACCAGAGGTGAGGGGCTTGGGAAAAGTAGGCAAATTATGTAAAGGGGATTAAGAGCTATAAACTTCCAGTTATAAAATAAATAAGTCACAGGGGTGTAATGTACAATATAGAGACTATAGTAAATATTGTGATAATTTTGGTAACAGAAGGTAATAACACTTCGTGTGGGGATCATTTGATAATGTATAAAAATATCAAATCACTGTGATGTACATCTGAAGCTAATAGGATTTTGGAAATCAATTATGCCTCAACAACAAAAAAAAGATTATTTAGAGACAAAGGATGCAGATAAGTAATATGATAAATTGACTTACACTCCTAACAAGAAAATGTACTTATTGGAATGTTCGCCATTATGTTTTAAAATGTTAAATCAAACCTTCATTTTTTTCCATCAATCTAGAGATATCCAATTATTTGTCTCTCATAATTCATAAATTTAAAGAAAACTGACCTCATTTACATTAATTTATATTTATGTGAATATTTATTTTGAAGTGTTTTTCACCAAGTGCAGAAAACAAATCTATGAAATGGTAAAACAAGTATTGAGTCAGTTCTCTTTAGTCTCTTTATTTTTCCCTTACAATGAAAAGCATGATGTGATAGTATCATACTAATTATTTGAGGATTAAATCTGTATTAAATTAGGATTTAAATTGGATACTAATTAATTAGCATTAACTGGAACCAATTAGTGTTAAATTTTCCCTTTTTAAAAATGAAATTAAAACATTTATATTTTTAGTAACACTAGAACACAACAAAGAATTTGAAAAACATTCAAAATAAAAGTGGAATCTACATTCTCAAGAATCTCTTTTGATACTATTTCCTAGTGTTGCACCATTTTAGAATATTTTGGTTTAAAAAAGAAGTTTGAGATACAGTCTGTTGCACTCTGCAAGTTGCAGTGGAGTATAAGGCAAGAAAATCAGATTTCTGGTGCTGTACATAATATCCCAGGATTCTTTTCACGTGCTCAGACTGTGGAGTATTACTTCATTGTTTACCTGATATTATTTGCTTAATGCCATTCTTCCTCGTTAGATGGTTAGATGATAGGTGACTTAATCTAGCACAGTGCCTCAATAGGTACTCGATAAATACTTGCTGATTGTTGACGTAACGCACTTATTGAATTGACCCAAATAGACTTTTTAAATTTATAATATGGACATAAATTGCCATCACCCCATAGCATTGTCATATGGAACAAATAAGAAAATAAATTGTTTTAAGAAGATCCAACAATGTCAAGGAATGTAAAGTATTATTATTCTAGTCAAGATCACTTTGACAGGGACAAGGTAACTTCCTTTTATGTCTTTCATTCTAAGCCTAGTATTAATCCCCAGCTGCCATGGGCAAAAACTAAGGACAACTTAAATTTTACAAGCAGCATTTTGCACTTCTAAGGTATTTAAATTCTTTTGGAATAAATTACTGTATTTTGAAAGTCATAAATACTATTGAGTTTTTAAAATTTTTAATTGTTTATTTAACTTTTTTCCCTATCTTCATTGCCCCCTAATGCCTGTTTCCACTGCAACAATTTTCAAGTTGTCTTCCAGCTCGTGTTTCTTTTGACTTTGCTAAACAAACCTGTTAAGTGTTTGCCTACCATAGTTTTAAATTTTCTGCTTAGTATCTATAATTTGGTACATGTGACATTTTTAAGTTTACTTATTCCCCAACTCTAATCCATATTTTCACTAAGAAGTGATGCTTTCCATTTACTATGCTCATTTCTCCCATCTTGCAACACTTGTCTGTATTTCAAGCTCAATAATATTTGGAGACTTATATCACATCAATATACCTATTCACTGGGTGATTCCAATTCTAAGACTGGATCCTAAGGAAATAAGAGAGTTGTGTGCAAAGATGCATAAATGAGGACATTCATTACATGGTTAGTTATCATAGCAAAACAAAATTTAAAAGACTGCAAAAAAGTATGAACAACGTAACCATCCAAAAAAATAAAATATATATTATGAGATATGCTTTTCTCAGAATATTGTGTATCCAATAAAATTACATTTATAAAGAAGGAAGGAAAAATTGTTCCCTACAGGTGTGTTATATAACATTGTTGACAATAATAACAATAATAATGGTTTGTCTATGTTTCACGTTCGACAGCATTTATTGGTGTCTAGCTGAAGACCAATATATCTTTGTTTTTGTTTTTTATTTGTATCTCACTTCAATATTTTTCTTCAATTTCTTTTTAAACTGCAAAATGTCTTCATTGGTATTTTTCTCTTCATATCACATAGTACAGAGTACATTATTACTTTTCCCCCCTCTGGTAGATTGCATTAATGATCCCAATTTTTCTCTAAATCCATTCTCTTTACCATGAAACTTTGTGGTAACTTCCTATGGGGGAAAAGCATAATTCTTTGCCCCTTGGCAGCAACATGTGGCTTGTTTGTGTCAATGAGATGTTAGTTATATAACACAAGCTCTCTTAAAAAGACCTTGTAGAACTAACTAGCCTACAGATCTCAGGAGGAATGAGATACCTAGAATACAGCTACCCAAACTAAGCTTTTCCTCCAAAGCCTAGCCTATAATTGAAACTACATCACATTCGGATGCATAGATTAGTTAAATCAAAATTAACTGAGCCAAATCTAGATTAGAGGAGCCATGACTAACCCTTAGGCATGAGAATAATAACAAATGATTGTTATTTTAGGTCACTAAGTTCTGGGATGGTATTTTATGCTGAATAAACCACTGGTCAGTCTCACAGCAAAACTGAGTTAATAATAATTTATTTTTGCATATAAAATGTTCATAAGAACACTATATTACAACTTTCAATGCTTCAATAAACTTATCTTATTTTCATCTTATACCTATCTATAATTTCCTGTGATCAATACATGTGCTTTGTATTCAAAAGAAAAAAGTCCATACTTTCTCCATCACTTTAACATATAAGAAAACAAACTTCTGAGATATTAGCTAAAAGCTATGTTCTGCTTTCTTGTAGCTTTGACTGTAAATTTTATTTTGTCATATCTGAGAATATAATTGTTAATTATGTTAGAGTCAACTATGAGATACATAAATAAAACATGTGTATTGATCATTATTAATGCTTACAATTATAAATGTTATAATATTAAAGCTTTATAGGTTATGATTCAATGGATCTTAAACAAAGATTTAGTCTTGGGTTTAAACCAAAACTAAATGGGTTTAAATGGGGGCAGGGAGGGGCGCCTGGGTGGTTCAGTAGGTTAAGCATCCGACTGCAGCCCAGGTCATGATCTCACAGTCTGTGAGTTCCAGCCCTGTGTCGGGCTCTGTGCTGATAGCTCAGAGCCTGGAGCATGCTTCCGATTCTGTGTCTCCCTCCCTCTGCCCCTCCCCTGCTCATGCTCTGTCTCTCTCTCTGTCTCAAAAATATATAAAAACATTAAAAAATAAATAAAGTAAATAAATAAATGGGGGCAGGGATACATACAACTAATTTCAAACACATGAGATGATGGCATTAAGAATAGTTGGCTGGAAATAAATATTTGCTAAATTGTGAAACAGTCCCCAAATTATGAGTGTATTGAGAGAGAATCTGATAAATCAGAGTAAAAAAGGAAAAAATACACATCGTAGAAGAATATCACATGTGTCGGTCATGTCAGTAATTCAGAAAGCTTGCATATTATGCTTGCTGGCCTACAGAAAGTTGTCCTCATGAGAGTGACTATATGGATAGCAAACACGTGAAAACACATTTGAAGAATGTTTTACCTAACCCAACTTTGTAGTTTAGGATACAAATAGAGCCATATTATTCCACTTAATCACATTGACCTCCTTCTGATCTTACTAGGAAGAAATCCATTATTTTTCTCTTGAGACTACCCTTACCTGCAATCATTTAACAACCCCGAACATGGCTTATTCAATCAAAAATATTCAGTAATGTTTTCAAATATCAAGCAGAGTGACAATTCCACAGTCAATCTCAGTGTTTGCTCACTGTCACCAGGAGTTGCTAATGGGCATTGATCACATATAGTGCAGTAGATGCTTGTCCAGTGGAGCAAGTATTCCCTGGCTGAATGTGTAGCAGCATTCCAACCAGTCCTAAGGGTTAACTTTCTTTAAGCTTATGCACCCTTGCTTGCTGACCTAAGTCCCTTGGTTTGTAGCAGAACTAATCTACTTTCCTTGAGATTTTACAGACATCTGGCCTTGAGGAACAGATGACCAGAATTTCCCAGAAGATAAGGTCTGACCACATTTGAAAATAGCTGCCACTAATGCCAGTAGGTCTGTTCAGGGTCTTGTCGGCTATCATTAACCACCTGAGAACCAGCTCCTTCTGCATTCAGCCTCCACCATTTCCCAGGCCTTCCCCTTGAAAACCCTCTGGCTTTGCCTGGACTGGGAAGACTGTCTTTAGATGTCAGTCCACCATCTTCCCCGGTTGCTGGCTTCCTGAATAAAGCAACTTTTCCTTTCCCCACGATCATTTGTCTCTTGAGTATTAATTTTTGAGCAGTAAGCTGCCAAACCTGAGTTCAGAATGGTTCTCTGTCCAGTAACAGTTGAGGTCCCTGGTTAGACAGCAGATAATTCCACCCTTCAGCCTAAGATTTATGTCTATTTTTGCTTTATAACCTCATACCCAGAAATTGTTTTCAGAAGAAGACTGTTAGAGCACCAACTAGAGAGAGGCTTCCAGTCTTAACACAAGCTTTATTAAGAAACATTACCTCATGCACATAGTGTTGTACCTGGGGTTTCCAAGCCAAACTTTTCTCTTCCCACATAATGTGATCTTCCAATTATTATGTTATTCTTGTCAGGAGAACTCTTTTCCAGTTCATTAGGCATTTACAAGAAAAGTTGGGCAAATTTTTCTAATTTGAAATGCTAGAAGTGTCTCTTCCTATAAACAGATATCTAGGATTTTCTATACTAATTGAGGTAGTCCCTCATCCATCGTCTTATTCAGGAATTATTTACTATGTGCCTACAACATGTTAAGTACTCTTACATCCTTTGCAGATACAACAGTGTGAATAAAAGGATATCCACTGCTCTCTTGGTGCTTGTGTTTTAGTGGTGGAAACCATAAACAAATAGACTAATAAATGAGGAAGTATGAGGCAGTAAGAGTGCTTTGGAGAACATGATATTTTCATTAATAACTTAGTGAAGAAAGAATGAATCGCGTAATGATAATGGCTAAAGTGTTATTCTGGCAGAAAGTTTTAGCTAGTGTAATAACCCAAAACCTGGAACATGCTTTGTGAGTTCTAGAAGGAGAAAGAAATCCAGTTCTGACAGAGGCCACTGGTTTGTCGCTAAACAAGAAAAGAAAAAGAAAAAAGAAAAAGACTTGCAAGATTTGCAGGTGATGTGGACCAAAAGGTAGGCTTTTAATAGAACAGGTATGGTCTTATAGACCAAATAATGAGTTTAATTTTGTTAAATGCAATGGAATCCCATTGAAGGGCTTTAAGTAAGACAGTAAGTGTTATTGTTTTATTTAAAATAATACTCTGGCTATTTTGTGAAGAATAAATTGTTCATGAGTGAAAATGGAATCAAGAAGAATAATTAGGAGGCTATTATAGTAATTCAAGCAAGAGATAATGGATTTTAGACACTGTGAAGGAGGAGAAAATTGGATAAGATAACTAGCAGGAAAAGTTTTGAAAGTAGCAGTGACAAGTAGTTTAAATTAAGTAAGAAAAAATATGGTCACAATGAATAAATAGATGGGAATCTTAACAGAGAGAACAGAGACAGCAAAAAATATATACGAAAAACTCAACAACTGAGAAACACAACGGCTGAAATTTAAAAAAAAATTCTATCTGATCACAATAGTGGGATGAGGGGTGGAGACTGTAAAAATATGAACATGCAGAAAGACAACTGAATTTGAATTCAGATCTCTTTAGAAGTCTAGCTTATAAGATTTAACAATTACTAGGAGCCAGTTCAAAAAACCTCACAGTACATTAACTTTGTTAAATGGCTATCTAATACTGCCATTAGTTCACTAATGCACTTTTTTGGGCTGCTTATTTTGCATCTTGCTCAAAAAAAGGGAGGATCAGGAGGCTTACAGTCATTAACACAATATAGCAAGATAAGATGATAAAAGGGTGGGCAGGGGAGTAGGAATTACTAGTAATTTGGAAAATGTGATCAAAATGGTAAAGATGTTCCCAAAACACTTGATTTAGAATCAGACCTAATTCTGTAACTAATTAGATGTATAATATTGGACAAGTTACATAAAATTGGTGTCTACTTTTCTCAGCTATAAAATGGGACTAGTAATACATATAAATAAGGTTAAAAATGTTAAACAAAATGTATGCAAAATACCAAGAACCTATGGGTGTAAATCACTGATGAAGAATAACTCTTTAAAACCATCTAATAATGATAATATTGCTATTGTTTTTGTTTATAATTTAGACACTAGTCTATAATATAGCATCTTGTAACACATACTAATATGTACAATAGTGAAAATTTTTGATCATATGCTCTAAAAACTACTTGACATGTCAAGGCTGCTAATTAAGGAAGGATTTTTTCTTCTTTAATCATTATCTAACTTGAAATCACTGAAATCCTTTTATAAAAGTCATGGGAAAATTACCATGAAAACCCTATTAATTTGTTTTGAGGTGTTATAAGACTGTTAAAAATTATCTTAAAATAACAATTTGAGGGACATGTGGGTGGTTCAGTTGGCCAAGTGTCTGACTTCAGCTCAGGTCATGATCTCATGGTTCTTGAGTTCAAGCCCTGCATTGGGCTGTCTGCTGATAGCTCAGAGCCTAGAGCCTGTTTCAGATTCTGTGTCTCCCTCTCTCTCTCTCTCTGTCCCCTCCCTCTCCTTCAGAGATAAATAAACATTAATTAAAAAAAAAAATAACAACTTGAGGAGCACTTGGGTGGCTCAGTCAGTTAAGCATCCGACTCTTGATTTTGGCTCAGGTCATGGTCTCACAGTTCCTGGGATGGAGCCCCACATTGGACTCTGTGCAGACAGCATGGAGCCTGCTTGGGATTCTCTCTCTCTCTCTCTCTCTCTCTCTCTCTGACCCTTCCCCTCTGTCACTCTCCCCCATTTAAAATAAATAAATCCTTTAAAAATAAATAAAAATAACAATTTGATTTAGGCATTTTCTGGTCATATATTCAAAAATACTGATTTTATGTTTAGTTGCCTATGAAGGTATGTCTTCCACACACACAAAACAAAAAACAAACGTACATATGATGTATCATGAATCATTTCCAATATTGTCAGAAAAAATGTTAGGAAAAATTAGTTCTGTGAGAAAACAGCTTCCCAAGTAAAGCCTGTATCTTATACATTCAGTCAACAAATTTAGACCAGTAACCAGATCTCCAAAACCAATGCTTTTTTTTTTCAGAAAAATAAAAGGCTAACTACAGGATTTAAATCTTTAAAATTTCAGGTGGCTTCATCTACATTTTGATCTTTTTGTTTCTTATCAAATACCCTGAAGTTTCCTTATGCTGACAGTTTTATTGTATTGGTTCATTAGTTCATTATATACTTACCGTGAGCCTCTTTGTATCAGGCATGATTTTTAATTCTAGGAATTCAGAAGTGATCAAACAAACCAAAAGAAATCCTACTTTCATGGAGATGCATTCTAATTAATGAAGTCTGTTGATTATAAAATAAATAAGCCAGGGGCGCCTGGGTGGCTCAGTCGGTTAAGCGTCCAGCTTCGGCTTAGGTCATGATCTCACGGCTTGTGAGTTCGAGCCCCGCATTGGGCTCTGTGCTGACAGCTCAGAGCCTGGAGCCTGCTTTAGATTCTGTGTCTCCCTCTCCCTCTGCCCCTCCCCTGCTCATGCTCTGCCTCTCTCTCTCTCTCTCAAAAATAAATAAATATTAAAAAAATAAAAATAATAATAATCTTTAAAAAATAAATAAGCCACACACACACGTGATGTATGCTGTGCAGAAAAATGAATGAGGTAGAGGAGATAGGAAAGCTGCTGTGGGGGGGAGAGTCAATCTTAAATAGGAAGGTAATAGAAAGACTCGCTGAGATAACATTTGAAAGAAAGTTAGATGTGTTTGCTCATACATTGTTTTCCTCTATGGAAAACCAGGGTAAAAATCATTCTAGACCAAGGAAACACTAAATTCAAAGTTTCTAACATGAGTGTGTAAAGCTTATGGAGGACCAGCAGGGAGGCAGTGTAGCTACAGCAGAGTAAGCTAGGGAGGAAATTGTAAGATTTGTCACAGAAGTAATGTGGGGACAGAACATGTAAGGCCTTAGAAGCCATTATAAGTTCTTTGGTTTTATTTCTAAGGGAAAAGGGGAAAATGTTAGTGTTTTAAACAGAAAGAAATACGAACTGACTTATTTTTTTTATAGCTTCATTCTAAGTGCTAGGTATAGAGTAGATTTTAGGGATCCATATAGGGAAACAGACTAGTTAGGAGATAAACTGTTTCAGTCTAGAGAAGAGTGGCTTGGATAAGTGTGAAGGTGGTAAGAAGTAGAAAATAATAGGCTTTACTGGCTGAGTATAAAGGAGAAGAAAGAAGTAAAGGATAAAAAAAGTTTTGGCAAAAGAGAATGAATGGAAAAATTGAGCAATTTCAGGAGAAAGGTGTTTATGTTTGGACATGTTAAGTTTTATTCATTATTATTATTATTATTATTTTAGAGACAAAGTAGGGGAGAGAGAGAGAGGAAGAGGAAGAGGAAGAGGGAGAGGGAGCGGGAGAGACAGAGACAGAGACAGAGACAGAGAGAGAGAGAGAGAGTGTCTCAAGCAGGATCCACACTCAGTGCAGAATGTGACATGGGTGGAGAGGGAGTGCTCAATCCCCATGATGCTGGGATCACAACCTCAGCCAAAATCAAGAGTCAGAGGCTTAACCAAATGAGCCATCCAGGGGCCTCTGGACATGTTAAGTTTTAGATATCTACTGAATGCTGAAGCATATATAGCAAGCAGAAAGATGGATGTTCAAACAAGAGATCTGGTCTAGTGATGTAAGTGTGTGAGTCTTAATATCTCCAAGGACACAAGTATAGGTAATGGGAGAATAGAGGTATATTTATATGCTAAGAATTATCTACTAGAAAGGGAAAATATTGATGATGAAAGTGGAGAAAGTGGAGAGAAAAAATGGTCTATCATTTGTTGGGGGATATGGCTCATAGTCACAGGTGGAAAGTTTTGTTAAATAAGAGCATAGAGAATTCATCCAGAGAAAAATGGAATAAATCAGAGCTTATAGTCACTGCTGCTCCTATGTGCCAAAAGATAGCAGCTCAAAACCACATCCATAAGTCATTTGTTCACAATTCTTTGACTGGAGCAGAGGCTGCAGAAAATGGTTCACCTCCACAAGAGTGGCCACCCCACATGGTTTCTGTGAAGGCTGGACTGCCCCAAATAGCATTTTCACTCTTATAATCAATGCCTCTTTATGTAACTGGAGACTGGTCATGCATATCCCTTATTTCCACACAGTTCCTTTTCATGGACAGTTTTATATCCTTAAAGCATGGTGGTCTCAAGGATAGTAGAAATTGTGCTGTAGTGGCTGACTTCTCCCAGAACATAAAATATGAAGCTTCCAGACACCTAGAACATCACTTCTGCCATATTTTATGGTCAACGTAATCATAGGTCCAGCCCAGATTCAAGAGGAAAGAAAACAGACCATAACTCTGAATGGAGGAGTAGCAAAATCATAGGGTAACAGGACTTGTGGAAGAGAAAGTATTGTTGTTACTGTCTCTAGAAATATGATCCACCGTGATACCTTATAAGGCTGTAGTAAGCATTTAAAATTCCTTAAATAACATGAAAGTCCTTAGTAATTATGTACATACTCAACAAAATAAGCATGGGATTACCATGTTACTATTTTATGATAGAAAATTTATTTCTCCATTATACTCAGTCCTAAAATTCCCCCTCCTTCAGGTTGGAGAGTTACTTCTATTGAAAAGGAACAGAGAATCAAACTGTGACACACAAGTTAAAAGTTTAAAAATGAGTTTAAGCTGGTACTTCTTATGACTTCAGATTTAAGATGGGCAAAAAAGATCACTGCAGATTATTTTAATTGTAAAATAGGTTCTCAAATATTCATTTTTATCTCAAAACACTTTACAGTTCATTGGCTTTCAGCTACAGCATGAATGATCTTAACGATTGAGGGCCAATGACTTTATAGAAAAATAACAAACTTGCCAATATATTAGTTCTAAAAGTGAGAGATTATGAATTCTTTTAAATCATGTTCTCCAAAATTTAGCAGCGTGGTTAAATTATTAAAATGGGAAAAATGAATATATAATGACAAATATATCCTCATTAAGAACAATGTGATATGTTACATTGGTTATAGAGCACTTTAAAAGTAGTCCAATTGCATTGTCTTCTTTGACCTAACGTGATTAGTTCTACATCTTTTAGTAAATTGAATCAGATTTTGAGGTTTATCAATTTTCTAAAAAAGAAAACAACAGATTTCTAATTTGTATAATATACTCAGATTTTCAGAATAGTTAAGAAATTACCTTAGGCATTAAAAGTACCTTCGGTATCTATTTTTATGCCACATATAATGCCACCATTATTTTTATATTTATGCATAACAAATTCTATAAGTAACAGAGGAACTAAAAATTAGATTTTTTTTTTTTAGCCTGGAAGTCTACTAGTCAGAATTTCAACATAGAATGCTGGGATTCTCTGCTCTAAGTATCACAAGTCTGAAATCAATGTTCTCGTGTGGAAAAATCCACTTCCAAGCTTGTTTCTGTTTTTGGCAGAATTCAGTTCCTTACAACTGAAGTCTCCTTTACCTTACTATGTAGCAATTTCACCATCAAGCCACCAAGGGTGCATCAGATCTATCTTGTACTTCAAATCACTGCCTTTTTCTGTAGCCAGCTACAGAAAACTTTCAGCTTTTAAAGAGCTCATGAAATTAAGTCAGACCTCCCCATATAATCTTTCTAACTTAAGGTCAACTGGGACATATAATACAACCATGGTAATAAAATCTACTATAGTCACTTTCTGGAGATTATACATGAAGTAGATACCAGGATCGGAAAATCTCCAGGGACATCTTAGAATTCTGCCTACAACAATGTAAAATGGCAATTTCTCTACTAGTTACAAATTGGTACCCTTAGATATCAATTGAGTGTCCCCACCCCCAGCCCCTGGTAACCAACTTGCTGAACACCTTAAACTTATCCAATGTTATAGGTCAATTATATCTTGGAAAAAAAAAAAAACAACACCAGCAAAAAAAAATGACAAAGTCTCAGAATCTCAAAATAATTCCTTCTGCTTTTTAAAATCTAGACATGAGGAATAAATGAGGCATGGAATTTTTTTTCCCTTAAATGATTATTTATACCACTATAATGGCATTTACACTGAGACAATCCTTTTATTGCAACCTTAGTAGTGAGAAACAAATACTTTTTATGTTTTGTAAATTTGTAAATTATATATTTTACATATTTACTTATATTGTTTAATTTGTAAACTATATATTTTACATATTTAAAGGAGTTATAAAATAATTAATGAAACAGATCAATTTTATGATGTTGATGATGCTGGAAGTACGAACTAGATAATCTAATTGGGGAACTTAAAAATAAATGATAGAAATGTATGATATAATCTCATTGAAAGGGTGGGATCAAAAGCTGGTCAGAAGTAGTATGGAAAATTATGTTTTGGATAGCTAACAAAAATTATACATAAATTCTGTAACTATTATATGGGCTATCAAACCAACTTGTGAGCAAAATCTGGCCACCACCTGTTTTTATATGACCAGCAAGGTAAAAATGGTCTTACATTTTAAAATGTAAAATGTAAATATAGCTCTCAACAAAATTGTGTACAAACCTATATCCTAGTTTCTAATTTTTTCCACATAGGAGTAATGGTTACCAACTCTGAAATTACTTTATATATATCCAAGATTGAACAAATAACTATATAAATTATAGATAACGGGAACTAGTTTTTTCACTGTCAGAGCACAAATTTACAAAAGAGGGGGAAGACTAGAATGAACCTCATGGTGTTGGATTAGAGTAGCTATATGAAGTCATGTTGATTTTAGTATAGATAGATGATAGATGAATAGAGTGATAGAGGATAGATAGATACAGGTAGATATAGATGTCTGAGTGTACGTGCACACATTACTATACATTTATATTTGTTTGATCTGCCAGCTGAGTGGGCTTAGAAGCAATGATACCCCAATAGCAATGAATCAACCCATCCTCAGATCTTGATTTCCAAACACTATTTTCCATTAAAATGAATTAGGACATGAGGCAAGGAAAAACAAGATGAACCTGAAACATAAAGCAAGAAAACATATCTCGATATTGGCCTTAGCAATAATTTTTTAGATCTGACATCAAGAGCACAAAGAGCAAAAGTAAAAATTAACATGTTGGACTATTTCAAACTAAAAGCTTCTGCACAGTGACAGAAACAACAACAAAAGTAAAAAAAAAAAAAACCCTACTGACTAAGAGAAAATATATGTAAAACATATATTGGCTAGGGATTAATATACAAAATATATAAAGCGCTCATACAACTCAAGGTACACACTAGTCTGACTGTGGCCCCAGTGGTGGGCTGGGGGCAGACATCAGGTCTGACTGTGGCCCGCCCACCAACACAAGTTACTCCAGACAGTACAGGGGAAGTGCCCTGCAGTTGGGAGCCACTGCAGGGACTACCCAAGATGACGAAACAGAAGAATTCTCCTCAAAAGACTCCAGGAAGTAGCGACAGCTAATGAATTGATCAAAAACGAGGTAAGCAATATAATGGAACAAGAATTTAGAATAATAGTCATAAAATTAATTGCTGGGCTTGAAAGAAGCATAAAGGACAGCAGAGAATCTATTGCTACAGAGATCAAGGGACTAAGAAATAGTCATAAGAAGCTAAATAATGCTATAAATGAAGTGCAAAATAAAATGTAGGTGGCCATAGCATGGATTTAAGAGGCAGAGGAGAGAATAGGTGAATTAGAAGATAAAATTATGGAAAAAGAGGAAGCTGAGAAAAAGAGAGATAAAAAAATCTGGGAGTATGAGGGGAGAATTAGAGAACTAAGTATTGCAATCAAACGGAACAACATCCATATCATAGGAATTCCAGAAGAAGAAGAGAGAGAGAGAAAGGGGCTGAAAGTGTACTTGAACAAATCATAGTTGAGAATTTCCCTCATCTGGGAAGGAAAAAGGCATTCAAATCCTAGAGGCACAGAGAACCCCCTTCAGACGTAACTTGAATCGATCTTCTGCATGACATATCATAGCAAAACTGGAAAAATACAAGGATAAAGAGAAAATTCTGAAAGCAGCTAGGGATAAACAGGCTGTAACTTACAAAGGGAGACCCATAAGACTAGTGGCAGACCTATCTACTGAAAGGATAGGCAGACCAGAGAGGAATGGCAGGAAATCTTCAATGTGATGAGCAGAAAAAATATGTACCCAAGAAGCCTTTATCCAGCAAGTCTGTCATTCAGAAAAGAAGGAGAAATAAAGGTTTTCCCAAACAAAACCCAAAGGAATTAATCACCCCTAAACCAGCTCTACAAGAGATACTACAGGGGATTCTGTGAGTGAAATGTTGCAAGGACCACAAAGTACCAGAGACATCACTGGAAGCATGAAACTTACAGACATCACAATGACTCTAAATCCATATCTTTCAATAATAACACTGAATGCAAATGGACTCAATGCTCCAACCAAAAGACATAGGGTACCAGAATGGATAAAAACAAAAGACCCATCTACTTGCTGTCTATAAGAGACTCATTTTATTTTTCAATATATGGAATTTATTGTCAAATTGGTTTCCATACAACACCCAGTGCTCATCCCAACAAGTGCCCTCCTCAATACCCATCACCCACCCTCCCCTCCCTCCCACCCCCCATCAACCCTCAGTTGTTCTCAGTTTTTAAGAGTCTCTTATGCTTTGGCTCTCTCCCACTCTAACCTCTTTTTTTTTTCCTTCCCCTCCCCCATGGGTTTCTCAGGATCCACATAAGATTGAAAATATGGTATCTGTCTTTCACTGTATGGCTTATTTCACTTAGCATAACACTCTCCAGTTCCATCCATGTTGCTACAAAGGGTCATATTTCATTCTTTCTCATTGCCACGTAGTACTGCATTGTGTATATAAACACAATTCCTTTATCCATTCATCAGTTGATGGACATTTAGGCTCTTTCCATAATTTGGCTATTTACAAGAGACTCATTTTAGACCTGAAGACACCTTCAGATTGAAAGTGAGGGGGTGGAGAACTATCTATCACGCTACTGGAAGTCAAAAGAAAGCTGGAGTAGCCATAATTATATGAGACAAACTAGACTTTAAATTAAAGGTTGTAACAAGAGATGAAGAAGGGGCATTATATAATTACAGGGTCTATCCAGCAGGAAGAGCTAACAATTATAAATGTCTATGCGCCAAATACGGGAGCTCCCAAATATATAAAACAATTAATCATGAACATAAGCAACCTTATTGATAAGAATGTGGTAATTGCAGGGGACTTTAATACCCCACTTAAAACAATGGATAGATCATCTAGACACACGGTCAATAAAGAAACAAAGGCCCCGAATGATACATTGGATCAGATGGACTTGACAGATATATTTAGAACTCTGCATTGCAAAGCAACAGAATATACTTTCTTCTCGAGGGCACATAGACATTCTCCAAGATAGATCACATACTGGGTCACAAACCAGCCCTTTAGAAGTATAAAAGAATTGAGATCATACCATGCACACTTTCAGACCACAATGCTATGAAACTTGAAATCAACCACAGGAAAAAGTCTGGAAAACCTCCAAAGGCATGGAGGTTAAAGAACACCCTACTAAAGAATGAATGGGTCAACCAGGAAATTAGAGAAGAAATTTAAAAATATATGGAAACAAATGAAAATGAACATACAACAATCCAAACGCTTTGGGATGCAGCGAAGCCAGTCCTCAGAGGAAAATACATTGCAATCCAGGCCTATCTCAAGACACAAGAAAAATCCCAAATACAAAATCTAACAGCACACCTAAAGGAAATATAAGCAGAACAGCAAAGACACCCCAAACCCAGCAGAAGAGAAATAATAAAGATCAGAGCAGAAATAAGCAATACAGAATCTAAAAAAAAAAAAAAAAAACAACAAAAAAACAGTAGAGCAGATCAATGAAACCAAGAGTTGGTTTTTTGAAAAAATAAACAAAATTGATAAACCTCTAAAAGACTTCTCAAAAAGCAAAGGAGAGGACTCAAATAGATAAAATCATGAATGAAAACTGAATCATTACAACCAATCCCTCAGAAATACAAACAATTATCAGGGAATAGTATGAAAAACTATATGCCAACAAACTGGACAATGTGGAAGAAAGGGACAAATTCATAAGCACCCACACACTTCCAAAACTCAAGCTTGGAAAACTAGAAAACTTGAACAGACTGATAACCAGGGAAGAAATTGAATCACTTATCAAAAATCTCCCAACAAATAAGAGTCCAGGACCATAAGGCTTCCCTGAGGAATTCTACCAGACATTTAAAGTAGAGATAATACCTATGCTTCTCAAGATATTCCAAAAAAATTGAAAGGGAAGGAAAATTTCCAGACTCATTCTATGAAGCCCGCATTACTTTGATTCCTAAAACAGAGACCCAGCAAAAAAGGAGAACTACAGGTCAAAATCCCTGATGAATATGGATGCAAAATTTCTCAACAAGATACTAGCAAATCAAATCCAACAGCATATAAAAAGAATTATTCATCATCATCAAATGGGATTCATTCCTGGGATGCAGGGCTGGTTCAACATTCTCAAATCAATCATTGTGATACATCACAATAAAAGAAAAGATAAAAACCATATGATCCTGACACTCGATGCAGAAAAAGCATTTGACAAAATTCAGCATCCTTTCTTAATAAAAGCCCTCGAGAAAGTCGGGATAGAAGGAACATACTTAAACATCATAAAAGCCATTTATGAAATGTGCACAACTAATATCATCCTCAATGGGGAAAAACTGAGAGCTTTCCCCCTAAGATCAGGAACACAACAGGGATGCGCACTCTCACTCCTGTTGTCTAACATAGTGTTGGAAGTTCTAGCATCAGCAATCAGACAACAAAAGGAAATCAAAGGCATCAAAATTGGCAAAGATGAACTCAAGCTTTCACTCTTTGGAGATGACATGATGTTATACATAGAAAACCTGATAGACTCCACCAAAAGTCTGCTAGAATGGATACATGAATTCAGCAAAGTTGCAGGATACAAAATTAATGTACAGAAATCAGTTGCATTCTTATACACTAATAGTGAAGCAACAGAAAGACAATTAAAGAAACTGATCCCATTTACAATTGCACCAAGAATCATACAATACCTAGGAATAAATCTAACCAAAGATGCAAAAGATGTGTATGCTGAAAACTATAGAAAGCTTATGAAGGAAATCAAAGAAGATACAAAGAAATGGAAAAGCATTCCATGCTCATGGATTGGAAGAATAAATATTGTTAAAATGTCAATACTACCCAAAGCAATGTATACATTCAATGCAATACCAATCAAAATTGTACCAGCATTCTTCTTGAAGCTAGAACAAGCAATCCAAAAATTTGTACGGAACCACAAAAGACCCCAAATAGTCAAAGTAATAGTGAAGAAGAAGACCCAAGCAGGAGGCATCACCATCCCAGACTTTAGCCTCTACTACAAAGCTATAATCATCAAGACAGCATGGTATTGGTACAAAAACAGACACATAGACCAATAGAATAGAGTAGAGACTCCAGAATTGGACCCACAAAGTATGCCAACTCATCTTTGCCAAAACAGGAAAGAATATCCAATGGAAAAAACACAGTCTCTTTAACAAATGGTGCTGGGAGAACTGGACAGCAACATGCAGAAGAATGAAACTAGACCACTTTCTTACACCATTCACAAAAATAAACTCAAAATGGATGAAGGACCTGAATGTGAGACAGGAAACCATCAAAACCCTAGGGGAGAGAGCAGGAAAAAACCTCTCTGACCTCAGCCACAGCAATTTCTTACTTGACACATCCCAAAGGCAAGGGAATTAAAAGCAAAAATGAACTTTTGGGACCTCATGAAGATAAAAAAAACTTCTGCACTGCAAAGGAAACAATCAACGAAACTAAAAGGCATCCGATGGAATGGGAAAAGATACTTGCAAGTGACATATCAGACAAAGGGCTAGTATCTAAAATCTATAAGGAACTCACCAACTCCACACCCAAAAACAAATGATATAGTGAAGAAATGGGCAGAAAACATGAATAGACACTTCTCTAAAGAAGACATCCAGATGGCCAACAGGCACATGAAAAGATGCTCAACATCGCTCCTCATCAGGGAAATACAAATCAAAACCACACTGAGATACCACCTCATGCCAGTCAGAGTGGCTAAAATGAACAAATCAGGACACTATAGATGATAGGATGTGGAGAAACAGGAACCCTCTTGCACTGTTGGTGGGAATGCAAACTTGTGCAGCCACTCTGGAAAACAGTGTGGAGGTTCCTCAAAAGATTAAAAATATATCTACCCTATGACCCAGAAATAGCAGTGCTAGGAATTGGCCCAAGGGATACAGGAGTGCTGATGCATAGGGGCACTTGTACCCCAATGTTTATAGCAGCACTTTCAACAATAGCCAAACTATGGAAAGAGCCTAAATTTCCATCAACTGATGAATGGATAGAGAAATTGTGGTCTATATATACAATGGAATACTACTTCGCAATGACAAAGAATGAAATATGATCTTTTGTAGCAACATGGATGGAACTGGAGAGTGTTATGCTAAGTGAAATAATTCATACAGAGAAAGACAGATACCAAATGTTTTCACTCCTATGTGGATCCTGAGAAACATAACAGAAGACCATGGGGGAGGGGAAGAAAAAAAAAGTTAGGTAGGGAACGAAACCATAAGAGACTCTTTAAAACTGAGAATAAACTGAGGATTGATGTGGGGTGGGAGAGAGGGGAGGGTGGGTGATAGGTATTGAGGAGGGCACCTGTTGGGATGAGCACTGGGTGTTGTATGGATACCAACTTGACAATAAATTTCATATTAAAAAATTAATAAAATAAAAAATAAAACAAAACAAAAAACAGAACTCATACAACTCAATAACAAAAAATTAACAACATGATTAAAAAATGGACACAGGAAGTAAACAAACACTTTTCAGAAGACACACAGATGAGCAACAGTTACATGTAGATGTTCAAACTTACTAATAAATTAGGGAAAAACTAAGCAAAACCACAATAAGATATCACCTTGCAACTGTTAGAATGATTATCATCAAGAAGACTTAACATGTAATGACAAGGGATATGGAAAATGGGAATTCTTATACACTGTTGGTGGGAACGTAAATTAGTACAACTAATGAGGAAAATAATATAGCAGTATTTAATTAAAAATAGGAGTACCATATGATCTAATAATTCCATTTCTGGGTGAATACCAAAGGAAATGAAAACAGGATTTTGAGAAGATATCTGCACTCACATGTTTATTGCAGCATTATTCACAATAGCCAACATATAGAAATAACATGTGTCCATCAACAGATGAATGGATAAAAAAGATGTGAGGTGTGTATACACACAATAAAATAATATTCAGCCATGAGAAAGAAGGAAATCTTGTTATTTGCAACAACACTGATCGATCTTAAAAACATTATACTTAGTGAAATAAGTCAAAGACAAATACTGTATGATATCACTTACACATGGAATAAAAAAAATTAATGACAGAGAGTGAAACAGTGGTCACCAAGGACTGGTGGATGGGGGAACAGGAGAGATGTTGTTTAAGGGTACAAACTTGCAATTAATAGATAAAACAAAGATAAAAACAAAATAAAAAAAACACCTTCTGGAGATCTAATTAATATTGTAGTGATTATAGATATCAATATTGTATTATAAACATCAAACTTGCTAAGAGACTACATCTTAACTATTGCCACCACAAAAAAGAAATGGTAATTATATGATATGATAAAGATGTTATCGAATGCTACAATGGCAATCATACGGCAGTATATAAACAATTTAAATTAATATGCTGTATACCTAAAACTTATGCAATGTTATGTCAGATATATTTTCGTAAAACAAACAACAGATGTGGGATACCTCAAATGTACACAGGAGCCAGCATGAAAGACGTCTCGCTATTTGAACAAAATAAGTAGCAATAGTATTCTATAATAAATTAAGGAATAAATAGATGTGATTCCACACTTATATGAAACTATTTAATAAAAAATAAATGAGAAGGGACAACTCATCTTACAGAAGGATTCAAAATAATATATCCTGATACTCTTTCATTCAGGAGGTGGAATTTATTTAATACCTCTCCTCCCTTCAGCAATATGGGATAAATTTAGTGGCTCACATTCAAAGAAAAGAGTATGGGAGGCTTGTCCACAGTCATAGCAGCAGGACAGGACTTTCATATTTTGCAGGTGAGTTCTGTTCTAAAACTGTCATCTGTGTTTCTTAGTTACCTGGTGCTGACTGCTGTTTTTGTGTAAATGAACATTGTGCCTTACTACTTCTTTAGAATATGTAAAAAAGTTATTACATAACTGAAAAAAAATATAGTAACTACTTTAGAGTAGAGAGTACTAGCAAACACTGCCTTACCCAATTAATCAACTTTAACATCACCATTAATGTCATGTTGATACCACGGACTCCTTGATATAATGTGATAACAATGGTACTTCACCTCTGTAGTCTTCATCCCCAAATCTATAATCCTAATATAATCACAGAAAAGCATCAGACAAACCCTTTTGTAGGATACTCCACAAAATACCTGGCCAGTATTCTTCAAAAATATATGATAAAAAAAAAACCAAGAAAACATTAAGAAACTCAGATTAGGAAACAAAAGGACAAGTTGCAACATGGTATCCTGGATTGGATCCAGTAATAGAAAAAAAAAGGACATTGGTGGGAAAAGTGTTGGGATTCAAATTAAATTTGGAGTTCAGTACTGTAACAAAATCTCTGTTTTGATACATACACTATATATAAGATGTTAACATTAGAAGAAGCTGAATGGAAGCCATATATTACCTTGGTCATTCTTCTGCAAATGTGAAATTATTTCAAACTAAAATGCTTATTTATCATTTTTTAATGTTTATTCATTTTTTTATATGAAATTTATCGTCAAATTGGTTTCCATACAACACCCAGTGCTCATCCCAAAAGGTGCCCTCCTCAATACCCATCACCCACCCTCTCCTCCCTCCCACCCCCCATCAACCCTCAGTTTGTTCTCAGTTTTTAACAGTCTCGCTTATTTATCATTTTTAAATAAATACATAATTATTTTTCCAATCACCATTTTCCCCATAATTTTATATCTTCACCACATCTTCCAATAGAACATGTAATTTGAGCATGAAGTTGACTTTACAATAAACTAACATCCTCTTTTTTTATTCTAAAGGCAGCAGCATTCTGAGTTAATGGAGGAAAACGTAAAATAAAATTTAAAAAGCAGAGTGTCTTTGTAAAGAGTTAAATAATTTTGCTTTACAAAAAGAACACATGTATGTGCCACACAGTGACTCACGTTTGTGAGTATTCCTTATTGACAAAAATCCATAAGCCCACTGGCATACAGGTACAGCCCATCAAATCCCCTAACCTTCATATTTTGATTGATGGAATTTTAGAAAAAAATAAATGTTTTGCTAATACCAGAGTGACTGTCACATTTGATATTGGTTCACTGAGAGGGTATTTCCACATTCCAGATTGTGACAAAGGAAAATGTGTTTTGTACCAAAACTATGTTAGAAACCTTGAAAGGTTCAGAAGCTCATTTCAGATAAACTCTTCAACCTTACACAGACACGATACACTACAGCTACAAAACTGAGCTGAAAATTTCCTGCGTACGTGGTTTCTTATGAGATTCCTAGAACCATGTCTTTTTTCCCCCTAGCAAGGCTTGCAAATAAAACAACCTTACATCTAGAAGTCAGTAAATCCAGTGGCAGTGTTCAGGGCAGATATTTCATGTGCTTGAGGATTCATGAGCCTCTTTTCCTTGCGTAAGCTTCATAAGCTATTGCTCATATTCAAGTGAGAGGTCTAGACAAAACAAGGACCAAAGTCACTAAAGAATTCTACTCTTTCTTGGTTTCCATTTTTCCAATTCTTCATCAATAAGTCATGAAGCAAGTAAGAACATGTTAAAAGTGAAATGACTTAGCACTATAAAAAATTGAAAACTTTTACTTTCCTGGAGACGTGTTGCTACTTTGTAATATTTCCAATTCTATTTCTTCTAACTTGATAATTACCTTAAATTCTACACACACAGAACACATTTTTAAAAAGAGTAAAACTTCAGACCAAGTTGGTAAACTTCAATTTAGAATGAATATAATTATGGGTTTGATTACGAGAAACTGTCTGGCACTGTCATGCAGTATATTATATTTCCTCCACTTTGAACACAATTTCTTGCTTCTGTTTCACCTGTACCTCTCTGACGGCTGTCTCCATTCCTCTCAGGAAATATATTCAAATTCCTCTTTTTTTTTTTAACTGGTTGCAATTCCACCTAAAATTTCTTATCTTTTCCTTAGGCTGCTTGGAACTCTTCTGTACCAATACTTTTTGGTTTCTTCCATTTCTTTTTTTTTTTTTTTTCTCCTGACATCATGCAGGTGGCTTCTAAGAGATATTACCTTCACAATTAATGACTGGGCAATATTTATGTCTACCATGACACCTTTTAATGCACTGCCTTAAAAACATCAACTTCTATTTTTATAAACATAGGAGAACCTACCTCTCTGGCTGAAGAAATGCTAAAGGTTAATATTAAGATTTTAAATGTTTATAGTTCTCTTTTAGGAAAGAGAATGGTTTTTCTGAATACACAAAACAGTAATGAAATGTTTCTTATCTTAATTGGGGCCTTTATTTCTCTGTTCTCACAATTCTGTTTGTATCTTCTACACTAGAACTTGCTTATTTACTTTGGACTTTTCAAAGAAGAATGTAAGAAAGTTTTATGCCATTCTAACTATGTGGTGGTGATTGAGTGTTACAATTAAGTGTTATGGGGCTGACCATTAAGAAACCTATCAGAAACGTTTACTGCTTTACTTTTATCCTTTTATCATGACAAATAAAGCTCCCCAAGAAGACTGGAATCTATCCATTTTTTTTTTAATTTAGGGGGCGATATAATAAGGAAAATTAAAATATAGCGTTTCTACAAGGACTTCAAAAAGACAATATAGAAAGAACAGCAGAAACCAAATAAAAAGATAAAATGCACTAATTTATTTATAAAAGTTACTAAAACTGTAACAAGAGAACATAGTACATCTGAATTATCTTATGTCTATTGAATCAATTGAATCTGAATTAACTATCTTCCCAGAGTACAAGTTAGAGCCGCTGTTGAATTCTCTTAAATTAAAAAGTATCATCATCCTTGCACGACTATCCCAGGAAGTAAAAAAAGGTAACTTTTCCAAATATTTTGTGGTTTTAATAATGCTTGGTAGCACGATCATTCCTGTGAAAATACGGTTTCATGTAAAAAAGAACGTAATGGACTACGTGAAAAAATAGTATAAGTTATCTGTCATTTCAAATTTTCATTGGATTTGAAAACTGGAAAATACAAGCTAATCTTGAAACTGTATAATTAGTGACAAAATGTTCAGTTCATATTTTTTCTCTGCTATGACCTCGGGCCAATGCCACTGTCTTACGCATATAGAACTCTTACCTCGATGTGTTAAACAGAATTATGGAGCAGCAGATGAAGTGGTAGTGGCAGACCCAAATTAGACTATTTTCAGCATGTTATTGATAAAGAGGTTACCATGTTATCACATTCCCTTAAACATATCAATGAGTAACATGAATAATGGTAAGGGACTTTATTCGATTTTCTGAGTTCCATCTACAACTATGGATCTGATATTTAGTGTAAGAAAAATCATTGAATAACTTAAAATTTAAATAAGATCATGTAACATGGCTTCTGTCCCTGATGGAGTACTTTGCAGTAGGATGGCAATATAGCCACAAACAAATAGGAAAGCTAGATGCAGTTTTTAAAAAAAAAAAATCTGTTTGATGGAACTAGACAACTTTAACAAAATTTGAGAGTCCAAAATCCCAGAGAGAAGGGAACTACAGAGAAATGATGTGATATTTTATAGCCATTTTTCCTTTCAGCACCTCTGTTATTATCGGTGTATGGAAAGGCCAAGAAACTAGGAAGTGAGTTTAGGTAGCTATTTTCAAAGCAGCAAAATTTTGGCAAGTTCTCAAGAGTGGAGAGGCATAAATTTGAGTTTGGACTGTAAAGGTAGTCAGAAAACTGGGGTATGGGTATTCACCTTGTAAGAAGGGAATCCCAGCACAGTGATATGATACTGTGCCAATTTTCCACTTGAAGCATGCCAGATTCTTGAGATGTACAGGGAAGTAGGATAAGAAGTTACCAAGAGCTATTAATCTGTGGAGCAGAATTTTCCACAATCTAGTAGCACTGAGCCAAAAAAGAACATTACCAAAAATTTCCAAAAGAATTTCCAAAAAGAAAAGGGCTGAGAAAATATCCCAGTTCTCAGCTGGAAATAGATGTGGGCTCTAGAATTAAGGGTGTACACACTCCCTACAAAAGTTCAAGTGTACGTACTTGGTACAAAGTTGTAACCCAGCTTCTACTGAACTTAGCCCCTCTTGTCTTCACTCTTCTTACTGTCAGAAGATAAACAGAAACCTCTCAGAGGAAGAAAAAAATCATACAGAGCCTTTAAAATTTTAAATGCCTGGCATTCTATAAAAAATAACCAGGCATGTCAAGAAAAAGAACTAAGAGATAAAGAATGATAATACTAACAGACTCGCAAGATGACTCAGTTTGTAGAATCATCATAAGATTTCAAAATCCAGTATTTTAAATTCAGAACTCACACGAATGTAGCAGCAGATTGGGCATATCACAAAAAAGAATGAGTGAACTGAAAGATGGAAAGCAAAAAAAAAAAAAAAAAGTACTAAATCTGGACAAGTATAGAGGAGAAATATATGACAGAGGGAAATTAGTAATATATGTAATTAGATTCAGATAAATGGCAGAGAGTAAAAATGGTGAAGAAACAATACTGCAATGGATACCAAGCAAGAATTTCCATATCTGTTTAGAGGTATACATCAAGATAGATCAAGAAGCCCTAAAAGCGTCAGGCAAAATAAATACAAAGAAAACCACAGCTAAGCCTATCATATTAAAACTGATAAGTCACTATATTAAAATATAAGGGATTAGAACCATATTGTCTTCACAGATGAAAAAAGTTATAAAAGTCAAAACATATTCATGATAGCATTATGAATCTTAGCAAATTAAAAGATAACACTCTTAAAATGAAAAAAAAATGCAAAAAGCTTCAACAAGCATAATTAATGGCCAAGTGCTGAAAGCTTTTCCCTAGAGACTGGAAATCAGAAAAGAATACCCCTTTTCATCACTTGTGTTTGATTTGTCTTAGTGTTACTAGCTGATATAAATAGGCAAGAAAAAAAATTAAATCTTGCAAATTGGAAAGAAAAATCTAAAACTATCATGACTTGTAGACATTTAAAAAATAGCAATTACTCTTATAATAGATATCATAGAAACCAAAACACATCATAGAGAAACCTAATAAATTGTGTAGTACTTTTATTCAGAAACAATTTCATAATATTGAGAGAAAGTAAAGAGCACTTAAACAAATGAATGGATAAGCTCTGTACCTGGATTGTGAAAAATATGTTTTGTGGGTTTTGTTTTTGGTTTTTTTTTTTTGTACATAGACAATCTTGTTATTTGTTTTATATTGAATATATTCAAAAACCTGTGAAGGGCACCAATCTCACATACACGGTTTAAATATTGTATATATGTGTGTGACATCTATGTAACTGCCACTTAGATCAAGATTTAGAATGTTTTGGCACCTTTGTTTTCCTTATATATACTCCTAGGCCATGGGTACTCCCATGGTAACTCCATAGTAATAGAGGCAATTCTATTTTGATTTCAAACTGTTCTTGAACTTCATATAATTTGCTAAATGTACTTGAATTTAAACATACAACCGTATATGTTTTTGTGTCTGGCTTCCACTGTCCATTACTGTATTTGTGAGATTTATCCATTTGTTACATGTGACATTTGTTTATTCTTTCATATTGCTGTGTGGAATTACTCATTATTTTTAACTATGCCATTATTATTCATCCATTCTCCTTTGGTATGCACATGGATTGTTTCCACTTTTTAGCTATTACAAATAAAACTCCTGTGAACATTCTTTGCATGTAGTTTCATGGAGTTATGCCCTTATTTCTCCTGGGTATATAGTATGGAGTGGAATTGCTGGTCATAGGTTGAACATTGAAACAACTAACTTTCCAAACTGCTTTTACCATTTTACTTTCCTATAAACAATGTATGAAAATATTAGTTTCTCCCCATTATCGTCAATATTTGGTATTTACCATGTTTTAAATTTGTGTTAATTTGATGTAAGTATAGTAATATCTTATTGTGATCATAATATGCATTTCTCAAATGATTAATGATATCTAGCAGGTTTTTTTTTTAAATTTTTATAATCCAATTCAAGTTCTTTTTGTGAAGTGTCTGTTCTAGCTTTTTTCCATTAAAAAGTGGATTGTTCATTTTTTGCATTTATTATATTTATTCACATATTCATGTTATATATCCATATACATGTATGTGTATATGTACATATTTGTATGTGTGTATATACAGATAGGCATATATATGTGTATATGAATATACATATGTATATGAACCTTTTGCTATATATATTATATATTATTAATATATATTATATTACTATAATATATATTATATATAATGTGAATGTCTTCTCCAAGTCTAAATTTTGAAAATATTTTTTCAGTCATATTATTTGGTAAGCATGAAGTTTTGTGTTTTTTAATATGTGAAACTGCTCCAGCATCATTCTTTGAAAAGACCATTCTATACACATTGAATTATACAGTTGTCTAGGTCATAAGTCAAGTGTGCATTATGTGTATTTGTGTGTATTCTTTCTCATTGGTTTATTTGTCTAACTTTATGCCAATTCCAGTTTTTCCTTAACTTCTATAGTTATAGTAACTCTTAATATCTGGTTAGGTAAGTTCTTCAATTTAGATCTTCATTTTGGTTTAGTGGCATATATAATCATGTATAAGAATGTTCAGGGAAGCACTTTTTTTTTTTAGTTTTTAAGCGTTTATTTGAGCAAAAATTAATTCCAATCAGGCAACATTGAACCAGAAGTGGTTAGGAATGCTCTACCATAAGAAGCCAGGAAAAGACATTTACAGAGAAGATGTGGAAGTAAAGCAAGGAAATTATTTGGTTGTCTATAGCATAAGCATTTGCCTTATTTGGGAAAGCCTAGTTTACTGTTTGTGATAGGTTGTACTAAGGGTTGGACTTCTTTACTTGAGTCATTTACAGGCATAGGATTTGGTTTGCTTACTTAGGCTACTAAGGCATTAAAGCTGCCTCAGTCTAATGGCTTGTTTAATTATTATTAATTGCCACTAACAACAAATAGCAGAAATGTCCATCTATGGTGGAATTTATATACTTAATTGTATTTGCATATAGTGAAACACTGTACAGCAATAACATCAATAGTTTATATATGCAAAGGATGGGTGAATCTCAAAGCACTTTGTGAAAGCTAACAGATTAAAAAATGCATATTCCATCATTCTTTTATGAAAATTTCAAAACAGCTATTAGTAATGAAGGCATTAGAGATCAGATTGCTAGTTAATTTAGGAAAGGATTGAGTGTAGATCGTGACTTATAGCCCATTTGGGGGCAGAAATTTTCCAGGGAGTTGGTAGTATTCTATTTCTTCATCTGAATGATGGATACAATTGCAGAATTACCTAAACTCCATACATCCATACACATATGATTTGTGATTTCAGTAAATAATCTTTGCTTCAGTTCAAAAAAATAAAATTTTGTAAAATAAACAGAAATGGTAAGTGAAAATTGATATTATTATGTTTCCATTAGAAATTATATAAACAATCCAAATTTTATGGAAATTATAATATTTCTATCTCATTTCCTTCTTAAATCATCAACTATAACTTGAGCAACCTTGTATTTTTTTTTTTAACTTCAGAGTTGAGAATGTATTACCCTGGTCTACGTCACAAAATTTTATAAAATTGTTTCTAGCTTCTGTTTGTTTGTATTCCGTTGCTTTACTAGCAATGCTCTGTTTTGAACACCAGCAAAAGTTGTGGGAAACAGTTCAGCAATATGAAGGGGAAAAACATTAAGCCAGAGCTTTATGCTTCTCATTGACTTGCTAACTTCAAGAACTGCTTGTTCTCAACATAATTCTTCTTCTTCTTTTTATTTTCCTGCTTTGAAAGGCTTCTAGACAAAAACACTCTAAAATTCAACAGAAATCACATGGAACAACAACAACAAAATGAGCTGTTCAACATTCTGTAAGAGCCGGTTCATCACACATATCACTGTGGCCTAACATTTTCTGATATCCAAGAAAAAAGAAAACAACACTTACCTATTTTTAAAAATTCCTATTCTACTCTTGCCATTATTTGATTGCATCTTCAAGGAAACAGAAAATCACACGTCATTTTGTAAAGTTAGTGTCAGAAATGCTGAAAGGGTTAACTAAAGAGAACTTAGTTTAGTGGCCAGCAATGGACATATTTTCCTGTATTTTAAGAAATACAATAGTGAGATCAATATACTTGTCAGTAATTTTCAAATCCGGTTCAAATTCTAAATGTTGCTAATAAATTAGAGAAATAAGTCTATTTCACACCTATCATATTGTACACCTGTTCAAGGTATACAATTAGATATATTTTCCTTTTTTAATGTGTATTTATTTTTGAGAGAGAGACAGAGACAGAGAGCGCATGAGCAGGGAAGGAACAGAGAGAGAGGGAGACAGGATCTGAAGCAGACTCTGTGCTGACTAGATATACTATCGAATGCTTCGTTGATAGAAATGCAAGTGAACTGACACAGGCATTGTAGAATATTGCAGATGTGAAGAGACTCAGTACTAGCATGTAAAGAAAAAGTGATATCTTCTTTTATTCAGGCCCACTATGTGTACGATAATGTAAGGGTTAAAGTCATTTTGTGTAATCTTTCCTATAATCCTACCTGCACATTGAAATAGATTAAATATTATGTATTTAGCACTGTTTCCCCTGGGCCTAATACACTGACAAGATTATAGCAATCATGTGATGATTATTTGTAGAATTAGTTCATCAATTAGTATTATTATTTTTTTTTCCAACGTTTTTATTTATTTTTGGGACAGAGAGAGACAGAGCATGAACGGGGGAGGGGCAGAGAGAGAGGGAGACACAGAATCGGAAACAGGCTCCAGGCTCCGAGCCATCAGCCCAGAGCCTGACGCGGGGCTCGAACTCACGGACCGTGACATCGTGACCTGGCTGAAGTCGGACGCTTAACCGACTGCGCCACCCAGGCGCCCCTCAATTAGTATTATTAAGTTTAACTTAATAGCAAACAAAAAACAAATGGGGATTATGAAAGGAAGATGATTTGTCAGGAATCACATGGGTAACTAAGTATCTAAGCAGGATCTGGCTACAGATTCATCTGAATCCAAATCCCTTGATATTGCCACATAATAGTTATTTGCCTTAATGCAGATATGAATGACCACTGTTATTATTTGAGTTATGTGACGAGATGAGAGGGAGAAGTTATGATTCTTTTTCTGCAGTTCTATTTCAAGGAAGGCTAAATAAATATACCATAATTTTGTATAATTTTATGTGATTTTTAATCCTCTGAAGAACTTCAAGAGATAGTTGTACTCTTTTTGACGTTTTAAGAGTTCTTTATATATTTTGGATACCAGATCTATCATTTGAAAATGTTTTCTTCCCATTTGTAAATTACCTTTCATTTCCATTGTGGTTGTCATTTGAAGAATAGAAGATTGTAATTTTATGATGTCCAGTTTATCTTTTTTTTTTCTTTCATTGCTTATACTTTTAGTGTCATATGTAAGAAATTATTTCCTAATCCAGGACATAAATATTTGTTGTGTTTTCTTTTAACATTTCTAAGTGTTCTCTGTGTCTATTGAGATCATTTTTTTTTTCTTTTACTCTAGGCTATTACATTTATAACTCATGACTCTCTAGGGTTGTTTTTACTTCTGATTTTTTTATAGTAAAGGATTATGGGCATGAACAGGAGTGCAAGTCACACCCTCATAGGCTATCTGAGATGCTTAGGTGAGGTAAGCAGGAAAAGAGCCCCCAAGTCATCCATACCCTAATCACTGACACATGTCAATGTTACCTTGACCATGGCGAAAGGGACTTTGCAGGTGTGATTAAATCAAGACCGTTGAATCAAGGAGATTATCGTGGATTATTATTATTCAAGGAATTAGAAAATCCTTTTAAGAAGGTTTTATACAAGAAAACTGTAGAAGAGTTTTCTCTAAATCCTTAAAAAGATCAGAAGATGCTACACGCCTATCTTTGAGATGGAGGAAGTGGCCATTAGCCAAGACATGTGGGTGGATTCTAGATTCTGGAAAAGACAACGGAATAAATTCTCCCCCCACAGCTTTTACATGGAATGGAGCTCTACTGACATGGATTTCAGCCTGGTCAAACTCTTTTATACTACAGACATCCCCATCTCTAAGGTAACAAATACGTGTCGTGTTAAGCTCCGCAGTTTGTGGCAATTCCTTAAAACAGCGACAGGAAACTAATGCATTAGGAGATAACAGAAACATGAGATGCTCAAGACATAGTTTGAGATACCTCAGCTTAAATGGGCAAGCTCATGGACATATTTTTTTAAAAAAAAATTTTTTTTTCAACGTTTATTTATTTTTGGGACAGAGAGAGACAGAGCATGAACGGGGGAGGGTCAGAGAGAGAGGGAGACACAGAATCGGAAACTGGCTCCAGGCTCTGAGCCATCAGCCCAGAGCCTGAAGCGGGGCTCGAACTCCCGGACCGGGAGATCGTGACCTGGCTGAAGTCGGACGCTTAACCGACTGCGCCACCCAGGCGCCCCCATGGACATATTTTTTGTAACAACCTTTAAGTCTTTTGGACCTTCTTTAGTGAAAACTGTGGTGGCTTCTTACTGTCAATGTGAAATCCTTAGAATACATCTGAGTGCTAGATTGATCAGCATACAGAGGCAGTTTTACACACATTCTTTAAAGGAAACAGAGAGACAGAGAAAAAAATACAGGAAAATGGAGAGACAGAGAGACTCTGAGAGGGTTATATATATTGCCTTAACTTATTTATTTTATAACTTGAATTTTCAAATTAGTGTACTTTAACATTTCAGTGATATGCTATTGTTCTTGTTTTAGTTCTAACAAAGCAAGATGTTATTCTATTATGGAATGAAACATTTGACATCTTCAAATGGTAATCAGTTTATGTGACTGGTGAGTTTAGGAGAAGAGCTAAATATGTATGCCTAGGCTCTTCTTTGATACTTTTTGGAATCTCTTGTCTGTAAAATGCATTCATTTTGCACTTTCTCTGCTATGCACTAAGAGGCGTCTTACTGACAGTGGAGGTCTGAGGTTGTCCAGTGTTGCATGTGACTACCTAATTCAAACCTAATTTTGGCATTAATGAGTCTTTTTTGTCGTAAATCTAATGCACCATTTGCTAACATTTCTAACAGTAAGAATAATGTTATTTTGATTTCCATCTGTCTGAGAATCTTGTGTTTGTCTTTCAACTTGTTACAAATGCTAGTCCCCCTAAAAAAGTATAATTTACTGACTCATAACATCCCAACAGAAATTATAGGAATGATGGGGGGAGGCATTTGAGTGGGTGAGTCAGTTAACCATCTGATTTTGGCTCAGGTCATGATCTCACGGTTTGTGGGTTCAAGCCCCAAGTCGGGCTCTGTGCTGACAGCTCAGAGTCTGGAGCCTGCCTTCGGATTCTGTGTCTCCCTCTCTCTCTTCCCCTCCCCTGCTTGCACTTTGTCACCCTCTCTCAGAAATAAACATCAAAAAATTTTTTTAAAAAAAGAAATTATAGGATTAAAAAAAAATTTTAATGTTTATTTTTGAGAGACAGAGAGAGACAGACTGTGGGGGGGGAGGAAGAGAGAGAGAGCAAGACACAGAATCTGAAGATGCTCCAGGCTCTGAGCTGTCAGCACAGAACCCTACACGGGGCTTAAACTCACAAGCCGTGAGATCATGACCTGAGCCGAAGTCAGACACAACCGACTGAGGCACCCAGGCGCCCCAAAAATTATGCGAATTTTTAAAGATAAGACATAACCACTCGTTGGTAAGCAAGAGTATTAGACATGTTTGTCATGGGACACTAGCATTTTGACAGTGAGTACTCTAAAAATGGCAAGTACAGGGGCGCCTGGGTGGCTCAGTCGTTAAGCGTCTGACTTCGGCTCAGGTCATGATCTCGCAGTTCGTGGGTTCGAACCCCAAGGCAGGCTCTGTGCTGTCAGCTCAGAGCCTGGAGCCTGCTTCAGATTGTGTCTCCTTCTCTCTCTGCCCCCTCCCCCACTTGTGCTCTGTCTCTGTCTCTCAAAAATAAATAAGTGTAAAAATCAATCAATAAACAAACAAATAAATTTAAAAAATGGCCAGTATACACATAAACAGCGTGTACTGAACCACACCAAAATAAATGTCCTGTTATAGCAACATAATTATTATTATGCAAGATGTACATCCTACTGGTAAATGCAGTAACAATCAATTCCAAAGGAATCAGTAAAAGATTTTGCCACCTCACCTCATTTGGTTTTGTTGTGAGCTCACAAGAAGGCTGTCCAAGCTCATAAGCTCAAAGCATTCTAGTTTTGCTGTCTGCAATCACTACACACATCTGAATGAACATTAAGCACTTGAAAATTTGCATTGGATATGCAGCCTTCTGAGATGCATCTAATGTGCACATTCTAATTAACTCTGCTACCACACCTGGGCCTACCATCCATCGCTATAAGCACATTTTCAAGGGGGATTTGAAAGGCAATTCATTAATTTAGTGTCATTCTCCAAAATCAACAACAATAAAAACATACAAAGGAGTGGCAGATTTGATGCCTCATTCAGCCTAGAACTAGAACATCTGCCATTAAGCTAAACTGAGTTTCTTTTGGCTTATGTTTTGAAACATTATTTTCAAAGCCCCAATCTGTTTAATTTGAAGGGGTTTGGGAACAGGGAAAGATGGTTGAATATCAAAGTCCTGTGACTGCAGGTCGACTTTTTAATGGAGCCTCTTTAAGAAAGAAAGAATAAAAACAAAAAAGCAGCGGCATCAGTAACAAAGGCATTAGAATTTAAATCACAAGATGGACAAAATTCAAATCTTGCCTATATCACACCTATAGTTATTTGTCCTTGGGAAGTTACTTAAGAACTTTCAGTATCAGTTTTTTCATCTATAAACTGGGTACAATAATATTTACATCACAAAATTTTCAGGAGATTTCAAGGATAAGATGGTTATGAAGAACTTATCACTAGCTCTGGCCTGTAAGTGGCAATCAGTAACTATTATTTGAATCTGAATCTAAAGAGAGTTGAAAATGCACATCTACACAGTGAAGCTTACAGAGACTGAACTTGCATATTGCCTCGATAAATAAGATTTCACGTATAACTGCCAGTCATAATTTCTGCATTTATCTGCTCTGAAAGCGTAATAAACAGTTTCAGGTAGGCACTCCTTAAGACACGGGGGAAAAAGCACTGAATAAGTTTTATTCATTTCTATCAAAGCCACACTACATAAGCATTTACTCTAAGTGAAAAGAATGTTTTCAGAGCAAAGAGATTTTCAAGGTAGAATCTCAGCCCTTCTTTCAATAATAGTGCCTCCTTCAATTCCCTCCATTACCAACATTCTGGATGCAAATTTGCCAAAGAATGTGAATGAGATACTTAGTGTAATTGTCATTGGGTGTTAATAAATGCAGAATTAATAGAATTGTTAGCAGTGAGTTGCAAACTTCACCTATACCATAATTTTGTGTGCTGAGAAAGCATTCAGTTTTAACCCTAATATTTTAATTCATTACCTCCTCAGGAGAATTCACTCATGCTCTAATGTGAAAAAAAATTAACTTTAGTTATAAACAGTATATGTAATCCTGTATAATAATGTACATAATCTACTTAAGTGATGTTCAATCTCATTTTAATAAAAATAAAGCCAGATTTTCAGGATGTGTTTCTTGGATAAGGAGTACAGCTTTTCAATCCTATGGCAATCGCGGGTGGGGGGGGTGGGGGTGGACAGACACAGGGCAAAGATGGGACAGCAAGAGTCAGAAGCTGTCATCCTTGAGTTTAGCCATTGTCCTCAGCAGCTTCTAGTCACTGTCTCTTTGCTCATCTAACTGCTGGAATCTAAGCTTGGTGTAGATAGTGAATTGATCTTTCTCTTGGATTGGACAGAACCCATTAGGACTCTCAAGCTGAACCAAATACCTTTTGACTCTAGACAGCTATGAGCCCCCAGGTTTCGGTTACATCCTACAACAAAGAGAAAAACCAGGCCAGCAGTCCCCCTCAGGGTCTGTTGGTTGGGGACAAAAAAATGGCTTCCTTGCCTTGCCATTGTAGGTTTCAGATGAAGTCTGCTACCGCTCAACTCAGCATTGAGTCATGCCAACTGCGACACTAAAACTAAGTGCCTTGAATGAGAGATAAACCTCTCAACATCCATCTGCCTACGTTGCCCACCTCCAAGATGAGTGGCACAGGCCCATCAAGAGTCCAGGTTTCCAAGACATAAAGGAAAATGGTATTTCCTTTTTACGGCCTTTCTATCCTCCACATGAGGATCAAATGTGAGGTTTGTAACATTTAGATGTTTCAAAACAAGGTGGCTGGCTGGCTCTGGGTTGTAATGCAAATGAAATTTATATTGCTTTTGGTTTCCTACCAACTATGTATGTGTGTATGTATGTTTTTTGTATGTATGTGTCTGACACCCACCAGCTCCACTCCAGACAAACTCCATGAAATGATGAAACATCTGTTTTACTTGTGGACACTAGCAACACAGAGGTCATATGTGAAGTCCTGGGAGCAGGACTTCTCTGTATCCTGGAAGCAGGTAGCACTGTCCAGCAAGAGAGTGTCATACATAAAAGCCTGAGAACAGAATATCCAGAAAGGCTTGTTCAGTGTAGGTAAAGATGAAATATTTCTTCAATATTTTTTCAATTTCTTCTACAATTTCTTCAGTTTCTACTCTCTGCCTTTGAACTTTATTAAATGATATTGCAATTGGAAGGACTACTTATGTTCTTTAAATCCCAGAACATTATACCTCCTTTATGTGAGAGATGCCTTTGCATTCTATTTCAAATTATACTCATACTTTGCCACTTGGAAAGAAAAATTAGGTTTCTGCTCCTTTTCTTATTTTTATCTCCCCCTGTAATAACTCCTTATTATCACAAAAATTAGATGATTTCCATGTAACATTTCTAGATTTTGCAAAATAAATTTTTAGTTCTGAAACCACAACAGTAAGCAAAATCAGGGTCTGACCCCACATTTGCCAACTTGTTTCTTCTTGCTCATAGTTCCTGTTATTTTTACTGAATTACCTGCCTTTGCTCCAAATATATTCTTGATCAAATATATATTCTTGTTCTTTGGAGCTCCCTTTGGAGGAAGAAGGAGAGATAACATAGTCTTTACTATCACTTAGTTATTCAGGATGTATAGGAGGCCCTTGTATAAACTACTGGTAAAAAGCAAATATTCCAGGGGTACCTCGGTGGCTCAGTCAGTTAAGTGTCTGTCTCCTGGTTTCAGATCATGTCATGATCTCATGGTTCGTGAGTTTGAGCCCTGCATCAAGCGCTGTTAACACGCAGCCTGCTTGAAACTCTCTCTCTCTCTCTCTCTCTCTCTCTCTCTCTCTCTCTCTCTCCCCCTCTGTTCCTCCCCCACTTTTACTCTCTCAGTCTCAGAATAAATGAATACATTAAAAAAAAAACTACTCTGTAAAAAAAAGCAAATATTCCAAAACGTTGAAAAATAACTTTTAAAATTATGTTTGAAAATAAAAATCAATGAACACTTTGAGACTCCAAATTATTTTACAATTTTGAGTTGCATGCTTATGTTTGAATTTATTACATAGTGAGGGAATCCATCATTACAGTGTTTAAGGCTGTTAAATTTCTAATATGGTCCTTATTGGGCATTTGAGCTCCTCAACTGCATCCACCACTCCAATTTCACCATGGTCTATTTTACATATTAATCTGGTATATACAATTTTCTAGGAAAAATATTCTTATGCCTACAAAAAAAAAAGCTTGATACAATTATTGTCTTTAATAAAAGCTGATAAAACTATTCTTCCATGTGGTTAACATTGTCCTACGAATATTTTAGGATACTTGCATCCTTTTCAACTAATACATTTGACATACTTTTGACTTGACACACTGCATCATCCTTCTGGTTCCATTCATAAATAAATATCTCATCTAGACTTCTATCTCTTTGGATTATACATAATCACAAATCTTTTTTTTTCTTTTGTCTTGGTGACTCAATCTTGCAATAAGTCAGCCATTTTATTTGTACTAAACGAAATTGCCTGCCTTGTATGACTTTTCTATAGCTTCTGACCCAGGAAGAGTTTTAAATCCAGTTCCACGCTTTATACCTCATTCTTTTCTTTTTAGTAGTTTAAATTGTTTTAGCATTTTTTTGTCAGTTTCGTTTCTCCCTGAGTTCCTAGGTTGTCATTTTAGTCAACTTCCAAAAAGCTCTAGTATAAAGAGGAATTTTTATTTACCCTAAAGAGGATGTTAGGATTGTTTTATTTGTTACATGCCCTTTATGACTGGCACATTTACTAAAAACATTTTTTAGTATAAGTATGCTCCAAGTATTATTTATTTGAAATTCAAATTTAACAGTGTTGCTATTGTATATGGCAATCCCATCTTCTTTAGATCTCTGAAAATTTCCAAATTTGTCCTCCCTTCTTGTGCTTTATATGGTCTCTTTCATATGTATTAATTATGCTCATTTATATGGTTCCTCCATTAAATATTCTTCATGATATAGGGATAGGCCAATAAAAGACTAAGAGACAGACAACAAAAGGAAGATAGGAGGGAATGCAAGATATTTATAAGAAATATATACGAAGCAGGTCAACATGGATAAGAGGTGATGTGAGAAAATCATGCAGAAATTATAACTGAAAAATTTCCTAAAAGACAGAAACGGTGTATAATTAAATAAGAAGGGGGGTGGGTAGCCATTGTTAAAAGCAGTCACATTTCTGAAGGAACTTTTAAAGCTAACTAGACTAGGACCATATAACTGCTATGAGGTTGACTGAATATGGATTCAAACCCAAGTCTGTCAGATTTTGGAGCCCAAACTCTTAATTATTATGAAGCCACATAAAGGGCCCATTCTTTTATGACTTATATCCATGCATAATCAAAGGTCATGTGTCTCGTAAGTACAACTTTTTCTCCTTTTCCTTTTGGAGTCTATTTTTCTGGGGATATTTTACTGTATTTCTTATTAATTTTTATGAACATTGTATTGATTAAACAGCAACACTTGCTTAACCATATTTGCAAATACTTTAGTTTTTCCAAGTTTCTTGCTTAATTGCATTTGATTATATTAAGGTGTTCTTTTTTTAATGTACATATGTTTAATAGATTTTTAAATGATTTTTTGACATTTTTTTTGCTTCAAAAATACTCTAGATATAATATGAACTCACATATATCTATATACGTATATAGATATCTATATACGTATATAGATATATATGTATAGATATATAATGTTTTTGGTTTTCATTTTCTTTGTTAATTATTTAGTATGTCAGGAACTTATCTTGGTCTTTGGTATGAATAAACTTGAAGGATTTTCACTGTGTCCAATAACCAATCATGATGCTTCACTGTTAATTTGTGCTCACAGTTCTGCATTGTACTTATATCACTTTCCAGAACAGTAGACCTATGTACAACTTAACTGGGACTAATGAACTCCCACAGCTCTTTATTTCACTGTTAAATGTAATAGCTATAAATACCCTCCAGCAAGCATGGTCCCTTTTTCCTCTACTATTATCCTTAATTCTCTCCATTTCAATATGCTTCCATGAAATATGTAATACCTATGATATTAAACACAATATTGCAAATACGATATCCTCTGGAATATCCCTGTTAATGAGTATTACACCATACTAGTTAAGATTAAATATACTACAGTCAGATGGGCTCACTTTGAATTCAGCTCTTCCATTTACTACTGGCATGACTTTATGTAAGATATTAAACCATATGTATCTGAATGTCTTCATATATACACAACATAGAGATAACAGCTTTCTATTTGGTCTTTGTAAGAATTAAATGGTATATTACAAACTGGATAAAGCATGAAGCAGAGTGTGTGGGGCATAGTGAATGTTCATAGTAAGTCTGTAGAATAGAGTTCTTAAGAAAACAAGCTTTAAATTTACTTATGTGGATTTGAAGCATGACTCTCTCATTTACTGCCTTGCAGGACTCTTAAAAAAGCTCCTTATTCACAACATGAATACAGTTTTGTATCACTTATAATGTACTAACTTTGAAGTATGAGGTAGTAATTAAGTGTGGGCTTTGGGGCTAGACAATTTGTGCTCATAGATGAATCTAATACTTGCAAGCTGTGTGATCTGGAAAGCCTTACTTTGGCTTGCTTCTCTGTGAAATGGGGATAAAAACTACACCTGCCTTCTGTGGGAGGCCGGGCCCCGGTGCCAGGCTGAGACCGGGTCGAGCAATGTTCCCGTTGACTCAAGCCAACCCGGTGGTTCCCCCTCCCATTCCCCCATTTTCAAGGGCATACGAAAGCCTTGTCAAGGCTGAGAAAGTTAATTCCTGAAGCCTGTGGTCTGCAGGTGTTGGCAGTAATGCTACCTCCCTTTTTCTACCCCGAGTCAGATAGAAACAAACATGGGAATTGTGTTTTGCTAGCAATCTTATCAACAAGGTCTTGTGACCCGTCTAGAAAATGCACAAGAAACACAGAACTAAATGTTTTGGTGGGCAGCAATTATGTGAAACCTGTTTATTCTTAGAATGACCTAACCCATAAGAGTCTGGTTATAAAAGATTGTATACAGCAACAATAAAGCCGTCACTTGGGCCATCAGCCCAGGGGACCCTCCTGTTCCCAAACTTTCTCTTCTCTCTTTTTTTTCTTGCATTCCCCTACCCTCAGGACCCTGACCTCGGTGTTTGTCATGCCGGCCGCGACAGCCTTCTAGGTTGTTCTGAGACTACAAGCAAGTTAGCATACGTTCACCACGTAGAGAAGCATCTGACAAGGAAGAAGTGCTGAGTAATTAGTAAATTCTGCAAAATGTTCTTGATACTGACATTTTCTCATTTCACAGCAGTGGCATCACATTTCTTTATTCTTTATTGATTTTTCAAATATTTTGCATATATTTATCTTATTTTCTCTTTTTTGCTTTGTATTCTTTTGTATTATTTTCTTCTCTTGATCTCATTCTACTTCCATCCTTTTCATCGATGTTTCTAATTCTCTTTCCTTTTATGCATTTCATTCCATATTCACTTCTCAAGATTCTTTGAGGAAAAACCCTCTTTATACATACAATACATTTAATTGAGGAGAAAAAGTGGTCACAGATGATGAGTAGCACACTGCAAATCATACCTACCTCTCAGATGAACAGTATTAATCATTTTATTAATTTTTTTCTAATTAAAGAGAATCAAGTTAAATACTTCTATTCACAGTATGATTGTCTAAATTGTTTATGTGATGATTCAGACTATTTTTATTATATGTTTTTGTGGCTTAACCAAATGTGATTATTATAGCCTAAATATTAATTTTCAAATTGTGGTCCATGATTAATTTGTGGATCATGAAATCAATTTAGTGGGTTGAGTTTCTCATTGATAAATCAAATTCAATAGAGCAGAATAGAATGTATTTGAATCGAACAGAATAGAGCAGATTGCCATCATGTAAGGGAATGTATGTTTATAGAACATTTTTTAATTCCAGGTTTTTATATGAGTAAGTGTGTGTGTGTGTTGGTGGGTGTTGAGTATCAGTGTAAAATGCATTAAGTGCCACGGGGCAAGGTCCAAAAGCTTTTACACAACGCTGGATACATGTTGTTGATAGTTTTGTAAAAATAATAGATCAGGAACACAATATTTTTGTGTTTTGTCAATTAGTGTTGAAAACAAAGGGCTGTTATTGAAAGTTTAGTGAGTCACAGACTTTTCTGCTTTAAGGATTTACTACTATTCTTATTCAGTTAACTATCTGTGTATATCAAAGACTTTTGATTTACCAGTAGCAAATAGGTTAATTCCAAGCTGGCTTCTATTTACCACTTACTAGGACACATTTTCCCTACCCTCTGTCAGTTGTTGTGTGCCAGTCCTATTTGATATTGTTTATATACTTAACATGATCCAAATTATAGGAGTTTGATTCATTTCATGGTTAAAACACATGCATAGAATTAGAATTCCATGTAGAAATATAACAGTTTTGTGATTCTTCTCTTGATTATTATAAACAAGAGAAATTAAACCTAATCGTGGACTGAATCACAAAATCAGTCAAGGCATAAGTTTGAATTACACATTTAAGGAACTAACTTGACTTACAGAACTAAGTCTTTCAAGGTATTACTCTGAAATGACTTTCCATTATGTGTCCACTATGGTGTTAGAAAGTACATAACTACATCCTTAAACTGCAGTCGATTTCAAACATGTCAAATGCAAAAATACTGCTAACTATACACGTGCATTACATTCACAACTCTTTTCTTCATAATCTGGCTTTAACAATTTAGTGTAGAGGGAATGCTGGGATGTCCAAACTTAGCATATGACCTTCTGTAAACTGCTGTGCTTGCTGCCAAGCTGTGCATCTGTGGATATGCCCAGATGGCTTTATTGTAGCTATTTAAATTGGGGAATCTATAATAAGAAGTCATTGCTTATTTAACCTGCTTTTCCGGAACACTTAGCATACAAATTTGGTTAAAAATTCTAGGACTTTTGTCATCATGTATGCTGGTGTCTAGATGGGTGTGTGTGTGCATGCACGCTTAAATGTTTGTAGAGATATACAGTATATTAACCATCTCCTAATTTGTTCTGTTTTGACATGTATAGATTTTAATTTGATTTTGTTAGCTGGAAAGGGATATTAACTGCCTTTTTAAATTCAAGACATTTCTGGTAACCAGAGTTTGTATGTGTACATACTTAATATATGTTTGCTGATGGCATGATAATAACAAAGAAGGAAAAAGAATTGGGTTGAAATGACATAATTATATGCCACTAGATAAGGCAAAGAAAGATACAAATTATGGGTACAAAGCGGGTATTGGTTTTCCTTGTTACTGTACTTTTAGAACCAAACTAGTACCCCTTTTAAGAAAAAATGGTACAGTGAGCTTAAAGGGAAATCAGCTTGGGGCACCCAGATGGCTCAGTTGGTTGAGTGTCTGACTTTGGCTCAGGTCATGATCACACTGTTCGTGGGTTCAAGCCCTACATCGGGCTCTGCGCTGACAGCTTGGAGCCTGCTTCAGATTCTGTGTCTCCCACTCTCTCTGCCCCTCCCTTGATCTTGCTCTCTCTCTCTCTCTCTCTCAAAAATAAACATTAAAAAATTTTTTAAAAGGTAAATCAGCTTAATATAGTCATCTGCATTGTAATTCTCTTTAATAAGATAGTATTCATGAATTAGATGGAGCATACATGTGTGAGTATGTATGCATAAGTGGGATATATTTAACCTTTCTACTATTTGAGAGTCCTCTCTCAAATATTAATCAGAAAAGAGAAAGAATTAATATGTATTGCAAACAATAAGCAAAATGTATATTTTCCGTGACTAAATACAATCTGATATATGGACTCACAAATAATATTAATACATATTAAAATATATTCATAAAAAGATATTATTTTTAGTGATTTTTAAATAGTTTTTTTCATGAGCTATGTTCTTTGCCCTATATATGAATTGTGACAATTTATTAAAACATAGTGGATTGCCAAACGATTTTTTTTTGGTGCCAACTTATTTGAAACAAATCAGAGGTTAGTTACATAGGGGCAAAGGTGGCTAAATACTTTCAATTTGACCTTTATTAAGTAATATATCAAATGTAACCATATTCTGTAATACTATCTCATTTGCTTTTTAACTTGATAACAAAAAGAATACATGAGGAGATTTAGTAATATCTCCTGAATAATCAGAGAACTAAGAGTAATAGTATTATAGTATTTGTAGTATTTATAGTATTTATATATTTATATATATAGTATTTGTAGCACACAGAATTTTAGGAACGGTCACTCCACAAAGTGTTATATTTTATTGTCTTTCTACATTAAAAGGAATACCCTCTTCCCAAACATGTTCAACATTGGACTGAGTCAAAAAGGCTACTCTGCTATAAAAGTAGAAACAGTGTTGAGGTTAGATTCAAATATACTGGGTTTAAGTTTCCTTTTTGACATTTAACATCTAAGCAATTGCTTCAGTGAGAACCTAACTCACAAGATAAACCACTGAATATTTAAAACAAAGGGGTTTTTAATTTTGATACTTGGCTACATGGAAGATGAGGGAGATGTGAGACCAAAAAAATGAGAAAGTAAGGTTCCTACTGATGAACTCCAGGAGAAAATTACTAGAAGCCCAAGCCCAGACAGTCAAAAGGAGGGAGCAGAGTTACTGGAATTCAGGGTCCACTTTACTCAGAAAACATAGCAATAGAGTGGTCCTATTTGATGGCATTTGGAACTATATAAGAGATGTAACAGGTGGTGAAAATGGAAGGAGAGAACTGAGAGGCAGAGAAGGAGGAGGATAAATATCCTGGCTTTTCTCTTTCCTATACCCTTGAATCTCCCAGTATGGTACCCTAGTCTGATCCCATCCAGAATCCAGGTGGCAATGGTGTGTGGAAAGTGTAGCCTGAAGGTCAGCCTCTGAAATGCAGGACAGAGCAGAGGAAGGGCTCTGGGGGAGAAGCACAGTCAGTACCTCCCATGTTTCCCTATCTGTAAAACAAGAGTTATAATAAACCATCTGAAAATTTTACTGTCAAGATTAATTTAGAACAGTGTGTGCGCTTTGAAAAGCATCATGCCGGTGAAAGTTGTTACTATTATCACTAGAAGGAATCTAGCAATTACAGAGCTAAGCGTTCTTCATTTTGGTTACTTTATAACTAGATATGTTAGCCATTTTGATCATGCAGAAGACTAAAAATTAGGGATTAGTCTTTCTGTGCTTTAGAAAGCACAATAGAGGGGCACCTGGGTGGCTCAGTCGGTTGGGCACCGACTTTGGCTCAGGTCATGATCTCAAGGCTTGTGAGTTCCAGCCCAGCGTCAGGCTCTGTGCTGATAGCTCAGAGCCTGGAGCCTCTTCAGATTCTGTGTCTTGCTCTCTTTCTCTCTGCTCCGCCCCTGCTCACGGTCTGTCTCTGTCTCTCAAAACTAAATAAACATTAAAAAAAATTTAAAAAGAAAGCACAATAGAAATCTCTAATAATTTGGAACATGAAAATTTGAAACGATTTGTATTCCAAATGAATGAATCCCAGATGAAAGGTTGAGGTTACCTTTTCTAGAAGAGCAACATGAGGAGCTCTGTGGATCTATTTTCCAGAAAAACTGGTGACATTGTTTTAAATTAAAGTCTCTGAAAATAGTCCCAAGAGTTTATAGCAAATAAATATTTATTCAAGAAACTTTACTAAAATCCCTATAAACAATAAGAGTCTGTGACATTTTAAACCATAGCCTTTTCCCTCCCCTGGCCCTCCCAGCTGAGTATGATGGAAACTCTACCCCAGGCAGGAGAAACCAGGAACATAGCTCTACCCCCCAGCTCCCAGTCAGGGGTGGGGCATCAACATTTTAAATTTTGTCTTCCAGTGACCTCTTAGACTAGATTCCTAATGGGTGCAGCCAAGATGCAGGGACTCCCTTTCTCTGTTCAGTTCCCATTTGTAAGACTGAGGTACTAGCTTGGGCTCTGCATACTAACAATATAGGACCTCTGTTCCTCCTGTCTTATCCATAGAGAGGAGACTATAAATCAGGATAGGAAGGCTGACAAGACCAGAGGTTGAGGCAACCACCACTTCCTCCATTGAATACCCAGTTATTAAAGCAGAGGTGGCACTCAGAGAGAAGTATGCCACCATCACTCCCCCAATTCCAGAGCCATGACTTCAAAATGGTGTCCAGATAGAGAAGCATGTAGCTCCTCCCTAAATAAATAGCTTGATTGGAAACAAAGAGGGACGCTAAGCATGAGGATGCTCTTAAAAACAATGGAAAGCAGGGCGCCTGGGTTGCTCAGTCGGTTAAGCAGCCGACTTCAGCTCAGGTCACGATCTCACGGTCCGTGAGTTCGAGCCCCGCGTCGGGCTCTGGGCTGATGGCTCAGAGCCTGGAGCCTGTTTCAGATTCTGTGTCTCCCTCTCTCTCTCTGCCCCTCCCCCGTTCATGCTCTGTCTCTCTCTGCCTCAAAAATAAATAAAACGTTAAAAAAAATTTAAAAACAATGGAAAGCATAGGGAAAAAAAACAATTAGGAAAAGACTGGTCCTTCGACTGGAGATGGAAGGAAACCCAAAGGCTTATTAGCTAGTTCATCAGAGAGAAAAGGAGACAGCTGTGGGGCATTCTGCTGGGGGCGAGAACAAATCTCAAACACTGACCTCAAAAACCATCCCTACAAATGAGCCAGGTTTAAATTGGATCAGTCTGTGGAGGAATGTATGCCTAAGAGCATTGCTGAAGATGGAGAGATCAACTAGAAGTTAGTGGTGCTTACCTACTGTGTGCAGTCGGAAAGGAGACAGCGAGCCCTGCTCAAATCGTTGTTACCCCAGGTGCCTGTGACTGTTGGGCTGCACCCCTGAGGAACACCACTACACTCTCTACACTGCTGGGGAAATAGATGGCACTACAATAATCCAGCCACTCCCGAAACAAACACAAACAACAATAGCAAACCCTGGGTAGTAGATGGCCAGTACTTAGATTTGCTAGAATATATTTTCTAAAATCCCTAGTTTCCAACAATAAATATTTATAAGAACTGGGAAATTTTGACATGGGACAAAATCAGGCAACAGAAACTGCCTGTGAGAGCAACCAGTGGTCAGATTCAACAAAGATTTTATTTTTTTTGTTTTTTTTTTTTTTAATTTTTTTTTTCCAACGTTTATTTATTTTTGGGACAGAGAGAGACAGAGCATGAACGGGGGAGGGGCAGAGAGAGAGGGAGACACAGAATCGGAAATAGGCTACAGGCTCCGAGCCATCAGCCCAGAGCCCGACGCGGGGCTCGAACTCACGGACCGCGAGATCGTGACCTGGCTGAAGTCGGACGCTCAACCGACTGCACCACCCAGGCGCCCCTCAACAAAGATTTTAAAGGAGCCATTGTAAGTTTCTCAAAGAACTAAAGGAAATTATGTTTAAAGAAGTAAAGAAAGTAAAGACAGATATGACAAAGCCTCATCAAATAGAGAATGGCAATAAAGATATAGAAATTACTGAAAGAAAAAAAATGAACCAAATGGAAATAATGGAGTTCAAAGGTAAATAAGATGAAAACAAAACGAAACAAAACAAAAAACCTAAAGGAACTCAACAGATTTGAACTAGCAGGACAAAGAATCAGTGAATTTGAAGATAGAGATTATGTAATCTGAAGAACAGAGAGAAAAAGAAATTAAGAGAAATGAACAGACCTTCAGATAAACGTGGATAGCATTAAGAGAACTAACATATACTTAATGGGAGTCCCAGAAAGAGAGATGGAAGAGAAAGGAGAAGAAAAAGTACATGAAGAAATAATGAATAATGGATGAATACTTTAGAAATTTGTTGGATTAATTAATCTACACAGATAGAAGTATTGGTGAGTATGTGGAGAAATCAGAACTCTCACATTTCCCTGGTGGGAACATAAATTGGCATAGTCACCTTGTGAAACAGTCTTGCAGTTCCTCCAAATATTAAATATAGAGTTATCATTTGGCCCAGCAATCCCAATCTTAGGTATATACTCAAGAGAAATGAAAACAAATATCCACACAAAAATCTGTACACTAATGTTCATAACAACACTATTCACAATATACAACCCAAATACCCATCAACTAGCAAATGGATAAACAAAATGTGGTTTATATACACACGAGTATATTTGGCCATAAAAAATGAAGTACTGATAGACTGTAATATAAATAAACCTTAGAAACATGCTAAGGGAAAGAAGCCACTCATAACCACACACACACACACACACACACACACACACACACACACGATTTCATTTATATGAAATGCCCAGAAGAGGGAAATGTATAAGAGCAGAAAGTAGCTTAGTGGTTACCTATGTCTGGTGGCTGATAGTTAAAGAGCGTAGTGTTTGGTTTTGGAATGATGGAAATATTTCAAAATTGGTTGCAATGATGGCTATATAGCTCAGAGAATATACTCAATTCTAATACTAAAGGAAATACTAAATCAACTAAAATATTGAATTATACATTTTGAATGGGTAAATTAGATGGTCTGTAAATTATATCTCAATAAACCTGCCACAAAAACAAAAATTAGAATGTGTCATGCTTCTATAATTCTTAGGGAACTATAACCATAAAATAGAATTCAGTTACCACTATTGTCATCTTGTCATATTTTTTTGGAAACATAAGTCATATTCCAAGAGCAGAAAAATATTGGCTACTTAGTATTTTTTTTAAGTACACATGTAAAATACATGCTGTATGTCTCTGCTACCGATTTTAGTACTTGGAACTAGACACTTTTGCACCCTAAAAGTCAAATAACTGAATTTGACGTTTCTAATTTTTGCAAACATGACACAATTTTGTAGGCATGTTAACTTTTTAATTTTCATCTCTTTTCCTGCATTTGGCAATGTGTTTTTTTGCCCAGAAGGGCAGTTTAAGTACCAAGAGGTAGCTTTAATTTGCATTTGCTGGCTTTCAAATGCATGTGTCCTAACCTTAACATCTCTTAAGTAGAGTTTATTTTGCAGAGAATCTGTTTATCTAGCATTAGTACATGACAAAAACAGGAATGTAATAAGAACGCATAAATTGCAAATGCATAGTGCATAACTGAATATTTGAACATGTCTCTAAGCAGTGGGGCAATTTGATCCTTATAATCCAGTTTATTTTTTTTTTCCCTGAGAGAAAAGGGCATGCTTATCTAGGATTTATTTCATCTGCAATTTTCACATGACAAAATTTACTTTTAAGTTTAAAATGATGTTGTTTCAGTCCCTGGTGTCTGAGTGTGATGAGAGTTGGAAAGGCAGACAGAACTACAAACGTCTAATCTTGGCATGGCATTTGCTTTCCATTTTCTTTAGTGTGCACTGGTGGGATATTACTGAATGTTAAAACCTTGGCAGAGTCACTAGTGTGTAGAGTCTATTTCTATTGTGGAGAGGGAAGTAAATTTGAAGTACGATGAAGTTTATTTTCAAAATGATTGCTGATTAGTTAATTTTTATCATTAAATTTTCTTTTTGGCTACAGATACCCTGAAGAACATTGAATTCTCAGCCTGCTAAACAATGTACTGATAAATATACTCTTTATCCGAGGTAAAGGATATGCATCTCTGCCTTTGTCTTTTGTGAATATATTACACTCTTGTCAACAGTTAAAAGAGTGGCCCAAAAGTATACACTACTCAATATTACCAACCCTATGATCATAAACACTTTTGTTTCAAGGACTTAAACTGAACAAGTGTTACATTCTGTTTCTTACATGACCCATCTCACACAAATTCTCTCCTTCAGCTGGATTTTTCTCATGCTTTTTAAAGCCCTGAGCTAACCAAACATATAACAATATTGTCATTATCATAAACAAACAACAATAATAAAAAAACAAAAACAAAACCTTGATTCTGCTATTTTTAACCTACTCAAATTGTCTTATTGTACAACCAAAAACAACTTCTATTCCATATTTTCTCTGATCCCTGTTATATTTTCTTGAAATAACTCTGACTTACCCCTTTGAAATAACCCTCATACACTTTTCTGAATTTCCAACTATTCTATAAAATGCATCAGAGAAGGATCATCATTATAGAAATCCTATTTACACATATATTTATTGAGAGCTCAATATGTACCAGGCATCTTCTAGGTATTTAGTATATATTAGTAAACAAAACAAAAATCTCTGTCCTTGTGGAGCACTGTCCTTCTGGCATGGATAGGCCTATAATAAACAAATTAACAAACTACATAGTATCTTTAGTAATCCACATATTATGAAAAAAAGGAAAATGTAGAAGAAGGGATTGAAATTGAAGGGGGTATGGTGTGGTTCAGTATGAACAGTAAATATCAATATTGTTTCCAATACCTAGCTTAATGCTTTTGATATAGGTCTTGTAAAATACATGGAAAGTAGAATCAATAAATGACTTGTTTCTATAAAAAGCTTCTTTATATCCTTATCCTTTGATTTCCTTTTTTTAGTCAGCTTGTGTCATGTGTAAAATATAGATATATGTGTTGATACAGGTATATAGACTTAGATAATGATATAAATGTTTAAGCTTTTTGATACATTGCTGTTTGTCCTATCTCTATCCAGAGATAAACACTTATATGGACCCCGTCCATTTTAGGAGATGAAGCATCTTTTAATCCCACTAAATGATTGACTTGATGATAGGACTGAAGAAAGTAATAAATAAGAGAACAGAGTAGAGAATGGTAAAGCTCTTAGGCAACAATAAAAAAAAAACTGGAAGCCAGAAAACTGGGAGAGAAGAAGGAGAAGACAAACAATTGGGATCCCAAGATAATTCTTTAAATTCTTCCAGGAGCATATGACTACTCTCCAGTTAGTGTGCAAGTCCCTGTAGGTAGAAATGCATTACATTTTTTTTTAATATCACTCAGTGTCCACAACATAATAGGCAGTCAACAAATAATGATTCATAAAGACCTTTCAACAGTTATGGGATCCAATATGTAAAATAGATTTGGACTCTCTTAAGACATAGATGATCACTTATTAAATCCCTATTATAATAAGTAAAACCTAGATATGTATTAGAAGGAGCACATAAAGAGCACAGTGCTATGGAGTAGATCACCTAAGCAGGTATAAAGACACATTTCAAAACTGTTTCACATTGTTCAATTATACTTCAAAAATACCTCAATAAATCCATCAATAAATTATTGATTCTTTACAGGGATTATGATCAGCCCAAGGACATTATTAATGTATTTTCATCAAATCACATGAAGGTGTTTCAATTATTTATAGAGGTGTAATAAAGCACTGTGGTTGAGTTCAGAAGTTATGGGTTCAAAAAATTTATGTAATCATTGATTGTAGTTTATGTTTCAAAAGGATGACACAGTGGTCACTGGATTGTAGTTTATTTTTACATGGTTGTTCCCCCAAACATTAATTGTATGATTTTAGACAAATTTTTATGATGTAATATACCCCTGCCACAGTTCTCTCATCTGTAAATTAGCCTAATAGGGTGCCCCTTATAGAATCAGTGTGAGTTTCAAATAAATTAATACAAGTAATAGACTCAAAAGACAGTCTGCCAATTTGCACATCACAAATTAATGCCTAATTAACTAGTAACAAAAAAGTTAGAACAATAGTTTTACCTATAATTTCTGGCGAAGTGTTTACTTTTCTTCATGCTTTGGAAACAACATGCCCTTCCTAACTCATATTATGGAATTTATATAAATGTTGATTATTTACAGATATGTCAGGGTATCAACATTACTCTGACACCAAAACCAGAAAAGGGGACCACAAGAAAATAATAGGCTAATATCCCTCAGGAACACAGAGGCAAAAATTCTCAACAAAATATTAGCAAGTTGAGTCCAATAATATATTAAAAGGATCATACACCATGGACAAGTAGAATGTATTCCAGAAATCCAAGAATGGTTCACCGTCCACAAATCAGTGTGATATACCACACCAACAAAATGAAGAGTAAAAATCATATGATCATCTCAATAGATGTAGAAACAATGTTTGACAAAGTTCAACATCTATTTACATAGAAAATCTCAACATAGTGCCAAAGAGGACATATACCTCAGTGTAGTAAAGGCTACATATGACAAGCCACAGCTAACATCATACTGAATGGAGAATACCTGACAGTTTTTCTTCCAATATCAGGAACAAGACAAAGATGCTCACTTTCAGTTTCATTGAACACAGTACTGGAAGTCCTTGACAGATAAATTAGGCAAGAAAAAGAAATAAAAGGCATCCGAATCAGAAAGGAAGAAGTAGGGGTGCCTGGGTTGCTCAGTCGGTTGAGCATCCAACTTCGGCTCAGGTCATGATCTCATGCCTCATGAGTTTGAGCCCCACATTGGGCTCTGTGCTGACAGCTCAGAGCCTGGTGCCTGCCTCATATTCTGGGTATCCCTCTCTCTCTCTGCCCTCTTCTGCTCATGCTGCCTCTCTCTGTCTCTCAAAAATAAATAAACAATAAAAAAAAAGAAAGAAAGGAAAAAGTAAAACTGTCACTATTTGCAGAATACATATTATATACAGAAAAACCCTAAAGTCTGCATCAAAAACTATTAGAAATAATCAACAACTTCAGTAAAGTTGCAGGATACAAAATAAATACGCAAAAATCTGCTTCAATTCTATTCACTAAAAGTAAACTATCAGCAAGAGAAGTTAAGAAAACAATCACATTTACAATTGCATTTAAAAAAAAAAGCATTCAGGTATAAATTTAACCAAGAAGGTGAAAGACTTATACAATGAAAACTATAAGACATTGATGAAAGAAAATGGAAAAAGACACACATAAGTGGAAAGATATTCTGTACTCATGGATTGGAAGAGTTAATATTGTTTGAATATCCATACTACCCAAAAAAAATCTACAGATTCAATGCAATAGATATCAAAACTCCAATAGCAGTTTTACATAAATAGAACAAACAATCCTAAAATTTGTATGAAACCACAAAAGGTCCTGAATAGCCAAAGCAATCTCGGGAAAGAAGAACAAAACTGGAGGCATCATACTTCCTGATTTCAAACTATATGACAATGTTACAGTAATCAAAGCTATACGGTTTTGGCACAAAAACTGATCAATGGAACAGAATAGAGTGCCTAGAAATAAGCCTATGATATACAGTCCATTAATATATAACAAAGGAACCAAGAATATACAATGTAGAAAGGAATGTCTCGTCAATAAATAGTGTGAAAACTGGGCAGCCATATGCAAACGAATAAAACTGGATCATTACCTTATACCATACACAAACTCAAAATGGATTAAAGACTTGAATGTAAGAACTGAAGCCATAAAACTCCTAGAAGAAAACACAGGCTGTGAGCTGCTTTACATAAGTCTTGGAGATGATTTTTTTTGATTTGACACTAAAAGCAAAGGCAACAAAAGCAAAAACAATCATGTGGCACTTTATCAAATTGAAAAGTTCTGCACAGCAAAGAAAACCATCAAAAAATGAAAAGGCTACTGAAGAAAAGAGAAAATATTTGCAAATTATCTATGTGTAAGGGGTTAATATAAAAAATCTATAAATAAGTCCTACAACTCACTAAGAAAAAATTCCATTAAAAAGAAATGGGCAGAGGATCTGAATAGACACTTTTCTAAAGAAGATATACAGATGGCCAACAGAGGCACTCAATATCACAACTCATCAGGGAAATGTCAATCAAAACCACAAATATTATGTCATACCTGTTAGAATGGCTATCATCAAAAAGACAAGAAATAACAAGTCCTAGCAAAAATGTGGAGAAAAAGGAGCTATTGTGTATTGCCTGTGGGAATGTAAATTGTTGGAGCCACTATGGAAAACAGTATGAAGTTATCTCAAAAAATTAAAAATAGAACTACCATATTATCCAGAAGTTCCACTTCTGGGGATTTATTGAAAAGAAACAAATTCTAACTTGAGAAGATATACACACTTCAATGTTTGTTGCAGCATTATTTATATTTGGAAAGACTTGGAAACAACCTAATTGCCCATCAGTGGAGGAATGGGTAAAGAAAATGTGTTACATTTATACACTGGAATACTATTTAGTCATAAAAAAGTAAATCTTGCAACTTGTGACATGGATGGACCTTAAGGGTGTCATGCTAAGTGAAATAAGTTAGACAAAGACAAATACTTATGATCTGACTTATATGTGGAATCAAAAAGAAAAAAATCTTTTATTTAAAAAAAATTTTTTTTAACGTTTATTTATTTTTGAGACAGGGAGAGACAGCATGAATGGGGGAGGGTCAGAGAGAGAGGGAGACACAGAATCTAAAACAGGCTCCAGACTCTGACCTGTCAGCACAGAGCCTGACGCGGGGCTCGAACTCATGGACCGCGAGATCATGATCTGAGCTGAAGTCGGACGCCTAACCAACTGAGCCACCCCGGCGCCCCGAAAAAAATCTTTTTAAATGGGCTCATAGAAGAGATTGGTGGTTGCCTGATGTCCGGGGTAGGCAAAAATAGGTAAAGGGTGTCAAAAAGTATAAACTCCAATTTATAAAATAAATAAGTCATGAGGATGTAACGTACAGCATGATGGCTAAAGTTAATATTACACTGCATATTTGAAAGTTGCTATGAGAGTAGATCTTAAAAGTTTCATCACAAGAAAAAAATATATAACTATGTAGATTGATGAATGTTAACTAGACTTACTATGGTAATCATTTGGCAATATATAAAATATTGAATAATTATGCTGTATACCTGAAGCTATTATTGTGACATATGTCAATTATATCTAATAAACTCACTAGATATATTTGGAGTACATACTTGAAATACATAATATTTAACAATACCAATATTTAACTATAGAATAATTGATCCTTATTTACTATTGGTAGCACATCTTTAAAATAGTATTATATGTATTTTAAAAAAACCCCTATCACACACTCAATTTATTCAATATACTCTTAGAATAATTTACAGGGAATAATTTACTAGAAACTTTCTAGGAATTATGATTATAAAATCAGCCTCAGTCTCTGTTTATTGTATTGTATCCATTACAGATATAACATATAACATATTATATGTTATATGTATTATATGTATTGTATCCATTACAGATATAACATATAACATATTATATGTTATATGTATTATATGTATTGTATCCATTTATTGTATTGTATCCATTACAGATATAACATATAACATATGTCCTTTCTGATAGTTAAATAAGAAATATTTAGTTTTAATAGAACTTTATCTCTTTTTCAGGTTCCATTTGTGGAATTATTTTAGTAAGAGGTAAAATATTATTGGAAATGAAATTCCAGGACAAACAATGGAATCAGATAGTGTCAGTTATTGCCCTTTTGGGTCCTCACTAACCCAGGCAAATATTTCCATTTGAAAGACTGATAATAGTTGTCCTTCAGTGTTGTACCTTATATTGACCATTAGTTAAGAAATTATTCCCATAGATTTCTGATAAATTAAACAATACCCCACCTTTTCTCCCTCCCCCTCTCTCCCTGTCTCACACACCACACACACACACACACACACACACACACACACACACAATGTGGGTTACCACACTTTTCTAAGGATCTCAAAGCTTTCAGAAAGGTGATGACATATCTAATGATCAAGGCTGGGCACACAAGAAAGCCATTTGTTCATACAACTAATTTCTCATGTAAAATATATTAAACTTAAATGAAGCTATCTTATGTTTTCTATCTTCATAAGCTGATCACTGTGCCCAAAATAGTTCTTTCATTCTACCTTATCCCAGAGTCCACTTGCTAATGTCTACTTAGAGTTAAAATAGAATTTGCCAAGAGCAATATTCCCTCAATCTGCCATTAGATTATGAAAGGTGTCCTTTGTGCTGATTAGTCTTTAAAGAAAACTTTTTCAATGTACTCATCATTGGTTTTCTGTCTGTCGGAAAGGTTGAAAGTTCCTTCAGGGAAAAATAATTTCCATAGTCTAGTGCCTAGCAAAACACTAGGGTAAAAAAAAAAAGCTGTTAATAGAATAAATGAATGTCTATCTTAATATAAAAACTCATGGAAATATTTGATAAATTACTTTCTTACATCAGCAGAAAACATATTATAGCTTGCTATTATTATGATTTATTTTTTTAATATGAAATTTATTGTCAAATTGGTTTTCATACAACCAGTGCTCATCCCAACAGGTGCCCTCCTCAATGTCTATCACCCACCCTTTCCTCCTTCCAACCCCCCATCAACCATCAGTTTATTCGCATTTTTAAGAGTCTCTTATGGTTTCTCTCTCTCCCTGTCTTTTTTTTCCTTCCCCTCACCATGGTCTTCTGTTAAGTTTCTCAAGATCCATATAAGAGTGAACACATATGGAATCTGCCTTTTTCTGTATGACTTATTTCACTTAGCATAACACTCTCCAGTTCCATCCATGTTGCTACAAAAGGCCATATTTCATTCTTTCTTATTGCCATGTAGTATTCCATTATGTATATAAACCACAATTTCTTTATCCATTCATCAGTTGATGGACATTTAGGCTCTTTCCATGATTTGGCTATTGTTGAAAGTGCTGCTATAAACATTGGGGTACAAGTGCCCCTATGCATCAGCACGCCTGTATCCCTTGGGCCAATTCGTAGCACTGCTATTGCTGGGTCATAGGGTAGATCTATTTTTAATCTTTTGAGGAATCTCCACACAGTTTTCCAGAGAGGCTGCACCAGTTCACATTCCCACCAAGAGTGCAAGAGGGTTCCTGTTTCTCCACATCCTTGCCAGCATCTATAGTCTCCTGATTTGTTCACTTTAGCCACTCTGACTGGCGTGAGGAGGTATCTGACTTTGGTTTTGATTTGTATTTCCCTGATGAGGAGTGATGTTGAGCATTTTTTCATGTGCCTGTTGGCCATCTGAATGTCTTTAGAGAAGTGTCTCTTCATGTTTTCTGCCCATTTCTTCACTGGATTATTTGTGTTTTGGATGTGGAGTTTGGTGAGTTCTTTATAGATTTTGGATACTAGCCCTTTACTGTCATTTACAAATATCTTTTCCCATTCCGTCAGTTGCCTTTTAGTTTTCTTGATTGTTTCCTTTGTGGGGCAGAAGTTTTTATCTTCACGATGCCCCCAATATTCATTTTTGCTTTTAATTCCCTTGCCTTTGGAGATGTGTCGAGTAAGGAATTGCTGAGGCTGAGGTCAGAGAGGTTTTTTCCTGCTTTCTCCCCTAGGGTTTTAATGGTTTCCTGTCTCACATTCAGGTCCTTCATCCATTTTGAGTTTATTTTTGTGAATGGTGTAAAAAAGTGGTCTAGTTTCATTCTTTTTTTTTTTTAATTTTTTTTTCAACGTTTATTTATTTTTGGGACAGAGAGAGACAGAGCATGAACGGGCGAGGGGCAGAGAGAGAGGGAGACACAGAATCAGAAACAGGCTCAAGGCTCTGAGCCATCAGCCCAGAGCCCGACGCGGGGCTCGAACTCACGGACCGCGAGATCGTGACCTGGCTGAAGTCGGACGCTTAACCAACTGCGCCACCCAGGCGCCCTAGTTTCATTCTTCTACATGTTGCTGTCCAGCTCTCCCAGAACCATTTGTTAAAGAGACTGTCTTTTTTCCATTGGATATTCTTTCCTGCTTTGTCAAAGATTAGTTGGCCATACTTTTGTGGGTCCAATTCTGGAGTCTCTATTCTATTCCATTGGCCTATGTGTCTGTTTTTGTGCCAATACCATGCTGTCTTGATGATGACAGCTTTGTAGTAGAGGCTAAAGTCTGGGCCTGTGAAGCCTCCTGCTTTGGTCTCTTTTTAAATATTACTTTGGCTATTTGGGGTCTTTTGTGGTTCCATACAAATTTAGGATTGCTTGTTCTAGGTTCGAGAAGAATACTGATGAAATTTTTTTTATAATTTTTTTTTACATTTATTTTTGAGACAGAGAGACAGTAATGAACAGGGGAGGGTCAGAGAGAGGGAGACACAGAATCTGAAACAGGCTCCAGGCTCTGAGCTGTCAGCACAGAGCCCAATGCGGGGCTCGAACTCACAGGCCGCGAGATCATGACCTGAGCCAAAGTCGGGTGCTTAACCAACTGAGCCACCCCGGCGCCCCATACTGATGCAATTTTGATTGGGACTGCATTGAATGTATAGATAGCTTTGGGTAGTATTGATATTTTAACAATATTTATTCTTCCAATCCATGAGAATGCTTTTCCATTTCTTTGTATTTTCTTCACTTTCCTTCACAAGCTTTCTATAGTTTTCAGCATACACATATTTTACTCTTTGGTTAGGTTTATTCCTAGGTATTTTATGATTCTCGGTGCAATTGTGAATGGAATCAGTTTCTTTATTTGTCTTTCTGTTGTTTCATTATTAGTGTATAACAATGCAATTGATTTCTGTACATTGATTTTGTATCCTTGCTTTTTGTATCCTTTTGCTTTTTGTATTTCAACTTTGCTGAATTCATGTATCAGTTCTAGCAGACTTCTGGTGGAGTCTATCGGATTTTCCATGTATAATATCATGTCATCTCCAAAGAGTGAAAGCTTAACTTCATCTTTGCCAATTTTGATGCCTTTGATTTCCTTTTGTTGTCTGATTGCTGATGCTAGAACCTCCAACATTATGTTAGACAACAGCGGTGAGAGTGGACATCCCTGTCATGTTCCTCATCTCAGGGAGAAAGCCTTCAGTTTTTCCCCATTGAGGATGATATTAGTTGTGGGCTTTTCAGAAATGGCTTTTATGTTTAAGTATGTTCCTTCTATCCCGACTTTCTCGAGGATTTTTATTAAGAAAGGATGCTGAATTTTGTCAAATGCTTTTTCTGCATCGATTGACAGGATCATATGGTTCTTTTCTTTTCTTTTATTAACGTATCACTGATTTGCAAATGTTGAACCAGCCCTGCATTCCAGGAATGAATCCCACTTGATCATGGTGAATAATTCTTTTCATATGCTGTTGAATTCAATCTGTTAGTATCTTATTGAGAATATTTGCATCCATATTCATCAGGAATGTTGGCCTGTAGTTCTCTTTTTTTTGCTGGGTGTCTGTCTGGTTTCAGAATCAAAGTAATGCTGGTTTCATAGAATGAATCTGGAAGTTTTCCTTCCCTTTCTATTTTTTGGAAAAGATTGAGAAGCATAGGTATTATCTCTGCTTTAAATGTCTGATAAAATTCCCCAGGGAAGCCACCTGGTCCTGGACTCTTATTTGTTGGGAGATTTTTGATAACTGATTCAATTTCTTCACTGGTTATCGGTCTGTTCAAGTTTTCTATTCCTTTATGTTTGAGTTTTTGAAGTGGGTGGGTGCTTATGAATTTGTCCCTTTCTTCCACATTGTCCAGTTTGTTGGCATATAGTTTTTCATACTATTCCCTGATAATTGCTTGTATTTCTGCGGGATTGGTGGTAAAAATTCCATTTTCATTCATGATTTTATCTATTTGAGTCCTCCCCCTTTTCTTTTTGAGAAGCCTGGCTAGAGGTTTATCAATTTTGCTTATTTTTCTCAAAAAAACAACTCTTGGTTTCATCTGCTCTACTGTTTTTTTAGATTCTATATTGCCTATTTCTGCTCTGATCTTTATTATTTCTCTTCTTCTGCTGGGTTTGGGGTGTCTTTGCTATTCTGCTTCTATTTCCTTTAGGTGTGCTGTTAGACTTTGTATCTGGGATTTTTCTTGTTTCTTGAGATAGGCCTGGATTGCAATGTATTTTCCTCTGAGGACTGGCTTCGCTGCATCCCAAAGTGTTTGGATTGTTGTATGTTCATTTTCATTTGTTTCCATATATATTTAAATTTCTTCTCTAATTTCCTGGTTGACCCATTCATTCTTTAGTAGGGTGTTCTTTAACCTCCATGCCTTTGGAGGTTTTCCAGACTTTTTCCTGTGGTTGATTTCAAGTTTCATAGCATTGTGGTCTGAAAGTGTGCATGGTATGATCTCAGTTCTTTTATACTTATGAAGGGCTATTTTGTGACCCAGTATGTGATATATCTTGGAGAATGTTCATGTGTGGTTGAGAGGAAAGTATATTCTGTTGCTTTGGGATGCTGAGTTCTAAATATATCTGTCAAGTCCATCTGATCCAATGTATCATTCAGGGCCTTTGTTTCTTTATTGACCGTGTGTCTAGATGATCCATTGTTGTAAGTGGAGTATTAATGTCCCCTGCAATTACCACATTCTTACCAACAAGGTTGCTTATGTTTGTGATTGTTTTATATATTTGGGGGCTCCTGTATTTGGCACATAGACATTTATAATTGTTAGCTCTTCCTGATGGATAAACCCTGTAATTATTATATAATGCCCTTCTTCATCTCATTACAGCCTTTAATTTAAAGTCTAGTTTGTCTCATATATTTATGGCTACTCCAGCTTTCTTTTGACTTCCAGTAGCATGATAGGTAGTTCTCCATCCCCTCACTTTCAATCTGAAGGTGTCCTCAGGTCTAAAATAAGTCTCTTGTAGACAGCATATAGATGGGTCTTGTGTTTTTATCCATTCTGGTACCCTATGTCTTTTGGTTGGAGCATTGAGTCCATTTATATTTAGTGTTATTATTGAAAGCTATGGGTTTAGAGTCATTGTGATGTCTGTAGGTTTCATGCTTCCAGTGATGTGTCTGGTACTTTGTGGTCCTTGCAACATTTCACTCACAGAATCCCCCTTAGGATCTCTTGTAGGGCTGGCTTAGTGGTGATGAATTCCTTCGGTTTTTGTTTGTTTGGGAAAAACTTTATTTCTCCTTCTATCCCGACTTGCTGGATAAAGGATTTTTGGCTGTATATTTTTTTCTGTTCATCACATTGAAGATTTCCTGCCATTCCTTCTGGCCTGCCAAGTTTCAGTAGATAGATCTGCCACTAGTCTTATGGGTCTCCCTTTGTAAGTTATAGCCTGTTTATCCATAGCTGCTTTCAGGATTTTCTCTTTATCCTTGTATTTTGCCAGTTTCACCATGATATGTTGTGCAGATCGATTGAAGTTACGTCTAAAGGGAGTTCTCTGTGCCTCTTGGACTTCAATGCCTTTTTCCTTCCCCAGATCAGTGAAGTTCTCAGCTATGATTTGTTCAAGTACACCTTCAGCCCCTTTCTCTCTCTCTTCCTCTTCTGGAATTCCTATTATATGGATATTGTTCCGTTTGGCTGCATCACTTAGTTCTCTAATTCTCCCCTCACACTCCTGGATTTTTTTATCTTTCTATTTCTGAGCTTCCTCTTTTTCCATCATTTTATCTACTAATTCACCTATTCTCTTCTCTGCCTCTTCAAGCTGTGGTCACCTCCATTTTATTTTGCACCTCATTTATAGCATTTTTAGCTCCTCATGACACACTCTTAGTCCCTTGATTTCTGTAGCAATAGATGCTCTGCTGTCCTCTATGCTTTTTTCAAACCTAGCAATTAAATTTATGACTATTATTCTAAATTCTTGTTCCGTTATATTGCTTAAATCGTTTTTGATCAATTCGTTAGCTGTCGCTACTTCCTGGAGTTTCTTTTGTGGAGAGTTCTTCCATTTTGTCATCTTGGGTAGTCCTTGCAGTGGCTCCCAACTGCAGGGCACTTCCCCTGTGCTGTCCTGAGTAACTTGTGTTGGTGGGTGGGGCCGCAGTCAGACCTGATGTCTGCCCCCAGCCCACAGCTGGGGCCACAGTCAGACTGGTGTGTACCTTATCTTCTCCTCTCCCAGGGGTAGGACTCACTGTGGAGTGGTGTGGCCCTTGTCTGGGCTGATTGCACACTTCCGGGCTTGTGGTGCTGCTTCAATGGTATCTGGCTTTTTAGATGGGGTGGATCTGCAAGGTTCACAAGGGCAGGAGGGGCAGGCTTAGCTAGCTTTGCCATTGGTGGTCCCCTGTGGGAGTGGCCCTGCAGCACCGGGAGGGATGGATCCACAGAAGCACAGCATTTGGTTTTTGGGAGGTGCAAGGACTTTCAGTGACAGGAACTGGTTCCCTTTGGAATTTTGTCTGGGGGATGGGAGAGGGAGATGGTGCTTTCCAGTGCCTTTGTTTCCCTTCTGAGCTGAGCTCTGTCTCCCAGGGCTCAACAACTCTCCCTCCCTGCATCCTCTCACCCTCCTAGCTCTCCACTCTCTGAGAGCAGAGCTGTTGACTTTTAACATTCCAGATATTAACTCCTGCTGGCTGTCAGAACTCACACAGTCTGGCCCCTCTGCTTTTGCAAGCCAGACTCTGGGATTCTGCCTTGCCAGGCAGGCTGCCCCTCCACTGCCCAGGCTCCCTCCCACCAGTCCCGCACCACCTCTCCACCCTTCCTACCCTCTTCTGTGGGCCTCTTGTCTACGTTTGGCTCCAGAGAGTCTGGTTTTCTGGGTTATTTAGGCAGATGTGGATGGAATCTAAGCAATCAGCAGGAGGTGATGAGCCCAGCATCCTTCTATGCCACCATCTTCCCCTCTCATCTTTGATCATTATTTAGAAAGTAGCACAGGTTAAATAGCAAATAAGAGAAAATGATCAATGGAAATTTTATGATATCCTTCACCCAACTTTATACCTTAATAACACGTATTTAGCTATTCAGCATTAAACTTTATTTATTTATTTAGAGAGAGACAGAGACAGCATGAGTTGAGGAGGGGCAGAGGGAGACAGAATCCCAAGACAGAATCTCTGTGCTTGGGGCACAGAGCCCAAAGCATGTCTCAAACTCATGAAACTGTGAGATCATGACCTGAGCTGAGACCAAGAGTCAGATGCTTAACCCACAGGGCCACCCAGGCTCCCCTTTCAAGATCTCTTTTAAATCCAGGTAGCTGAGGTTGCTGATCTGGGCCTGAGCTTTACAACACTTGAAATGGCTCTTCTTTTGTCAATATCCCCAGAGCAAGGAGTTCACAGGCATAAAGGGAGATAGTCTTTTGCACCTTCTCCTCTAGATCATGCTTCTGATATCTGTGTTTATGGAATCCTCTGCCTACAGAACCAAAAAGTTACTTCTAAACTTCTGTATGATTTCTGCTTATTATCTTCCTTCCCAAATAGTAGTTTAAGATATTCTTTAGATTTTTATTGTTGGCTTCTCATAGTTGCATTAATGATTTATATTTTAGTCTCTGATATTCTAAAAGAATGAAAGATGTTTATATGAGCCTCAGGTCCAATTCATTTTATTTCAAGTTTAAAATATTCCCCAGCTTAGGCCATGATTTTCTGGTTCAATCCTGAAATAAACTAATTTTAATTATCTTAACAATTTGTCTTCCCTAAACTTCTCAATGTCATTTGGTGTCTCTTGGGTTCCATAAACAATAGATATTATATTGTTCTTTTTAAACATTTTCTTCAGGACTTTCTTGTGTCAGCCTATAGTTATTATGTCTACATGTTTTTAAATCAATATCTCATGACTTGTATGCCAGGGCTTAAGGGAGAAAAAAGTATCTCTCTTCTCTGGCTATTCTTGTTCTTTCCAAAAACATTCTACTCAAGTATATGTCCTCAAAGAAAAAAGGAAATAAATATGAGAAATAGGCATTTATTTTTTCCCAAGCTGGGTCTAACCTGACATAGATGCTGTGCAGTGACATTACCTAAGAACATACACTTTGTTTTGCATATATGTGGAAGTTGGGAATGTAATCCTCACTGCTCCTGAGGACTGTTCCAAAAACATCTGGGAATGTGTCAACTCTTGCTACAGCAAAGCAGGGTATGCAAAGAGAGAAAGCATTCCTTCAGGAAGAATTTAATGTGTTCCCAGCACTATCTCTTCTCACAGTCTTCCTCAACCAACCTCAGTGGACTTAATGTTGGTTTTCAGTTCTCACAGGATTAAAGTCTCTCTAAATGAGATTTTGGAAAGAAGGCAGCTCAAGACTATGCACATGTGTGTTTCATGGCCTGCTTTTCTTATTATCCCTAAACATCTTCAGAACAGAGGGCATTCACTGTGTTAGAATTCGCATTATTCTGTTTTGTATTATTTCCACCTTTTCATATAAAATTAAGGTTTAATAATTCTACCATATAAAAATATGATAAACTAAGGAATTTACATGTTTGCTTTTTGTCTCTGTGGTCTGAAGGAATTATTCTGGTTGTTGCTGTTAATGCAGGTTTTGAAACGTGGTTTTGTTTCTCTAGATATAAACAGATATGTATCCATTATGCAGCAAACCAGTACATTAATAATACACATGATTTTGAAATACATTGAAATAAATGTAAGGATCTAAATGGAGACAACCACATTATTTATCACAATATTTCAATGACTTTTGAAAATAAAGAACCACATATAATTATATTTGTGATTTAAGCCTGCCTTTTCCTTACTGAGGTCACAATGTATCAATATGTTAAGACACAGTGGTAATATTATAATCCTTGTAAATATATTGTTATCTCCCCATGATTGTAGCATACCTCTGCTAAAAGATATCCAATATACAGAATATAATATACACAGTACATAAAAATACACTTAAATTGTAAATGTGGATAATATTTCATATTAGAGATTTGTTTTTTTGTTTTTTTGCTTTTCTCACAATGATGACTTAAGCTAAGTATTTTTCTGAATAAGTTACTACATAGCTTCTCATTCCAAAACAACTACTTGCCAGCTGTAGGACTTCTAGCAAATTATTCAAACTGTAAGTCTTTGTTTTCTCAACTGTAAAATAAAGAATAGGATCTTTCTCACAGACTTACTCCTAGGATTGAATAATTTATATGTTAAGCTATAATGTTATAATGTTATAATGTTATAATGTTATAATGTTATATTAGATAGTTGATATGATGATGGTGATGAGAATAATGGTGATGGTAATGATGTCAATGTTGCTAAGATAAAACACGTTTATAAACTCTGACTAGACATATTACTCAGGTAGTAGGAAATGACCTGCTAGGATGTTAGGCCATATCATACATCACCATCCTTTTGGATAGAGAAATAATATTCATTGTAAATAGGTTTGTGTAACCTTTGAAAGTCGTTGGGCAAGAGAATACTAATAATTTCAATTACATAATTATCTATGAAACATAAGTTATAGGAGATTATGTAACTTTTAATAGATGATTCAGATATGTGCAATATGGGAGGTCAAGAACAAGTAAAAATAATATGTCATATTTAAAACTTTCTATACCTTTAATGTCACATTTATAGAATACTAGTGATAGCTTTTAGATGGATAAAATTGGATGATGAAGATAAAATTGAATATGTTATTTCTTTAAAACTAATATATAGTGGACCTTAAATTTTTCATCTCAGTATATAAGACTTATAAAATAAAAACAAAAATTATAATTTCGGATCAGATTATTTTTGTCTCTTAAGTGGTATTAACTGCTTAAACAATGTCATACACATTGTTAATAAAACTTCATAGTTTCTTTTTTGACTTAAAAAATTGCAATGTAATGGGATGCCTGGGTGGCTCAGTTGGTTGAGTGTCCGAACCATGATATCATGGTTCATGGGTTCGAGTTCCGCATCCGGCTCTGTGCTAACAGCTCGGAGTCTACAGCCTGCTTCAGGTTCTGTGTCTCCCTCTCTCTGCTCCTCCCCTGTCTCTCAAAAATAAATAAATGTTAAATTTTTTTTAATTGCAATATAGTATTCATTGAATAAAATATATGTACTGCTTAATGAACTGTCACACAGTGAATGTTCATGCTACAACCATGAAGCTCAAACATAATATCAGTATTTCATAAACCCTCTTCACGTCCTTCCCAAACATCTCCGTAACACCACCTCCGCAAATAACAATTATTTTAATATTCAATATTCAGCACGACAATTTTTGAACATTATGTGTCTGGAATTATACAATATTATTTTGTGTCTGACTCCCAAATTTTGGTTTGTGACATTTATTCATGTTGCTTTGGTAACTATATTTTTTTCATTGCCATTTTTGTATAATATTCTGTGATATACATACTTAGTAAGTTTTCAAAGCATTCAGTTAATATAAAAGTGAATCCAGGAGCAGAAAATGTACTCTTATTTCACAGCAAAGTAGGTGAGTAAGAATTGGTAACTATGAAAGAAAAAGAAAACAGATACAATAGTATTTTTAAGAAAGTCTGATTCTGTTTTAGTTTGGAGTTTTATAACAAGATGCTACAGACTAGGCGACTGAAACAACATAAATTTCACAACATGGTGGTCTTGAAGTCTGAGATAGATACCAGCATGGTGGGTTCTGCTTGTAACTCTTGTTTCATTGCTTGGCAGGGGAGGGGTGGGGGTAGAAGCAGAGAGAAAGAATGAGAGAGAGAGAGTGAAAGGGTCTCTTCTTATATGGGCACTAATCCCTAACTATGTCCAAAAGACCCTATCTCCCAATACCATCATATTCTAACACATAGGGTTAGCATTTCAACATACAACTTTGGAGGAGGCATGAATATTCAATACATAGCAGTTTATTTCCGTAGTTTTGGATCTTTACATATTTTCTCACTTTATCCCATTTTGCATTTTTCTTGTCTTCTCAAGGATAGGGTTGACAAATTTCACTGACAATAATATAGGTCCCCAGTTAAATCTGAATGTCAGAAGTACAGAAAAAAAAGAAGAAAGGAAAGAAAGAAAAAAGAAAAACTTCAGTATAAGTATGTTATACAGGACATAGACTAAAAAGAAAATATTCATTTTTTTTTTTGCTCTGACATTCAAATTTAACTGGTGGACTATATTTAATTTGTAAACTGCATGCAAGGGATAGCATGTACATACTAATATGAATGGGTTGTTCTTCTGAAGCATATATGAAAATAATTGAAGTTCCTTGTGTGCTATGAACTAACAGTTTTATATCTATTTGAAAAGCTGAACTTTCTTCCAGATTACAAAAAAAGCTTAATAATTTTAGGTAACAACCCTATTTTATATAGAGTACCATTATTCATAGTAAAAATAAACATAATAGTTGCAAATGCAAATTTTCAAAAATGTGTTGGGGATAATGGTCAATGAAAAGGCTGTCAATTTCTTATCAAAATAGATAAAATGAAACACTAATTCAAAATCATATATACAACCCTATGTTTACTGAAACATTTATATAGCGCAAGATATGGAAGAAACCTAGGTGTCCATAAATAGATAATACACGTGCACGCACACACACACACACACACACACACACACACACACGCTCCTGAATGAAATATTACTCAGCCATAAAAACAATAAGATCTTGCCATCTGCATTGACGTAGATGGACCTAGTGGCTGTTATGCTTAGTAAAATAAGTCACACAGAGACAGAGAAACACCCTATGATTTCATTTACATGTGGAATTTAAAAAGTAAAAAGGAACAGATCCATAAATACAAAGAACAAACATAGTTTTCAGAAAGTAAGGGGGTGGGAAAGGGTAAAATGGGTTGAGGGGAGTAGGGGATACAGACTTTCAGTTATGTAATGACTAAATCACGGGATAAAAGATCAATGGTATACAGTGGTATCATTGTATGGTGACAGATGGTAGCTACATTTGTGGTCAACACAGCATAACAAAGTTCTCGAATCACTATGCTAAAATTAATGTTACATTGTGCATCAACTATACTTTAATAAAAATGAAAAGGAAAGAAGAATTTCTATGAACACTATAAGGAAAAAACCCTTGGTCATTGACATAAACTTTAAAAAATGACAGGAAAGTGGCACCGGGGTGGCTCAGTTGGTTAAGTATTGGACTCTTGATTTTGGTTCAGGTCATGATCTCACAGTTTGTGGGTTTGAGCCCCATGTCAGGACTGTGCTGACATCATGGACCCTGCTTCGCTCTCTCCCTCTCTTTCTGCCCCTCCCCTGCCAGTCCTCTCTCCTTCCCTCCCTCCCTCTCTCTCTCTCTCTCTCTCTCTTCTAAAATAAATAAATAAACTTAAAACAAAAAGTGACAGGAAAGATGGAAGGAAGAAACATGATCAAGGAATCTAGCCATTCAAGATCTGTATCAAAAATAAAAGACTTAAAAATGAAGAAACTATAGATAAAAGAGCAGTGTAAGCAGTTTTTCCTCTTAAACATGGAATAATATCTAGATAACAGTTAAAATTATCATTAAATTAAGATGGGCACTTGTGATAAGCACTGGGTGTTGAATGTAAGTGATAAATCACTAAATTTCACTCCTGAAGCTAATATTACACTGTATGTGTTAACTAAATGTAATTTAAAATGTTGAAACTACAAAAAAAAAGAAAAAAAAACCCAAGAAGATAAATATTTTCAATGTTGGGAGTGAAAGAAAAGTGATCCTGGAACTAAAAACCAGAGCTGAAGAGTGAGGAAACATATGAGTGCTGTTGATTTCACTGCAGCAGCTGCTGAGCGGCTTTCAATAAGACATGTATTTAAAAAGAAATATAATGATTCCAATCACATTAATTTTTGTCAAAGTATCTTTTTTAAATTAATAGTTAAGGAAACTTAAGTTTTAAAAAGTAGTATTGTTTGCTCTGCCAATAGTCATTCTTTCACTTGTAATTCAACTGCTTTTTCTTGTATTAATTTAATCATCCATATTCACATTACCGCATATGATATAGTCATATTCTTATGAACGTATTTTAATCTGACTCTCCTAGAGCAATTATTTTTTTCTTTTCATATATTCAGTTTGTTAAAATAAAATGCTAATATTTTACAAAAATAATTCTAATTTTATTTTTTGTGGAATATTATTTATTGTTATTAGCAGCCAGGGACTTGTCTCAATGCTTGAAGGAAAGAGAAAAAATTTGTAGGAGAAAGATAAAAAAGGCAGGCATCTCATTATCTTTTAAAAATATTCTAAAAGTAAACATACATTGGATTTGTGTAAAGTAAGTAGAAGATCAGTCAAAACATATTTCAACAAGGTCCCTATTTGATTTTCACAGATTTTTTTTAAAGGAGCACCAGGTATTAGATGTGTTTTTCCCTCAAATGTAGCTAAGCAACGATTCTTTATTTAAGGTTTAGTGTTCACCACTTTGTATAGTATCAGAGGTAATTTACACAGAATAAAATAACATAATTTGTGTAGGGACTACATAGCAAAGACATAGAAATTTTTAAACATTCTTAATATTGCCCTAAGCATTCTGTTCAAAATTTAAGAATTTCGAATATTTTTGTTTGCTGATCAGATCCAGTACTAAAACCTTGAAAAGATCTATAGCCACAGTTTATTTTTACTTTTTTTTTTTTTTTAACCTCTAACCTGGAATAAAGGGTAGAAAGAAAAAGGCAAGTTATTACCTGGAGCTATGTGAGCCTGTCATCTTTCTTTGGGATCTGCCACAAAGAATCTCATAATGAAAAACGGTTATGATGTGCTTCAATGTGAAGAAGTTGGACCCACTATTCCAAAGGTTGATTTGTGATTTTCACGTTATGATTTTTATTTTTGTATTAACATCTGCTCATGGAGATGACAAGTTGGTGTGGGAATAAGGGGCTTAAACATATTCTCAATTGAGTTAATGGGTGTTATATTATCTCCTATTAAAAAAAAAAGTTGGCTTTAAAAATTCAGTGCTAATATCTATGTCACAGATTTCCCCAAGAGGGAATTTTACTCTGGTTTCCTACGGGATATAGTAAATGCAAATAATATTTTAAATTGTCCTATATTAACAGATGGTCCGGCAGAGGATTTTACTTCAGAGATTCCTGTTTGACTCTAGATTGCACAAAGTGGGCTGAGATAAAATAAGAGAGCTGCAAATCTTCTACTTCACATTAATTAGATAAGGGGTGTACAGTCACATCAAGGTTTGAAGACTTTGGAAGACAACAGCTGTATCTGAAACCTACCAAATAGCATTTAGGAAGGTTGAATAATAGACTATGTGGAAAATAAAAATTAATTACTGAGGGTTATCAGGGAAGTCAAGAAAATTACAAGCATTCACAGCAGATTGGGTCAAAAGAACAAACTTTAGAGCATCAAATATGGCAATTTTAAGAAATTGATTGCATAATGTAATCCAATGTTTAGAAGTTAATTTATTTAGATAGTTCTTCTACTTAACATATCTGCAAAGGAAGCCTTGGGCAAGTATTTCCTAAATCTCACATCACTCCAAGATATATCAAATCTCTAGTTACCTGTCTTCATTTATACAAACGTTCGTACAAATTTTCCAAAGTTAGAAATACGGCAAAGGGTCACCATGTATCTTTGCAAAGCTATCTTAAGCACTGTGCAAAAAGCCTGCCTAAAGTATCGGAATCCAAAGGAGTTTCTGTTATCTGATTTTTTACTTGCTGTTTATTACAATCCAATGTCTCTAATATTGGGTGCTACCTTGAAAACTGATAATTTACAAATATTTTTTGTCTGGTAGAAGTACTCATCATTTCTATTTGGTAAAAAAGATAGCTTCAAAAATAGTTTTATAATAAAAAATAGTTTTATAATCAACTTTGCAAATATATTTTAGTTCTACAATAGAATTTTGGCAATGTATTGCTAATTGTTATATATACTTTGGTCACCCACATTCTCTTGTTTTCTTTTGGGGATTTTAACTTTTTATTTAAATTCTAGTTAGTTAACATATAGTGTAATATTGGTTCCAGGAGTAGAATTTAGTGATTCATCACTTACATATAACACCCAGTGCTCATCCCAACTAGTGCCCTCCTTAATATTCATCACCCATTTAGCCCATTCCCCTGCCCACCTTCCCTCCAGCAACCCTCAATTTATTCCCTAAATTTAGGAGTCTGCTTAATGGTTTGCCTGCTTTTTTTTCCTCCCCTTCTTATGTTCATCAATTTTGTTTCTTAAATTCCACATAGGAGTGAAATCATATGATACTTGTCTTTTTCTGACTGACTTGTTTTGCTAAGCATAATATATTCTAGCTATATCCACATCATTGCAAATACCAAGATATCACACTTTTTGATGACTGAGTAATATTCTACAGTATGTGTGTGTGTGTGTGTGTGTAAACATATATATGTGTGTGTGTATATATACATCTCACTTTTTTTTTATATATGAAATTTATTGTCAAATTGGTTTCCATACAACACCCAGTGCTCATACCAAAAGGTGCCCTCCTCAATACCCATCACCCACCCTCCCCTCCCTCCCACCCCCCATCAACCCTCAGTTTGTTCTCAGTTTTTAAGAGTCTCTTATGCTTTGGTTCTCTCCCACTCTAACCTTTTTTTTTTCCTTCCCCTTCTCCATGGGTTTCTGTTAAGTTTCTCAGGATCCACATAAGAGTGAAAACATATGGTATCTGTCTTTCTCTGTATGGCTTATTTCACTTAGCATCACACTCTTCTATTCCATCCACGTTGCTACAAAGGGCCATATTTTGTTCTTTCTCATTGCCATGTAGTACTCCATTGTGTATATAAACCACAATTTCTTTATCCATTCATCAGTTGATGGACATTTAGGCTCTTTCCATAATTTGGCTATTGTTGAGAGTGCTGCTATAAACATTGGGGTACAAGTGCCCCTATGCATCAGTACTCCTGTATCCCTTGGGTAAATTCCTAGCAGTGCTATTGCTGAGTTATAGGGTAGGTCTATTTTTAATTTTCTGAGGAAACTCCACACTGCTTTCCAGAGCGGCTGCACCATTTTGCATTCCCACCAACAGTGCAAGAGGGTTCCCGTTTCTCCACATCCTCGCCAGCATCTATAGTCTCCTGATTTGTTCATTTTGGCCACTCTGACTGGCGTGAGGTGATACCTGAGTGTGGTTTTGATTTGTATTACCCTGATGAGGAGCGACGTTGAGCATCTTTTCATGTACCTGTTGGCCATCCGGATGTCTTTTTTAGAGAAGTGTCTATTCATGTTTTCTGCCCATTTCTTCACTGGGTTATTTGTTTTTCGGGTGTGGAGTTTGGTGAGCTCTTTATAGATTTTGGATACTAGCCCTTTGTCCGATATGTCATTTGCAAATATCTTTTCCCATTCCATTGGTTGCCTTTCAGTTTTGTTGGTTGTTTCCTTTGCTGTGCAGAAGCTTTTTATCTTCATAAGGTCCCAGTAATTCATTTTTGCTTTTAATTCCCTTGCCTTTGGGAATGTGTCGAGTAAGAGATTGCTACGGCGGAGGTCAGAGAGGTCTTTTCCTGCTTTCTCCTCTAAGGTTTTGATGGTTTCCTGTCTCACATTCAGGTCCTTTATTCATTTTGAGTTTATTTTTGTGAATGGTATGAGAAAGTGGTCTAGTTTCAACCTTCTGCATGTTGCTGTCCAGTTCTCCCAGCACCATTTGTTAAAGAGGCTGTCTTTTTTCCATTGGATGTTCTTTCCTGCTTTGTCAAAGATGAGTTGGCCATACGTTTGTGGGTCTAGTTCTGGGGTTTCTATTCTATTCCATTGGTCTATGTGTCTGTTTTGGTGCCAATACCATGCTGTCTTGATGATGACAGCTTTGTAGTAGAGGCTAAAGTCTGGGATTGTGATGCCTCCTGCTTTGGTCTTCTTCAAAATTCCTTTGGCTATTCGGGGCCTTTTGTGGTTCCATATGAATTTTAGGATTGCTTGTTCTAGTTTCGAGAAGAATGCTGGTGCAATTTTGATTGGGATTGCATTGAATGTGTAGATAGCTTTGGGTAGTATTGACATTTTGACAATATTTGTTCTTCCAATCCATGAGCAGGGAATGTCTTTCCATTTCTTTATATCTTCTTCAATCACCTTCATAAGCTTTCTATAGTTTTCAGCATACAGACCTTTTACATCTTTGGTTAGATTTATTCCTAGGTATTTTATGCTTCTTGGTGCCATTGTGAATGGGATCAGTTTCTTTGTCTTTCTGTTGCTTCATTATTAGTGTATAAGAATGCAACTGATTTCTGTACATTGATTTTGTATCCTGCAACTTTGCTGAATTTATGTATCAGTTCTAGCAGACTTTTGGTGGAGTCTGTCGGATTTTCCATGTATAATATCATGTCAACTGCAAAAAGTGAAAGCTTGACTTCATCTTTGCCAATTTTGATGCCTTTGATTTCCTTTTGTTGTCTGATTGCTGATGCTAGAACTTCCAGCACTATGTTAAACAGCAGCAGTGAGAGTGGGCATCCCTGTCGTGTTCCTGATCTCAGGGAAAAAGCTCTTAGTTTTTCCCCATTGAGGATGATGTTAGCTGTGGGCTTTTCATAAATGGCTTTTATGATCTTTAAGTATGTTCCTTCTATCCCGACTTTCTCAAGGGTTTTTATTAAGAAAGGGTGCTGGATTTTGTCAAAGGCCTTTTCTGCATCGATTGACAGGATCATATGGTTCTTCTCTTTTCTTTTATTAATGTGATGTATCACGTTGATTGATTTGCGAATGTTGAACCAGCCCTGCATCCCAGGAATGAATCCCACTTGATCATGGTGAATAATTCTTTTTATATGCTGTTGAATTCGATTTGCTAGTATCTTATTGAGAATTTTTGCATCCATATTCATCAGGGATATTGGCCTGTAGTTCTCATTTTTTACTGGGTCTCTGGTTTAGGAATCAAAGTAATGCAGGCTTCATAGATGAGTCTGGAAGTTTTCCTTCCCTTTCTATTTCTTGGAATATCTTGAGAAGGATAGGTATTATCTCTGCTTTAAATGTCTGGTAGAACTCCCCTGGGAAGCCATCTGGTCCTGGACTCTTATTTGTTGGGAGATTTTTGATAACTGATTCAATTTCTTCGCTGGTTATGGGTCTGTTCAAGCTTTCTATTTCCTCCTGATTGAGTTCTGGAAGAGTGTGGGTGTTTAGGAATTTGTCCATTTCTTCCAGGTTGTCCAATTTGTTGGCATATAATTTTTCATAGTATTCCCTGATAATTGTTTGTATCTCTGAGGGATTGGTTGTAATAATTCCATTTTCATTCATGATTTTATCTATTTGGGTCATCTCCCTTTTCTTTTTGAGAAGCCTGGCTAGAGGTTTATCAATTTTGTTTATTTTTTCAAAAAACCAACTCTTGGTTTCGTTGATCTGCTCTACAGTTTTTTTAGATTCTATATTGTTTATTTCTGCTCTGATCTTTATTATTTCTCTTCTTCTGCTGGGTTTAGGCTGTCTTTGCTGTTCTGCTTCTATTTCCTTTAGGTGTGCTGTTAGATTTTGTATTTGGGATTTTTCTTGTTTCTTGAGATAGGCCTGGATTGCAATGTAGTTTCCTCTCAGGACTGCCTTCGCTGCATCCCAAAACATTTGGATTGTTGTATTTTCATTTTTGTTTGTTTCCATATATTTTTTTAATTTCTTCTCTAATTGCCTGGTTGACCCACTCATTCTTTAGTAGGGTGTTCTTTAACCTCCATGCTTTTGGAGGTTTTCCAGACTTTCTCCTGTGGTTGATTTCAAGTTTCATACCATTGTGGTCTGAAAGTATGCATGGTATAATTTCAATTCTTGTATACTTATGAAGGGCTGTTTTGTGACCCAGTATATGATTTATCTTGGAGAATGTTCCATGTGTACTCGAGAAGAAAGTATATTCTGTTGCTTTGGGATGCAGAGTTCTAAATATATCTGTCAAGTCCATCTGATCCAATGTATCATTCAGGGCCCTTGTGTCTTTATTGACCGTGTGTCTAGATGATCTATCCATTTCTGTAAATGGAGTGCTAAAGTCCCCTGCAATTACCACATTCTTATCAATAAGGTTGCTTATGTTTATGAGTAATTGTTTTATATATTTGGGGGCTCCGGTATTCGGTGCATAGACATGTATAATTGTTAGCTCTTCCTGGTGGATAGACCCTGTGATTATTATATAATGCCCTTCTTCATCTCTTGTTACAGCCTTTAATTTAAAGTCTAGTTTGTCTGATATGAGTATGGCTACTCCAGCTTTCTTTTGGCTTCCAGTAGCATGATAAATAGTTCTCCATCCCCTCACTCTCAATCTAAGGTGTCTTCAGATGTAAAATGAGTCTCTTGTAGACAGCAAATAGATGGGTCTTTTTTTTTTATCCATTCTGATACCCTATGTCTTTTGGTTGGCACCTTTAATCCATTTACATTCAGTGTTATTATAGAAAGATACAACTTTAGAGTCATTGTGATGTCTGTATGTTTTATGCTTGTAGTGATGTCTCTGGTACTTTGTCTCACAGGATCCCTCTTAGGGTCTCTTGTAGGGCTGGTTTAGTGGTGACGAATTCCTTCAGTTTTTGTTTGGGAAGTCCTTTATCTCTCCTTCTATTCTAAATGACAGACTTGCTGGATAAAGGATTCTCAGCTGCATATTTTTTCTGTCCAGCACATTGTAGATCTCGTGCCAATCCTTTCTGGCCTGCCAAGTTTCAAAAGAGAGATCAGTCACGAGTCTTACAGGTCTTCCTTTATATGTTAGGGCACGTTTACCCCTCGCTGCTTTCAGAATTTTCTCTTTATCCTTGTATTTTGCCAGTTTCACTATGGTGTGTCATGCAGAAGATCGATTCAAGTTACGTCTGAAGGGAGTTCTCTGTGCCTCTTCGATTTCAATGCCTTTTTCCTTCCCCAGTTCAGGGAAGTTCTCAGCTATGATTTCTTCAAGTACCCCTTCAGCACCTTTCCCTCTCTCTTCCTCCTCTGGGATACCAATTATGCGTATATTATTTCTTTTTAGTGTATCACTTAGTTCTCTAATTTTCCCCTCATACTCCTGGATTTTTTTATCTCTTTTTCTCAGCTTCCTCTTTTTCCATAACTTTATCTTCTAGTTCACCTATTCTCTCTGCCTCTTCAATCCAAGCCGTCGTCGTTTCCAGTTTGTTTTGCATTTCGTTTAAAGCGTTTTTCAGCTCCTCGTGACTGTTCCTTAGTCCCTTGATCTCTGTAGCAAGAGATTCTCTGCTGTCCTCTATACTGTTTCCAGCCCAGCGATTAATTTTATGACTATTATTCTAAATTCACTTTCTGTTATATTATTTAAATCCTTTTTGATCAGTTCATTTGCTGTTGTTATTTCCTGGAGATTCTTCTGAGGGGAATTCTTCCATTTGGTCATTTTGGATAGTCCCTTGAGCGGTGCGGACCTTCAGGGCACTTCCCCTGTGCTGTGGTGTATAACTGGAGTTGGTGGGCGGGGCCGCAGTCAGACCTGATGTCTGCCCCCAGCCCACCACTGGGGCCACAGTCAGACTGCTGTGTGCCTTCTCTTCCCCTCTCCTAGGGGTGGGATTCACTGTGGGGTGGCATGGCCCATCTGGGCTACTTGCACACTGCCAGGCTTGTGATGCTGGGGATCTGGCGTATTAGCTGGGGTGGGTAGGCAAGGTGCACGGGGGCAGGAGGGGAAGGCTTAGCTTGCTTCTCCTTAGGTGATCCACTTCAGGAGGGGCCCTGTGGAAGCTGGAGGGAGTCAGACCTGCTGCCGAAGGGGTGGCTCTGCAGAAGCGCAGTGTTGGGTGTTTGCGCAGAGTGAGCAAGTTCCCTGGCAGGAACTGGTTCCCTTTGGGATTTTGGCTGGGGGATGGGCGAGGGAGATAGCTCTGGCGAGCGCCTATGTTCCCCACCAAACTGAGCTCTGTCGTCCTGGGGCTCAGCAACTCTCCCTCTCTTTGTCCTCCAGCCTTCCCGCTTTCCGAGAGGAGCTGTTAACTTATGACCTCCCAGATGCTAAGTCGCGCTTGCTGTCAGAACACACTCAGTCCGGACCCTCTGCTTTTGCAAGCCAGACTCAGGGGCTCTGCTTGGCTGGTAGGCTGCCCCTCCGCGCCCCGGCTCCCTCCCGCCAGTCCGTGGAGTGCGCACCGCCTCTCTGCCCTTCCTACCCTCTTCCGTGGGCCTCTCGTCTGCGCTTGGCTCCGGAGACTCTGTTCTGCTAGTCTTCTGGTGGTTTTCTGGGTTAGTTAGGCAGGTGTAGGTGGAATCTAAGTAATCAGCTTCAGGACGCGCGGTGAGCCCAGCGTCCTCCTATGCCGCCATCTTCCTATCCTCACTTCTTCTTGATTCATGAGTTGAAGGACACTTGAGCTCTTTCCATAATTTGGCTATTGTTGATAACACTGCTATAAACATCAGAGTTCATGCATCCTTTCAAATGAGTATTTTGTACCCTTTGGATAAATACCTAGTATTGCAATTGCTGGGTCAGAGAATATTTCTATTTTTAAATTTTTGAGGAACCTCCAAATAGATTTCCAGAGTGGCTGCACCAATTGGCAATCCTATCAACAGGGTAAGAGGGTTCCCCTTTCTCTGCATCCTCACCAATACCTGTTGTTTCCTGTGTAGTTAATTTTAGCCATTCTGACAGGTGTGAGGTGGCATCCCATCATAGGTTTGACTTGTATTTCCCTGATAATGAGTTCGTTGGGTAGCTTTTCATGTGTCTGTTAGCTACCTATTTGTCTCCTTTGAAAAAAAAAAGTCTATTCATGTCTTTTGTCCATTTCTTAGCTGGATTATTTGTTTTTGAGGGGTTGAGTTTAGTAAGTTCTTTATAAGTTTTGGTTACTGGGGCACCTGGGTGGCTTAGTCAGTTAAAAGTCGACTTCAGCTCAGGTCATGATCGCATGGTTTCTGAATTTGAGCCCCACATCAGGCTCTGTGCTGACACATCAGAGCCTGGAGCCTGCTTGGGATTCTGTGCCTCCCTCTCTCTCTCTGCCCCTCTTCTGCTCTCTCTCTCAAAAACAAGTAAATGTTTAAAAAAATTTATAAGTTTTGGTTACTAACCTTTATCAGATTTCCATTTGCAAATATTTTCTCTCCTATCACAGGTTTCCTTTTCATTTTGTTGATGATTTTCTTTGTTCTTCGGAAGTTTTTAATCTTGATGAAGCCCCAACAGTTCATTTTGCCTTTGTTTCCCTTGTCTCTGGAGACATGTCTAGTAAGAAGTTGGTATGGACAATATCAAAGATGTTGTTGCCTGTGTTTGGGGTTTTGTGGTTCCATACAAATTTTAGGATTGTTTGTTCTAACTCTGTAAAAAAAAAAAAATGCCGGTTGTATCTTGATAGGGACTTCATTAAATGTATAGTTTGCTTTGGGTAGTATAGATATTTTAACAATATTTGTTCGTTCAATCCACAAGCATGGAATGTTTTTGTGTCTCTTTGTGTCCTCTTCAATTCATTCATCAGTGTTCTATAGTTTTCAGAGTAGAGATCTTTTACCTTTTTAGTTAGTTTTATTCCTAGTATCTTATGGTTTTTGGTGAAATGGTAAATGGGTGTGATTCCCTGATTTTTCTGTTATTCCATTATTGGTGTGTAGAAATGCCACAGATTTATGTACATTAATTCTATATCCCTGTCAAGCATTCATATACTTCCTGTTCCAGGTCTTTCCTCTGGACTTTATTTTTGTCAACACAATGAAAATATGAGAATGATGATAAATAAAAATTAGAAGTACCTAAAGTGTACCCGCTACTATGCTATGCAGTTAAAAATAATTACTATTCAAAGCAACTGTAGGTTGAATTAAATAAGCTTAGGCAGAGATATTCCACTAGTTAGCTTAATATCACACAATTAAAGTCGCTTTTATCCGATGTCTTTATTTTAAACCTGGCACACAAAATTCTTTTTCCTTAAATCTTTTGTTGGGCTACAACTTTAAAATTTTTCAATTTCTCCAAAACTTACTGTAACTCCAAGTCACACAAAGCAGTACATTAATAGACTACCATTCTCTCTTATAAGAAAGCATGTTTTAGTTTAGGTACAGATTCATCTTCTTATAACCTCCAAGAATTAGGTTAGTCCAAGAAAATACTGAATTGAAAACAACTCCTGACTGTTCTAAGAAGGCAGTTAGCAGAGAATGTAAAATAAGTCTCTATTAGCATATAACAGAGGATTTAACACCAATAGATGCATATTAAAACTTTTTTTGATGACCACATAAAATGAAAATTTTTAATTACTATTGAGAACGCAGAAAGAATAGAAACTACATCAAACGATATCCATTTCTTATCCTCAGTTCTTGATTAAGGCTTCGAAAGCTAGAGGTGTATGAATCAGAAAAGATACATTATTTTTAATTTTTTTAATGTTTATTTTTGAAAGAAAGAGAGTGAGCAGGGGAGGAGCAGAGGGAGAAGGGGACACAGAATCCGAAGCAGGCTATAGGCTTTGAGTTGTCAACACAGAGTTCAAGGTGGGGCTCGAACTCACAAACTGGGAGATCATGACCTGATCCTAAGGGGGACACTTAACTGACTGAGCCACCAGGTGCTCAGAAAATACATTATTTTTAGAATGAAAGGTTCCAGAAAGAGAATTATTAAGTAATAATTTAAAATCCCAGTATTGGAATTACATTTAGTTTCACCAATATGTTAACTTCTGGCGTTTTTTGTTTTTTTTTTTTTTGAAGATTTATTTTCCTCCAGATATTTTCCACTCATTTTCCTAAGCTAGTCATTTCAGCATGGCTCTTTCTCTCATTTGATTTCATGTGAAGTCTGTCACCCCAATTTTCTACCCTACCTATGCCTTCAGTTTAGCTAAAGCCAGATCCACCAAATTCTATAGCAATGATGGGGTCCTTATCTATAGTCCCTAGAATCTTTTTAATTATCACTGCATGGCACATTTATACATATATTCAGCAGGTTACATTATGTTTAACTATTTTGAAAAAAATCTTGTGTAAAAGTAAAATTTGGAGAAATTAAAGAACTTATTCACAATGTGATTAACATCTATCATTAGTGTATTGGAGTTACAATAACTTTTGGAGATTGAGAAATTTGAAAGTTACACTCCAACTATTTAAAAAATTTCTATACACTTTCCAAAACAGGTCTAACTATCTTACACTGAATTACCATAGTATACTTTTTTTCCTACTTAAACCTTTCTTCAACTTCCTTTGTATCCCCCCAAAAGTACAAAAACATTGTTCTAGATATGCCTCCTTTGGCAACAGAAACAAAAGTTAAAATAAACTCTTGGGTATACACCAAAATATAAAGCTTTTATACAGCAAAGGAAACCATAAACAAAACAAAAGGGAACCTACTGAATGGGAGAAGGTATTCACAAATTATGTTTCTGGTAAGGGGTTAATACCAAAATATATAAATAACTTACACATCTCGACACTAAAACAAGATAATCTGATTTAAGACAAAGAAACTGGACATTTTTCCCCCTAGAAGACATACAGATGGCAAACAGACACATGAAAAGAAGCTTAATATCACTAATCATTGGGGAAATGCAAATCAAAACTATAATGAGATATTATCTCACATGTATCAAAATGGCTATAATCAAGAAGACAATAAATAAGTGTTGGTGAATAATGTGGAGAAAAAGGAACACTCATGCACTGTGGGTAGCAATGTAAATTGATGTAGCCATTGTGGAAAACAGTATAGACATTCCTCAAAAAATTAAATATCCTATCATCTAGTAATTTACCCAAAAGAAGACAAAAGCACTAATTCAAAAAGATAAATGCACCCCTATGTTTATTGCAGCATTATTTACAATAGACAAGATATGGAAACACACACATATACACACAAAAACACACACAATAGTACTCAGCCATATAAAAGGATGACACTTTGCCATTTGCAACAACATGGATGGACTTAGAGGGTATTAAGCCAAGTGAGGTAAGTCAGACAAAGTCAAATGCCCTACATTTTCATTGACATGTAAAGTTTTAAAGACAGACAAAAAGCAGAAACAAATGCATAAAAACAGAGATTTGATGGTTGCCAGAGGGAGGGGTTGTGGGAATGGACAAAATGAGTGAAGGAGAGTGGGAGGTACAGGCTTCCAGTAATAGAAGGAAAAAGTCATGGGAATGAAAGTTACACCTTACAGAGTGCAGTCAATAATATTGTAATAGAGGTGTATGGTGACTGATGGTAGTCACATTTGTGGTGAGCATAGTGTAACATAAAGACCTATTGAATCACTGTTGTACACCTGAAACTAAAATTGTCAACTCTACTTCAATTTAAAAAAGAATGAAGAATGTAGATACAGGTAGAATGTGATGTTAAATATTTTTCTGCCTGGGCCATAAAACAAATCTCAGCAATGGGGTGCCTCGGTGGCTCAGTCGATTAAGCATCCGACTTCGGCTCAGGTCATGATCTTGCAGTTCATGAGTTCAAGCCCTGCGTTGGGCTCTGTGCTGACAGCTCAGAGCCTGGAGCCTGCTTCAGATTCTGTGTCCCCCTCTCCCTTCACCCCAACCCTACTTGTGCTCTCTTTCAAAAGTGAATAAACATTAAACAAATTTTTAATAAAAAAATAAATCTCAGCAACTTAAGAATGATAAAAAACATTCCATGTGTTTTCAAACTATGGAATCAAACTCAAAATAAATAGATAAATCATATGAAAATCTCCAAATATATAAAAATTAACTTACTTCTAAATAATCATGGTTCAGAAAGGAAATCTCAAGAGAAACAAAAAAATGAATTGAATGAAAATGAAAATACAGCATATCAAAATTGGTGTGAAATAGCAAAAAGCTGTGCTTAGAAGGAAATTTATAGCATTAATACTAAGTATTATTTCAGGGATATAAAACGAGTTCAATATTCAAAAGTCAACCAATGTAATTGACCATATTAACTGGCTAAAGAAGAAAAATATTTAGAACAATAGTATGCTTCAAATCAATAATTCAAACTCCCATTTCAAGAAACCTAAAAACAAACAAAAAACAACAAAACCAAAATACAAGGATATTCATAAGGAATGAAAAAAGAGATTTAAAAAATCAATGAAATTTTCCTCACAAAAATAATGCAATAAAACCTCTTTGAAAAGGGAAAAAACACAATTCTTTGAAAAGGTAAATAAAATTGGAAAACCACTTAAAAGACTAGCAATGTAAAAAGGGAGAAGACATGAATTACTAACATCATGAATGAAACAAATGATACCACTACAGAGCTTGCAAAGATCAAAAAGATAGTAAGGGAATACTATGAACACTACGATAAACATTAATTTGACAACTGAGGTAAAATGAAATGATTCCTCAAAAAGCACCAATATCCCAATTCATCCAGTATGAAAGATTATTCAAATATCCTAACTATTGAAAACACTAAATACAAATTTTAACCTTAAAAAAAGGAAACTTCCAGGCACAGCCAGTTTCAAAAAGAATGTGCCAAATATTGAAGAGGTATCAGCACTGACCCTATACAATATTTTCCAGAAAATAGAAGAGGTTTGTGCATTTTCCAATTGTTTTCTAAGCTACTACTCCTGTGATCAAAAAAAAAAAAAACCTGACAAAATACAAGAAAACTACAAATCAGTATTTATTATAAATTTTAGATTCAAAAATTCTCAACAAAAACAAAATGTTCAAAAATAAAATTTAGCAATAATTAAAAATGATTGTACACCCGAAGGATTTGAGGTTTATTCTAAGATTGCAAGGAAGTTTCAATATTCAAAAGTCAGTCAGTATAATCCATCACAGTCAGTTGTATTCAACACAATAAGGCAAGAAAATAATACAAAAACATACTGATTGGAAAGGAAGAAATGAAGCTCTCACTATTTTATAAATGACCTCATACTCTGGCTCACATATAAATTTCAATATAAAAAAAGCCCCAAAATAAAAAAGCAAAAACAAAACCTTAGAATAAGTGAATTCAGCAAGATTACAAACAAGAGATGAACACATACACTGTTTCTGTATTTGTTAATGAATATGTGGACACCAGAGTTAAATATAAAATCATTTAAAATCATTCAATGAGGGACATCAGCAAGATGGTAGAGTAGGAGGCTTCTGACTTTTCTTCCTAGCATAGACACACCAAATGTATATCTAAGCATGAATCAATTCCCTCAGAGAAATCTAGAAATAAGTTGAGTGGTTCCTATACACTGGAGGATTGAGAAAATACCTACAGTGAAATGGGTATGAAAATATGAAACACATTCATTCCATAAACCTGACACCAGGCACAGTAACTTACAGTCAGGAGGGAACCTCCCATGTTCAGTTTCTCCTAGATCTGCATAGAGTTTAGAACATACATCTAGTGTGCCAACTTTTACGGATGTCACACAAGGGAATGGTTTTCAATTCACTTAGCTTGGGAGACAATGAAGCTCAACATTGGTAAGTCTACTAGAAGTTCTGGCCAAAGATTTCAAACAAGAAAAAAAAATGGTATTCAAATTGATAAGGAGAATGTAAAATGCTCACTATTTACAGATGACATAACACTATTTACAGAACTCTGAAGGATCCACCAAAATTCCACTAAAACTGATAAATGAATTCAGTAAATTGCAAGATACAATATTAATATACAGAAATCTGTTGCATTTCTATACACTAAGAATGAAAAGTGGAATGAGAAGTTTAGAAACCAGTTCCATTTATAGTTGTATCAAAAATAATAAAAACACCCGGGAATAAACTTAACCATGGAGGTCAAAGACCTGTACTCTGAAAACTATAAGGCATTAGTGAAAGAAATTGATGCCAACATAAATAGAAAGATACACCATACTCCTGTATTACTACCCAAAGCAATCTACAGATTCAATGCAATCCCTACCAAAATACCAACAGCATGTTTCATAGAACTAGAAAAATTAATCCTAAAATTTGTATGCAACCACAGAAGACCTAAAATGGTCAAAGCCATCTTGAGAAAGAAGAACAGGCTGGAGGGATCACAATTCCAGATTTCAAGATAAGCTTTTTGAACTATAATAAGGGAAACAGTATGGTAGTTGCACAAAACAGACACAAAGATCAATGGAATAGAGAGCCTAGAAACAAGCCCACACTTATACCGTCAATTAATCTATGACAAAGATAGATTAGCCCTATAACTCAAGCAAAGACCAATCAACCCTGTAACTCAACCAACAACAGAGGCAAGAATATACAAAGAGGAAAAACAGTCTCTTCAACAAATGGTGCTGGGAAAATTGGACAGCTACATGGAAAAGAATTAAACCAGACTGCTTTCTTACACTATATACAAAAATAAACTCAAAATGCACGAACAACCTAAATGTGAGACCTGAAGCCATAAAACTCCTAAAATAAAATATTGGCAGTGATCTCCTGAACAATCAGCCTTAGCAGTATATGTATGGATATGTTTCCTCAGGGAAGGGAAACAAAAGCAAAAAATACACCATCAGGACTACACGAAAGTAAAAAGCTTTTTCACAGCAAAGGAAATCACCCAAACAATGTAAAAGCAGCCACTAAATGGGAGAAAATATTTGGAAATGACATATTTGATAAGGGGTTAACATCTGATAAAAGGTAAAGAACTTCCACAACTCAACACCAAAAAACAAAACCAAAAAAAACAAAACAGTCGAGTTAAAAATGAGCAGAGGACTTGAGTAGACATTTTTTTCCCCAAAAATTGGAAATAGCCATATGAAATGGCCAGTAGACACATGAAAAGATGCTCAACACCACTAATCATTGGCGAAATGCAAATCAAAAGCACAATGAGATATCCCCTCATACCAGTCAGAATGGCTACGATCAAAAAGACAAAAAACAAAAACAAAAACAAAAACCAAAAAAACAGTGTTGCTGAAGATATGGAAAAAGAGGAACTCTCATGCTCTGTTGGTGGGAATGCAAAATTAGTGCAAACTCTGTGGAAAATCATAGGGAGTTTCCTCAAAAAATTAAAAATGTAAATACCATACAATCCAATAATTCCACTATTGGGTATTTACCCAAAGAACACAAAAAAGCTATGTTCAAATATGCATCCTTATGTTCACTGTGGCATTACTTACAATAAGCAAGATACAGAAGTGGCGTAAGTGCCCATCAATAGATGAATGGGTAAAGAAGATGTGGTTTGTTTACATATGCACACTAGAATATTACTCACCCACAAAAAAGAATGAGATCTTACCATTTGTGACAACACTGACAGAAGTAGAGTGTACTATGCTAAGTGGAATAAGTCAAAGACAAATACCATATGATTTTATTTACATGTAGAATCTAGACAACAAAACAAGTTCTTAAATACAAAGTGTGTTTGCCAGAGTGGAGGTGGGGATGGCCAAAATAGATAAAGGAGATAAGGAGGTATGAATTTGCAGTTATAAAATAAGTAACAGATGAAAGTACACTATGTGGAACATAGTCAATAATAATGTAATAACGTGTGGCAATAGATGGTCAGTACACTTACCATGCTGAGCATAGAATAATATATAAAAGTGGCAAATCAATATGTTGCATACCTGAAACTAATATAACACTGTATATTAATTATACTTCAACAGTAAAAAAGTGGCCTCTAACATGTTAAAGATAAAAACCATAGTATTAAGTTTTTCGCTAAAAATAATAAAAATATAAAATTAAAAAATAGAATCATTCAATAAGTGAAATACTCTAGGACAAATCTAACAGAACATATTCAGATCTTGTATGATAAAAAGTAGAAAATGATGATGAAAGAAATCAAAGAATATCCGGAAAAAAATAGAAGGACATACTATATTCATATTCTAGAAAACTGAACACTTCTCCATCAAATTGTTATGTGGTTTCGGGCACCTGGGTGGCTCAGTTGGTTAAGAATCTGACTTCAGCTCAGGTCATGATCTCAGGGTTCAGGAGTTCGGCCCCACGTCAGGCTCTGTGCTGACAGCTTAGAGCCTGGAGTCTGCTTTGGATTCCGTGACTCTCTCTCTCTCTTCACCTCCCCCTGCTCATGCTCTGTCTCTCTTTGTCTCTCAAAAAATAAAATTAAAAAAATTTGTTATGTGGGTTTAACACAATTCCTCAAAATAATCCTAGTGAGATTTTTTTTGTAGACAAAATAATATAATTCTAAAACATATGGAATGGAAAATCAACTACAATAATTGATGTGGGAGAAATTAATCTGTAAGATTTGAAGATTTATTATATGGCTAGTTTGTGTGGTATTGGCAAAGGGCAAGACACATATATCAGTTGATCAAAATATAGAACCTAAAAATAGAACCACACAAATATGCCCAAGTGTTTTTTTTCTATAAAAGTATAAAAGAAATTAAACGTGGTAAGCATAGCCTACCACACATGGTAAGGAACAACTGGTTATCCAAAGAGAAAAAAATGAACCTGCCTTAAGGCTCACACTTTATATGGAGCACACTCAATATGGGTCACTAACTTAAATTTAAATGATAAAAGTATAAAACTTTTAGGAAGAAATAATTTGAGATCTAGGTTAGGTATAGAGTTCTTTAATGCCAAAGAACTTGATACATTGGGCTTCATCAAAATTTATTTTTCTCCACAAAAGTTCCTTTTAAGAGGATGAAAAGACACTGCAAAGTACAGTCTGGGAGAAAATATTTGCAAACATATCCAACAAAAAATTAATATATAAAACATATAATCAACTCTCAAAACTCAAAAATGAAAAATTCAATTTGAAAATGGGCAAAAGAGGGGCACCTGGGTGGCTCCGTCATTAAGTGTCCAGCTTTGGCTCAGGTCATGATCTCACAGTTTGTGAGTCTGAACCCTGCATTGGGCTCCGTGGTGGCAACTCAGAGCCTGGAGCCTGCTTGGGATTGTGTGTTTCCCTCTCTCTCTGCCTCTCCCCTGTTCGTGCTCTGTCTCTGTTCCTCTATGCCTCTCTCTCTGTCTCATAAATAAAAAATGAAAAAATTAAAAAAAGAAAAAAAGGCAAAAGATACAAACATTTCATTAAAGAAGATATAGAGAGCAAAGAAGTACTTGAAAAGGTGTTCAACACCTTGGGAAATGCAAATTAAAGTCACAATGAAATACTTCTATACATCTACCAGAATTGCTAAAATAATAGCAACAATATCACATGCTAGTAAGAAGCAGAGAAACTGGTTCACTCATATATTTCTGATGGGTAGGTAAAATGGGGCAACCACAATGGAAAACAGTCTGGCAATTTCTTTTAAAAACTAAATAAGCAACTGTGATAAAATAAACCAGCAATTGCTCTTCTGGGCATCTGTCCTAGAGAGATAAAGACTATAATCACATAAAACCTTGTCCCCGAATGACTAGAGATTTGTTTGTAATAGCCAAAAACTGGAAAAAAATCAGATGTTCTTCAACATGTGAGTGTTTAAGCAAACTTTGGTACACCCATACCACATAACACTACTCAACAACAAGAAATCATTTATGCAACAACTTGGGTGAATCTCCAAAGAATTATGCCAAGTGGAAAAAGCCAATCCAATGTACATTTCCACTTATAAAATATGTTTGAAAGAAAAGAATTATAGAATTAGAGGATAGATTAGTGACTTCCAGGGGTTAAGGATAGGAGGTAGCAGCAGGGAAGTGGGTTTGGTTATTAAACAGGAAACGTGAAGGATCCTTGTGGTGACAGAAATGTTCTGTCTTTGTGAAATGTCTAATGTTATCAATCACTAGTTCTGTTATCTTAAAAAAAAAAAAGTCAGTTAACAAATCCGAATCACAGTCTTAGCAAATAAGAGTAATAATTTTACTCACTAAATTCAAAATATTAAAAGTATAAAGTTAGGTAATATGGTCCTAGAGTTTGATATCTATATCTATATATCATATATATATAATTTGGGGAACCTGTTTCTATTATCAGAAAATAATATAGTGAATGCTTGATATACAAATGGCAAATGAATAATAATAATTAAGCCAGTTTACCATATATACATTAAGTATATAAGAAAACATTTCATTTTTATTCACAAATGTATACTCATAATGACAGTCAGTAAGGATTTGTTGAACAATAGGTCATTATGGCAACATTTTTAATGAGATATTTTAATAACATATTTCCTTGATTTATTTTGTTTTTTCTCCAATCAAGAGGCTATTCATTTGAGAACTACAGATAATTAGACTTCTTTGAACTAAATCTTATTTTCTGAAATAAATTACTTTAAGCATTTTTTATTAATAGTTTCTGACATACAACCTTTGTTCAAAAGGTGCTTGTAAGAATAAAAGAAACTTGCTATTAATGAGTTCAGTGTAGTTTATCCTTAGATACTCACTTGAATGGTGCTTGTCAGAATTCAAGAGACATTTGACAAATGAGCCCAGTATGATTTTAGACTCTGAGGACATCTCATTTTCTGCTGTATACTCCACAATATTTAGCATAGCATGGGTAAATTAAAATCCCATAATTGATTAAATTTAAATTCCACATAACAGAGTGTGTCCCTATCTTCTGTCAGCTATCCTAAGTTCTTGAAAAATAAATATTTGTAAAATATATATTGTTTAAATGTTGACATGAATGACTCACTCTGAGGAGGGCATTAAATCAGCCCCACTGCTTTAATATTTGCTAGTGTTTCTAATGCACTGTGACATGGAAGTTAAAATCCAAAATTTAGTGATTAAATTTTACCTTGTATTGGCTTTTGTACAATAATTTAAATTAGATCTTTGAGATTTCTCCTTTGTGAAATGAATACAGTATACTCAATACCAAGAAACGCTATTTAAAAATCTCCTCATGGAGAGAGGGAAGGAAGATGGTGGCGTAAGAGGACGCTGGGCTCACCATGCGTCCTGCTGATCACTTAGATTCCACCTACACCTGCCTAAATAACCCAGAAAACCGCCAGAGGATTAGCAGAACGGAGTCACCAGAGCCAAGCGCAGATGAGAGGCCCATGGAAGAGGGTAGGAAGGGCGGCGAGGCGGTGCGCGCTCCACGGACTGGCGGGAGGGAGCCGGGGCGGAGGGGCGGCTCGCTGGCCAAGCAGAGCCCCCGAGTCTGGCTTGCAAAAGCGGAGGGGCCTGACGGACTGTGTTCCCACAGCAAGTGCGACTTAGCATCTGGGAGGTCATAAGTTAACAGCTCTGCTCGGAAAGTGGGAAGGCTGGAGGACAAAGGGAGGGAGAGCTACTGAGCCCCCGGACGACAGAGCTCAGTTTGGCGGGGAACAAAGGCGCTCGCCAGAGCCAATTCCCCCGCCCATCCCCCAACCAAAATCCCAAAGAGAACCAGTTCCTGCCAGAAAACTTGCTCGCTCCGCGCAAACACCCAACTCTGCGCTTCTGTGGAGCCAAACCTCCGGCAGCGGATCTGACTCCCTCCCGCTGCCACAGGGCCCCTCCTGAAGTGGATCACCTAAGGAGAAGCAAGCTAAGCCTGCCCCTCCTGCCCCTGTGCACCTTGCCTACCCACCCCAGCTAATACGCCAGATCCCCAGCATCACAAGCCTGGCAGGGTGCAAGTAGCCCAGACAGGCCACGCCACCCCACAGTGAATCCCGCCCATAGGAGAGGGGAAGAGAAGTCACACACCAGTCTGACTGTGGCCCCAGTGGTGGGCTGGGGGCACACATCAGGACTAACTGCGGCCCCGCCCACCAACTCCAGTTATACACCACAGCACAGGGGAAGTGCCCTGCAGGTCCTCACCACGCCAGGGACTATCCAAAATGACCAAGCGGAAGAATTCCCCTCAGAAGAATCTCCAGGAAATAACAACAGCTAATGAGCTGATCAAAAAGGATTTAAATAATATAACAGAAAGTGAATTTAGAATAATAGTCATAAAATTAATCGCTGGGCTTGAAAACAGTATACAGGACAGCAGAGAATCTCTTGCTACAGAGATCAAGGGACTAAGGAACAGTCACGAGGAGCTGAAAAACGCTTTAAATGAAATGCATAACAAAATGGAAATCACCACGGCTCGGATTGAAGAGGCAGAGGAGAGAATAGGTGAACTAGAAGATAAAGTTATGGAAAAAGAGGAAGCTGAGAAAAAGAGAGATAAAAAAAATCCAGGAGTATGAGGGGAAAATTAGAGAACTAAGTGATACGCTAAAAAGAAATAATATACGCATAATTGGTATCCCAGAGGAGGAAGAGGAGGGAAAGGTGCTGAAGGGGTACTTGAAGAAATCATAGCTGAGAACTTCCCTGAACTGGGGAAGGAAAAAGGCATTGAAATCGAAGAGGCACAGAGAACTCCCTTCAGACGTAACTTGAATCGATCTTCTGCACGACATATCATAGTGAAACTGGCAAAATACAAGGATAAAGAGAAAATTCTGAAAGCAGCGAGGGGTAAACGTGCCCTCAATATAAAGGGAGACCTATAAGACTCATGACAGATCTCTCTTTTGAAACTTGGCAGGCCAGAAAGAATTGGCACGAGATTTTCAGGGTGCTAAACAGAAAAAATATGCAGCCAAGAATCCTTTATCCAGCAAGTCTGTCATTTAGAATAGAAGGAGAGATAAAGGTCTTCCCAAACAAACAAAAACTGAAGGAACTTGTCACCACTAAACTAGCCCTACAAGAGATCCTAAGGGGGACCCTGTGAGACAAAGTACCAGAGACATCACTACAAGCATAAAACATACAGACATCACAATGACTCTAAACCCATATCTTTCTATAATAACACTGAATGTAAATGGATTAAATGTGCCAACCAAAAGACATAGGGTATCAGAATGGATAAAAAAACAAGACCCATCTATTTTCTGTCTACAAGAGACCCATTTTAGACCTGAAGACACCTTTAGATTAAGAGTGAGGGGATGGAGAACTATTTATCATGCGACTGGAAGCCAAAAGAAAGCTGGAGTAGCCATACTTATATCAGACAAACTAGACTTTAAATTAAAGGCTGTAACAAGAGATGAAGAAGGACATTATATAATAGTTACAGGGTCTATCCAACAGGAAGAGCTAACCATTATAAATGTCTATGCGCCGAATACTGGAGCCCCCAAATATATAAAACAATTACTCATAAACATAAGCAACCTTATTGATAAGAATGTGGTAATTGCAGGAGACTTTAACACCCCACTTACAGAAATGGATAGATCATCTAGACACACGGTCAATAAAGACACAAGGGCCCTGAATGATACATTGGATCAGATGGACTTGACAGATATATTTAGAACTCTGCATCCCAAAGCAACAGAATATACTTTCTTCTCGAGTGCACATGGAACATTCTCCAAGATAGATCATATACTGGGTCACAAAACAGCCCTTCATAAGTTTACAAGAATTGAAATTATACCATGCATACTTTCAGACCACAATGCTATGAAGCTTGAAATCAACCACAGGAAAAAGTCTGGAAAACCTCCAAAAGCATGGAGGTTAAAGAACACCCTACTAAAGAATGAGTGGGTCAACCAGGCAATTAGAGAAGAATTTAAAAAATATATGGAAACAAACGAAAATGAAAATACAACAATCCAAACGCTTTGGGACGCAGCGAAGGCAGTCCTGAGAGGAAAATACATTGCAATCCAGGCCTATCTCAAGAAACAAGAAAAATCCCAAATACAAAATCTAACAGCACACCTAAAGGAAATAGAAGCAGAACAGCAAAGACACCCCAAACCCAGCAGAAGAAGAGAAATAATAAAGATCAGAGCAGAAATAAACAATATAGAATCTAAAAAAACTGTAGAGCAGATCAACGAAACCAAGAGTTGGTTTTTTGAAAAAATAAACAAAATTGACAAACCTCTAGCCAGGCTTCTCAAAAAGAAAAGGGAGATGACCCAAATAGATAAAATCATGAATGAAAATGGAATGATTACAACCAATCCCTCAGAGATACAAACAATTATCAGGGAATACTATGAAAAATTATATGCCAACAAACTGGAAAACCTGGAAGAAATGGACAAATTCCTGAACACCCACACTCTTCCAAAACTCAATCAGGAGAAAATAGAAAGCTTGAACAGACCCATAACCAGTGAAGAAATTGAATCGGTTATCAAAAATCTCCCAACAAATAAGCGTCCAGGACCAGATGGCTTCCCAGGGGAGTTCTACCAGACGTTTAAAGCAGAGATAATACCTATCCTTCTCAAGCTATTCCAAGAAATAGAAAGGGAAGGAAAACTTCCAGACTCATTCTATGAAGCCAGTATTACTTTGATTCCTAAACCAGACAGAGACCCAGTAAAAAAAGAGAACTACAGGCCAATATCCCTGATGAATATGGATGCAAAAATTCTCAATAAGGTACTAGCAAATCGAATACAACGGCATATAAAAAGAATTATTCACCATGATCAAGTGGGATTCATTCCTGGGATGCAGGGCTGATTCAACATTCGCAAATCAATCAACGTGATACATCACATTAACAAAAAAAGAGAGAAGAACCATATGATCCTGTCAATCGATGCAGAAAAGGCCTCTGACAAAATCCAGCACCCTTTCTTAATAAAAACCCTTGAGAAAGTCGGGATAGAAGGAACATATTTAAAGATCATAAAATCCATTTATGAAAAGCCCACAGCTAACATCATCCTCAACGGGTAAAAACTGAGAGCTTTTTCCCTGAGATCAGGAACACTACAAGGATGCCCACTCTCACCGCTGCTGTTTAACATAGTGCTAGAAGTTCTAGCATCAGCAATCAGACAACAAAAGGAAATCAAAGGCATCAAAATTGGCAAAGATGAAGTCAAGCTTTCGCTTTTTGCAGATGACATGATATTATACATGGAAAATCTGACAGACTCCACCAAAAGTCTGCTAGAACTGATACATGAATTCAGCAAAGTTGCAGGATACAAAATCAATGTACAGAAATCAGTTGCATTCTTATACACTAATAATGAAGCAACAGAAAGACAAATAAAGAAACTGATCCCATTCACAATTGCACCAAGAAGCATAAAATACCTAGGAATAAATCTAACCAAAAATGTAAAGGATCCGTATGCTGAAAACTATAGAAAGCTTATGAAGGTAATTGAAGAAGATTTAAAGAAATGGAAAGACATTCCCTGCTCATGGATTGGAAGAATAAATATTGTCAAAATGTCAATACTGCCCAAAGCTATCTCCACATTCAATGCAATCCCAATCAAAATTGCACCAGCATTCTTCTCGAAACTAGAACAAGCAATCCTAAAATTCATATGGAACCACAAAAGGCCCCGAATAGCCAAAGGAATTTTGAAGAAGATGACCAAAGCAGGAGGCATCACAATCCCAGACTTTAGCCTCTACTACAAAGCTGTCATCATCAAGACAGCATGGTGTTGGCAAAAAAACAGACACATAGACCAATGGGATAGAATAGAAACCCCAGAACTAGACCCACAAACGTATGGCCAACTCATCTTTGACAAAGCAGGAAAGAACATCCAATGGAAAAAAGACAGTCTCTTTAACAAATGGTGCTGGGAGAACTGGACAGCAACATGCAGAAGGTTGAAACTAGACCACTTTCTCACACCATTCACAAAAATAAACTCAAAATGGATAAAGGACCTGAATGTGAGACAGGAAACCATCAAAACCTTAGAGGAGAAAGCAGGAAAAGACCTCTCTGACCTCCGCCGTGGCAATCTCTTACTCGACACATCCCCAAAGGCAAGGGCATTAAAAACAAAAGTGAATTACTGGGACCTTATAAAGATAAAAAGCTTCTGCACAGCAAAGGAAACAACCAACAAAACTGAAAGGCAACCAATGGAATGGGAAAAGATATTTGCAAATGACATATCGGACAAAGGGCTAGTATCCAAAATCTATAAAGAGCTCACCAAACTCCACACCCGAAAAACAAATAACCCAGTGAAGAAATGGGCAGAAAACATGAATAGACACTTCTCTAAAGAAGACATCCGGATGGCCAACAGGCACATGAAAAGATGTTCAGCGTCGCTCCTTATCAGGGAAATACAAATCCAAACCACACTCAGGTATCACCTCACACCAGTCAGAGTGGCCAAAATGAACAAATCAGGAGACTATAGATGCTGGAGAGGATGTGGAGAAACGGGAACCCTCTTGCACTGTTGGTGGGAATGCAAATTGGTGCAGCCGCTCTGGAAAGCAGTGTGGAGGTTCCTCAGAAAATTAAAAATAGACCTACCCTATGACCCAGCAATAGCACTGCTAGGAATTTATCCAAGGGATACAGGAGTACTGATGCATAGGGGCACTTCTACCCCAATGTTCATAGCAGCACTCTCAAAATAGCCAAATTATGGAAAGAGCCTAAATGTCCATCAATGGATAAACAAATTGTGGTTTATATACACAATGGAGTACTACGTGGCAATGAGAAAAAATGAAATATGGCCTTTTGTAGCAACGTGGATGGAACTGGAGAGTGTGATGCTAAGTGAAATAAGCCATACAGAGAAAGACATATACCATATGGTTTCACTTTTATGTGGATCCTGAGAAACTTAACAGGAACCCATGGGGGAGGGGAAGGAAAAAAATAAAGAGGTTAGAGTGGAGACAACCAAAGCATAAGAGACTGTTAAAAACTAAGAACAAACTGAGGGTTGATGGGGGGTGGGAGGGAGGAGAGGGTGGGTGATGGGTATTGAGGAGGGCACCTTTTGGGATGAGCACTGGGTGTTGTATGGAAACCAATTTGACAATAAATTTCATATATAAAATAAAGTAAAATAAAATAAAATAAAATAAAATAAAATAAAATAAAATAAAAATATCCTCATGATTGTAAAATACTGAGTCGTAATGATAAAAGCAATACAAACTATAAAAATATTTTATTGTACTATTAAGATGAAAACCACATAATTCCTGTGTTGGAAAAAATATTCTATCTCTTGTTACTTAGCAATCCAGAATTTAATAATTTACTTAAATAATATAGAAATTTATTTCTTGAAATTCTGAAGAAAAAATTTACAATCACAAACCAAGGAAAGCCTAATTTTTTCAATAATACCTGCATGACTATGTGCACCAATATTGGTAGCAATCTTTGACATTAATGTGGATATCTGAAAAGTAATTTCTTACATGTTAAGAATATTTTACTTTGAAAGTATTGAAAAGTAATAATTTTTTAACTTGTTAATTAATAGAGACACTTCTTGATTTACTCAGAGAATCTAGAACAATATTTATTCAGGTGAATTCGACCAGACATTTAAAGAGCTAATACCTATTCTCCTCAAACTATTTCAAAAAATAGAACTGGAAGAAAAGTTTCCAAATACATTGTATGAGGTCAGCATTACCCTGATATCAAAACCTGACAAAGACACCCCAAAAAAGTGAACCACAGGCCAACAGCCCTGCTGAACATGGACACAAAAATCCTGAACAAAACATTAACAAACGACATACAACAATACATTAAAAAGATCGTCCACCATGATCATTTGGGATTTGTTTCCAGGATACAAGGATGGTTCAGCATTTACAAATCAACCAATGTCATGTACCACATCAACAAAACAGAAGAAAAATTTTAACATCATCTCAATAAATTCAAAAACAAGCATTTGGCTACATTCAGCATCCATTCATGTTAAAAACTCTCAACAAAAGGGAGGGAACATACCTTAATAAAATAAAGGCCAAATAAGAAAAACCCCACAGCTGACATCATACTCAATGGTAAAAAACTGAGAGCTTTCCCTCTCAGATCAGGAGCAAGACAAGGATGTCATTCAACATACTACTGGATATGCTAGCAACAGCAGTCAGGAAAGAAAAAGAAATAAGCAGCATCCACGTTGGTAAAGAAGTAGAACTATCACTATTTGCAGATAACTTGATTCTATACATAGAAAATCCTAAAGACCCCACCAAAAAACTACTAGAAGCAATAAACAAACCCGGGAAAGTGGCAGGATACAAAATTAATACCCCCAAATTGGTAGCATTTCTATACACTAACAATGAAGTCAGATTTAATGCAATCCCTATCAAAATACCAACTGCATGTTTCACAATGCACAGAAGACCCTGAATAGCCAAAGCAATCTGGAGAAAAAAATAATGAAGCTGGAGGTAACATAAATTCAGATTTCAAGACACACTACAAAGATGTAGCAATCAAAAAAAAATATGGTACTGGCATAGAAAGAGACCTATAGATCAGTGAAAGAGAATAGAGACCCCAGAATGACCATATGGTCAAGTAAGTTATGAAAAAGGAGGCAAAAATATACCATGGGGAAAAACAGTCTCTTTAACAAATGGTGCCGGGAAAACTGGATAGCTACATGTAAAAAAATAAAACTGATCTACTTTCTAATACTATATACAAAAATAAATTCAAAATGAATTAAAGACCTAAATGTGAGTCCTGAAATCATACAAATCCTAGAAGAGAACACAGGCAGTAATTTTTCTGACATCAGCCATAGCAATATTTTTCTAAATATGTCTCTTAAAGTAACAGATGTAGATATAGGTACTGGCATAGATATAGATAGATATAGATGATATATATTTAGATAGATGGAGAGATTATATCAGAATAAAAAGCTTTTTCACAGCAAAGGAAACTATTGAGAAAATAAAAGACAGCCTACTAAATAGAAGATATTTGTAAATGATATGTTTGGTAAGTGGTTAATTTATAAAACCTAGCCAGTTCAATAGCAAGAAACAACCCAATTAAAAAATGGGCAGAGGAAATGAATAGACATATTTCCAAAGAAGGCAAATGGATACATGAAAAGATGCTTAATATCACTAATCATCAGGGAGATGAAAACCAAAACCACAATGAGATATCACCTCATGCCAATTAGAATGGTTAAAATCAAGACAAGAAACAAGTGTTGGTGAAAATGTGGAGAAAAATGAACCTTTGTGCATTCTTGTGAGAATGTCAGTTGATACAGCCACTGTGGAAAAAGTATGGAGATTCCTCAAAAAATTAAAAATAGAAATGACATGATCCAGTAATTCCACTATTGGATATTTACCCAGGGAAAATGAAAACATTAACTGGAGAAGATATAAGTACCCTAATGCTTATTTCTGCATTATTTATAATAGCCAAGACATGGAAGCAACTTAAGTGTCTATCACTAGATAAGTAAATAAAGATTATGTGTTTTATATATATATATATATGTGTGTGTGTGTGTGTATCTATACACATATATATAGATATAGATATGTATATATAAAGATTATGTGGTATATATATAAATATATATAGAGATAGATAGATACAGATATAGATATATAGATATATTCATTATTATTTTCTCCAGATTGCTTTGGCTATTCAGGGTCTTCTGTGCATTGTGAAACATGCAGTTGGTATTTTGATAGGGATTGCATTAAATCTGACTTCGTTGTTAGTGTATAGAAATGCTACCAATTTGGGGGTATTAATTTTGTATCCTGCCACTTTACTGGATTTGTTTATTGCTTCTAGTAGTTTTTTGGTGGGGTCTTTAGGATTTTCTATGTGTAATATCATGTTATCTGCAAATAGTGACAGATTATAGATATATTACATAAAGATTATATATAGATAGATTTTATATATATAGATATATATACATATACACACATGTGTGTGTGTGTATATATATATATATATATATATACACACACACAGATATACATACAATAGAATATTACACAGCCATAAAAGGGATGAGATCATGCCATTTGAGACAACATGGATGAACCCAGAGGGAATTATGGTAAATGAAATAAGTCAGATTGAGAAAGACAAATACCATATGATTCCACTTATAAATGAGATATTTAGAAAATAAATAAATAAAAAGCAGATTCAGAACTATAAATATAAAGAACTGATGGTTTCTAGAAGAGGGGTGAGGGTTGGGCAAAACCAGTGACAGGGAGAGGGAGATTAGGCTTCCAGTTATCGAATGAGTAGGTCATGGGGCTAAAAAGCAGAGCATAAGGAACATTGTCAATGATACTGTAGGAGGGGCATAATGGGACAGATGGTAGCTATCTTTGTGGTTAACATAGCAAAATGTATAAATCTGTCGAACCACTAACTTGTATACCTGAAACTAATGTAATATTGTATGTCAACTATGCTCAAATTTAAATAAATAAATACACACAAAGAACAATATTTTTCTAAGAAGAAGTTGAAGTGGTAAAATTTGGAGAAGAGAGTAGAGAGAAAAATATGGCTGTTAAGATCTTTAGCATTTATCAAATTATGAATATGTTCTTCAAATTTCTAATTTTTAAAGTCAATATATTCAGTGGAAATTATGAGTTGTGACTTCAGAGTATTTTAACTTAGTACAATACAAATATCAAATGCATTCTATTTGATAAATAAATGCTACACACACACACTCCCAAATAACTAATTATAAAATTTTGCATTGGTATTGGTAGAAAGTCAAGAATTGTTTTTTTTTCTGAATTACTGTTTAATTAAAAAAATATTTTTTAAGATTTTGTGCTCGAGATCTATGCTATTCAAATGTAGACATAGCTATAGGTGATACTTACATTTTACTTAATTAAAATCATATTGAAATATTTACTTTCTGAATCCTACTAAACATTTCTGGTGCTTGGTAGAAACATGTGGCTGATAGACTGCACAGTTTTAGCATGCAGATATAGGACATTTTCATCACTACAAAAAAAGCTCTATTAGAAAGCCCAGATCTAGAACTTTTCCAGTATGATTTTTATTTCAAATGTTATAAACATGTAAGGGAAAACATCATACAACTGAATCTGTAAATTCAATGCAATCCCTATAAAACTCTGAGCATGTTATTTTCTGGGATATAAACAAACTGATTTTGACATATATATATATATATATATGGAAAGGCAAAAGACCAAGAATAGCCAACATGATACTGAAGGAAATAAAGTTGGAGGCCTCACACTACTTTACTCCAAGACTTACTATAAAGTTATAGTTATCAAGATAGTGTGGTATTGACAAGTAAATAGACAAATAGATAACTGGAAGAGTAGAGAGAGTCCAGCAATAGATCTTTATAGTTGACTGATTTCTGATGAGGGAGCAAAGGAAATATAGTGAAGCAACCAGTGGTTCTGGAACAACTGGCCATTCACATCCAAAAGAAAAAAAGAAAAAGAAAAAGAAAAAGAAAAAAAATAAAAGAGAAAGAAAGAAAGGAAGGAAGAAAGAAAAGAGAGAAGAAGAAGAAGAAGAAGAAGAAGAAGAAGAAGAAGAAGAATCCAGACAGAAACTTTATACCCTTCACAAAAATGAATTCAAAACAGATGATAGACATAAAGGTAAAATGCAAACCTATAAAACTTCTACAAAGTGACATAGGAGAAAATCTAGATAAGCTTGCATATCACAATGAGTTTTTAATTTTTTTAATGTTTATTTAATTTTGAGGGAGAGAGAGAGAGTGGGGGAGGGGCAGAGAGAGAGGGAGACACAGAATCCAAAGCAGGCTCCAGGCTCTGAGCTGTCAGCACAGAGCCTGACACGGGGCTCGAAGTCACAAACTGAGATCATGACCTGAGCCAAAGTCGAACGCTCAACTGACTAAACCACTGGTGCCCCACAATCAGTTTTTAGACAACACCAAAGACACAATCTATGAAAGAAATAATTGGTAAATTGGACCTCATTAAAATGGAAAACTTTAGCTTTGTAAAAGTCATTGTCAAGAGAATGAGAAGAAAAGCCACACACTAGGGGAAATATTTGCAAAAGACACACCTAATAAACTATTATCCAAAATATACAAAGAACTCTTAAAATTGAACAGAAAACAATCGACCTTATTAAAAATGTGCACTGCCTCTTTGGAAGACAATTTGGAAATTTCTTATAAATTAAACATACTTTTACTAGGGTGCCTGGTTGGCTTAGTCAGTTGAGCATCCAACTCCGGCTCCAGTCATGATCTTACTGTTTGTGAGTTTGAGCCTGGCATGCACCAGCTCAGAGCCTGAAGCCTGTTTCAAATTCTGTGTCTCCATCTTTCTCTGCTTGTTCTTGCTCTCGCTCTCATTCCCTCTCTCTCTCAAAAATAAACATTAAAAATATTTTAAACAAACTTTTACCATATGATCCAACAATCACGCCTTTTGGTATTTACCTAAACTTATATCTACACAAAAACCTCCACACAGATGTTTATAACATCTATATTCCTAGTTGTCAAAACTTGGAAGCTACCAAAATATCTTGAATGGAAAACAAACTTTAGTACATCCCAAAAAGAAATGAGCTATCAATCCATTTCAGACACAGAGGAAACTTGAATGCAAATAACTGGGGAAAAAAAAGTCCTCAAAAGGCTACAAATTGTATAATTCCAACTATATGACACTTTGGAAAAGGCAAAACTATGGCAACAATAAAACAATTCTTGGTGGTCAGAGGTTGAAGGAATGAATAGGTGGAGCATAGAGGATTTTCAGGGAACTGAAACTACTTTGTATGACACTATAATTATGGTTACAAGCTATTATGCATTTGTCCAAACCCACAGAATGTACAAGAGCAAGAGTGAACTGTAATGCAAACTGTGGAGTCTGGGTGATTATGATGTGTCAATGTAGGTTTGTCAATTTGTAGCAAATGTAGCACCGTGGTAGTGAATGGATTTGATCATGGAAGAGGCTCTGCATGTGTGAGGACAGAGGGTATATGGGAAATCTCTGTATAGTCTCAATTTTGCTGTGAACCTGAAGCTTCTCTGAAAAAGTGTTAAAAAGTCTACCATATTAGGTCATATGCATTAACTAATCTTTATTTGTCCGTTGTTCCTGAGCAAAGACAATTCATATTTAGTTCTTGGATTATCAATAAAATCCTTCTCTTTTATTATTCTTGTTTTCTTTAGCCTTTCAACTTTATTCAGAGGCACACTAGAAATTATATATGAGATTTTTTTTCTATTTAAAAACTCATTTTTGGTTACTGTTGCTTTCTTATACCATATAAATTCACAATTTGGTTATTAATACTCCTGGTCAGAAGCAAAGCCTTGAACAGGAATATACAGGTCAGCTCTAAAAGTTCTAAGACACTCAGAGAGGGAATTAGGTGTGGGCATAAATAAGAACCTCCTTGACAATTTTGAGTAGGTGTAACCAGAGGAACAAAAGCAGATTTTACACACACACACACACACACACACACACACACACACATATATATATGCAGATTATATATGATAGGATGATAGATAGATAGATAGATAGATAGATAGATATAGAGGGGTTTTATTGAAAATTAGCTTACATGTCTGTGAGAACTGACCAGGCAAGTCTGAATTCAGAGAACAGGATAGTAGGAGAGCATATTGGAATGGCTGGGCACACACTGAATCTGTTTTCACAAGCATAATTTCTTCTTACCCAGGAAAGCCTTACCTCTGTTCTTAAGGCCTTTCAAATGATCAATCAGGGCCACATAGATTATCAAGGATAATCTTTGTTACTGAAAGTCAATTTATTATGGACTTCCATCACATCTACCAAATACCTTCATAGCAGCATCTAGATTACTGTTTGATTAAAAACTAGAAATATAATCTTGTCAAGTTGGCACATAAAACTGACCATGACAAGTAAGGATTATAACTACTGCAGGATTGTTAAAGATCACTCAGAAAAAAAAAAAGTTGAATATTCTAGTCTCATCATGACATTTAACCTATGGGTTAACACAATAAAATACATTTCTTGCTTTCCTAAAATGGCTTGAAATGGAACACTATAGAATTCTTTTTAGTTTTTAGCAATTTTTAAATTTTTTAACAAAAATTTTACATTGCAAAACAGTTCCACCTTCTGTATTTCTGAATTTGTAATAAATACGGAAAGACAACCTAATGTTTGCACAAATAGCACGTTTTTGCTTTATATCACATTTCAAAATTCCCTTCTTAAAGTTAATTAAAAAGAAGACAGGATGTATTTCAAAATACTTTGGCAGAACTTGAAAAACAGTTTAGGGTGTTTCTTACTTATCCTCAGAACAGTTTTAATCTATTTTATCATGCACTTTGGCCAAAGCAAAGACAAACAAATAAAAATTTGCACATCAAGACCCAAGTAACTGAGAACACAAACAAGAACAATTATTTCACCAATCTGTTTTGCTTCCACAAAATGAAATTGTGTTTCTTATAGATGGATGCTTTGATGGTTTTCCTTTTTACTGAACTCTCATTTTGACCACTTCATTGAGATCTCAATTCTGATCCCCCCCTTTTTTTTTTCCTTTTAGAGAAGCTTAAAGAGAACTTAATAAAATTCAGTGTCTATTACCTTAAACTGTTGCCATTTTTAACCAAATAATAGTGCATTTGCTCTAAGGTGCTTAATTTTTTTTCTAAAGTTTGTCAAAGATATAGTTGTTGACCAAATTTTTACATACATGAAAACATACACTTTTATGAAAAAAGAAATAAAGGCATAGATACAAAAAGCAAATTCATGATTTGAATTGATAAAGGAAAGCCAAGGTCATGAGATTTAGTCTAGGAATTTGAGTCTTTAATTAGTCATTCCCAGAAGCAAATAATCAAAATAAAGAAAAAATAATCAAAAAAAAAAAAAAAAGGAAACTAGCTACTACTGTTTCTATAACCTCGCCTTTCATTTCCAAGATAAGAGCCTTTACTTTAAAAAGTGTTCTTTGTTTAGGGGCCCCTGGGTGGCTCAGTTGGTTGAGCGTCCAACTTCATCTCAGGTCATGATCTCTTGATTTCTGAGTTTGAACCCTGCGTCTGGCTCTGTGCTGACAACTCGGAGTCTGGAGCCTGCTTCATATTCTGGGCCTCCCCCTCTTTCTGCCCCTCCCATGTTCATGCTCTGTCTCTCAATAATAAACAAACATTAAAAAAAATAAATAAAAAAAGAAGTGTTCTTTATTTAGACAAAAATACTGGGGGCCTTACCATTATGTCCAAGAATTTTACAAAAGTTTTCTATAGATTAATTCTTTCAAAGTCATAGTGTTTGACTAACCAACTTATTCAACTGGCTTAACTTCACTGCTAAGTGGGATACATAAGGCAAAAATACACATCTTCTAATATCAAAAGGTCTCAAAATAAACAAAAAAGAGATCTCACATTAGGAAGGCAGGTAGAAAATTTATATACACTTAGGATACTGTGACAGGAAATACAACACGGTACTATGAAGTCAATAAGATCCTTAGTTTTAGAAGTGGGAGTGGATAAATTTGATGAGAAATATTTCCACTGGAAACACTGTTCACATTGAGTCTTAAAAAACAACAACAGCAAACGCTATATTTATTGAGGAAAGTGTGTTGGAGCAGAGTGAGCCTGGGAAGGAGAGTGAGTTTCTGGTATAGAAAAAAGGGATTACAAAGGCCTAGGTTCACGGAAGAACACAGTGTAACTTATAAAGGGGGGATATTTCTGTAATTAGAATGCAGAACCTGGAGGAGTAGATTGGTTTGTCTTGGTAGGAGACAAGACCATAGAAGTTGTAAGTTATCTTGTATGTTTTGGCAGGTAATGTATACTTTTATGTAAAATATGATTGGTTCCATTTGCAATGCCTACGAGACATCCATCTACATCCTGGCCTCTCAGATCTTACACCTCCTCACTTTTAATAATCTTTTCATCCACCCAACCTCAACAACACATCCCCAGAGTAATAACCAAGTCTGTGTCACACCCAACTGAATTATCTCTGAAATTCAATTTCAAGCTCTGTGCTCTATAACAATCACCCACTTTTTAGGTCATTTACTCTATTTCCACCAATTAAAGAAATACATTTCAACTTTATTCAGACATCCAACCCATTGAGCCTGCTATATTTTTCTATATTAACTTACCTTTCTTTTTATGCACCTTAGATCATTTGCACAGTATGAAAGTCAGGCCCTGATAAATAGTCCTAGTTCCTTTGATTTCTTCTCTTTTCTTTGTATTAGCTTACTGCATTAGGGTACTTTTAGTCACACTATAGCAACAACCAACACTCAGCAATAAACACATCAAATAAAGATTTATTCCTGGAAATTATTGCATTCTGATCCATATCTCTTAAGAACTCAAACTAGCAAAAACATTTCTAGTAGTTATAGCAGAGAAGATGTGAAAAATTTATACAATGGCTCTTACAGCTTAATCCAGTAGTAATATATGTCAAATTGGCTTACAAATCTGAGAAAAAAAAAGTCATATAAATGCAATTATTCTCTTCCTTACAAAAGTACAATCTTATTAGGTACTTGAGAGGGGAGAAAATTGGAGCATTTACTAATAGCTCTAATGACCATATGTCTCACCAAATCTGGTCCTGCTTAAACTCAGGAGCTGCCTTTTCTTCACCAAAACAGCTGAAAGTTTCCAAGAAGAAAAAGAAAAATAGGAAACCTCAGAAGACTCACTTTTCTCACTATGTTTATGCCAACAAATAACAAATGGGCACTTACCGTTGTCTTGCCTATGCTTTCCTAAAATGTATAATTTCCCATTTTACAAAATAAGTATTTTATACTCTTACCACTCTTCAAAACCCAACTTCTCATATCTATCTCTTATGATTTTTCTACTGAGAAATTATGAACAATCATTAAGGAACTATTTAATATTCCTACATTCATATCTACTAATCTGCCATTTATGTCCTTCCCTCTTAGTCCAATAAATGACTCATTTTTGTATCCATCAAAGTCCAAAACCTCCATGTGTCATGGATCTTGCCCCTCAAGCTAAAGAAAGAGATTTTCTTTTCCATTTTCTTCATCATATTCTTAGCAGTTTCCCTTACTCTCTTAGATCATCTTCAAAGGTATATAAATATCTCAGTAGGTTCCATATTTATTTTTAATAAATAATTTTTATAAATGTTTTAAAAATGTTTTTTAATAAAATATTTTTTAATGTTTATTTTTGAGAGAGACAAAGACAGAGAGTGGGTGGGGGAGGGGCAGAGAGGGAGATACAGAATCTGAAACAGGCTCCAGGCTCTGAGCTGTCAGCACAGAGCCCGACGTGAGGCTCAAACTCACGGACTGCGAGATCATGACCTGAGCCGAAGTTGGACTCCCAACTGACTGAGCCACCCAAGCGCCCCATCATTAGGTTCCATATTAAAAAAAAAAATTAAAAGAAACAAAGCCAACAGAGTCAAGTGCAACAATTTCTCAACCCTAAGTCTATCACCAACATAAATCGAATGTTTTGCTTCCTTTCACAGCAAAACTCTTAGGAGTTTTCCTTAGTAGCCTTCCCCTCTTGCTTGCTTCCCATTCTCTCTACAAACCACTACAGTTGTCTCTTCTTCCCCTCTGCTGCAGGAGATTTTTCTCATCAAACATTCCATTAGTTTCCTTGCTGTCAAGTCCTCATCTTATTTGACTTCCCCTGCCCCATCAGACACTGTTAACATAATCACTTCTTTGAAACACGTTTTTATTTTGCTTTCCAGACTTCCTCCTATTTCAAAGACTTCTCTTAGACTTTTTGCTATGTTCCATTCATGGCTCATCCACTAAACACTTAAGTGCAACAGGGATTACTTCTGAGTTCCCTTCTTTTCCGTTACTCCTTTGAAGGTTTATATTATAGAATGACATTCCTTTAAACACACACATTAGACAGATTTTAAAAACTACCTCCAATTTTGAACTTCACACTTGTTTATCCAGCTTAAGATATCCATTTGACTGTCTCTATGAAAAATGTCTTCACTGAATATCATGTACATTATTACTCCTGGAGTTGTCTGTGTAGAGGACAGAATGTCTACTATGTATCTAAGCTAAACAAATTCATTAAAGACCTGTTGATACCTCTTGGTATCTAGTATTTTGCAATCTACCTTCTGGTCAGTTTTTGTGTCTCAGTAAATAGCAACACGATTACATTACCACTTAAATCTAACACTAACATTCTTCCCCCCGCAACTCTTTTTACCACAGTCCAAAATCACTTTATTGGGAAGTCTTGATTACTCTGTCCCAAACTATATCTGAATCTGGCCACCTTAGAGGGCTCCATTATGGTACTCTTTTCTTCTTGCCTAAGTCATCATTATCATTTAACTATTACTGAAATAATCACTTCATCTACTCCTTTGCCTCCATTATTGTTCCCTAGGACAGAGCCAGAGTGAATATTTAACACACACACACACACACACACACACACACGAGTAGGTCATTTTATAATACTTTATAATATTTTTCCCTTCTATTTTCAGTAATATTCTGAGAGTTGCTTACTTTTCTGACCACATTCTTTTTTTTAAGTTTGTTTTTTTGTTTAGAGAATGAACACACCAGGGAAGGGCAGAGAGAGAGAATCCCAAACATGCTTCACTGACAGCACAGAGCCTGATGCAGGGCTCAATCTAACGAATATTGAGATGATGACCTGAGCCAAAATCAAGACTCCAATGCTTAACCAACTGAGCTATCCAGGCACTCCCACATTCTCCTTTTTGATTAGCAGAATCTAAATCTAACTACACCTAATGTAGTTCTAACACTTAGAGTAATCTAATCTGGAAATAAAATCCTTGAAACTTATTTAGCAATAGCAAGATTTAGCAAATCTTTCTCCTAGTTTTTAGGCATGCATTTTTCAGTTTTAAAATTCATAAAAAATTAATTGCAGTTTTAATTCTCTTATCTGCTTCTAACTGGTCCCACTTCTGACTCAGAAAAAAAAAAAAAACGAGGTAAACGATTTAATCAAAATACCAGCATACCTATTTTTTTTAATATGGGAATATGATGGATGGACGGATGATTACTGGTCAGACAGATACTAGATGACAACAGCAGAATGAATCACTACAACACCGCTTTTTAAATTTACTTTAACTTTTTAATAAAGTGACAACTTGACTAGCATATTTTCCCATTAACAGAATGGAAGAAGGTGAGAGAGAGAGACAAAGAGTGATATTGAGAGAGAGAAAGAGATTGAGACTGGCCGAGAGAGAAAGACAGAGAGAAGGGATGAGAGAATAAGGACAATAGCACGGATAGTACCTATGTGTGTACTGAAAAGTAACCCTGATGAGAATGGAATGAAAAGTGAAAATCCATTCTTCTCTCCATCTTCTTATATCCCATAGTCCTGAGTAGCCTAAAGAAACTGATGAAGAGACCAAAATTCTTATAGTGATTTAGTATAGTCAGATAGGTTTCATCATCTTCATCTTTCTCCCCTTTATACCTTAGAGAGAAATAAATTAGCAAGAAATCCAAGTATCCTCTTAATTGGGTAGATCTCACTTGCCTGGGGGTAGTGATGCCAGAATATATAATAGCTGAGTGGCTCCTTCTTTGTAATAAAGCTGTCAGGGCTGACATCCCCAGGATTCATGGTCTCCTCCTTCCTCCTTCTTGAGCATGGTGAGGGGATTATGCAGATGAGTCACAACACTGTCTGCCTAAGAAACCCTGTCTTGTGTTCTTGGCATACTCTGAATTTGTTTCTATACCACTGAATACCCACAGCTCAGAACTGTGTCTAGGGGATAAACACCTTAACAAAGCTGTTTAGCAGCTCCACTAAATGGTTCTGGCAGGCACACACTTTAGAGCGGATAGGAGAAAAATTTCTCTCCCACTCCATTCTTCTACGTGCCCATATTCAAAACTCTCACTCTCTTTTCTCTTTATCCCCATCTTTCTTCTCTCTACTCCTTTTTTAAGCCTCTCATTCTCTCTCCTCTAAACACTTGAAGTTTTACAAAAACTAAAATAATTCCTTAGAGTTCCTTTCCTTAAAGTGAAGAATTATCTTCTATAGTCTTACTAGCTCAGAGATAGCAAAGACAGATACTGGTAATGGAGAGTGTTAGCCATCCAATAATCTTCAGCTTCAGGTCACAAAACAACTTTGACACTGTGGGGCACAGTTAAAATTTTATTCTGGGTGTAGTAGAATATTTGTAAGATTTTGAGTAGAGAAGATCCATGATTTTATTTGCATTTAAAAAATTTCACGCTTTAGGGGCTTCTAGGTGGCTCAGTTGGTTAAGCATCAGACTCTTGATTTCAGCCCAGGTCATGATCTCACTGCTCATGGGTTCAAGTCCATTGATTACATTGATTGCATTCAGTGCAGAGCCTGCTTGGGACTTACTCTCCCTCCCTCTCTCCTTCTCTGCCCCTCCCCAGTTCTCTCTCAAAATAAACAAACTTTGAAAAAGAAATAACAATACCAAGCTTTGGCTTAAGGTGTGTGAAGAAGAGTCTCTAGTGGGGAGAGGGCAAGACTGGAAGCAGAGAGATAAGCCAGAATGTTAATGCAGAAGTTCAACACAAACAAGATTGTGGCTAGAACTAAGGCGCTCTTCTTTTTGCCAATCTGTCTTCTTTCCTTAGTGTCAAATAAATGCCTTACAGACATGTTTTTCTTTTCTTCATTTTTGAGAAGAGAAGTCTCCACAAATGAGTGTTAAAATCCTTCTCTACTTTCCCATTGTTTGTAAACATTACAGACTTGCAGATCTTTTTCACGGGTTTATCTAGGTTAGAGCCCAATGGAACATTTATTTTGCAACAAGTTCTTCAACATCTCTTAAAGATTGAAAAGAGTGACGCAAACTAAATCTTTCTCTGAAGAACTTCAGTTTAAAGGAGGTTCTCAAGTTTTCTCCAAAGTGAGAAGTAGGAATCACACTACTCAGTCTAAATTTGTATCTAACTTATTTTACATTAGAGTTAGCTACTCTAAGTCCCTGATAGTAGCAGCCTATGGACAAGGAGTGGGACCTTCGGGATTTATCTGTAGTGGTTTTGCCCAGATGAATCATTGAGTGACATTCTGTTTTTCTTTTTTTCTAATTGGGAAGTAAAGGTCTATGAATATATTATTCCATTTATGTTCCCCAGCATACTATTTTTAACACTCTTGGAAAAACACCATATCAATCCACATAGAGATTTTATTTAATCTATACATCCATATAAAATCAGTTCTGTTGCAAGCCTATTTGTACAAAATAGCTAGATTTACTATATAGAGAATTTGTGAATTCATAAAATGTTTGAGTAGTCATTGACTATACTTGATCTTTGTTTCATATGTAAGAATTAGAATTTAATTTCTTTTTTATTAAGGTTCTTTCAGATTTTAACCCATGAACCAAAATTGACCTAGTCAAATGTAATCTCCATTTGAGACCAACAAATTAGGGTCTTATACTTTAAGTTTATTAAATGCCAAAAATTACCATTTTTCTAGATCAACATTGTTTTGATATTCAACTTAGATTCAAACTTTATAGACAGATTGAGTGACTTAAATACACACACAGGAAACACTTCTAATAGGCCCGATATAAGATTTTATACTAGTTGGTTAAAAAATACATGGGGCGCCTGGGTGGTGCAGTCGGTTAAGCATCCGACTTCAGCCAGGTCATGATCTCGCGGTCCGGGAGTTCCAGCCCCGTGTCAGGCTCCGGGCTGATGGCTCAGAGCCTGGAGCCTGTTTCCGATTCTGTGTCTCCCTCTCTCTCTGCCCCTCCCCCGTTTATGCTCTGTCTCTCTCTGTCCCAAAAATAAATAAAAAACGTTGAAAAAAAATTTAAAAAAATACAGTAAAAGCTACTTCAGAGTAGATATGGAATTCTATGAATTTACCTTAGATCCCTCACTGTAATTGATGGAGGTTTTCCTATGTCGAAGAAAAATATTTCCTACTGCAAATATCGCTTAAATCCAGCAATCAATCTTTTTTCTTTTTTTGTTGTATTTTCCCCCTCACATAAATTCAACTACTGCTCTACACTGTATCACTAGTCCTATTTATCTTTCCAAGTCAAACCATGTATTTAATTCTGCAACATATCATTTTAGACTTTCTTCAAGTTTTTGAAATGTATATATGCAGAATAACCTTTTTTTTCCCTCCCATCATATTTTCTGTCATTTTTCCTTTAAGCCTTGGGTGGTGACATCACCAAGCACCCACTGTGAAAATAAGATATCTTGGTGTCAACCTTAAGTTCTATTTTCTTGACTCCACTTTCAGTAAATCAACAAAATATGCTGAGTTTGCCTCAAAAATGCATTTCAGTTACTGCTTCTCTCCTCTACCTCCAGTTCCACTACCTCGATTCAGGTGTTCATCATGCTTCTCTGGATTGTTACAAAGGATTCCTAATGGTTTTCCTCTCCTAGCAAATTGGGTAAATGTGTATTTTCTCATATGAAGAAGAGAAAACTGATGTTATAAACTCTAATTAAAACTTTAGGCTTTCTTTCTTAAAATTAAGGGACCTTCCATTCTTATCTGAAGCTATACGGACATCCCCATTCCCTGCCAATCCACTATACTCCATTTTGCGGATATGCTAAAATTCTCATTACTGCCATGTGTTGAGTTTATGGTTATTATGGCTGTTATTAATATCACCTTTTATATTCTTGTAACTTATCCCTTTGTATTTTTTGTTTCTTTTGCCCAATAACTTTGTTTTTATTCCACGTCATTGGAAACCCCAAACTAAGTGTACTTCATATAATCTTTCCAAACTCCAGAAGGAGTTATGCTTTTTATGTTACCAAAGCAAACTATAATCTATTATAGCCTGTTTTATTAATACGGTGTCTCCAACTTTGGCAAAACTCTATTTCAAGGAACATTTTATCTCCTCAAAAAATGTTTAGCGATTATAAATAAAATGTCCCAAATATCATATTTTAGAAGTTCTGCTTAAGATGAGCTAATTAACTTTTCTATGAATCAAAACTTACCTCCAGTTTAAGAAAAAAATTATTTTTGATTGAGGATCAATATTAGGTAAGGTGAGACCTGTTAAAAACTGATCTGTTTTGCAGATAATCCATCCCTTAAATAGTTAATCAAATAATGATTATTTTTACTTGTACATGCCCATAGAGAACATCTGTTTTAATGTAAAACATTGAAAAAATATCAAAATCAACTTTTTAGAGAGTAAGATTTGACACTGAAGAAAGGTATATATATTTTTTTCACATTGGATAGTCATAAATAAATCTAAAGTTGCTATTTTACTAAAATGAGTTTCTCTTTCATCCATATCATTCTGCTGAAAAGAGAAACATTAAATGAATTGGAGATTTTAACTTTGTAGGAAAAAAGACAAAAGCCTAATGTTCCAAAAAGAGAATAATGTGTGTTTTCTTTGAACTCACTTTACTTGATTTTTGTTCAGTGTAAGGAAGACTAACATTGATTACATTGAATCTGTTATATACAGGCCACGCAAAGATCCCTGTTTATTTGGTTGTGGGGTTGGTGTCCAATTTATTTTTTTAATTCTCTTTTGGAATCCTTTTTCTTTTCTTTTTAAAAAAATTTTTAACGTTTATTTATTATTGAGAGAGAGCAACAAAGCATGGGAGGGGCAGAGAGAGGGAGAGCCACAGAATCCGAAGCAGGCTCCAGGCGCAGACCACAAGATCATGACCTGAGCCAAAGTCGGATGCTTAACCGACTGAGCCATCAAGGCGCCCTGGAATCCTTTTTCAAAGGGAACAATGCAATGTGATAAAATTTTAAACAAAAAGCTGTAAATAATATTCTCTAGACATTGCTTTCTTATTCTGTCTAGCTGTAGTACTTTAAGGATGTATAGATATAGGAAGATGAAAGATATAAGATTTAAACTAAAGTCTAATGAAGTGGGAATATGTAACTATTTTTGAAAGTGGGGAAAACTATTGAAACAGTCTTCATTCCAAAGTTTGCAACACAAATGATAAAATTTAAAACTGCAAGGTCTTTTATTAACATCTCAGAGCAAATAATTAAGTATGTTATCTCATATTGACACTATATGTATTAACATAAAGATGGCTAATTTCTTGACATTTGATATTTTATACTCTGTCGTTTTTGATCATGCCAACTCCCAATTTATTTGCATATTTTCTCCTGAAAAATCTCAGTATTTGCTAGATCAGGGTTTCTTTATGATCTTTGATATTTTATATTCTGTGTAAAGAACAACTCAAATAATTGAGACAACAAATATATTCAACCAAGGGATGGGATATTGTGGCACAGGGGGAATTTTTTTTAATACACTTAATTGCATAGATTTTCTTGATTATTTTTCAGCTATGGCATTTCCAATTAATTACCAGGGTCCAAAATGTGGTCTAATAAGGACCATAGCCTTAGGCATAAAGACCACAAAACTCATTGAAGTCAACTTATGCTATGACTTCACCACAAAAGTAACCATTATGGATATTATCCTCAGTGGTTCTGGTCTGAGATACACAAAATTAAGACGAAATCAATGACAGGGTTAAAAAAGCATAGACCTAATAATAAGCCCTAATCATGGTCCTTGGGAACAATTAACAAGATCAATGAACTCATATCTAACTTAATACATTTAGTAAGGTAGAAATCACAGATCTGCAAAATAAGAAATTTCAGAGGAGGAAAATAACTTTTAGAAACACAAAATCGAATAGAGTCCATTTCATAGAATTCTAGACAAACACATAGAAACCTAGGTCAAAAAGAAAAAAAAAATTTAAAAATGCAATGTTCCAAATTGACTGTAATAGAAACAGTAGATAGTAATATAAAACAGTTTTAACAGAGACCTAATTAATTTCATTAGAATAAATAGAGAAGACTATAGAGGAATTGCCCCCAAACTACCATGTTTTGTTATTTTCAGAGGAAAAATGAACTTTTAAAACCAGATAGTTACAATGATAAATTGTTCCGAAGAATATAAAATGAAGGAAAACATGTAAATATTTTTTTAATGTCACATGACCATCAGTAGATATTTACCTCAAAGAGAAAATGGAAATTTTGAAAAAAACCTCTTCATCTTCCTTTTAGTCCTGTTCTTCTTTTCTACCTTTTATTGTCACCACTGAGGATAATTCTTTGCCTGCCACTGGTGTCATTCTTATCTATCATCTTATAATCCTATCTAATGTTTTTCCTAGAGTTCTCAATAAAATGTGGTTTACTTGTATAAATCATGTGCAAGGAAAATAGAGATACAGTATGGAATATATCATGTTAATTTTTAAATTTCCTAAAATTCACAAAATCTTCAAAATGATTAAGTAGAGGAAACAATTGCTGATTTTTGTTTCTCTTATTATTGTTGCCTCAGTGAAATAACTTCCATGACCATTGATAGGGGGTTAAGAGGCCAACTCTCCATTGTGCATGTTCACTGCATGCATTTCATCTAAATTCCTCTCAACATGACTATGTGATGATGTTAAATGACATGTACTTAACATATGAAAATTTAGAAGTCCCTAAAATGAATACATTTTAGTTGAGATCTAGTTTTTCATGAATAGACTACACTATTAGAAATGAGGAAAATACATGCAACAGTATATTTAAAGAAACACAGTAATTGTATAATTTTGATACAACAATTGTAAGGCAAATGTATGCATGTTAGAGTATAGAAAGGGTTTCTTTTATAACTGTATCAGTTGGAATAAAACCTGTTGATCATTGTTCAGATCATTCTTCAGCTGTGGGGAAGTGAGACTTTCTTTCGAATTGACAATGTTTTATAAACGTTTAGATGCCAGGGCATCTAAAAACCTAACATTAATCCAAATACATTTTTTTCTCAATTTGACTTCCTGTTTTATTGCTATATTGGATTCGTCCAGAATTTATGTTTTTATTGGAAAATAAAATCCAAAAGTACAATTAATGGTATTTCACAGAAAAATAATTTGAAATGGTTAGTGACCTTCATCCTTACTCATAGCAGATATATAAATCAGAACAAAAGTATTTTTCATATATGAGAACTGCAGAAATATTTTAAAGTTTGAAATTTTAATATTTTAATAGTGTGGGGAAAGGAGAACTTTCATGCAAAAATTTGGATGGTTTTATGGTAATGTCTAGCAAATTTATAAATATGCATGACCCTTGTCCAAGCAATTCTCATGTAAGAATTTGCACAACATATGCACAAAACTACAGCAGACTACATGTGAACATATTATTACTTGCAGAGAAAAGTGGACACAACTCACATCTCCATCATTCTAGGTATGTTTAAGTAATTAGCAAACATACAAAATTATGTCCTTAGTAAAATAACAAAAAAAATCCCAATATTCATCAATAGGGGAAATTTTTCAGTAATTCTGGCATATACATAAACAATTCTATTCCTCTGAAAAAATACTCTGTAAATGTTGATTTGTAAAAAGCTCAAAGATAAATCATAAAATTACAAAAAAAAAGTACTGAAGAGTATGGATAGTATGAAAACAAATATAAATACATATATATTTCCTTTACTTAAAAAGAGTAAAACAAGAGGATGTTTTAATGTATCTTCTACTGTCACTGTTTGAGATTTAAATGCCAAACCAAAGCTTCTCATTCATAAGAGTTGCAAGAAAATATCTATGAACTTCTTAAGCATTCTAATATTAGAAGCTTGGGATTGTTCCACAAAAGACCATGTCTATCTGTAGAGCTTTAAAATGATATTCTGCTTTAACTTTTTTAATAAAGTAAAAGAGAACACATAATCAACAATAGACATTTTCCTTTACAAATATATATTTATGGTCTTTCTGCCAATCTGGGAAATAAAATATTTACATGAATTCAGAGAATTTACTTACTTTTGGTAGTTAGCATAATAATTCCTTCTTTTTGTATCTATTCTGACATTTAGTTAGAATTCAAGTCAAAAAGACAACTAAAATGTCTGCTGCTTTTGTGAGCTTGGTTGCCGTGTTACCCACACAAAGATTTGTGATAGGGAGGATATGCGCATGGGAAAGATTGGAGAAAAAAACCAAGTATGAAGGAAGAAACATACACACACACACACACACACACACACACACACACAATCTGAGCCTCTTAACTGAAAAGGCACAGTTTAACTTATTACCAATCCAATGAAATAGAAAATTAACAAACATGAGATGTAAAAAAAAAAAATAAAATAAGTCTAGAACACTATTACTATGGGAATGTTTAAAGTGGATACATGTTGCCTCTTGAATGAAAATACATACATATACACATTTATACATGTTTATACATGACTGGAGTCCCAGCAAGCTGGTGCCCTGGAAAATTGTCATATCTAAACTACAAAGCTTTTATTCACCAACATATTGGATTTAGTCTAAAGCTCCCAACCTCTGTCTAGTATTGATTTCTGCAACCTTCAAAAATCACTGTAGCTTGCTAAAATTTGCATTTTGCTGGGTAGCATCAGAAGAATTGACAATATTTCCTAAAGCTTTTGTAATTTCCCCAATAAAACTCTTTAAAAAATATGTTTAGCTGTTCAGTAACTATTTTTATTCATGTACCTATACTCCTCTAATCCTGGTGGGTCAATTCCCTAAATCTGTCTTGTTTCTATGAATTCTCTACAAAATGTTCAATAGCCTATCTATAAATGGATGATGTTGCATTCCAAAGTATATATTTGTTCTTGGCCATGCGTTAGTCTTCCCTACGCATGCCTTAAGAAATCTTTCTCCCTGGGTGGCACATATTTATGATGAGGGTTCACTCTTTCACACTAAATCTCATTACTGAAAATTGAAAACTACTACTACTTTCCTTATTGGTTTTATTTTTTTTTTCATTTTATTTAATGTGTATATTTCCCATGACCCATTCTAATCACAAATAAAATGAGCACAGGAGACAAAACAGCTTACATGGGAAAGGCTGTAATTGAAGCTCTGGATGGCTACTTATCATGAAACAGGCTCAGGTATTGGATCTCAGAGCAAAAAGGAGTAAGTCACAAAACACCCTGACTTCTTTATCAGTGACACTGGTAATAATGGTGTACCTACCTGAGTAGTTTTCACTACATAACAAAACTGCAGTAATATGCAAGAGTAGGCAGTTATTCCTCAATTGTGCATCTGTGTGTTAGCTTGGGTAACTCTGCTTCAGGCTTTTTGTTGAGTTTGGCTTGACTATACAAATCGCATCCTGGGACAAGGCTGGGGGCACCACATCCACTGGGGCTTGTTTTTCCATGGAGAAAGGTGGAAAATCTCAGAGGACTGAGGATTGGGAATTTGCACTCTGTCACTGCCACATGGTTTTAGGCATATTCAAGACCAGCCCTAATGCAGCATGAAGACAGAGTTGATGAGGAAGCAGGGTAAATATATGCTGGACAATAAACTAATTTATTACAGCAGTCATTAGGAAAAAGACCAAAGAAACAGATGAGTTGCTTTGCTAATTCCCTCTACCAAAATAGAATAATTTATAGTTAAATTTTTTTTTCAACGTTTATTTATTTTTGGGACAGAGAGAGACACAGCATGAACGGGGGAGGGGCAGAGAGAGAGGGAAACACAGAATCGGAAGCAGGCTCCAGGCTCTGAGCCATCAGCCCAGAGCCTGACGCGGGGCTCCAACTCCCGGACTGCGAGATCGTGACCTAGCTGAAGTCGGACGCTTAACCGACTGTGCCACCCAGGCGCCCCAAAATAGAATAATTTAATTGAATATAAGGGGTTGGTGGCCTTGAATAGTCACAGAAAAAGTGCTTCTTTAAAAAAAATTGCTATCATAAAGTAGAATGGGATAGGCAAGTAGAGTTTCCAGCCTGATCCCCAAACTATTTCCATCAGATGAACCCAAACTTCTAGGGCTAATGTGCAAGGTATAGAATCAAGCACTTTATTTCCATGAGGTTTTGAAGAGCCACCTAGGAAGGCACTAATCCTGGTTGAAATCCCAGGCACTATTAGCCCCCAATAAAATTCAGATATCAGAAGGAATAAGTTTTCCATGTATTCTGAAACTCAGATTTATGTTCAACTTAGATCCCCATAGACTTATAACTGTGTTTTGCAGGGACGAGGTGATAGTACCTAGAAATAGAAAATTTTGATATGGATAGATAACACTTCAGTATGGGATTGGAAAATAAATGATCATGCACTTGTTATGGGCATTATCATCTACTTTGCCTTAGCATCCTGTGGAGCTGCGACCCTTTAAGTTAGTGATAGCCATGGCCATGAAGGAGCCCTGCTGAGATCTCCTTAAAGACAACCTGTTGCTGAAATAGTAGTTCATTTATATCAACACCTACCATCCCTTTGGATCTCCTAGAATGGTCACAGCAAGGCCACCTTTCCTCTTGGGCTACTCTTAAGAAAGGACTTAACATGGTAGAGTGGAGTAGTATTAGAGCTGGCCCACTCAGTCCAGACTCAGGACTCCTATGATGGGCAACCTTTGCCCTCATGGACTTCACATTGGCTGGCCAGGGCTTTCCCAGAACTGTGCTGCAGTTAGAGACTCTCCCCACTCAATCTTTCTTTCCCTCCATCTTTTTACAGGAGTCAGCACACCTTTGGGCTTCAGGCTCTCACTGCTACTCTAGCACCCTCCTACTTCATCCTTCATGGCCTCTTCTCCAGTAAAATTTTTGCACATCCAATCTTATATTGGCATTTGATTCTAAGAGAACCCAAATTGATACAGTAATAGAAAGTGAAATTAGCGTTAGTAATGAGACTGAATTTGATATCTGAGGTAGTGTGTTTTAGAAAGCGCATAGTATCATAAAGAAAATAGGGATGCCCTTCAATATCTTTATGGAATTAACTCCTTGATGCTCCACTCTGCTGTTAGCTGCATAGGTTTAATTCTATGATGAATACAGCTTGGAGATCAACTAGATCAAACGGAAACAAGCTGTGCAATCTAGTGTGGGGGGTGGGGGTGGGGGACAGTCATGCCTGACAGTCTATGTGCTGCTCAGTTGAAAGTGGTCAGAAGTGGCAGTGATGCCTGGGGGAAACACCTATACTCAGAATAGGTGGACACAGAGTTGGTAGAGTACAGCCTAATGAAGTCAAGTAGAAGGGACTTTTCAGTGGGTACCAAAGACCTCTATGAAGGTATCTTTATAGAGTTTGGCAGATGCTGGAGGCCTAGGATTAGAGGCAGCAGCAGGATAAGTTGCTCTGGGAACAAAGAAAGAGAGAAAGAACTGCAGACCCAGAGAAAGCATAATTCATGAGCACACAATAAGAACAATTTATTAAAGGGATCCCGGGGGGGGGGGGGGGGGACTGTGAAACTTGTATCAATCAATGGCCTGTAAGAGTAGGTTGTCACAAGAACCACTGAAATATGGGTTTTAAAGTGACTATTTAGACCTCCAGGCAGTTTATATAATTATGCTAATATTTCTAAACTCTTATGAACTTCATTCTGATTCCTCACACATTAAGAGAAGGAAGTTAATTCAGTCTATAAATCAGATCCCCATAGTAAAGTGGTCTTAGAGTGAAAGGACACTTGGATTGCCAACTTTATTTTTAATACATTTTTAAATATTTATTTATTTTTGACAGCAAGAATGTACACAGGGGAGGGGAAGAGAGAAAGGGAGACAGTATCTGAAGCAGGCTCTGCACTGACAGCAGAGAGCCCCATGCAAGGCTGGAACTCACCAACCCTAAGATCATGACCTGAACCAAAGTCAGACACTTAACTGACTAAGCTACCCAGGCACCCCTGGATTGCCACATTTAATTCCAGCAATATTTAAGCCTGTCCTGCCATTTAATGGTTTAATACATTTTCTTCTGCAGAAATGGAAAAACATAGCAAGTCTGTTTTGTTGATGTTTTTATTGTTGAGTAATGGATAGTGACAGAATCACTACTATTATTTAGAATGAAAATAAGAGGGGTGCCTATGTGGCTCAGTCGATTAAGGGTCTGACTCTTGATTTCAGCTTAGGTCACAATCTCACAGTTAGGGAGTTTGAGCCTCGCATCAGGATCTGTGCTGACAGTGCAAAGCCTGTTTGGGATTCTTTCTTCTCTTTCCTTTGCTCTTGCTTTCTCTGTGTGTCTCTCTCAAGATAAATAAATAAACATTAAAAAAGAAAGAAAAGAAAAGGGAGAAAGAGAAAGAAAAGAAAAGGGAGAAAGAGAAAGAAAAAAGGGAGAAAGAGAAAGAGAAAGAAAAAAGGGAGAAAGAGAAAGAGAAAGAAAAAAGGGAGAAAGAGAAAGAAAAAAGGGAGAAAGAGAAAGAAAAGAAAAAAGGGAGAAAGAGAAAGAAAAGAAAAAAGGGAGAAAGAGAAAGAAAAGAAAAAAGGGAGAAAGAGAAAGAAAAGAAAAAAGGGAGAAAGAGAAAGAAAAGAAAAAAGGGAGAAAGAGAAAGAAAAGAAAAAAGGGAGAAAGAGAAAGAAAAGAAAAAAGGGAGAAAGAGAAAGAAAAGAAAAAAGGGAGAAAGAGAAAGAAAAGAAAAAAGGGAGAAAGAGAAAGAAAAAAGGGAGAAAGAGAAAGAAAAGGGAGAAAGAGAAAGAAAAGGGAGAAAGAAAGAAAAGGGAGAAAGAGAAAGAAAAGGGAGAAAGAAAGAAAAGGGAGAAAGAAAGAAAAGGGAGAAAGAAAGAAAAGGGAGAAAGAAAGAAAAGGGAGAAAGAAAGAAAAGGGAGAAAGAAAGAAAAGGGAGAAAGAAAGAAAAGGGAGAAAGAAAGAAAAGGGAGAAAGAAAGAAAAGGGAGAAAGAAAGAAAAGGGAGAAAGAAAGAAAAGGGAGAAAGAAAGAAAAGGGAGAAAGAAAGAAAAGGGAGAAAGAAAGAAAAGGGAGAAAGAAAGAAAAGGGAGAAAGAAAGAAAAGGGAGAAAGAAAGAAAAGGGAGAAAGAAAGAAAAGGGAGAAAGAAAGAAAAGGGAGAAAGAAAGAAAAGGGAGAAAGAAAGAAAAAAGGGAGAAAGAAAAAAGGGAGAAAGAAAAAAGGGAGAAAGAAAGAAAAGGGAGAAAGAAAGAAAGAAAAGGAAAGGGAGAAAGAAAGAAAAAGAAAGGGAGAAGGAAAGGGAGAAGAAACGAAAAGAAACGAAAAGAAACGAAAAGAAACGAAAAGAAACGAAAAGAAACGAAAAGAAACGAAAAGAAACGAAAAGAAACGAAAAGAAACGAAAAGAAACGAAAAGAAACGAAAAGAAACGAAAAGAAACGAAAAGAAACGAAAAGAAACGAAAAGAAACGAAAAGAAACGAAAAGAAACGAAAGACAAAGAAAGACAAAGAAAGACAAAGAAAGACAAAGAAAGACAAAGAAAGACAAAGAAAGACAAAGAAAGACAAAGAAAGACAAAGAAAGACAAAGAAAGACAAAGAAAGACAAAGAAAGACAAAGAAAGTAAGGAGAGTAGAGGCTAAATAGTAGGAAGAGAATGCTTACAAATTCCATGGCGTTTGTGATGGCTTGAGTCAAGTGACAAAGGCTGGTTGCCAGACTGGGGGTCAAAAATCAGTATTGGGTTTAGTAGTGGAGATCAGATCCAGTATCTGAGAGGAGAGGATACCAAGTTACAAATCAAAAGTGATCTGCATACTGTTCCTGTAAATTACTGCTTATTTCTTCTTGTCATATATTCTGCAGTTGTTTTTAAATAATAAACATTAAAGTTTTGTTTTGTTTTGTTTGTTTTTAATGAGAACATTCCAGGCTAGATCGTAATAGAGAAACTTGAGCACAGAAGTTAACAAATCTGAATGAGATGGAAATTGGAGAGTAAAAGTAGATGTGGATTAAGTAATTTTTGAAAGATCGTATATTACATCCAAATGTGTTTTGTTAATGCATTTAGTTTTCCACCTTCCTATTCATGTATGGTGTTTCCTACCTCATAGAAAAGTGTTTAAATTTACTGAGTTGCTTCCAATATCCTGGAGTAAAGAGATTAGATACATAGTACTGTAATAATCTGTTGATGGTAGGGGTCAGAGCTAAGGTGATAGTGATGAGAATTGAGGAAAAGGAAATGGTGAGAAAGGCATTGCAAAGATAAAATAAATCTCCCTTGAATACTATGCCTTCCTTTCCAAATCAAGATGACAGATTTTAAACACAAAATGTATTTTGGAGAGTGGGGGGGGGGGAATGGGTCAAATAGGTGAAAGGGATTAAGAGTACACTTATTATGATGAGAACTGAGAAATGTATGGAGTTGTTGAATTATATATTGTATGCTTGAAACTAATATAAACACTTATTCTTGAAAAATTTATTCTTTAACATGCAATAGTTTTTTTAATTTTTAATGTTTATTTATTTTTGAGACAGAGAGAGACAGAGCATGAACAGGGGAGAGGCAGAGAGAGAGGGAGACACAGAATCTGAAACAGGCTCCAGGCTCTGAGCTGTCAGCACAGAGCCCGACGCGGGGCTCAAAATCAGAAACTGTGAGAGCATGACCTGAGCTGAAGTCGGACACTTAACCGACTGAGCCACCCAGGAGCCCCAACATGTATTAGTTTTAATAAACATCCTAGAATATGAAAATTTAAATATAAACATATATTTATATATACATATAAATACAAGTATGTATATATATGACCCAAGCTTGCCTAATATCAGAATTTTAGATGCAAAGAATTTAACGTCTACAACTCTCAGGTTGTTGAAAGCTTATGTAGAAGAAAATATACTGAAACATCCAATGCAAATGCCAATTTTTTACAGTTGTATTTTTCATTAAGTATTTCTCTTTTAGACCACTAGATTTTCTTCATATATACAGTCAATTACGAAGGTTTTCATTCGACAATCCTCAAAAGTTTCAACAGGAAACTTAACCTTCCATAGATGCTATTCTCTTGAAACTCTTATAACCTCTGTGTAGATAAGTGGGTTTTAATTAAGACAGACAGAAATCAATAAATTACCATATTGTGTTTAAAAATATACTAGGAATTTGAGTTTCTCATTAGCACACAACTGCTCTAGGATCTTCAATCAAAACTGATTTATATACTCAAATTTCATTTACGCTATTGTTTAGCAGGCCTATGTATCTTCACAAACTCCAGGGCTCTGTTTGTCAAGTGTCCACCAGGTATAAAGTTCAGATCTATTTTTAATAGTCAATACTCTAGACTAAACAGTCATTTTAGGTCCCTTTAGGTCTCCCAACTTTATATACATTTCTGGTAGGATGACCAGAAATCCCAAATTGATTATGACAATAATGAAGAAAAAAACTTCTCCAAAACATATTCAAAGTCATTTGATAAAAATCAACTTGTTAATAAGCTTCCACCAGCTTTTGGTATTATTTTGTAGAAAGCAACCCTAGAAGCCAGCCTCAGTTAAGAAAATTATCATTCTACTGCAAGCACACTCCAGACTTTTCCCAACATCCCTTCATCACTATTTCATACCAGAAACTTTGATTACCCTATGAAAAAGGAAGGGTAAACATAATGTAATGGATTTTGACATAAAACTGAGCATTTAAATGTATCCAAGTTTGGTATCCAAAGCAATAACTCACAAGAAGTTTTGCCTTAATTGAATTAGTCTCCTTGTTTTATGGTTATGATTTATGTCCCTGTTATTCAATGGTAACTTCTTTCTCTTGTGTTCCATTTGAATAATTCTCATATTTAAAAACATACTAAGATGTTTGAGACATGCCTTTTAGCTCTTTACTTTAAATGTTCCATTATTCTTAAGGTAAAAGTAAGTAGAATCTATATACTACTTTGCTCAATATAGGTTAACTGCTATCTCAGGCAGGTATCAGCCTCAAGTTTTATTATCTGGTTTGCCCTCACTTAATTTTTTAAAGTTAATACAATTTTTCCTTTTCTGAAATGGTAGCAACCATTTAGTATTTTTGAAACAATTAAATATCTTATTCAATTACACATTAACTGCATGTTTGCTAAATGACAAGCTCTGTGTTAAGCACTGAGCGTAAGGAAGACAAGTCCCTGGCCTCCGTAAAAAGCTCCCAAGTATGGTACTATGAAGATGAACAACTAAGGGCAGGTTACAAATGAGGGACAATTAACAAGACTAGAAGTTAACAAGGAAATGTTACTGGGGGAGGTAATGATGGAATGAAAAGGAGAGAGAGAACAAGCCAGGGACAGAAAGAACAAAGGATAATATGTATAAGTATCCATCTGGGTATTTCTTCCCCTACTTCCTCCTCTGTGTTCATGAGCTATTTCATAGTCCCTTCTCCCCCCCCCCCACCCAACCCCCATAGCCCACATAAATAAAAATGAGGTAGCAATTGGGTAACAAAGAAGTACATACTGACACAGTGAGTTTCACATTAAACTGGACTCTGACTCACAAGTTGAAACTGACTCAAAAGTTGGTTATTATCCCTGCTGCTGTCTTAAGAGATCCTTCAAACATTAGGAATCAGCCTGAGGCCTTTTGGTCATGTAGATTTCAGAGACATTGATTGTCTTTTGAGATCCTGCTTAGCCTCAACCCAATTAACACATGCAGATTTTTTTTCATTTTTTTTTCACATTTATTTATTTATTTTTGAGACAGAGAGAGAGCATGAACAGGGGAGGGTCAGAGAAAGAGGGAGACACAGAATCTGAAACAGGCTCTACGCTCTGAGCTGTCAGCACAGAGCCCGACGCAGGGCTCGAACTCACGGACCGCGAGATCATGACCTGAGCCAGTCGGACGCTTAACCGACTGAGCCACCCAGGCGCCCCAACACATGAAGGTTTTCTACTACTAATTTATTCTTTGTATTTATGCAAGTCATAGAGACTCATGTCACAGGCATGAAAAACACTTTTCTACCAAGCCCTATTTTTAACAATATTCTAAGTAGAACAGAAAAGTACAAAATCACAGACACATGAGAAAAGATCTGATGGAATTTGGGTTAGTGTAACATATAGTAGCACAGGAGTAACCTTCAAGAGCAAGTCTGGAGTTTTTGTGTAGCCAGCCAGTGTTTGAATCTTACCTGTTGGGCTCATGTTTTCAAAGATCATCAAAGTCTTTTTAAGACTGAGGGGCACCTAGGTGGCTCAGTCAGTTGAGTGTCCAACTTCAGCTCAGGTCATGATTTCGTGGTTCGTGAGTTCAAGCCCCACATTGGGCTTGCTATTGTCAGTGCAGAGCTCAATATGGATCCTCTGTCTTCCTTTCTCTCTACCCCTCCCCCACTTATGCTCTCTCAAAAATAAATAAAACATAAAAGAAAAAAAAAAGACTGAGCTAAAATTAACTTTGGCTCTGGGGATATTGTCCACAGCTCAGAATATTCTGATGCAAAAACAACATTTAAGACTCACGTTTTAGCCCTACAGTTTGCATATTTTATCATTTATTCCTTAAAATATACATACTAGCTTTAGTGACAATTCCTTCAAGTAAGTAAAACATATTTAAAACATGAGTGATGATGTCTATGTGGTTTTAAACGTGTATACACACTACCTCTTAATTTGACCCTATATAGAGAAGCACTTAAAAACAGAGTATAGAGAAGATATTGAAAAGACCTAAGAAAACAAGTACCATGACCAGATTTGAAATTTGGGAACTAACATTTATGTAAGCAAATTGACACTACTGGAATATTTCTGCAATGAATTTATAAAAGGCTGAACCAATACAAAGACCTTGGGTACATTATAATGTACATACCCTGTGTCAATAGAAGTATTTAGGTAACATATGTTGAGATGCAGTGAGCAGTGCAAGAGGTTGTAATAATGAAAGTGGCACCTGTAAATAATGAAGGTGGAGGAAGCAGGATTTCTCAACAAAAGACAATAAAATAAATAAATAAAAGTGCAAGGCTGACCTGGCACCTGTGAAAGGAACAGGGCTTAAGAAGGAGAACTGGGAAGAGAGCACTTCACACTGGGTTGAAGATCTGATTCAGTTTTTGCCCCCAAACACTGAGCTCTAGAGAAAATATCCCCTGTTATAGACGTCCTGTGCAGCAAAGAAAAGGCCAAGCCTGAGAAACCCCGTGGTACACATTCCTTGTCCAGGCTTCCCTATGAAGAGCATGGTGTTTCTAGAAAGCTGCAGCAGATTCTCAGGTTGTGGCAGATGGAGGCAAGTTCTTTACTGAAGGGAGAATTGAGTGGTGCCACAAGTGACACTTTGTGGTGCACAGATAACCCTCTCCATACATATTTGGAGAGAGACTTCGATAGGTTTCTAGTGGGCCTCATTTTCTAAGGGGAGACTTAAAAAGGAGGGCCTTTATTACTATCACTCATTTTTTGCTCACATATTACTTGCTAGTTTCCTTTACCTTCAGCTATCATTTCTGCTGGCCTTGGGTACTTACTTTGTAAAGTGACACAAATCTTCATTTCTGAGGGAATGAGATTCCCTTGTGTAAAATTCCATGCCTGAGGAATTCATAAGCCTCAGGCTTCCAGATAGTGGTGTCAGCGGAGACTCTTTGGGCACAAGCCCATACCAAGAGCAGGTGCCTGTGGTTTTGAGAACAGCTTGCAGGCTCCTTTGAAATGGAAAGGGCTTAGTAAATTTACAACCAATTAGCTGCTTGGTTCTTTCATATCAAGGGCTCATCATTTATTTTCACATATCAAGGGCCCATCATTTATTTCTGTTGCTGGCATGCTGGCCATTCAGAGGAGGCAATAACTCGACAAGCCTTGGTTAAGTAGGAATCCACGTTGTTGAACCCATGCACAGCCTTAACTTCTGCCACTATGGACCTTCATTTGTGGGTCTAATAATGCCTTATGAATGAGTAGTGTTTCTGGCCCTCTTTCCTATTAAAGTACACCCCACCCAATCGAAGGACACACACCATGCACCCAGATGGTATTAATCTGCTCTAATAAAAATGCCAATCCCTGAATGGCAGATGACATTGAGACTATTACTTGATTGAGCTTGTAGTAATTAATTCACAACCATTCTCCAGAATTCATTTGATTACTGTAGTGGCTAGACTGTTTAATTGACTAAAGGTGTATCAAGGACGGTCATCTCACATACTTGAGATACTTAAAGGTGGCATTAAACTTCACTTCCCCTCCATCTCAAAAGGATGTTATACAGTTTTTGATTTACTACCTTGGCCAAGGTGTTGTGATTTCAGAAATTCCCATTAGGCCTTTCCCACTCTAATAGCTCTTCCTCCACGGGCCAAGCTCCTAATAGAAAATTTTGTACCAAATGCCAAATATGCCAGTCTCCATTATACATTCAGAATCTTGAGAATTGACCAACAAGTGGGTCTGTGGATGCTATAGATCCCCTGTAGGCTGGACTTCAGCCAAACCTTCATGTTATACATGACCCTTATGTACCACCATTCTAATAGGTGACTATAATAATGTTTTGACCTCTGGGTATTAACATCATCTAGACTCTTCTCAGTAGTTATTAAAATGTCTGCTATTCCTCTTTCCCCATCCTACAGTACACATAAGCCGGTGGCTTTAGGGTCTATTGAGGAAAACCTGGGGAATTATTACATATATAATTACTCTGTGGTTGCAGAGTCCTTCCTCCTAGCGACCACCCTTTCATTCAATATTATAAGGTTGGAAAATGGTTTCATTCCCAGGAATTGAGTAAAGGGCCTTGAACTTTTATCGAGGTAACTACCCTTTGACTCCTATTCATCCATTTTCCTTCCTTTTGATTTTTTTTTTTGAAATACCTAACTGGCTACCTTATTTTTGCCCTTAGAAATGCCATACTCTAGTATTCATTTGCATTATTCTGTGTGGGCCCAGCCCCCAGAGTTGTAACTCTGACCTTGCTGGTATTATGATAATTGTAGCCACCTGGTGTCTGATATTTCTGCATGCTCTTTGAGGTCTATATCTTTGAGGCCCATCACACCCAAACAAGCCAAACTGTGTGACCACTTCTGCCACTGCCCTTAGCTATAGAAAGAGCCACCCACCTCCAAATTTCCTAGTGAAATTAAAGCCTCTCTCACCAGCTCATTCTTGATAACCCTGGTGAATGGTACAGTAGTTCTTCTGATCTCAGGTAATATATTCACTTTACCATACCCAGTTCCTGACCTTTTAATCCCTTCCACCTTTATCTGTCATGGGAATTCGAATATTTTCACATCACTCAACAGGATCTACATTTTTTCCAAGTTTCTAGAAATTATTCAAACAGCTAGTTAGCAACTTTCCCTGGTTCTTTACCAAAGTGTTACATATTGTCTCTCTATACTATTTCTGAATCACAAATTAATTAATAAACTCTTTTACAGTCTCCTTGATTACCAAGCATCCTCTTAAACCAGTCCCACTGGCACTCTTCTACTTCTGATTAAATATACTAATTTTTGCAGCTCTTTTGGGGCATTGACTTTTCCTCCCTAATTAGGCCAAGGATATGCCTGATTAGATGATGCCACAGTTGGCAGTGTCCAAAGAGTTGGGAAAAGAGCTTAGTGGGGTAGATACCATTATGGAGCCTCTTCAGTGACTTTCTACTTGAGGAAGATGACAGTTCTTATTAGGGAAGGGTAGACTACCTCTGTCAACTTAGGGTTGAAAAGAGTCTAGGGAGCCCATGTCTTGACTGTAATGTTTTCAGATGCCCCCATTTTATGTATTAGAGAGACTGGAGTTTTGAACTGGGTCCCTAACTTTACCATAACAGATCTTCATCAGCTGTACATTCAATGGGTCTTTGAAACTCAGGAACTCTATTAAATCCTGAGTTTAGTCTTTACATTTTCTTGCTCTCCCATAGCAGCAGACAAGGGCTCTTTTGTAAGTTACCAAAGGCCCTCAAACTTCACACTTAGTTTTCAATTTTTATTAGAAGTTCTGCTTTTCATTTGCTGTAAAATGTCAATACAACTTAATATCCACTAGCCAATTCCATTGCCCTCGTGTGTATTGTGCCCCCTCCTCTCCATCCTTTTCAAACTAGTGAATTATTGTACTGAGCAAGACAGTTCCTTCCACTGGAACATTTTTTCCCCAAGTATTTGAAGGTTTAAAAATTAATTACAGGTTAGAAAAATCCATTTCCTCATTTCATCGAGTTGTAAATTTTCCAACTATTGAAAAAAAACCCAAGTTATGAATGTGAAAGGATAACTTAAGCAACAATTACCTACCAATGTTGACTATGCAAAATGAAATTTTCAAGAAATTATTTTATGTGAATGTTGAAGCTGAAACAGTGAAGTAAACAAGAAATTTATAATGAATTTCTGTCCATTATGGGAGATTTAATTAAGAATTCAAAAAGAGAAACTAAAGTAATTATTCAAGAAGAAAGCATAACCTATAAGTGATTGGAGACTCAAAGGTAAATAGATAAATATTATGCTTCTTAAAAGTAAAAATGCATAGGATTAGATACTGAAATACTACTAAAACTCTGCTATATTATAACAAAACAAACGAGATCCTCTCATAAGAGATTGTCTTCTCTTTAAAGCTAGATCCTTGAATGCTTGGTATAATAGTGACAAAAGGTATTTTAAGTAGGATTATTAAATTAAATTATATCTGATAACTGCATGGCTTTACATATATGTCAATGTGCTTTTCAAACTACTGCAGGAGGAAAGTATCATTTCTGTAGATGTGCATAGCTGTTTCTGTGCTCCTTTGTCAAGAGGACAAACAAGGAAGAGGAGGAGGAGAAAGAAAAAGACAAGGGAGGATACTGTCAGGCATCAATACATACATAAGACTTTCTAGACAAGCAGAATATGAAGATGACAATAAAATTGATTATCTAAACTAAAGAAAATAAAGTTGACTGGAAAAAGCTGGAAACAGTTTTAGGGATTTATCAGTAAAAATATTTATATTCCTGCAATAGAAAGGAAAAGCTTTTTTCTAAATTAGCCACCAATGTGTGGGATTGAGGATGAAAGAGCTTGAGGAAAATATTTAAGATTAGTTCATAAATACATATTACTCAACACTCCTCCAACTAGAGTCAAAAATAATTTTTCCATTGAATGGAAATGTGTGTGCATGTATAAGCACAAGCATTCTTGTGTGTGCACACGCATGCGTGCACAAATTCTCACAAGATAATGCCAAATGCATAGAGGCCATTTGTTTCTAAAGATCATATTTTTAAACAAATGTAAACTGCATAGACAATTGCCATATTTATTGTATTTATATACAATTTTACTAATTTTAAATACATGTATTAATTTAATGCTATATCTAGGTTTTATTTTGAATAGTATTTTATTTTTAGTAATTTATTTATAAAAATATTAGGATATTAACTTTGGCCTATATTTTATCTATTTTGTATGCTTAGTGTATGTACATATATATGTTTTTATGTTTGAAATACCTTAGTTTTACTGATTTTATATTATGAATTTTAAATAGTTTTGAACTCTGAACCCTTATATTACTAATTATGTTATAATCTCTAACCTCTTATAAATTCTGAACACTTTTAATATTGAAATACATTTTGTACTGTTTTAGTCACTCCAAGGAGAGGCACAAGTGACAATGGATGATGCCATCCACTGCATTATTAATGCAGAAGGACATGCTCAGAATTGTGATCAAAGGAAGTGGCTGCATAGTGGTCAGAGAACAGCACAGATATGCACCATGATCCTCTATCCAGTATCTGAAGGTCTGAAATCCTTTCTTATTCATTTTACATCTACATTTATGAATTTTGATATTTTTGGAAAGATTTTTTTTCACGTTCACTAAAATGGCCTTTCTTTGCTCAGTTTTTCTGAATTTACTCAGCTGATTTCTTCCTGCCTAAAGTCACATTCCTCTGGATAAGTACATATTTTTTTCCTTTCTTATAATAAATCATGGACACTTTAATTTTTCGCCATATTTCAGTTTTCCAAATTATTCCAGGTTTTTCTTTCAAAAATACTGAAATATGAGGATTTAGACAAACATTAGTAAACATCTCCCTGCCTTCAATGATATCATGGTATAACAGAGGTGAGAAACATAGATCAACAATTATAATTCAAGGATAAGACTGCTCTATAAATGTTTCTGAAAGGACATGAAGGACAAAAGGGAAAGTGAATAATGAGATATTTGATTAGAGATGGACTGAAGGGACATTTCTCAGGGCCTAAGTTATACAGAAAAATAATGAAACAAGTAGAAGATGGATAGCTGAGGGTAAAAAGAAACTTGCCAATCTAGACAAGGTCAGAGTAAAAATGGATTGAGAGAATTAGGAATCTTGGATAATAGGAGATGGTGCCAACAAGTTAGACATTCAAGTTTAAGAACAGAGATGGAGGAATTCCTAGAGACTGCAATGTCTAGAAAATCATCCAGAGTGAAGATGGCTGAATGAAGGTAGAAACATGGAAATGAGAATGTGAAGTTACATTCTGTCTGTTGTTCTGTCTGCAAGTACACAGGTAGGTTGAGTAGGAGTCTATTTTCTAAACTCAAACACCAACTCAAGCTTATTCTGAATTCTGATCAAACTTCTTAAAATTTTTATTTATTTTGAGAGAGAGAGAGAGAGAGAGAGAGAGAGTTAGTGCAAGCAGGGGAGGGGCAGAGAGAGAGAGGGAGAGAGGAACTGATGCAGGCTCCAGTCAGCAGTCTACCTAACAAGGGGCTCGATCTCATGAACTGCAAGATCATGACCCAAGCCAAAATCAAGAGTTGGATGCTTAACTGACTGAGCCACTTAGATGCCCCTTTGATCAAAAATTTTAATGAAGAGTCTACAGGTCTACACTGAGATTAGGACCATCTGAAGATTAATGAGCATTGCATTTTAACAACCTAAATGTTAAATCTGGGTTTGCCTTTGATCTCTATTCAGTATTGCAACATCACCAATCCTTTCACAACTCAAAAACCATAAACATTATTTACAAAGTTATTTATTATGAATTTACTATGTTCTGAACACTGCTCTATGTATTGTGTATATAGCAACACATAATGTGGAAAAGATTGAGAGGTCAAGAAGTCTCTTACTTATGGATCTTCCTACTGCCAATAATATATTCACTTCTAAGTCATATAAAGCACACTGTAGACAACTCCAGTGAGATTTATTAATTCCTTCCACTACTAACAGACCTTAGTTAAAAGAGGTCAGGTAGTCAATAAGACTATGTTTTTGGCCACCTACTATACCCCAAACTTTACTACCTAGAAATTAGAAGAAAGAAGAAATATGCTTTTTCTTTATAAAAAATTCTAGATGTTACCTTTTATCACATTAAGAGCTTGGAAAATGGCTCTCTTGGAGAATGGCATTGCAATCTCTACCTAAAACTCTTGTCTCCCTATGTTTCAGTATCCTATCTCAAAACATCTACTAAATATTTTCTCCTTACCACAAATGTAGTGTCTAAAACAGTTTTTTAATCTTTACCTCAATAGCTACCAATTTATTTGCCTTTGAAAAATGGACTCCTATGCTTCCCTTTATCTTTGAAGCAAATATTTCACTGCGTGTAATTTTCTAGTCACAGAGGCCCATCATTTTCTTTCAAATGTTATGATATTCCTTTTCAAAATTTATGTCCATTTCTCATGTTATCATCCTAATTCATACCTTTAACCCTCACATAACATTACTAAAACCATCTTCTATGCAACTTTCCATACTAATGCTGCCATTCACCCCGGGAGATAAATCCCAGATCTTGTAGATTTGAAAATGGCAGCAGCTTCTAGTGGTCCCGGTATGGGTAATTTATAGTTCAGGGTGTAGCATTTGAAGGTTGATGTGGTGCTGTGGTTTGACTTAGGGTAGTGTTTCCCAAAGTATGCTTCCTGCACCAGCAGCCATAGCATCACTTGGGACTTAGAGATGCAAATTCTCAGGCACCACCTCAGACCTACTAAATCAGAAGAAACTCTGGGGTTTTGCAGTCTGTGGTTCAGCAAGCTCTCCAGGTGATTCCAACAGACACTAAAGTTTGAAGCTCATTGATTTAGGACACTATTTCAGGCTGCATTTTAATACTCAATGTAGCCCTTACTTTTTTGGGGGGGAAAGGTTGGGGGTTCCAGGTGTCTGCATACCATCAGCAACTTTAACTGATGTTGGCACGGTTAAAACTAGTGGCCACAGACACTGCAATAAAAACCAACAGGAATACCTGAAACCTTGCCCAGAAGGCTGTTTTGAGTTTGCTTTTCAGCTGTATGAAATGAGCCCACAAGTCATCTCTCCTGGGTTCTCATCCTACTTTCTTTAAGCCTCAGCCAGGGCCTTGTATCTAATCCCGTTCAAAATCTGTGATTTTGTATTACACCTTGTGTCTTGTCTCTGATGTGACAAGGGTGCTAATGCTAGTAACTAATGCCCTGGTTGCTATGCTATGAGTAAGCAACATGCCCAGGCACTATGCATCTCAAAAGGGAGTTTGAGCCATTTAATATATTTGTATATTATCTTCCCTTTGGGATTGGGAAATCCCTATGGACAGTAATTATGCTTTATATATTTGTGTTCTACTCATTAAGAAGCACAGTGAAGCCCAGTCATACTTGTAATATATTCACTGTGTAATTTTGTTTTTACCTCCATTTTGATTTGACAAACTATTTTGCTTATATTTTACTTCTTTTTTCTGGTAAAAAATAATCATAACACCCAGTGACGGTTGAAAATGAACTCTGTAGTTGGACATCACCTTGGGTTCTTATGTGGACTATTTTTCCATTTTTCAGTAGGTCAGTAGTCCTCTATCTACAAATCTGCATGCTATTAGAAACAAACCCTACCTCTGCCATTTAGAGCTTTTTGCAAAATTCAATGAAACAGTCTTATGATACCATGGTAAATGAAATAGGTCATATGCAGCTACTCTTGTTAAAAGTAAAGCCTGTTTTACCACCTCTTGAATCTTGGCAGCTGTTATAACCTGGTATAAATGGTAGTGGATGTACCATTGTGTGAGTTCCAGAGCCCAGGCCTGATGAGGTCTCATCACTTCTACTTTCACTACCTTCACTAGTTGAAACAGTTCCAACTATGATATAAAGAAGTCCATCCTTACCTCCAGTAAGTGGAGTGGCCTTGTAGTGAAGAACCACAGCGCCCGAACTGACAGCCAACCAGCAGCTCCCAGACGTGTAAGTGCAGCCATATTTATTTAACCTCCCAGATCAGCTGACCCTGCAGCTGAAGGGAGTCACATAAGTGAGCCCAGATGCAACCAAACAAAGAAACAACTGGATAAATAACAGAATTGGGAAACATGATAAATTAGGCTTAATCCAAAATGTTTGGGATATTTGGTGATGCATCAATAGTAATCTAAAATTTAAAAATACTAAATAATATTCTGAATTGTTTTGTTATAATTTTTGTTTATATGCTATTAATGGTTAATCAGACATTTTAAAGGGAGCCTTTTGAATTTGCTTCCATTAGAACATTTTAAAATAAAAAGACCAATGATGGGAAATTTGTAATTAATGATCTAGGAAAATCTGGTCTCACTGCCAACTGTGCACTTCCAAGGAATGATTCTATCATTCTAACTACTATTCCCCTGTTTTCTTCTCTAACAAGGTCATAGTTAATGGGCTTCTCACTGTGTATCTGAAATATGATGACAATTAAAGAGAAATCCCTCTTCAAGCATATGCATTATAAAAATGACTTTCAAATAGCAAACTGACATACACTTCTTATGTCTGGCATATACTAAGTGTTTGTTATTTGTTTTTTTTTCTCAAGGGCATAGTTTGGTGACTCTTAAAAATCTAATAAAATGTAAGTAGAGAAGTCATATTAGTCATATTATTTATGTTTTTATGAATCAATAATTCCTATTATTTTATTCGTAATTCAAGTTTTCTAAGAAGCTTAACACTTACATGCAATAGATCAGATAATAAGTATGGAACTCAAAAATATCTTAAGTATAGTATTTAGGAACACACAGAAACATCCCTTCTATAATTTCATGTTAAACCATTTAAAAATAATCTTCAAATATCATTCATTCACATAATTTTGTTAACATGATCCAATATAATTTTTTAATTCCTACCATGTGCCAGATAACTATTTTCAGACCCAGGGACACAGAAGTTAACAAAAGAAAAGAAACTGTTCTATTGCTGGAGTTTACATTCTTAGAGTGGGGGGAGATAGACAATAAATAAAATAAATAAATACATTAAACAAAAAGTGTTTATTCAATCTTCTGCATGGTAAGACATGTTAGATGTTTGATAATATATACTATTTTTGTTGTAATTTTTGATGTTTGTATATGATATTGTATTTGATGTTTGCAATAAAGGTTGTGAAGACAAGAGTGGAAAATGGGCAAAAAAGACTAATGTTAATGCACAGGGAGATGAAGTGATACCACTTTATATAGACTTGTCATGGAAAACTTCACTGAAAATATGGCATTTAAGCAAAAGCTATATTTACTCAAATAGAGTAAGTCTATTTGAATATCAGGGAAGGGTCCAATTTAGAGGGAAGAATAAGCACAAAGACTTGAAACAGAAGCATGTACAAGGGAAACGTCAGAGGTTACTATAGATGAAAAAGAGTTAAGTGATGTGAAGTGTAGTAGATGTATTAGGAAATAAGGCAAGGCCTTAGTCTGGTCCATCCATAGTCTTGTCAACTGTAAAGACTTTGGCTTTTACTCCTCAGTGTGAGATGAAAAGTGATTCAGATCACTTTTGAGTGGAGTATTCTTTTGATTTGATATGCATTTTTATTTATTTTTATTTTTTAATATATTTAATTTTTTAAGTTTATTTATTTTTTATTCAGAGAGAGAGGGAGGAGTAGAGAGTGAGGGAGAGAGAACCCTAAGCAGGCTTTATGCTGTCAGAGCAGAGCCCAACATGGAATTGATCAAGCTGCCGCAGGGCTCAAAGTCACACACTGTGAGATCATGACCTGAGCCAAAATCAAGAGTCAGATGCCTAACGGACTGAGCCACCCAAACACCCCTTGGCTTGTATTTTCAACTGGTTACTTGATAACTCTACAAAATAGACTGGGTGAGTGAAAGGAGGTTGTTACAATGATGGATGCTTGGACTAGGGTGATGGTGCAGAGGATAGAGGTAAAGGACAGGATTTTATGTGTAGTATAGGGACTGAGCCAACATGATCTACTGATGAAATAGGTGAGGGAGTGAGAGTCAGGGAGGATGAGGATAACTCCAAATTTTTTATTTAGAATACCATAGATATATTTCCATGATGCAACCAACTGTATAATCATTTCTCATATAACACTATGTTGCGTAGTTTTACCATAATTATCATAACCATTTTTATATGGCTGAATATTTGTCACATTTTAATAAACATACATTTATTGACCATCCAATGTGAGAAATTATATTAGGCCCAAAATAAACGAGACACAATCCCTGCCCTTGAGTAGACAACAAATCTAGTGTAAGAGACAAACACATATTAAAAAAAAAAAAAACTTTTGAATTAGTGTAGGAAGTGATAAAATACAGATATAAACATGATACACAAACAGTGCACTGATCTGATTTGAACTCATGGAAGGCATAGGAGTAAATTTCAAGGTTGGGCAAGAATTTCTCAGATAAAGTTAGATAAATTTATAGTTAAAAAATAAATCAGGGGGCACCTAGGTGGTTAAGTTGATTGAGCATCTGACTCATTGATTTCAGCTTAGGTCATGATCCAGAACTCTGGGATCAATCCCCACATTGGGTTCCATGACCAGCATGGAGCCTGCTGAAGAGTCTCTCTCTCTCTCCCTTTCTCCCTCTTCCCCTTTCCCTCACTCTTGGTCTCTCTCTCTGAAAAATAAATAAACAGAGGCACCTGGGTGGCTCATTCAGTTAAAGGTCTGACTCTTGATTTTAGCTTAGGTCATGATCTCATGGTTTGTGAGATCCAGCCCTGTGTGGGGCTCTGTGCTGAAATCATGGAACCTGCCTGGGATTCTCTCTCTCTCTCTCTCTCTCTCTCTGCCCCTTACCCACTTGCGTAGTCATTTTCTCTTTATCTCTCAAAATAAATTAAAAAATTTTTAAAGTAAATAAATACATAAATCAGAACTAAATAAATGGGGAGATACATCATGTTAATAGACTGGAAAACTTAATGTTGTAATAATAGCAATTTTCCCAGAATTCATGATAGATTAAATGCAATTCTCCTTAAGATATCCACAGGATCATTATTTTTTAGTGTACAATTAAAAGGTTATTCTAAAAGGAAAATAATAGTCAAGATACTCATTAATAAAAAAAACAGTTTAGAAGAATTTATTCTAAAAATAGGGAAGCAATATTAAACTTATGATAATAAGGATGATGTTGTATTCATTCAAGTGTAGAAAAATACCCATGTAAACAGAAAAGGAATTTGAAAAAAAAAGTAGATGTATGGACTAATGTGTAACAAAGAGGGCATGAGATGAGCAATCAATGGGAAAGATCAGCTTTTTAAATAAATGATAATAGGGCAATGGAATATCTTCATGAAATAGAATAAAATCATAACCTCTTCTGCCATTTAATAAATCAATTCTAAGTACAGAAAAACTAAACTTAGAAACATTTAGGACATAGTAATACAGTAGAGTATTTTCCTGAATATGCTGCAAGAAAATAATTATTAAATAAGAAACATAATGACCACAGAGTAAAAGATTAATAAATTCAAATACAGTAAAATTAAAAATTATATTCATCAAAAGATATAAAGACAATACACATACACGTTGCAACCTGGGAGACACTACTGAAAATGACAAAAAGCTAACAAACAACTAGTGTTCAAAATATATAAAGAACATTTTCCAACAAGTTATATATGTATAAGTATATATATATAGATACATAGATATATATAGATAAGTATATATATATATAGATACATATGTATCTATATATATATATACTTATACATATATATGTATCTATCTATCTATCTATATATATGTATATATATATATTAATCCAGAAGAAAAAAATCTTCCAACCACTTATAAAGGGACTTTTTAAAAGGACTCTGAAGTAGGGAATAGTAGATATTATATGTAATCAAATTTTTAATCAGAGAAAAACAAATTAAAACCTTAAACGATACCACTATTGAAAATATCAATTTACAACAAGGATGTGGAGTATCATGAGCTACCATATTCTTCAGGACACCTCTGATATAGATTCTAGATAAACTGTCAGATGCACCAGAAATCATACAAAGGACATCAGAAGTAGCATCGTTCAGGACAAGAAAAAAAAAAAGGAAACAAACCAAATGAACATTTATAGTAGAATGGGCTAAATACATGGTATATTCATACAATGGAAGATCACATGGCAATAACAATGAGTAAGTTAAATCAACACACAACAATTTGGATGAATTTTACAAATACTTTTGAACAACAGGAACCAGATGCGATAGAAGTAAAAACTGTCTTCATCCATTCTTATAAATCTCAAAAACAAGTAAAACTAAAACAAACAAACAAACAGAACAATTGTTTATGAATACATACATAAATCCAAACTAAGGAAATAAAAACGATGATTGATTTACCATAGAATTCAAGACAGCTTGAACTCTTGTAGGTGAAGTATCAAGTTTATGATAAGGGAAGGGATTCTGGATTGCTTCTGAAGTACTGATAATTTTTTTATTATTTTTTCATGTACCATAATAAAATTATTCACTTTTTTAAAAAAAAATTTAATGTTTATTTATTTTGGAGAGAGAGAGACTGTGGGATGCCAAGGGGCAGAGAGAGAGAGGGAGACACAGAATCTCAAGCAGGCTCCAGACTCTGAGCTGTCAGCACAGAACCTGACGTGGGGCTCAAACCCACAAACCGTGAGATCATGATCTGAGCCAAGGTCCGGTGCTTAACTGACTGAGCCACTCAGGTGCCCCAAATTTTTATTAATTTATTAATTTATTAATTACATTTATACTTGACATTTGTGTTCGATTCACTTTTCTGGTATATATACATATATATGTGTATGTGTGTGTGTGTGTGTGCATACATATATATATATGAATTAAAAAAATTTAATGTTTATTTATTTTTGAGAGAGAGAGAGCGACAGAGCATGAGCAGGGGAGGGGCAGAGAGAGAGGGAGACACAGAATTCCAAGCCAGCTCCAGGCTCTGAGCTGTGTGTTGTGTGTTGTGTGAGCTTGAACACACAAGCTGTGAGATCATGACCTGAGCCGAAGTTGTTCCACTCGACTGACTGAGCTGCCCAGGTGCCCCATATATATGACATTTTAAAGAAAAAATATATAAAAAGTTAATATTTTGGTGTGGAACCCAAATATTTTAGGCTTCATTTTTAAAAGTAGCTAAAAGAAAAAAAAAACCTGTATATAAATACCATATTACTGAGAATACAGGATCTCTCAAAATAATTATTTTTGATATAATATTTCATAGCTAATAATAACTTTAAACATTAAAATTTAAATTATAAAACTTAAAATATAATATACTAATATTGAAGAAAAGCATATCAGACTCCACTTCCAGAAACTGTAATACAAGAAGGCTGAAAAAATCTACCCAACAGTAAATAAACATGTAAGTAAACCGAGTTATCATAAACAACAATATCTAGAGAATGAAAAATTATTGAAGGTAGGTGACAACTTGAGAAGTACAGTTGATTCTTACCATTTGTGGTAACTTGTTGAGAAATGTCATCAAAAAGACATGCTCACCAGTTGACATGGGAGCTGGATCCCGGTACTCAGAGGCTATCACCCCGTTCTCTGTCCTTGGAATGAGGGTTCTGCTTCTTTCCTACTCCCAGAGGCTGCTCCAAAGATGTGGCCTTGAGATAATGATATGATGTTAAAAACCCAAAGGATACAAAAATACAGAGTCGAAGGGGCACATGCACCCTGATGTTCATAGCAGCACTATCAACAATAGCCAAACTATAGAAAGAGCCCAAATGTCCATTGACTGAAGAATAGATAAGGAAAGTGATATATATATATATGAATTTATTGAAATATATTGAATATATATGAAATATAAATGAATTGATTTATTTATAAATTATTATTTATAAATTTATTTTTATATAATGGAATATTACTCAGTCATCAAAAAGAATGAAATCTTGCCATTTGCAATGATGTGCATGGAGCTACAGTGTATTATGATAAGCAAAATAAGTTAATCATAGAAAGACAAATACCATATGATTTCACTCATATATGGAATTTAAGAAACAAAACAGATGAACATATGGGAAAGGGAAAAAAGGACAGAGGGAAAGAAACCATAAGAGACTCTTAACACTAGAGAATAAAGTGAGGGTTGATGGAGGGAGGTGGGCAGGGGATGGGCTAAATGCGTGATGGGTATTAGGAGGGCACTTGTTGTAATGAGCACTGGGTGTTGTATGTAAGTGATGAATCACTAAATTATACACCTGAAACCAACTTTACCATACATGTTGACTAACTAGAGATAAAACAAACAAAAACAAACAAACAAACAAAAATCAACCCTGCATAATATACATGACTAAACCCAGTTAAGCCCTCTTTACAAACTTCTTAAGATTTGGCAGGTGTGGGGAACCATTAGTCTTGCTGCTGCCCAAGACAAGCCTCCTTTGTAAGTTCCCCTTTGCTTATTAAAACTGCCTCCAACCAAACTGGAGTGGCCTGCCTCTTTCTTCAGTCTTTCCCTGACTTCTGAGTACAGGGACCAATTTCAGATTACACTAGGGAAGATCCCGAGAGGGTTGCCAACTAACATAGTTATGTTCTAGAAAGTTGCTGGTAACATTGAATTGGTGAATACTAAATTATTGCCCTTAATGGAGATACAAGGTTAGGTTCTTGCTAGCTTGTGGTCACAACTTTCATTATCAGAGTAATACATAACTTTATTTTGTGTACATTTTTGTTTAAAGATACCTTATTCAGTATATATTACTGAATACATATTATTGATTCATTAACATTGAACTCATGGCAAACAGCACTATAACTCATACCTAAATGAAGCTTATATAACCAAAAGTATATTTTCTTGAGTGAGGTGTATCACAGCCTTGTTGTGTTTCAGAAAATCAGACAGTCCTTCAGCAATATGCATGGGAGGCATTTTAAACAGTGAAATCACCAAATAAAGCACAAAAATCTAACAAGTGTTGCATGAAACAAACAGAAAAGTATGCTTGTTTGTAATATGAGACCTAAATAAGGAAACAGAGTACTACCTTGTTCAACATCGGCTGGGAATATGTGTCACTCAAAGTTTTCACCATTCTGCCTATGTCTGTACATGAGAGCCAAAGCCCATGAGGATTGCTTTGGGGATTACAAATTAATTTCGGTGAGTGGACAAATTTGCAAATATGGAATCAATGAATAATGAGGACTGACTGTACCTACTCACAAAAAGCTGCTACCATGGGGCCCATGGTTGCTTCAGTCAGTTAAACATCTGACTCTTGATTTCAGCTCAGGTCATGATCTCATGGTTCATGGGATAGAGCCCTGCATCGGCTCTGTGCTGACAGTGCAGAGCCTGCTTGGGATTCTCTCTCTCCCTCTCTCTCTCTCTACCCCTTCCCCTGTGTGCTCTTTCTCTTTCTCTTCTCTTTCTCTCTCTCTCTCTCTCAAAAATACATACATTAAAAAAAAAAGCTGCTACTGTATTTTATAACATCCATGAATTTGTGGCCTTAAGTGACAGAACTTACATTCTCCCACCAAGGATGCCTAAACCCACATTTTGACAGAAATGACGAACTTTGTTCAGGGCAAGTGACAGAGCACCCAGAAATTTAATGCAAGGTGTTGGGATGGAGAGAGTCACAGAAGCACTGTGATATTAACCTGCCACACAACCGTGCCTTACTGCCAAGACACACATGCACATAGGGAGACCCTAGGGAATCCAGTTAAAAACCTAAGTCCAGAAAAAAGGTGCAAATTTGCTGCATCTTTGAATGCAATGCAGGCAACAGGGAGTGAACATATTACTGCATTTAGGTGTTTGAACATAATCTTTAACAAATTTAGCATTGCCTCAATGCTAAAACAAGTCCAACTCTAGGGAGCCAGGAACCCAAGTACTTTAGTACAAAGAAATTCACATTACACCAGACTGCTAAAAGCCAACATACGAGAAAATCTTGAAAGCAGCAAGAGAAAAATGACACATCACAGGAATGCAATTATATAATTAATGATTATCTTCTTATCAAACATATTGGTGGCAAAAGCCATAGAATGGCATATTAAATATGCCAAAAAGAAAAACCAGCCAATAATTCTATATTTAGCCAATTAACACTCAAATTAAAGGCAAAATAAAGACATGTTTATATCAACAAAAGCTGAAAGAATCTATTGCTAGTAGACCTGTGGTATAGTAAATACAAAAAAAGAAGTCCTTTAGGTTGAAGGAAAATTTTTATAGATAGTCTATAGGAAGCAATATAGAGCAATGTAAATGGTAAACATGTAAATAAATATAAAGGGTTATAAATATAAAATATTCAATTAGATACATATGTCGTATATGTTGTACATCTTTCTTTAATTTCTGTGGAAGACATGACTGCCTAAAGGACACATACATACCACTATATTTATAACGTATATGGATATAACACACATGTATGTAATATGCATGGCAGCAATAGTACAAAGAAGGGGGAAGTGGAGCTACAAAGAGGTAAATTGACTAGGATAAAGTCCAAACTAACACATTAAAGTGCGGTAAGTAAAATATGTGTATTAAAATATTTAGAGCAACTTCTAAAAGTAGCACAAAAATATAATTCAAATGTAATAAAGGCATTAAAATAGTGTAATAAAATATTTAACAAAACAAATATCAGTAAAGTAGGAATAAGGGAACAAAAAAAGAGATGAGGCAAATAAAACTCATCATGAGACAAATGGTAGACCTATCACCAGTCTGTGAACAGACTGAACACTGTGATAAAAAAATACAATTAATTTGACTGAATATAACACTATAAGTGGCCCACTAGAGGAATATATTAAATAATAATAAAGTGAAATAGATTGAAACTAAGAAAAAAAAGATCATGGAAAAAGTAAACATAAGAGAACTAAGGTGGCTATATTAATGTCAGACACGATAGACTTCCAGGAAGAATGTTACTACAGACAAAGGATATTTTGTTATGACAAAATAGTTAGGAGGGTAAGAAGATATAAAAAACAAAGTGTGGTTGCATTTAAAAAGGAAGTCCACAACACATGAAACAAAACACACAAAAGTGCACGAAAGGGGTGAAAGAAAAAATAGCCATAAACACAATTATAACTGGATATTTCAATATTCTTCTCTTATTAATTAAGAGAGAAACCAAACAGAAAATCAGTAAAGATACAGAGAAGTTGAAAAACATTATCAACCAACTTTGACAAATCAACAATTAAAGAACACTACATCTGTGTTTGAGACAGCACATGGAAACTTTACTATAACAGATCTTATGCTGGACAATAAAATAAATCTCAATGATTTTAAAGGATTATGTCATACAGTACTTGTTTTCTAATCACACAGAGTTAAACTAGACACAAAAATCAGAAAACAATCTAGGGAATAATATATGAATGTTTTGAATTACCTGTGGATTAGAGAAGAAGTAACATGAAAAATTAGAAAATATTTGAGCAGAATGATATTAAAACACACATCAAAATTTGTGGAATGAAGTTAAAGACATGTCTGGAATGAAATACATATTTTGAATGAATGTTAATGTTAAAAAACAGTTTTTCTAAGCCTCCACCTTAAGACATTAGAAAAATAACCGCAGTCGGTTAAGCGTCCGACTTCAGCCAGGTCACGATCTCGCGGTCCATGAGTTCGAGCCCCGCGTCGGGCTCTGGGCTGATGGCTCAGAGCCTGGAGCCTGTTTCCGATTCTGTGTCTCCCTCTCTTTCTGCCCCTCCCCCATTCATGCTCTGTCTCTCTCTGTCCCAAAAATAAATAAACGTTGAAAAAAAAATTAAAAAAAGAAGAAAAAATAAAATGAAAACCAAGATAAGTAGAAAACAAGGAAATCAGAAAGATGAATAGAAGTCAATAAAACTGAAAACAGTAAAGATGAGCAATAAAACTGAAGGTTGAGTATTTGAAAAGGCCAATAAAATGGGTAAAAATAGCTAAAATCAAGCCACAAAAAAAAAGAGAGAGAGAGAGAGAGAGAGAGAGAGAGAGAAAGCAAAAAATTACCAACATCAGAAATGAAAGGGGATATCCCTAGAGGTAATAAGCACATCCAAAGAATATTAAATATTATGGAATAGATCAAAATCTTCAGAAAACAGAGAGAAAGGAACACTTTGTAACTCATTTTATGAGTTGAGTGTTCTCTCATACCAAAGCCTGACAAAAAGATCACCAGGAAAGAAATCTAAAAACGCATCACTTATTGAACATGGCACAAAAGTCCTAACAAAATATTAGCAAATAAAATGCAGTAACATATAAAAAGGATAATATACCTTGACCAAGTGGGTTAATTAAAAGAATCTAAGGTTGGTGTAACTTCCAAATGTCAATTAATACTATATGCTATACTAATAAATTTAAGACATATCATATTATTTTTTTAATAAATGCAGAAAAATACCTGGCAAAACCAACACCCATGTGTACTTAAAAAATTTTAGCTAACTAGAAAGCAAAAATAGCATACTTGATTTTATAATAAGCATGTATGAAAGATCTATGGCTAATATCTTAATGATAAAAACTAAATGATTTCTACCAAAGGGAAAGAACAAAACATGAGTGTCCACTTTAATCTCTCCTGTACAATCTTGTACCATAAATCCTGCCAGTTCAATCAGGAAGAAAATAAATAAAATTCACACAATTTAGAAAGGAGACAGTGAGGAGCTATGTGTTCACTGAGATAACAGTAATATATATAGAAAATACTAAGAAATCTACAAAAGAAACTTCTAGAAGTAATGAATGTAGCAAATTTGCAGTGCCCGAGATCAGTATTATAGATCATAACATATCAGCAATGAAGGATAAGGTAAGTGTACGAAAGTTAAGAATTTTTCTCAAATTTACAGAGGAATGATGTTGTACAGCCAGGATCTGAAGGAAAGTAAGGACTAGGGAATAGTGATTTAAATACTACTACTACTACTACTAATAATGATGACATGCATGCACAGCTATTTACAATTTGTTTTAGAATATTTTAGAACCCTTCCTATGTTTTCTGATTGTCTTTACATAAACTGAATAATAACACACATCTTCTGACAACATTTTTAAAATGTACATGTGTCTTAGCAATCTTTTCATTTCACTGTATCTTCTTTTAAAAGGCCGCATAATTTTCCAAAGTGTACATTTTTCTGTGATGAAACTCTCTTTTATTGGAAGAGCTTTAGTTTATTTCCAGTTGGTTGCAATTACAAGAAATACTGCTATGAATATACCTGCACGTGATTTTTAAAAAGAAATGTACAGAGCTGTATTTCTATGGAACAGTTTTCTTATGTTGAATGTACGTTATCAGCGGAAATATTTACTTTAAAGTTGACATAGAATGCTCAAATATTCCATCCAATGCTTTGGTTAATCTACTTGGCACCAAATTATAGAAATTCTTTTATCCCCATAACCTAGAATGAGAACGGCTATAAAAAATTTTAAAAATTTGCCATTCTGTTAGGACAAAATAATATGTCATTAATCATTTCTTTGATTTTTCCATTTGTTAGAAAAGTTACACAAGAAATTGGGATTAAAAAATAACTATTCTCAATATTTTACTTTTTTGAGTGTCCCATTTTTTTAATGTTAGAATGTTTTACATACCAAAAAAATCCTTTGTTCTATATCACAAGTATTTCATGTGGGCTTTAAAGTTTTTTTTTTTAATTTTATGTGATATTTTTTCTTTACAGGAATTTAAATTTTATGTATTTTTTTGGAAATATTTTAATCAGAAATTTGAAACTTATGGTGGACATCCCACACTCTAAGATTATTTTTAAAAACTCCTATTTATTCCCCTATCTTTATATTTTGGTTATTTATGCTTGACACTTCATTTTGGAATGTGTTTTCACATATGCATTGATGTGTTATGTGCAGATTTAATTCTATTATATTATAAATGGATGCCCAATTCAAACTTAATAAATGATAAGAGACATTTTTATTATTTTAACAATTGGCTTTTTTCTCCTGCAACTATAACTTGCTATGTTTAATTTCTCTGTACTTTCTATTGCTCAAAATAGGTTGAATTATCATAAATGCCACGGTTCACGTAACACAATTTTTCAGTAACTTATTGACTGGCAAAGTAGAATCTGCTCTTGCCTATTAAAAATAACAAACAATCCATCACTATTTTTGTTTAGATCTGTTTTAGACACACTACCTTTAAGTCTCTATAAAAATTATTCTTTGCCCATCTGATCATAGCCTAAATATCTCCAGGATTGATGATTTTGCCAGGCAGACTATTCTCACAGAATTAGTACAGGTCAGTAGATGAGAATTTATTCCTCAAAATCTGTACCTCCCATAAGTCATATTCTACATCAGGTATATAGATGTTGACTTAATGTCAGCTGCATCTCTCTGATTTTTTTTTTTACAGTTTGAATGTTATCCATTCTCTCTGCACACCCCCCCACCCCGCACTCCATGCACTCCAGTACAGAGTTTGAATGTCTCTATTGATCATCTTTTTTAGTTATATTATGGATAGAGGAATTTTGGGAATCTTGCTGAGTAGCTGGTAATGTTAAAGTGATGCATCACTCTGATATAAACACATTAAAATAAAGTACTACTGCTTAATACTAATTCAAACAGCACAGCACATTCAATTTTCACTAAATAGCTTTTCCCAACTCCTCTTATACCCATGTGTAGAGGATTACTGGAGCTGTGTTTCAAACAGTTACTCAAATTTTGCACAGCCTTCCAACAACATGTTATGGTTACCAAAGACAAGAAGCAATAATGGATTAATTCAGCAAGGGCTGAATATGCCTTTAATAGCCATGCAATAGGCTTATCTGGGCCGACAAAGTGACCCCCTTTCATGTCTGTTCAATTAGAGATAATAGTTGAAGGCATTAATCACACATATTTTCAACAAAACTTTTCTCAGTTAAAGACACCCTGCAAATGATGTGGTCCAATGCACATCCGCCCATTAGGGTTGCTATGACTATGGTGAGTCTGATCTGAAAGACAGGATACAATCAGGCCTGAGACAATGAGTGGATTTTCATATTTAATGGCCTGGGTTTTCAGCTTGGCACAGCAAACTGAATAGCAGTGACCTAAAGATGACCTTCCATTTTTCTTCTTTGATTTGTCCCCAGGAATGGATAAGGCATTGGGATCCTGGGAGTAATCAGAAAGCAAGCATGTTCTCTTCTATAAATGAAAACATCAAGGAAGAGTCTACCCTGGAAAACTTTTGTATTGCTAGTGATACAGCAGAATCCCCTTGTTATTAAATTATTCTCGATTTAAGGGTCTAAGAATACAATCAAAAATTTATAACAACCAAGAGCAATGGGACCTAGGAATTCACTCTACCACTAAATGCCCCTAGTCATATGCCTTTGTCAAGTTTTAGTTTGCCTGTCTATACAAGCATTTGAACAAGATCATCTAAAGTAATTTAGATATAAAATTAAATTGATATTATTTTATAAGGTGAATATGGAATAGAAATACTAATTAATGAGCTGAACAGGTCTCTTTAAGGCAGAAGTGAGATGGTGCATGGAAAGTGCTTAACCAAAGACCTGGTGTAGCACATGCTGGGTGTGTTTGTTTCTATTTCTCCCCTTTTCTGTGTCTTTATTGTGTATGATATTTCTCTCAACTTTGATAATGCTGGTATTCTTCTTTACTAGAAGTTTCCTAGAAACTTTTCTCAAGAAAACATCAGATACCAGGTATTAATATTTATGAATTGAATTTTATACATTTTTATTCTGGTTGCATAGTGCTGATTACAGTACTACCATAAATAGAACAAAAGAATTAGATGCTACTGGGTATGTATGAAAAAAAAAACAAAGGAATTTGGTAATGCAATAATATGGTCTTCATTCTGAAGTAAAAAAATGTATATGTATATATATTACATATATTACATATAGAATATATAAAATTATAAATATATATTATAGTAAAAATTATATAATACATATATAATATATAAGGCTATATAAGTATAAATTATAATACATATATATATATATATAAAATTCATAAGTCTATTAAAACTGTTAACTCATAAAACAATTTACTAACAATGCAGGGATTGCCCAAAAGTTGAAATGATCTTGAGTAGTTAAGTTAGGAGCTAGTGTAAATTAAGCAATCAGAGAAATTACATGAATTAAGGAATTTGTCTTTATATGCAGATAAGTTCATTTTATCCCACATGTTTAATTTAAACTAACCCATTCAGTTAGTATTCCCTCATCTCACAGATTGAAATCATTTCTTTTCTGTGTATTCGCACTTCTCTTGGATATTAATTATAGCCTTTGTATTATTCAGACTTCTATAAACTATAAGGGTATAATTTTACTAGTACTTAAACACAGTCTGTGATTTTTCGTTATTTCTGAAGTCCTATAATATTTGGCCTGATTTATGTAGACTAAGACCTTTTGTTTTTGTTTTTTTGTTTGTTTTAATTGAGTGGAAAATGAGTGAATACAAGTCTACATGAAAGTAAGGCTTATGTGAGCTGAAAGTGGATGAATTGGTAAAGTTTTGACTAAGTGTGTGGTTTTGAAAAAAAATAAGATGAAAACATAGGAGGATATAAGTGTTTACTGGTAGAATAAATTATAAAGAGGTATAAATACATTTTAATTTTCAAGAGAGCTGAGCATCAGTAAATGCCTTTGGGATGTGGCAAGTTTGGGATGAACTGGATTGCTAGAAAGAAAAAAAAATTACTCTCTGGAGGTAATATTTAAATTCTACTGTGTGAATGTCTAAGAGTGTTTGAATAAGCTATAGGCTTATAATTTTAAAATTGTATAATTTATGTCTAAATTTTAAATTGAAACTTTTTTTGTCTGATAAGTCTGAATTTCTGTTATAGTTCAGCCTGGTTTATTTGTTGATAGAGTATTCTTTACTCAGTATTTGTAAACTGATAAAGATAGAAATGCACATATAATTAGATAGAGAATTATCCTACTGAAAAATTATTCCTCCCCGATGCATTAGAAGAATTAGTTAATGATATAACACAAACTGGCAGTGATTTTTAAATTTATTTAAAACACACATATACAAATAATATATATATATATATGTACACATATCGATAGTTTAGAACAAGTTAATATTGTAATGACTGTTCAAAATGTAATAGATATAATCATTTTCTAAAACTTTTTATATGGAAATAATTTTAAACATACAGAAAACTTTCAAGAATAGTGTTATATAATACATATGTATACTCTTGTATTAGAATTATCCTGGGGTGCCTGGGTGGCTCAGTTGGTTGAGCGGGTGACTTCGGCTCAGGTCAGGATCTCACGGTCCGTGAGTTCGAGCCCCACAACGGGCTCTGTGCTGACAGCTTCAGCCTGGAGCCTGCTTCAGATTCTGTCTCTCCCTCTCCCTCTGCCCCTCCCCCACTCATACTCGGGTCTCTCTGTTTCTCAAAAATGAATAAACGTTGAAAAAAATACTTCTCCAGAAAAATAGAATCACTGTGTATGTGTATATGTATAGAAAGAGAGATGTGGGGTGTAGGGGGAGAAAGAAATGTATTTTAAAGAATTGAATCACATAATTATAGGAGTTAGTAATTTTGAAATCTTTTGGACAGTCCAGCAGTTTGAAAATTCATGTAAGAGTTGATGGTTCAACCAACAGGTTGAAAACTCAGGTAGGGATCCTGTGTTGCAGTCTTGAGTTAAAACGTCTTTATCTTCTGGAAACTGTAGTCTTTGCTCTTAAGGTCTTTTTTATTATTATGTTCATTTATTTTGAGAGAGAGAAAGAGAGAGAGACAGAGAGTGGGAGAGGGGCAGAGAGGGAGGGAGGGAGAATCTGAAGCAGGCTCCAGGCTCTGAGCCATCAGCGCAGAGCCCAACGCGGGACTCAAACCCACAAGTGTGAGATCATAACCTGAGCTGAAGTCGGACACTCAACTGATGCACCCCTGCTCTTAAGGTCTTTAAATGATTGGATGAGTCCTACCCACAATATGGAGAGTGATCTTCACCTCAAATCCACTAATTGTAAATATTAACCACATCTACAAAAGACTTCACAGCAACATCTAGACTAGTGTTTGACCAAACAACTAGGCATGATTACCTAAGCCAAGTTGATACATTAAATTAACCACAAGACATTTTATCAAATTCATTATTAGTAATTTGTATCCTGTTTGTTTCATAGCTATCTGTAATATTTTTATAAATGATTAGAGATTAAGTTGCATATATCATAGGGAAATGCAAATCAAACCACAATGAGATTTCACCACAATCTGTTAGAATTGCTATCATCAAAAAACAAGACATGACAAATGTGAAGCAAAAATGTGAAGAAAAGGAAATCCTTGTGTACTGTTGATGACACTGTAAATTGGTACAGCCACTAAAAAAATGTGTGGAAATTCCTCAAAAAAAATTAAAAATAGAACAACTGTGTGATCCAGCAAGCCCACTTACGTATATATCCAAAGTAAATGAAAACAGAATATCAAAATGTTATCTGCACTCTCCTGTTTATTGCAGAATTATTTTCAATAGCCAAATACGGAAATAACCCAAGTTTCTGTCAATGTAGGAATGGGTAAAGAAGATGTGGTATGTAAATACAATGAAATATTATTCAGCCATGACAAACAAACAAATCAGGCCATTTGTGACAACATGGTTGGACCTTGAGGGCATTATGCTAAGTGAGATTAGTCCGGCAGAGAAAGACAAATAGTAGGTGATATCACTTACATGTGTAATCTAAAAGAGTCAAACTCATAGAAAGATGGAGTAGAATGGTGGTTACTATGGGCTGGGGTTGGGGAAATTGGGGATATATTCATTAAAGGCCACTAACTTGCAGTTAGAGGATCAATATGTTCTGGAGATCCAATGAACAGCACTGCAATTACAGTTAACAATATTGTAATATGCTTCAGAATTACTAAGATTTAGATCTTAAATGTTCTCACTATAAAGAAAGAAATGGTAATTATAGGACATGATGAAGGTATTAGCTAACACTACAATAGTAATCCCACTGCAATATACACAGTGTCAATTATATCTCAGCAATAAAAAACCCTAGTATTAATGAAAAAAAATCTCTAGCATAACCATATACACTTCTAAAATCCAGTAATTTTAATATTCATATGATGCTTTTATGCAGTATGTCACCCATATTCCAATTGACAGAAGACATTGTTTATAGTATATTTTTTCCACACCAATATATTGATTCAATCTAAAATCAAGCATTCTATTTAGTGGTCCTGTCTGTTTAGTCTCCTTCATTTTGCAGTATTTTACAATTTTACATTATCTTTTGTATCACTGACTTTTTTTTAAGAGTACACTTCCATATCACTCCCCCCCCCATAAAGCACTCTTCATTTTTTTTTTCTGTTTCCTCATGATTAGATTCAAGTTATGGATTCCTGGAAGCAATATTAGATATGTGATATCATTGTCCTCAGGGCATCATGTCTGGAGATGCACAATATCCATCTGCCCCTTATTGATGATGTTAATTCTAATCACTCAGTCAAGGCATTATCTGTACAGTTGCTATTTTTCTCTGGCCAATAAGAAATATATAGGAATAAGAGCACCTGGGTGGCTCAGTTGGTTGGGGGTCTGACTTTGCCTCAGGTGATGATCTCATAGTTCGTGGGTTTGAGCCCCACATCAGGCTCTGTGCTGACAGCCCAGAGCCTGAAGCCTGCTTCGGTTCTGTGTTTCCCTCTCTCTTTGCCCCTCCCCCGCTTGCACTCTGTATCTCTCTCTTTTTGCAAAAATAAGTAAAAATTTTGAAAAAAGGAGAGAAATATATAGGAATAAATTTTTAGTCATGCAGACACCTGTTCCTCATTACATTCTTCTTTATTTGTATATGACATTGATTTTTTTTTTTTGGTCTGAGCAAATTTTAATTATGGTGGTTGATGATTTTTCATCTTCAGAACTCCTTCTACCAATCGGCCTGTGAAATTTACTGTAAGAATTCTCCCTTCTCTACATTTGTTATTTTTGTGGTAGTTGTTTAGTATCAGTAAGGACTCAGGATTTTACATTTTTACATTACTCTTATTCCATTATCATCCTTCATTCCTTTAATATTCATATCGTCTTAGTTTGGGCCATTTGGAGCTCCTTCAGACTAGGTCCTATGCACTTGTGATTGTCCCCATCATCCTTTTGAGCACTTCCTCACTTTCCATAATAGCAAGATGTTCTAGGATCATTCTGTATTACAGTGGCCCAGGCCTAGTATCAGCTATTTCAACAAAGAGCTCTGGTTCTTTTTAGTGGAGAATTATGAATTGTCCTATTAGAAACTAAGATCAGGACAATGGTTCTGCTCATTGGTACTCAGTTGTCTTTGTTTCTGAGTCTATTTTGTGGACAGAACTAGGATATTTGTGCACTTACACATATACACATATAAATGTTCCCACACATACGTATACATTATACACAAACACATATTTTAGAAAATAATGGGATCAAAGTGATACTCTCAATTTTAACACATCTCCTCTGGGATTTTTTTTTCTTGTCTTCCCCATTCTATATTTGTGTATCATATATTCCACAGAGAATAATGGCTCCCAAAAGTATCATTATATTTACTCATTCTCTCAGGCTACAATATACGGAAATTTGTTCGGAATTGCTTCAACCATACCACTACCAAAGATAAATTCACTAAAATGAGTACAGGATTGACCCTCTCATCCATCCCAACAGGACAGGGGATGGTTAGTCAAATTTTGTGTTCTTGGAATTTTTTTTTCTCAATGTGCTTAAGTTATGCATTGGAAATAATTTTGGTTTGTTTATTTTAGTCTCATATCTGCTTTAAGTTGTATTTTCCTTCTCCCATCATTATTGACTTAATATATATTTTTAGACTATTTAAAGTGTTAAATATTGACTATTTGTTTCCACAAGTCAAAAAATATACATAAGCATTGACTTAGAAGAGCATTTCTGGGGCGCCTGGGTGGCTCAGTCGGTTAAGCATCTGACTTCGGCTTACGTCATGATCTCATGGTTTGTGGATTCGAGCCCCACATCAGGCTCTGTGCTGACAACTCCGAGCCTAGAGCCTGCTTCGAAATCTGTCTCTCTCTCTCTCTCTCTCTCTGCCCTCCCCCACTCACACTCTCTCAAAAATTAGTGAGCATTAAAAAAATTTTTAAAAATGAGCATTTCTTTCATATATTTCTTCTACTCCTTTATTCACTACCTACTGTATGTAAGTAACTTCTTCCTGTGCTTCTTTTTATGAAGATAAATGAATATATATGTTCTCTATGTCACATCTTTCTACATAGGCATTTTTGCCCTTATATTTTTTTCATTGAAAAATGTCACCTGATATCAAACCTTATCAGTTCATAGACACTTTTCTCATTCTTTAACAGCCGCAAAATAGACCTTTATATATCATAAGCTGAGTAGACTTATCAATTTCTCATATTGGAAATTTAGGTAGTTTCTAATATTTTCCAATTACAAAAATGCTCCTCTACATACAAAGAAAGATCATATGGATATATATTTTTTGTGTTGTTGGAAGTGTATCTTCAGGATAAATTCCTACAAGTGGCATTGCTGACTCAAAGCTTATGGCCTTGTCATTTTATTATTATATGTTGTCAAATTTCATTCCCTAGAAATTGTACCATTTTGCATTTGCAGCAACAATATATTAAAAAGTCTTACAAGAATGAAACCCAAACTCTACTGAGTGTAATTTCTGACTTAATTAATATAATAAGTTACCACTATATTACTTTCATTTATGGAGAAAATAAAAATCTATAAACCAGAGTTAAAAGTAAGACCAAATTCTACCAGATCCATAATCCAGCATCTGTGAGCATAGATATTTCTTAAATTAAGGTAATTAGCCACTATTACATTGTCCTCCTTTCCGAAGAAGATACCATTAACAAGAATATCTATATTTTCAATGCACACTAACTCTGGCATTCAATAAAGCAGTTATAGTCATAGCAAAATATAAAGTCATATAACTGAAAAACAAGATTAAAAAAATGTGCAATAGAAACAGACAAACGATATGGTACACATATTTGTATAAACAAATACAAAATGGGATGGAGGAATAAATGATGGAAAATTTGATCATATTAAGATCCATAAAAATTACATTCTAAAACTTTAAAAATAAAATAATTTTATATTAATAATCATTAAGTGGGTTTAATAAAGGATTAGCCACCACTGAATTCAGGATTAGTAAACTGGAAGATAGGATAAAATGTGTTCATAGAATACATCCACACAGAAACACCAGGAAAGAAACGAAAACTCTATAAAACAACATTAAATATAGACTGAATTCCATACAAAAGTCTAACATACTTACAATTGGAGTGACAGGAAGATGAAAGAATAGGGACAGAAATATCAAGATGACAAATGGCTGAAAAGTTTCAAAAGCTGATTACAGACCTCAGGTCACATATTCAAGAATGGCTGCAAACCCCAAACAAAATAAATAGTGCGAAAACTGCACCTAGAGATATGCAACATTAAGACTGCTGAAAATTCGGGGCGCCTGGGTGGCGCAGTCGGTTAAGCGTCCAACTTCAGCCAGGTCACGATCTCGCGGTCTGTGAGTTCGAGCCCCGCGTCAGGCTCTGGGCTGATGGCTCAGAGCCTGGAGCCTGTTTCCGATTCTGTGTCTCCCTCTCTCTCTGCCCCTCGCCTGTTCATGCTCTGTCTCTCTCTGTCCCAAAAATAAATAAACGTTGAAAAAAATTATAAAAAAAAAGACTGCTGAAAATTAAAGACAAATTTAATATTTTAAAAGTATCCAGAGCAAAGTGTGCATTTTCTTCAAAGGAGTAATATTAAGACAGCAAAATTTTTTGGCAGAAATAATGGAAACATGAATACAACGAATGACAATCTCTAAGTGCTATAAGGAAATAAGTATCTACCTAGAATCCAACACCCAAGGGAATATTCCTCAAAATAAAGGTAAAATAAATGGTTCTGATAAAAATCTGAGTGTCACCAGACAATCGGGACTAAGATTTGAAAGTGATTTCTGAAGACTGAAGAAAATGACCCCACATGGAAAAACAGAAGTGCAGGAAGGAGAGCACAAAGAAAAACTAATAAGAAAAGAGTAAAAATAAATGAATAGTAATAAAGTAAATGAAGATACAAAATGACAGAAGTTTTGTGGCTTTACACTTTTTAGAACAATAACTCAAAATATGAAAAGGAATAAATGGAATTAAATGTTCCAATTTCTAGCAGTTATATTAAAAGAGAATAACAATTTCTCTTAAACTGTAACATGAGTTAAATGTTTTTAGCTATAGAATAACAGTAAAATAATAGAGGTAGCAAGTTAGTAGAGGATAAAACACTCTATAAATTATTAATTACTTTAAAAATCTGAATTAGGCAAGACAAAACAGACACATGAAATGATGCTCAACGTCACTCTTCATCAGGGAAATACAAATCAAAGCCACACTGAGATACCACCTCACACCAGTCAGAGTGGCGAAAATGAACAAATCAGAAGACCACAGATGCTGGCGAGGATATAGAGGAATGGGAACCCTCTTGCACTATTGGTGGGAATGCAAACTGGTGCAGCCGCTCTGGAAAACAGTGTGGAGGTTCCTCAAAAAAATAAAAATAGAACTACCCTATGACCCAACAATAGCACTGCTAGGGATTTACCCAAGGGATACAGGAGTATTAATGCATAGGGGCACTTGTACCCCAATGTTTATAGCAGCATTTTCAACAATAGCCAAATTATGGAAAGAGCCTAAATGTCCATCAATTGATGAATGGATAAAGAAGATGTGGTTTATGTATACAATGGAATACTACCTGGCAATGAGAAAGAATGAAATCATTCCATTTGCAGCAATGTGGATGAAACTGGAGGGTATTATGCTAAGTGAAATAAGTCTGTCAGAGAAAGACAGATACCATATGTTTTCACTCATATGTGGATCTTGAGAAAGTTAATAGAAGACCACGGGGGAAGGAAAGGTAAAAAAGAAAAAGTTACCAATAGAGACGGAGGGAGGCAAACCATAACAGACTCTTACATACAGAGAACAAACTGAGTGTTGGGGGGGGTGGGTGAGGGAAAGGGGAAAATAGGTGATGGGCATTGAGGAGGGCACTTGCTGGGATGAGCACTGGGTGTTGTATGGAAGCCAATTTGACAAGAAATTATGTTAAATTGAAAAAATAATAAAAATAAAAAATAATAAAAATAATGGATTAGGGAAGACAAGAATATAGAATAGGTAGGTCCACCAAAAACAAATAATAATATGAAGGATATAAAATTATCCACATACATGCATGCCTTTAATACAAGGAAGTAAACATTAAAAACATAAAGGGCAAAGTAAGGGGTATTAAGAAAAGAAAATTAAGGCGGTGTATACACACTTAAAAAAAAAGAATTGGTAATAACCTTAAGTAAGTCACAGGGATTATATACTTTTTTTACAGGCTGAATAGATAGGGACAGATGGGTTTTTATAAATATGCATATATTTGAGAAGTTTACAAAAGAAAAAAAATAATCCCTTAAATTACTGGCTAGATAATTCATATATATTTACATTATTTGTTTTTATATTTATTTCTTTCCAAATTCAATAACAGCTAAATAATTCAAATAATAAAATTATCCTAAGTTCAATGTTTTATGCCTTAAACAATTAAATAAAATTTGTATACTACCCAAATTCTTTAACATTAGTGTGGTAATATAATGATACTGTTTTCTAGAGCTGTTTTAGAAACCCATCTCTGAATTTTTTGAAAAGTAAAATGATTCTACCCAAAATGCATGTGCATGTTATCTAAAATACTGAGGATCACTAGATAAGGTACTCAGATACTGGCTTCTCACTAGAGCATTAGATCAGGATTTCTCAGTTAGGATACTATTGATATCTTGAGCTGGATAATTCTTAATGTGGGGGCCTCTCCTGTGCATTGTAGGATGTTACACAGGATCTCTGGCCTCTAGCAGAGATTACCCCTAGTTGAGAACAACTGCACCACATGACCTATAAGTATTTATTACTATTCTGAGAAAAGATACAACTTTTATTTTCAGGGAAAGAAGATTTAATTTCATTGTATGCTAATTCTCCAGAAACACTGGACATCTTCATTAAACAATATATGGTATATCCCTGAAAAATTTACATATAAATATTACTTGTTTAGAAAACGTGTTTTTATGGTATACAAAAATAATAAAATATCAAATTCTTAACCTATATGAGAAAAAAACATTCTGCAGCAAAGAAAGAAGAGTCTTGGAAGATATTTCCACAGAATTTCTTGGGACTTTCCTGTTTCTATTTTTGTGCAAAGATCAATTATGACAGGCTAGTGCAAAATCTGACCTTTATTTGGAAGAAATCTGTCACAGGCTGTCATTTATTACATGAGAAATTATAAACAGTTTGTACTAAACAAGAACATTATCAGCATTTACAGTGACTGCACATCTGCCTAGTGAGATTCCATTCATACTTAATATCACCCTGTTGCCTGAGTTGGAAATAACCTCACTTTTTCCTCTACAGCAAGAACAAAGGATTTGGTTTATAAAAGTAGTCTTCTTGAATCATACCACCTTTTTATTCTCTCACTGATAGTTATATTTCAAATGACATCTACTTCAGTAGTATGCATATCTTTCCTACACACATTCTTCATATATTCATTTTAAAATGCATATCCACTGATTATTAGAGGGCAGGTGTTATGATAGCTTGACATAAACCTTGAATAAAATGCAAATGTCTGACATTTAAAGAAAGACATAGGCAAGTAAATAAATTGTCATAGCTGATAACATATTTAAAAGAAGTTTAAACAAATTATTTTTTCAGGATTAATTCTATCTGGTATTTTATTTTCAAAAAATGACTTATAATGAGGATTACAAATATAAAGTATTTAACAGCAGGTAAAATATAGGAGTCTCTAAATTTGACATGCACACACCTGGGAGTACCTGGAGATTTTTCTAGGGAATATTGACAAAAAGATGCATTTAAATGGTATGCAGATCCTCAACAAAGACTAGCCTGTGATCAAAAGGTATATTTTCATAATTACAATTCTGCCATTTATCCACCCAATTCATGAGTGAGGGAAGCAAGATTAGGCAGAGGAAGAAACTGAACTGAAATTCAATTGACAGAGGTCCTTGCTGATGGCACTTCAGAAGTATCCCATATGGAGGCTATGGGCCTTTCTACTACACATGGACCAATTTTTGGAAGTGGGCTTCCCCTGAGAGAGGTTATAACTGGGGAAGCTGTTACCTTTAACAGTGGGAAGTTCCTTGAGTCTCACCTTTCAGCTGTCTGCAATTCTCACTTCCAGCAGTATTGAGTGCTTTGGTCTTAAAGGTGTGGATCTGGGTCAAATCTATAACATCCAACAGAGTAAACTTCTTAAATAACTATCAACTGTTTGCTTTGTATAATAACCTTACCTTATCTGGGAACATATTCTCCAAGATTCTGCCCGATTTGTTTTCTGGACAATTTATAAGAAGGTTAGTGGGGCAAAAATGTCCTCAACACCACAGCTGATTTCATGGCTACAACTATTTATTCATTATTTGTTTCCTATACCATATATTTTAGATTTCCTTCACTGTTGGCCAAAATCTCTGCTAGTCTAGGTGACTTACCCATTGAGATGACCCAGATTTTCATACCTAAGTGGTCTGAGTTTATTGATCTCCATGTCCTTCTTAGATCATTGATGTTATACTTGCTCACTTGCCAAAAGAATTGGGCAGAGGAAGTCAAACAGATGCTCCGGGGGATTAATATGGTGGTAAACACTGTCTTCCCAGTCCCCATTATATAAGATCAACCCTATCTACCCCTGGTGGTCAAGATCAATTATCCTTGATAGTAGCATCACTTTTAATTGACTACAGGGCTCTTGGCACAGAGAGCCCAAGGTGATTGTGGGGCAGCAACAGATTATGTTTAGTCAAACTCCTAGAAGCATTCAACTTCTGAAAACTGCAATACCTAGTACTGTAGCGTTTCAGGTCAGGAAGCACAGATAATCCAAATAAATCACTGGGATTGAGGCAAATAAGGGCAATTCCTAGGGCCACCAGTTGGTTCTACACACATGTATTCTACTTACTGGGGACACATCACTGTAAAGAGTGACACCTCTCCCATAACTTCATCTGTATGTCTCTTTACCAGATGTCTATGTCCCCGACGTTTCATATTTCTTTTCCCAATTAGCAAAACCACTCACTACTCTGCATGAACCAGCCTTATAATTATGTCTCCCACCTCTCAAAGCCTAAGAAATATACTGTCCAGTGTAGTCCCTTCTGCAGTAATTCTATCCTAGATTATCACTGTTGGACATTTTAGCAATTGTGGTCCAGCACCAATGTCAGTAGCTATGATACCCTACTCTCCACAAGTGATAAGAGTCCTCATTCCTAGCTTGTCTGCAGGCGATCCAGCTCCAAAATTTCATTTTAGATTCTGCTTCCTAGAAACAAGATTTCTAGCAGCCCGCAAAGGCTGGATCCCTTGGAAACAGACTTTAAGATTTGGCCGCACAAGGTATGTTTAGTAATGTTCTCAGGAACAACTCCAGTAAGATAGTAGTACAGCAGGATTGGGAAAATGGAAAAGTTGAACTGTTGTGTTATTGAAACAGGGGTCCCAGGCAATCCCCTGAGGGGCCCTTCAGGGATGTCACTAATTTAAGCATTTATCAGCTATTACGTGCAGGTTATCCTGTTCTCACTTCCAGAAAGCCAATGGCCATAAGATAGCCTGTATTATCACTTTCCTAGGACTGCTGTAATTCCTTCTCAACAGAATATAATTTTTGATTCTCTTCTTGGGTTTAATTTACCCCAAACTTAATTAAGTAATTTTGTTTCCTGGCATTGTTGTAGCCTGAGATGTATTCTTTGACTTGTAGCCTATAGTGCTTCTTCATCCTTAAGAAAAAAGAATGAATTCCATTTATACTACCTGCATCTCTGTTTAAAGCTGTGAGCAGTCATAAATTAAATGTTTTATGTTAATCATAAAAGTTGACACATTTAATAGGTTCAATTCAATTTTAATTTAACATGAAAGGAAGAGCTTCATATCAGCTCCAGTTGGGAAAATTAATATGTGAATTAAAAAAAATTTTCTAAATCAGCTCATTTGACACTTCTTTCAATGAAGACAGAAATAAGAGCCAATGCCAAATTTACATATACTCACTAATATTAAATTACAGTCCTCAAATAAATTCTTCGATTTTGGGTCTTGTTGGAATGTACTGAAATGCAAGTAGAGATTTATAGAATTTTTATAATTTGATGATAACTGTACTAACATAATTACCTTCTACTATTTTGCTAAACATACAGTAAAAAGTAAAAAATGAAAACATTATAGAATATATAATTTATTAACACTTATTAAAAAACCCTACTAAATACAAACCACTGAAATAGTTGTTGCAGTGAACAAACATTAACAAAAAGAGGTGTATTTCTCAGAAAGATCTTCTCCTAAAATAGGTTGGAGTTTGAGTGTGGACAGGAATGGCTGAGTCCAAGTAGTGTTCAGTGGTTTAGACAGGGCAGCTGGTATAATGTTAACAATGGGATAAACCAGGTCAAGGAAGGAAATAAACACAGGGAGAATTTGAGAATTTATAAACATCTTTTAAAGATTTAAGCAAAAATAATTATGTCAAGTTCAGTACTGAGGGATGAATATAGAAGCTAAAATAATACCATGTTGGGTAGCAGAAGAAAATTCAATAAATGCTAGGAGGATTTGAAGATTTTGTTTTAGAGAATTCATAAGATTAAAACATATAGTTCATAATCCAGTTAGCCCATATGAAATAAATAAATGTTAATTTTTGCTTATTTGAAGTTTTGAAATTTTGTGATATTTAAGAAAGATGTTATTTGCATTTACTCAGGCATATTTTCCCATATACAAACATTTCTTATTTAAAATATGTCACTTAATAGCACATTACTATGCCATCCTTGGCCCTTGGATTCGATATAGGTAATAATTTGGAGAAAATAATTAGGTATAATCTCAGGAACAGGATATATAACTACTTAACATGGTAGAGTAGTAGTATTTACTCTAAATTTTCTGGTAGAATTTCTAGTTGGAAGGAAAACTGAAAATAGACTCTCTCTTTTTATGGCAAAAGAAAAAAATATATACCTTTTGTTTATATCGTTTCAAGACCGGTGGATCCCCAATTTTCTGACATAATTGCATAACTTTACAGTTTTTGGCTTGGAATGAACCCAGGCATAACATTCAAAATGCTTTAGAACCACACAGGTAAAGTAAGGACCAGTTAGAGATGATATCAGCCATTGCAGTGGAGCTCAATCCTGGAGAACCTATGTTGCATCAAGAGATGACAGCATATTATGTACCTGATAGAAGCAAGGTGCAGAAGTGTCCAGAATATCAAGCTTGCAAAAGTGAGAACACTGAGCAATGCAGAAATATTTTAACAACCAGTATGGATATACCATTTCCTCCTGGGGAAATATAAAGTCTGGCCTACCTCTTGGCTCTCAGACATGCAGAGTCATTCATTCCCACGTATCCATCACTTCTCATGAATCCATGCTAATGTTACATACAATATCTTAGGGAAAATGTGGATCTATGTGCATAAGGAACATAGATTTCTCTCTAAAATAATATGACCAAGATACCAACCCCTGACTTTTGAGATTTTAAATTATTTAATAAACTGAGGTGGTCCTGACTGATGCCAAATGGAGGATTTCACTGAAAAGAAATGCACCAAAAAAGATAATGAAGTTTGGATGGATACCAGAATTTAAGGTTAGGTAAGTTTTGTTTTCAGCACAGTTTGTATATGGAAGTCCCCAATTCCAGGAACTTTGGCAGCATTGAGAAAAATGAATACATGTTTAAAAACTAAAGAAGTTAAAGAGTAGAGCTTTAGCTCTGGGAACTCAGATACGTTTTTTTAATTTTTTTTTAAATTTTTTTGATATAGCAGTGATTGGTGATAACAGAGAATATTTTCTATTCCTTTACTACAATGCACATAAGAATTGGAGTTATTGCAGGGTTCATTGCTATAACAAACAGGGCATTAGAAACCATGATGTTTCCTTTGGTCAATAGGCACTGTTTTCAGATTAGGACAAAGCCTGTTTTACACGATGATACCATTTGCCAACACCAGTGGAATGTTTGGTGACAAATGTGGCCCACTGCAGATTTAACAGGCTTCCAAGTTCCTCATATTTCTTACAAAGGTAACAAAGACTGGCCCTTTGGACTAAGTGAGTGACACTAAGGCACTGAATTTAATATTTCCAAGAAATTATGTGACCTTATGTTGTTTCCTTCATTCATGAAGTAGAATATAACACATCCATTTAGATAATCAGCAGAGCAATTTTGTTCCTATTTATAATAAGAATATAATGATAATTTGTGGTGGAATCTGTTTCGGGCTTGACATCCCTTTTCCTTATTCATTGGCTTCACAGAACTCTGATTAATGTTTCTAGTCCCCAAACTGTAGATGACAATTGAATTAAGTCAATCGTGGTTTGATTTTTTTTCTATTTTTCTCACCACTTTTGAAGCTAGAAGTGGCCATGTGATCTAGTTCTGTCTTAAAGCATGTTAAATTTAAGCAGAAATCTGCTGGGAAAAAAGGTTCTCTCAAAACTTTTGCTCTGTGGGCTATTAGGGGAGCTATCATCGCCTAGAACATGCCATTCCTCTGCTTTCCCTGACTTTAGGATAAATGTGACTTCTAAAACAATAGTGAGTATCCTGTAACCATGAGGTTACAGCTTATACAGCTTATACAGCTTATACAGGCAGGCTTATACAGACAGGACTCACTCTGCATCACAAGACGTCCGAGTCCCTGACAGTAATGGCCTGCTTCAGGCCTCTTCAGTTTCTGTTAGCCTAATACAATAGTAGCTCATACAATGTTGCATTTGAAAACATCTTGAAAATTAAAAGGCAAAGAAAAAATGGACTTACTAAGTTAATTTCTTCTTTAAATTAAATTAAAGAATATTTAAATGCTAGCCTATTAATTGAACATCCCAGGTTTTCCTAGAATCGCTAACAGTCTTTGACATCATGATTAAGAAAGAAAGAAAGAAAGAAAGAAAGAAAGAAAGATTATTCAGCAAGTGAACTAGAGCCAATTTCTTCTCCCAGTTCTTTTGACAATTAATTTAGATTTCATTATGTATTCACTCTAAACTAAATTGCCTATCCATATTTAGCATCAATTTTTCTGGAGGTCATATGTAGGCCTAATTTTCTTTTTTATTTTTATTATGCAAAAAAATTTTTTAATGTGCTTTGTCCAATGTAATGTATCAGATTAGTCTTTGGCATATGGACAAAGCCAGGTTTGATTTTTTTTTTTTTTTAGCTATAAGGTATTATTTGTTACACAAAATGTCTGTATATCTACGTATGTTAGCTAATGGCCTTGACTAGTAATTACAACAGTTAATTGACTGATTACTTAAAATTTTAATCAAGTGTTGCAGTATATCTCATTCATTTTATAATGATATAATCATTGAAAATATATCGTGAGAATATTGATAAACTATGTGAGTAAAGACAATTTTTCAGCTAACAATATTTTTCATTCCCAAAGTTTTTGATGTTACCCTTATTGGTATACTTAATAGTTCAGTGATGTTCTGTGCTTTGTGAAGCCTGTCAGATACAACTTAGAACAAAGTCACTTGAATATATAAATGGATTTTTTAAATGCCTTGCACAGGCATGGTCTAAAGGCTAGCGTTTTAATTTTAAGAGTTAGGTGCTTGGAATACCTGGGTGGTTCATTTGCTTATGCGTCCTATGCTTGATTTTGGCTCAGGTCATGATCTCACAGTCATGAGATTGAGCCTTCTTTGGGCTCTGTGCCGGCCATCAAGCCTGCTTGAGATTCTCTCTCTCCCTCTCCCTCTGTCCCTCCACCGGCTTGTGTGCTTGCATGCGTGCTCTCTCTCTGCCTCTCTCTCTCTCTCAAAAAAAAAAAAAAAAAAAGATGTACTTAAGAAAAGAAAAAGTGTTTTCAGATCTAAAACTGTTGGCTTGCAATAGCAAGAGCACATATCCTAGGAAATTTAGAGCACAGTTAATACATGGATTGAAAATGTGCTCATGATTGTATAAAAGCTTGCTTTTTTAACCTCCAGATAGAAAGGAAATGTGAACCATTCCTGGATTTCAGGTTAGGATTTAAACAAAGAAAGAAGAAAAAAGAAAAATTATTCACTGTTAGGGACTTGCAGTCCCTATATCCCCTCAGATCTGATCCCTAAGGGGAATTAGAAACAACAGAAACCAAAGGTAATTTGAGGTGATCTCAAAGAACAGGGAAATCTGATAATTTTCCAAAGTAGTAGGAAAGGGAGAGAGCAAACTGTTTAGTAGAGTTTCTTGTCCTTTGTGATACCACAGGGCCAGAGCATGAATGAGATGACCTCACACAGAGGATTGTGGGCAGTTTTACAGAGACCTACTCTGAGAAATGTGGGGGCAATTTTGAAAATTTTAGGAAAAATAGCCGGATGCCACATAGGTGGCATCCTTTAAGGTATTTAAACAAAGCGGCCATTAGACTAAGGTAACTCTAAAGGCTGTGGTGGCCAACATAAACAACCCCAAATCTGTCTATAAATGCCTCAAGTTTATGAAATCAATATCTAAGGATAACCAATCACAAACAGCCAACTAGGCTTGAGGTTATAGGCAATCAAATAATTTTCTTTCTTTTCTTCCACACCTTCTCTATAGAAATCTTTCTCCTACCTCCTTCAAGAGGAGTGCTTCCAGCCACTCCCAGTTTGGCAATGGCTGATTGGAATTAGCTTTGCTCACATACACTCTTGAAATTGTTAACATGCTTCAGTTTCTCTTTCAATATACCAAAGAAAATCATCTCCGCCCTGATAAGGGACACCAGAGCTCATAGTTGTCATCAACCACAGATGCAAGCAAAAGCAGAGTTAGACAAACACCAAACAGGAGCGACAGCACTCCACAGTGAGGCCAGCAGGTAAGTGCCTGCTAAACTAGAACTGGCAAGAACAAGTTTTATGATTCCACAAGAAATTGAAAGCTTGAAAATCAAGTTGGGTTTAGTTATAGAAATGAAGAGATTCATGTCTTTGGACATTCTAGTGTTATGACTGTGTAATTTAAACCTAAAAAATACTGAGTTTCCAATTCAGGTTGACTAGGAATACTTAACATGTGTGTTTGTGTGTTTGATTTTTTGGTTCCATTTTATTTTTCAGACAGAAGAGGGTATATGAATGAGACAAGACTAAGTTTAATCAAATGACCTGGTTTCAAATTTTGGTTTTGATATCTATAAGGCGTAATTTCTTATGGGGATGAGGAGGGAGCCATTACCTTCCCTGCACTTCAATTGCCTTATTAGCAAATGAAGTGATACAGCATCCAGCCTAGTATTTAATGCAAACACAAAAGGGATGTTGAATGACATATTTGGGGAAGTAACATTGCAAATGGCAAAATATTAAATTATCAAATATTGGATAAGTTTACACAATACAGTAGATATTGGAAAACGATGATTCAATTCTTACTACTTACCTTTTAACCTATATTTTAGTCATTTCTATTTTTAATTTCATGAGATGCTTCTGTATCTCAATCTATGTTCTTTCCTCTGACAGAGATTTTTTTGGCAATTGCTTAATCGTCCCATTCTTGACTATTTGTCAATTCTACCTATTCTCTATGATTAAAAAGCAGACATCACTTTGTTAGGAATGCTTTTCCATCTTCAACAAATCTGTGCATATATATCTTAGGTCTACACAGGAGCCTATACAGTTCTTTGTCATTAAATTTGGTTTAGTGTTTGAGAATTACTTTACTTACCTGTACGATTCAGGGTAAGCGCTAGGAGGACAGGACCATTGTGTGCTTTATATCACTTCTCCGTCTCCTACCAACAACTATGTTATGCACACAGCTACTCTTCATTAAATAAATAATGAAAAGCAGATCAGCACATGAAAGTAAGTTCTGGCTAAAAGATTTGTCTAAACCACAATTTTCTGTTGACTGTCTCATGGTTACTGAGAGCAACAGGAGCTTAATTATGCTGAATACTCATTATAGTTGTTTTGAGACACCAATGAACTACATTTCCTTTACTACCTTTCCAAGTTGAATTCCTCCATCAGTTTCAAAGATTATGTCTGTGTTCGTATATATTTTGTTGAGTACCTTGTCCAATGTAGTCTTTTATAGTTATTTGTGGGTTTTAATTTACCATGAATTTAGACTGAAATATATGTGAAATATAATAGAAAAATATAGAATCCCTTTAGTAAGTATAAATTTCATGGTATAAAGGCAAACCACAGGAAAACTCTCTATTACATTGTGTACTGGGGATAAGTTGAATGACAGTTTTTTAAATGGAAACTCTTTTATCACCATTTAGATACAGTCATGCTTATGAAATAAGCTAGGTGAAAATTTACTTGTTTAATTAAGCTTTGTAAGGTAAATTCTTTGTTCACTTGTTTTAATAGATTTTGACATGCATATGCAGTGACTGTGAATTTTATATTAGAGGTCAGTAGGCTATTAACTGAACCTAATTCCTAGTTGTCTGGATTTCAGGATGGTTAATAAGAGAGAGCTAAAGTGCATACAATTCTACATCTGACAAATCTATACATCAAGTGTGAATTTTTAAAAAGGCTATATACTGTTTTTCTTCAATTCTTGCTAAATTAGCTGAAAAGCTGAGAAAAACATGCTTAATCAAATAGGAAGACTGGAATAAATGTCAGAACATACTACAAAATTTTGTAAAAATTTAAATTGTCCTTTCAAAAGTTTTTCACTTTCACCTTTTCTGCTAATAGGGAATTTAATTTGATAAAATTATTAGAATGTTACACAGTACAAGCTCTTTACATGATAAGTGCTTAATCACTTAACTTGTAAATTTTTATGAAAACCTACAGTTAAATGGCTTTAAAATATGCTTAAAATAAGCAGTTTTGAAAGAGCTGATTATATGAGTAAAATATGCACATTATAAAATGCAGAAAATATATGAATGAAATTGAATCCATCCAAAGAAGCCCACTCAGTGACCACAGTTAACTGACTTCTGGTAAATTTCCCTCTTTCTTGTATAATATTTTAGATGACAGAGTACTTCGCATATATAATTTGATATTCTAACTTTTCACTTAACATGAAGATGTAAGCATTTCCAAAACTGTTAACATTTTGTACACACTTTAAATGACTCTATGGTTCTATTTATGACTTGGCCACAAATTACATTATTTAATTAATTTTCTAATGGTGTGCATTACTGTGAGTTTATATTTTGTTTTTCTAGTTTGTTTAGCTAATCTAAAAACAGATCCAATGAACATGCAATGTGAAAGACCATGAGTACTTTTAGAGTAATTGAAAATTTCTGAGAGTCACAGAGTTTATTGTGGCCTAAACATATGGTTTCAGGCTGAGCATTTCATATTTTATTTTATAGCAATGTCTCTTGAAAGAAAAAGTCATACTATATTCAGGAACGGTATCTGCTAACTATACAACTTTCATCTTATGAAGATGATTTAAGTAAAGGATTTTCTATTTTGGTAAGGAAAAACAAGAATCTTTTTATGTGCTTAAGCATTAAAGAGGGTTATGACAAATATGAAGATTTCACATGAATTCTGATCATCCAAGGCCAAGGTATAGACACAAAGGAGGAGCATTACTAGATAAAGTATACTTTCTTCAAAGACTATTGACAAAAAGAAATAATTCTTATATAGGTTATCACATTCCTCAAAGAATATCAGATTAGTGTCAGAGTGTTCTGGCGTTAACCATCACCATGGAATTGTGAAAAGCACACTTTTCAGAGGTGACATGGCAGTAAGTTTGTATCATGGATAAATCATAAATAAGCTGTGTTTACCATTTGACTATTCAGGAAAATGATGTTTTTGCCTCTCCTTCTCATAAATGTATTAATCTTCTTTCTTAGAATCTTTAGTATTGTTTTGTCCAGAGGAATAATACAGTTGAATATTTGTAGAAACCTGGTGATGATATAAACCAAAAGTACAATATTATCATTATTTTGCTAGCAATATCTAAAATAATAGTGAATTAATTAATAGACATGTAAAATTTATTTTTATAACTAGTGGATTATAATTGTAAGCTACTGAAACCTTTATTATCCTGAATACATACAAACAGATGGTTTGAGTGACCTGATAAAGTGGTTATCATTTATCACAATATCTTTATGCTAATCACATGAAGCTTCTGGGGCACAGATAGGTTATTTTTTTAATAAAGAATTAGTTTATGCCTATATAGGGTAATAGCATAAGATTTGTATTCAGTATTCTCCTTCTCTAGGAAGCTATCATTTAGTGATGTTAAAAAAAAAATAAAAACAAAAAAACAAAACAAAAAAAACCGACCTGAACCGTTATGAAATGTTGGGAGCCATGTACTCATTAAACTTACAAGCATATGTTTTTCTTTCTTCCAGTAAGTGCTCACTCTAATGCAAGCATGCCTATCTGAAAAGTAAGGAAAATATTTTATTTTTATGTCTAGAGCCTAATTTTTCTAATAAGAGACCATCTTTGGAATGTATAAGAAAGGTACTGAATGATTATATATTTAAAAACAGAAACTTCTCTTTACTGAATTACTTTTTTCAGAATAACCAGAGTGCTTTCACAAATTAACCCTTTCTCAAATATCAATATGTATAATTGATATGAAAAGAAGATATTATTATAAACATAATTTCTGAGTCTAAATGTCTTGAATAAAGTAAAAAGAACTGGCAGAATTGTTGACTTGGAGACTAAAACTTAAGTGGCTGTATGACAAGAGTGAAAAGAATTTTACTTTTTGTATTTTTCAGATTGTCTGGTTTATGTATGCATGACTTATTGCAATGAAATTTAATATTTATTTTCAATATTGGGTGTTGAAGGTAAAATATCTATGTTTAACACTCAGGTCATTTACTATATAATTAAAAGTTAATCTTTCCGAGGCTCTTTCCATAGTAGTAAAATAGATAAAATAATCTTGGCAATTTCATAGTTCTTATGAAGACAAACCAATGTTCTATTCAGAAGTACTTTGGTTGCAAGTAAGAGAAACCATCCTCATTTTTCTAAAGAAAACACCTATAAACAGTGGGCTTTATTATAAAAGAAGGAGTTTAGGGAATTTAAAACTTTTATAATGTTCAGTAATTCTGCCTCACCTTTGCCCTGATGGAGACAACACTTTCTTATACTGAGCTTAAAGACAACCCGTCCTTTGAAATGAAAGGACATGTTATAACCTTCCAAGAATGTTTGCTACACAAGTGCGCTTAAAAAGCCTATAATAAAGCCATTGAGTGTCTCCACTCCCAAAATGTTCAGAAAGGCAAGATACATTCTGCAGTTGTGGATATATGTTTGTCCGTGACACTCACAGCCTGCAGAAAAGTTAACAAAAAAGTGATTACTGTCACCATGCAGGAACCAGTGTGTGCCTCTACCAACTGGAACAGTGCAATTCTGGAGTTCGAATGAAGCTTATGATACTTCCCTAGCTTGGAAATATTTTGAAATATAACTTGCCATCACATGGGCAGCCACAAAAGAACCAGATAATTTTAGGGAAATGATAAAACTTTGTGCTGTCAATTGTCCTCTGTGAGATTTTAGACATCCTACTAATGGAAAACACTGTGGCCACTTTTAGAATAATTTAAGAGAAGACAATGAAAAAGTCTACATTGTTTTCCACATTTATTATTTAAAACTTATCATTAGATGATTTGCTGAACATACCAATATTTTCCCAAAGAAAACTGTGTTCTTTATAAAATGTACCGTGAAAATTATATTTTCTTATATTTATTTTTTATTTTAACCAGAAAAAAAAAGTCCATCTCTGAGTCAGCATTTGTTATGCTATCCACCAATTTAGACGCTCTCTTCCTGAACCATCCTGACAAAAACACCCCAAAATAGTGTTTCACCAGCTGTGCAGGCATTCGTTGTTCCAGGCAAATTAGTCTACATAAAATAAGTCATCACAAGTCTTCCATAATCTCCATATAGGTGATAAAGTTCATTCACTGTATATACAATTTTGGGTAAACACTACTTTACAGGTCCTTCCGAATAGCTTCATAACCCATTTTGTAATTTGGTTTCAATGATCTCCAGGCTTCCATTGAAATAGAAAATGAGTCCAATTTTAATTCTGTAATCACTTTAAAAATTACACAATTTAGTTTCTGAGCATTAGACTTAACCTAAGAAAGCAATTCATTTTGCTCCTATGTATTTATCATCTATTAGCAAATGGCGCTGAGAAGATGCTCTAGAAAGTGAGATGGACATGGTGGTGTCAGAGATTACTCGTTGTTCAGTGAACTTGCACGTCCTCTGCCATCATCTTGTTCTCCTACACATATTATTCCTCAAACTCAATGATGTATATTTGAAAGGAGTTATAAGTATTTTTCATTTTTTTTGGATGGACATGTTTCTTAGGTTGTAAAACCCCTGAAAGTAGAAAGTATGTAGTACATTGTTTTGTTTATGTAACACATTAATAATCAGGGCAGTGCATTGCTCAGAAAAGTCATGCAATATATTATTTGTGGTGGAATAAACATTTTCACCACATGTAACTAAGTCCTATACTAGTTCACAATGCTTAGCCCCATGCATTTGAGTTGCAATTTTATAACATGAAGCATGTGGAATATTCTTAGTAGCAATTCAAGACTGTCATTTTGCTTGGAGGTTTTTGTTTACCTCTCTTCTTTCGACTTTTCTTACCAAATATATATATATATATATATATATCAGGAATAAAAAGAAAGTTCACAGATGAAAACCATCTTTTTATTCTAAAATGCATTAGTTAATTAGTTCAGTTGAAAGTTGGTTAACCCTTATTGGCAATCAAGCTGTGTTAAAGAGTTTAATTTATCATTTAATTTTAAGAAATAATGTTTCATCTGGAGGTGGGCTTTCCCTACCAGTTTACCTGTGAGAGTGTTAGGGCTTCTCAAGAAAATGATGGAGGACTAGAAGCGGTAAATGGGTTGCTAGAGGGAAAATGCTATATATCATCCTGAAGTCACATCATTAGAATGGATGCTTAATTAAAAAAATAAAAGTAAAGGGGCGCCTGGGTGGCGCAGTCGGTTAAGCGTCCGACTTCAGCCAGGTCACGATCTCATGGTCTGTGAGTTCGAGCCCCGCATCAGGCTCTGGGCTGATGGCTCAGAGCCTGGAGCCTGTTTCCGATTCTGTGTCTCCCTCTCTCTCTGCCCCTCCCCCATTCATGCTCTGTCTCTGTCCCAAAAATAAATAAAAGTTGAAAAAAAATTTTTTTATAAAAAAATAAATAAATAAAAGTAAAGAACAACATGGTCTCTCCCTCCCCATGGTTCCTCACTTTTCCCTCCCCTCTTCTTTAGCACATGCATGCACAGGCGAACACACTCAGCAATATTTAAAGCAACAACCATTAACAAAGAAAGAAAGGACCAAATACAAAGAGATGCTAAGAAAATGTAGTTGGATTGTTCAGTAAGGCGATAGTTCTCAGGAACAGAGAACCTGTAACATTTCAGTGTGTAGTTGAGATCCTGAAATTGTGGCTGTTTAAGAAAGCAAACAAACAAAACCAAAAAGCACGTGTAATTGGCACTTCTCTTTCCTGACTTATTCCACTCCATTCATTCTATATCTGCTGGTGTAATCTTCTTTAAGGTGTAAGCAGCTAGGCAAAGTCTGATGATAAATTAATAAGACCAGTATGAATTAGCAACCCAAGAAAATCTGTCTGAAAACTTATTCACTTTTTGGCGAGTCTTACAAGAGTTATTGTTTTCTCACTCCTCTTTTTACAATGTTTAGTCATGGGGGTGGCTGGGTGGCTCAGTCAGTTAAGCGTCTGACTTCAGCTCAGGTCATGATCTCACAGTTCGTGGGTTCGAGCCCCTCATCGGGCTCTGTGCTGGCAGCTCAGAGCCTGGAGGCTGCTTCTGATTCTGTCTCCCTCTCTCTCTGCCCCTCCCCCATCACACTGTGTCTCTGTCTCTCAAAAATAAATAAATGTAAGAAAAAAAAACAATGCTTAGTCATGTAGCTTATGAAGAAATGTGGAAGATCTAAGTAGGTTTTTTGGCATGTTTAAATCTAGTCATATTGAATAATCATTACTATGTGCCTAGTACATGCAATCATGTGCTAAGCTGCTGGAAAGATACGTAAAGAATACATCTTTCTGAAAAGGATTCATTACTCTACGTCCCAGTCTCCAATTGCAATAAAACATATGCTTCCGTTTTACATTCAAGCCATGGGAGTATCTACTTTTAACTGCAAAGCTTCTTTGCTCTATCATGACCTATGAGATTTAACTGGAATATTAGTTATGCACCTGTTATTTGCAATGGCATTTATAGAGCATGAAGTCAAGGACAAATAAACTAATGCTTGAGTAATTGCTTATTTTATAAGAGGAACCAAAATGCGCGTGCGTGTGCGCGCACGCAAACACACACACACACACACACACACACACACACACACATTTACAAACACATATGTGTGCATGCATGAACATGGATTCTTATTGCAGGGAAGCAAAGAGTCTTCTCAGAGGAGAGAAAATTGAGCAGCCTCAATCAATTATTAGTTTCTGGCAATTTTAACAATAATTTGAATTAGGTATAACTTGCCATCATTACCATTCCTTTTCATCATATGTCTTTAACATGGGGATTATTTCACTCTGCTTAAAACTTTAAAAAAATTTTTTTTCAACGTTTATTTATTTTTGGGACAGAGAGAGACAGAGCATGAACGGGAAGTGGCAGAGAGAGAGGGAGACACAGAATCGGAAACAGGCTCCAGGCTCTGAGCCATCAGCCCAGAGCCCGACGCGGGGCTCGAACTCACGGACTGCGAGATCGTGACCCGGCTGAAGTCGGACGCTTAACCGACTGCACCACCCAGGCGCCCCTGCTTAAAACTTTTAATTACTCACTGCAATGAAGAAAATTCTCCAGCTGAGGAAAAATCATAAGATATCATTAAGACAGATACCTATAGCCAAAGTCATTGCAGACACTAAGAAAGGCCTCCAAATACATTAATGCATGAAGAAACAAGAGAAGAGACTGCAATTTAAGATCTGACCCAGTAGATGAAAATAACTTAAATTCTTGTTGTATATCATTGACATAGTGCTACTGATAGTCTTTCAGTTAATTTCTTCCATTAAAGGAATTGACTAGAGTTAGTAAATTCACACACACACATACACACACACATATATTCTATAGATAAAATATTTCTATATATGTTTTCAGACTTTGGCAAAACTAAAACATCTTATTATTGTTTAGATTTTTTCCTCTGCTTTGAGGCGCTTAAAATTTAGTGGGTGTACTAAATGTGTACAGGATATATGTGAGTTTCTATTTTACAGTAATAAATACAGAAATGAAAGTAAATGTTTCCATTTCCAGTTAAGACTACAGTATGAACACAATATACATAGTGTGAACAGTATAAAAAATCTATTGGCACAGTAAGACCCTGATAGAGTCATAGACATTTTTATAGAAATATGCCTGTAATATAACCAGGTTTTGTTTGTTCCTGTTTCTCAGCCAAAGTGACATTAGAAACTTGCTTCAATATAGCAACTTTTCAAAGCTACAGTCAATATTTAATAATAATGCTCTTGTGTAATGTATTGTATTTTGGTATTGGAAGTGGGTTCTTTAATAAATCACCTTCAGAGTCCTTTAGATAAATGGACTTTTTTCAGAGATGAATGTTATCAGTGTATTCAATAAGCAAACATTCATTGGACTTGACTCCAAATAACCTTGAATGGCTTCCAAAACGAATTTATTATCAATGAGTGTAAAGTTTTCATCACTAAGGATAGTCAAACGTATGTGTCATGATTTCTGAAATGAAAGAAAAAAATACCATTTTTAAGTGGGACAAGATTGCTTTGGCCGCTATATTGTCTATCAAGCATACTGTTTTGAATAATAAGAATATTTCATATAGTTTTCCTTTGGAATGTTTGTCAAATAATTAGTTTCATGGGTTACTTATATTCTACCTTAGACCCTGATTCAACTTCTTAAAATAACTTCATTAGTATTCTGTTTATATACCACATTGATGAATTTGACAACCTGATAATATGCTATAGAAAAATATAAATGTGTGTGTATTTGTGTGTGTGTGTGTGTGTGTGTGTGTGTGTGTATTCAATTATTTTTCAACCAAAATTGCAGGTTTCACTTTAATATTTTCTATGCTCTGGTTTCACTTAATAAGCAAAATTTTTCCTGCAATAATTGGGGGCTGTGAGGTAAAAATACAAGTTTCTTAAAAAGGACAAAGTGTTCTCCTGAGGAGACTTGGAGGGTCTGGAAAAATATTGAAGCATAATTTAGTCTATTTTTATTATGTCTCCTGAGAGCTTAGATGCCCGGGAGTTTTCACCCTAAAAAAAAGTCCATGTCCAAAGTAATAAACCTCATCAACTTTTCATCTATAATGCTGTTTCTACATTTGTAAAGTTAAAAATAAGTCTAAAGCAAATAACCTAAGACTTTCGGTACTATTATCATGTAAGGAATAAGTGGTGTAAGGAATTTTTAGAGTAAGACGTGTGCTCTCTCGGTGAGTACAAAGAAGAAAACGGCGGTGACTCACTATCTGAGGTTCAGCTTCCAGGAAGGCACTAGTCGAGGACCCTGGCTCCCAGCCCGAATGTTGCAGCTCGAGTACCTTACCGGAACTAAAAGATTTCACCTCCTATCTTTGCTCTGCTCGCAGTTTGCTAGGAGAACCTGAGTGAAATATTAACTTGCCTCCAATTCTTCTTTTGTAAAAGTGAGAACAACTGATCAAATTCGCAGGATTTTTATGAATGCTAATTTGTTTGACTTTCCTAGATGTGACTATGGAAATATACAAGACATACTATTATTTTGCATAGAAAAGGCAAATGTTTTCCAGTCACCAGACTATAAAGTATTGTCAAAAGTTTTAGCATTCTAAAGATGAAGGATGAATACAGGCGCAATGATGGCAGGTAAAATTTGTCTTTGTTGTTCCTTCCACTCTACCTGTTCTTTTTCTTCTGTTTCCTAAAATTTTGTCCCCACTGATCTCAGATTGCCCTATTCTTTTATTCTGCCTAAAGGAATAACCTAAATAAATTAATAAATAAAATGAAAGGGCCGATAAAATAATTCATAGGAAGTTTTTGATGATAATTTTTCATTTATTCCAGGGAAATTCGCTATTTAAAGAAAATTACAGGAAAAGGGTTCAGCCAAAAAAGTTAATGTAAACTTGTTCAATTTCAGTAACAGAGTTACCCAAGTAATACCTGAGTAATACCCTCGTAACAGAAATGCTATCTTGCATGATGCATAGAGGCATAACTATTCCAACTAGTCAGGTATTTCTTTATTTTGTTAGCATTTCAGAGGTGGCTTCTTCTCCTTCTTCCAAAAATCTGACAATGCAGCCAACAACTCAGCATCCAGAAAAATGACATTATACCGACGAATTTGTATAATACTTTTCTTTATATTTTGAATTTGTGTTATTTGATTGCTTCTTTAACTGACAATAATTTTATAATTATAAACATTAATTATATATTGTATAATAAACAACTTAAAATTTAAATTGGAAATTTATAAATTGAAAAGACAGAGATAAGTCAATATTTCTTCTGGCATTATTCACTGTTGATAAAGTGATGTATCAAGTATTGGCAATTTTATATGCTACGTAATCAAGTGTATTTTTTACAAGAAGGAACTTTTATTTTGATGAGGCTATTATGAACATGGAATTCTTCAATTATAACTTTGAGTATCTGAATATTAGAGAAGTTCCATAGACAAGCTTCAGGCTCTATAAATTTCAAACTCTATTCTCTACTATCCATATACTTCCAGTGTCCGATGCTTTGGGATATACTCATATAACAATTATACATGTGTGTGTATTTATACATATATGTATATATATGTAAATATATACAATTTCTATAGATGTATGTTACAATGCATCTGGTGCCGGAAGTATGTAGATATGAGTGGGTATTCATATAGAAATTATATGTGTATACATTATATACACAACATTATGCATTATACATCTTTATGTATGTGAACATAATTTCTACAGGAGTACATCCCAAATCATACATAGAATATGTACATATGCATATTTATGTGTGTGTGTGTGTGTACACATGAATAATAGCACAAAGTACTATGTCTCACTGGAATCAAACTAGTATATCTAATGTGGAGCATGATGTTAAAAAGTATTTTCTAACCCCTACAACAACCACTAAGACAAAACTCAACAAATATAGTTGAAAAGATCAAGTTACGTCAGTGATTGTCAGACCTGGAATGTATGAAATCCCACTAAGTAGGTTGCTTTGTGCCTGGATTTTTTTTTTTTTTTACTAAGTGTTGCTTTAGACCCATGTGGGTCAACATTCCAATAAAACTTTATTTACAGAACCAGACAGTGCAGCAAATTTGACCTTGAGACTGTTCTAGGTGATAAAGGGTGAAACTAGTATAGCATGAAACTTTATAAAAATGGACATATTACTTTGATAGTTTTATTTGCTCTACATCTCATCTAATTAGTTAAGCAATAATTATTTTACAGGCAGGCTGAACTTAAAAATGGCAGGATAGGGGTGCCTGGGTGGCTCAGTCAGTTAAGCGTCCGACTTCGGCTCAGGTCATAATCTCGCAGTTTGTGAGTTCGAGCCCCACATCAGGCTCTGTGCTGACAGCTTGAAACCTGGAGCCTGCTTTGGATTCTGTGCCTCCTTCTCTTTCTGCCCCTCCCTCACTTGTGTTTGTCTCTCTCTGTCTATCAAAAAATAAATAAATGTAAAAAATTTTTTTAAATGGCAGGATAAAATGTTCATTAATGGAAAATAGCCATTTAATCAGTGTTATAACAAGTGCTCTGCAAGTTCTAAACTCATAATGACAAAGGATAAAAAAATTATTCCTATGAAGCTGAAAAACTAAAAACTGAAGAGAACAATGTTAAACAACATATACAAAATGTTATACCTAGAATATTTGTAATTATGACTTTAACAAATACATTTGTGTTTTATGTTGTATTAGCCTGGTCATTGAGAGGAAATAGGAGTTATAAACAAACCTATAAATTTCAGAGTGACCAGATATTGTCATTGAGATAGTTTTCATAGACCTGTTTTTTGTTTTTTTTTCTTTTTTAGCCATAACTTTATGATTCATTAGATGATCAGCTAAACCATCAGAAATAACAAAAGGTGCCAGCCATAAAAATGGTAAAATAAAAATGAACAACAAAAAAAAGGGTGAATGAAGTCTATTCTGTATTATTCATTTGGAAAAAAATAATGTAGCTGTATTGCTAATATATGTCCATTTATTATGGCCTGAAATGATATTTTGAATTATCAAAAATATAATAAATATCAGTTTTAATATAATGTATTATGTAAGTGTATTTTATTATATAAAGCTTTATGAAAGTTGTTAACTAAGTGATGTTTGTTAACTAGGCTTACTAAATCAATGAGAATGACCTATTCCCTAAACATTCTCAATAAACACTCAATCCTCTATTTATTTTAAAAATATCTAACACTATCAAAACAGAAATTTTAGTCCAGTGACATTCAATATTCTAGTAGAAGTTTCAAGAAAGATTGAAAGCACATAAAATGGTCATCTAGGTGTTTCCAGATTTTGCAGTCATCTTTTCTGCTCCCATTTCCATTCAGGCACTTTTCTCTTCAGAACAGATTCTCTGAAAATCATGACAGACTGTACAGAGCATATTCATGTGTACTCCACGGCACACTTTATTATCATTATTTCCACAGCTTGTATATCCTTTATGCAAATCACAAGAAAAATATGACAATTGACAGTGTTCCTGGATTAATTTTACCAAATATGGTTTTTTTCTTCATATTCCTTGTGTCAAGTGTCCCATTTATAGCCATCTTACTGATTTTGAAGGCTTTATAAAAATGTCTTTCATTATTGGTTTTTAGTGACCATTTGCAATTTAATTCTAAATGTATCCTGTTAACAATTTGGTGGGCATATTTTTGGTTTAGAATTAAATATATATATATGTATATATATTTTTGTATATGAATATACATAATTAAATATTACATATATAGAATTAAATATATATATGTAATATGTATTCTATTTTAAGTCTACTTCCTTTTTCTTCCTGATCCTTCTTTTTTGAAAAACTGATTTCTATGCTGTCTTTAATTTTAAAAATGAACATTCAACAAGCTTGTTAGGGGTACATAATGAATTGAGTTTCTCTGACAATGAATTTCAAATAGATTTTGTGTGTGGGATTATTAAAAGGTAAAGATATTCCACATCTTCCTAAAAGGAATACTCCATTTATTTAATGGGTGGTTTGTTTGCTTAAAGGCACACTTTCAATTTGTACCACTTGGTAATATACCCACCAGGAGGTAGGTTGCCCTTCTCACCCTAAATATATTTAATGCTTTCTTCAGCCCCCAGCATCCATTTTCCCTAACCAGTTGGGGCATATCTTGTAAACAGAATAAATAATTAGCTACTTAACAGCTTCTTACTTGGAACATGAATTTTTAATCACTTAAGTGCAACATGGCAGAATGAGTGAACATATGCCTATATTCTCCTAAGAAAATAATGATCAGAATCACTATTCTCAGCAGGGCTCTTAAAAAAAAAAAGAAAAAGAAAAAGAAAGAAAGATTTAATGGAGCTTGGTGGCCTTAGGACACTATTCAGTAACCAAGAATGCAGCTGGGTTTCTTAGAAAAACTTTGGCTTCCACATTAAGAAAGAACACCTGTGAGCTAGATATCTCCTCAACAACTTCTTTTTATGATCCTGCCTACCATATTAGCAGTCAGAGAAATCCATGCTTTAGTTACAGTACGGGTACCTTGTAATCAGTGCCCTGTTATTGTTCATATATTCCTAAAACATAGTCAGATAAAAGAGAATTCAAAATACAAGGTATTTGAACACTTGAAAGCCTTACCTTATAATTGTTTTTTTCTATTTTTACAGCAATGGAATTGTTCATATCTTTCATGACTATAAATTTTCCACTCCCCCTTTTTTCCCCCAGTAATTAAAGCAATACTGCCATAAGGATATTATTGTAAGTCACACTGAGGAGCCAATTAGGTTTTTTTGTACATGATTTACACAAGCAAGCTTTAGCATGTCCTGAGATATTTATCCTAAATTAGGTCACATGCCCCAATTTTAAAATGTTACAGTTCTCCTTTGTCTCTTGAGAAAAACAGCTAGTGGAATGAGTTTACATGGGCTATGCCCTTTATTAATTATTGCCTGTTAGACAATATTTTCAAAGTACTGAATCTTCTGATTCATTCAGTTTTTCTTAACGTGTCATATCCTGAGTTGCTCAGTAGAAAGTTTTATTTGTGTACTTACAAAGAACAAGAGCAAGAAACTTTCCTTTCCTTTTCCTTCCTTCCTTCCTTCCTTCCTTCCTCCCTCCCTCCCTTCCTCCCTTCCTTCTCTTCCTTCCTTCCTCTTCTTTCTCTTCCCTTTTTGAATTAAATGGGGGGGGGGGAGGGGAGGAAAGCCCTGCTTTCCAATTTAAACCATTAGCAAGACCTGTGGTTGGATGCCATTATGTTACTAATGGCTCTACAGTGCAATGTGACACCACTTGTGATCTCCATTGGGAGATACGTGCACATAATACATATGTTTAAGTCTAAAAGGGTATACTAATGGTTTCAGCACTTTAGTGTTAAGTAATGAAAAAATTTCCCCTTTGGTAGGAAACGTGTTGTAATGTAACCCATGTTTTCATGGGATGATAGGGCCTTTTCTCTTTATTGGAATTATGCTAAAGTTTCAAATTAGATTCATGAATTAAGATGGACATGCTGGTAGTTTGCTACAATTAACTCTCACCTCACCTTCTGTCATCTATGCTTCAGAGACCTTATTCTCAGAGTCTTCAACTAGACACATAGGTCAATATCCAGCACATTGCTCTAAGATTGTAACTACATTAAGGTTGTGTGCTTGTGATTCATTACATCATTGTACAGTTTGTCTTACTGAATTTCATTTGAATGCTTGATAGCTGCTAAGTCCTAATAAGATATATGACTTTAAAAAATAAATAACAGAAGACTCTAATTCTTCAATCTAGTAAAGACTATCATATGCAAAATTTCAGATTAGGAAACAAAGGTCCTGTGAATTTGCTAAAGCAATAAATCTTGAATCAATTAATTAACTGGTGAATATATTCCTCTTTTTTTTTTAATGTTTTCTTATTTTTTATATTGGTGTTGACAGTCTAAACCATAGTAGGAAATAATACAATTTAGGTCTTAGCTAGTGGAAATTTTACATTTGAGAATGTGGAGGAAATATTTAAATTAGATGGGGATCTGAGGATATGCTGCTTCCAGTTTGGATTCCAAGAAACTAGAGACCATCAGTGGGGTAACCGGAGAATAAGCACTTAACTGTGGATCTCTCACATTCTTAGCTGCTTCCCAGGCACTTTTTTTATCCAAGTAGGGAAGAAAGAACACTCATGATGACCACATTTTCTTAGGGATACAATTTGTCAAGTTGCTAAATTCAAGTATAATTCTTTCTGTTCTTCTCCTTTTCAAATTCAATCTTTACTCAGGAAGGCACACGTTGGTGTAGCATCAAGAATAAAGTAAAGACCTGGGTGCCTGGGTGGCTCAGTTGGTTGAGTGTCTGACTTTGGCTCAGGTCATGATCTCACAGTTTGTGAGTTCAAGCCCCATGTCTGGCTCTCTGCTGACAGCTCAGAACCTGGAGCCTGCTTCGGATTCTGTGTCTCCCTCCCTCTGCCCCTTCCCTACTTATGCTTTCTCTCTGTCTCTCAAAAATGAGTAAACATTAAAATTTTTTTAATAAAAAAATAAAGACCAATAAAATTATAAAATAAATAAAATACCCACATAAGTATAAACAAAATCTGGCATTTGAAAGCATTTAGGAAGACTATATGTCCCCTGAAACCATCAAATGTGTAGTATTGAATACTGCATGCTTGTAGTATGCTGTGATAATATGGATGCTTAGCTCCTTGCAAGATGGATATCAAATAACAGTAGAATACTACAATGTTGCATAAAGATTAGTGACTTGTAGGGGTAGTTTAGTGTTAGCTAAGTTTCATTGTGAATATCCACAACTTCTTATATAATGTTTGCACACCTTCACTGGCTACAGAGTTCAGTGAAAAAGAGGACATCTACAGATACCAAGCCTTTTATGCACAAATGTGGGTATCTTTAATAGTCACTTCAAGGTGGCATTACAAAAAGAGTGACTTTTCCTAGAGATGATCCAGTGTTAATATTATACCATCATCTTTTATACTAGTATTTCTTAAATCTATTTTTGTTTTTCTTTTGGGTCAGTATTTATGTCATGGAAATAGAGTTGTTAGACAACATTAATTTTTGGTATAATTTTTTACAAATATTGCTCATATCATATATTTTTTCATTTGTTGCTAAGGCTATTAAATAATATTAAAAACTGAATAAAATAAAAAAAATAGGGTCTGTCTACCTCAGGAGAGCAAATGTTGCCTAAAAACTTTTAAAATACTTGAATAGAGAATTAGAACAGTTGAGCTTCTGAATAGGTTAATATTTCACAAAAAGTTATATTTTCCCTAAAGTTGTACTAGTTTTTTAAACTCAAATTGTAAACTAAATGAAAATAAAGCACCCTGGAGGTCTGCTATTATTCAAAAACTACGAAACTAATAATTATAACATTTCTGGCTTTTGGTCTTCCAAAGGTCTAAGAAGTCAGCAACATTTCACCTGTTTCATTCAGTTTCTTCTCACCCCACTGATGAAAATACACAAAGAGCAGGCATCACATATTCACTGTGCACTAAGTAAACGGAATTGAAGAAGAACTCTGTGGCTCAGCCATCATTAGAGAGCTGGTTTTCAGCAGGACTAAGGCCAGATTCACATTTTATTTTCTCAATTCACCTGTTCTTTACATTTCAACTCTTCTATTTATGTTAATGATGCAAGATAAAGGCTGTAGCAATAAAAAAGGTTTATACATTTTAGGTATTAAGTGTGGAATGATACTTTCATACTGCATTTATGTAATTAGATTGTCATGTGGCCTACATCTAATTTTACTTCTTTGCTTAAAACTTACCCAATTGCTTAAAAATTCTCGTCATTTTAAAATGTAATGATTGGACAATTCTGCTTTAAGTGGCAGAAATGGTTAATTTGGACACACACTGACAAGAAAAGGCAATGGAAGACAGTAATAGGGCAGTCAATGCCAAGAGAAATAAAACAATTGTGCCAGTAGTTGGAATGCCATATGGAAAAATGAAGCCTGGTTTCATAACCAGAATGGAGAAAAATCTGTCAAGGGTTATTTTTGTTGCATATTCATGACCTGATAAATTGTGTTAATTGCTAAAAGAATGAAGAGTCAAGCAAGGATGGATTTGTTGTGATAGGAATGGGATATGTTAAGAATAGCAAATGCAGTTTCAAAAATCTATATAGTTGGTAGTTCAAGGTTTTTATTTCACTTAGAACTGGCAAGGGAAAAATATTTTATCCCTATTAAAATACATTTTGAAATGTCCTACATCTTTCTCCTAAAACAGAAATCTTGAGTCATTTAATGTGTACTTAATTTTATTTATTACATATATAAATAGATATGGGATAAAGGCATACACTAAAGGACAAGAGTTTGAGGCAATTTTCTATGTATTTATTTTAAATTCTGTTTTATTCTATAAAATGCTACCTGCTGCACTTCTCCCACCATATACAAAATACTTTTGTTGTTGTTGTTATTGGTGGTGGTGGTGGCGGTTTTTGCACAGAACCTAGAAGGAATGGTTAATATTTGAAGTCCAAACAAATGTGAACACATTAATTTTAGGCTCACATTTCCAAACAACCCTTTCAAATCCCCTAATTAAATCAAATATAATTTAAAACAATCCACTTTACATAGGAACCATGAACACCCTTTTGAGTGCTAGCTTTCAGCAGATTATAAGAAGCAAGTTTAAGAGAACAAAGACATAAAAACTACTAAGCAGGGGCGCCTGGGTGGCTCAGTCAGTTAAGCATCTGACTTCAGCTCAGGTCATGATCTCACAGTTCATGAGTTCAAGCCCCTGCATTGGGCTGTGTGCTGACAACTCAGAGCCTGAAGCCTGCTTTGGATTCTGTGTCTCCCTCTCTCTGCCCCTCTCCTGCTCACACACACACACACACACACACACTCTCAAAAGTAAATAAACATTAAGAAGAAATTTTTAAAAAACCTACTAAGCCAATACTTCCTGTTTTTTCAGTAGTCAGAGATAAATGTAAAAGATTGTATTTAATGACTAAGCTATGAAAAAGGTGTCAAATTGAGTACTAAGTGAAAGAAGCATTTCATATACTCTTTAGCAATTATCCAAAGCTTTGGCTTAATTTGCATGGATAACTCATAAGATCCATTCAAGGAAGTCTGTGATTTAGGAGCAGTTCTAGAATAAGCTTTTCTTTCAAAAGTTCCCTGAAGTATTCTCATCGCCTAGAACTATTGTATATTCTCACTAGGTTTTCCTAACTCCACACCAATCTCAAAAAGCCTCTGAATTTCAGAATGAACCAACTGACCTAGCTTCTAAGATGTGGAAACTAGCCTTCTTTTAAGTCAGTGATTTCAGAAAACAATTAGATATCTATCTTTCAGTATTCTAACATGGAAAGCAAAGTTATGACTCATTACCAAGAAGTATTTAAGTAAAGCTATAATAGTTGAGATACCATCTATAGGCGAAGTATAAATCTGTCTTTGAAATTACCATATATAGACTTTTGTCAGAGGCATGCCTAATGGCTCCATTGTGCCAACCTGAAACAATAAGAAATATGCACTAAACAAATTGAACAAACCAACTAATGGTGTATTATCCATTAATGTATCCTCAACTTATTCAATAACTTTCACCAGTATCAATTTCTAGGGTAATAAGTGTCTTCCCATTTGCTACCATTATATAGGAATGTTTAGAGAGTAAGGAAGTATTCAATGTGCATTGCATTGAAATGTAATAGAAGAATAATATGATATGAAAATAACAGTACTATTTTAATACATAAAAAGTTGCAGAATATGATTTAGATTCTCCTACTGTAGCCCATATCACACTGAACTTCTCCTTTGAAATACATTACCCTTATATTCACATGTCTTCTTTTTATATTGTAAACTCTATGAGAGCAAGACCTCTATCTGTGTCATCACCACTAGATTTTGCTACTAAGCACAGTGTTTGCTACATAGAATAGGTCTTAGAAATATTTTTGAGTGAATAAGAACTCCTCCTAAAATTTGATTAATTGGAGTACAGGTTTCTGGATTAATGTAAACATACTTACAGGTAATGAATTTCAAAATGGTCACAAATTAAATACATGTCTCTTAATAATGAATCACTTTCTTTATAATCAGCCAGTATTAGATGTTATATGAATCCATATGTCACATGGGTCTAAAGCATACATATTCCATCAAGCTGGCTCATTACTAACAAATCTAGCATTTATAAAGCAAATATATAGATGAAATACTGTAAGCTCTTCATTTTAATGCCAATGCCCAATAGTATACAGAAAATAAACACACACACACACACACACACACACACACACACACACAAACACACACACATACACACACACACTTTTTTCTCAAACTGAATTGTGGGGAAGTCAACCTCTTTACCTAGAGTACCCCTTAATTTCAAGTCAATGCTTAACTGAATACAGGCTACTAAACATATTTTTAGAAAGTAATTTATTATGTTTATTTGTTTTAAGAGACAGAGAATACTAGTGGGCTAGGGGCAGAGAGACAGGGAGAGAGAATTCCAAGCAGACTCTATGTTGTCAGCACAGAGCCTGAAGTGGGGCTCAAACTCATGAACTGTGAGGTCATAGCCTGAGCCGAGATTAAGAGTTGGACGCTTAACTGACTGAACCACCCAGACGACCCAAATAGTGTTTTTTTTTCTCCTATTTAATATTGAAAACAAACCAAGGATGAAATTATATGCATATTTCAGCAGGTGGTAAGATAATAACCACAAAGATAATAAAATATGCATAATAAATACTACTATTTATCAAGCAGCTAGGAAATGTCAGGCAATTTAAAAGGACTTTAAACACACTATCTCATGCAATCTTCACATCTACTTTATAGATGAGGAAATTCATTTTCAAGTGACATGCAGGAAGTTTCAACTATTCAAAGGCACATGATTAAGTTAAAGAGCTAACATTTGACATCAGGTTTATTGAATATTCAAATACATGTATTTTCTTCTGTTCAATATTCTTTTAGTTATGTATATTAACTCTGTAAATCCAAGCTGCGGTTGGCATTCCACATGTTTATTTCTCTGATTGCAATTTCATTTAATGTCATTAAAAAGTAATTTTCCTTGAGGAAATTCAGCAACAACCACAATAGTCTATCCAAATAAGATGAACTTCATATTTAGTAATAAATTTCCTAATATTGCCTATGATATTTAGCCTTTTAATTGATAGCAAGGAGAGTTGCCAGGTTTGACCGAGAATAATAAAGAGTAAAACTTGTTCCACCCCATAATGAAAAGAATGTTTAATATGACAAAAACAAATCATACCCTCATATGAACATGTACTAACTCCCAAAAAACTTTTCAAAACTCATCCAGTTCACAGAGGTGTTATAATAGAATACAGGAATAATAGTAGATACAGTGACTGGAAAACTAATTGGGTATCGATTCTTATTTACTCATTTTCAGATTGTTCCATTATTTTCATTTTGTCTAAGAATACTTTATTGATTTTGTTGATTATCTTTCCTCACATGTATTAGAATTTTAGTTTGCAAGCTCATTTAGTGTAGTTTCAAACTTTTTTCCTTGCTCACTCCTATTATCACATTTGATTGTACAAAATAAGTTTTCACTTTTTTTTTATTGAAGCCTTATTTCTCCCATCCCGTAGTGATATTGAGCATATGAACATTACAGAGCCAATCACCTTATCATTAGGCAACTTACCTCAAGTTCTGCTTACAAGTTCTCCCTCCAATCGCCCAGGCATAGGTCACTTGCAGCCTCCTTTTGCAGTTAGAAGAACAAATCCCCATTATACACCAAGCTTGGTTCAAGTAACTCACGCTGTTTTTGGCATTCCTTTTTGTTAGTTTCTTTGTTTGTTTTGGGGCACATTGATCATGTTCCTCTTTTTGTTTGTGTGCCTACTGCAGAGACACAGAGGGTGAGGCCATCTATTGGCTGCACTCACTCCTCCCTAGCCTCATTGCTTTACCTCATTATCTTTCACCTCCTGTAATGATATTGCAAATATTTCCTCTTGAGAAGCCCTTCAGAGGTAAAAAATAAATAAATAAATAAATTACATAACTTTAAGGCTGATAGAATAATGTAGAAGTCTAGGTCAAAATGTTTATTTTGGATAGCTAAATGAATGGGACCAGTATTAATACAGAAATACAAAAGGAGGAGGGAGTTAAAAGATTAGATAGGGAGTTCAGTTTTGAAATAGTATTCGGTTTTGAGACTCAGTCATGTACCTAGGGAACTCTAGGTCTAATTTAGGCACACCACATAATTTGTCTCTAAGAATGTCTAACGAAAAGAACGCTGACCTGCATATCATATTTGTTGTTTCTGTTCTTACCCTTTGTCTCTACTCATATTTGTTTTAATGTTTTCTTTTTGTTTTGGTGTCTGTGTGTGTGTTGCTTTTAACATTAAGCAGGTTATTTACTATGTAGATTGTTTCTTTTATATGTAGAAACTATTTTTCATAGTAATACCAGCTTGATAATTATACCAAGTTGTTATAAAAATCAATAGGTTATACTTATCAAAGAATTTGTACAGCCCTGTACAAAATTAAACTGCAGAGTCCTATACATTATTATTCGGTGATTTAGTCCCACATTTAATGATACTAGACCTAGATGATATTTCTACTATTATTAGATGCTCATAATTAGATACATAAGTAGTGTCATTTAAAGATGAATCTAAAACATAGTGTTAACTTGTTCTACATATTACAGATCCTATGAAGTCTTGTGTAACATTGTAAAAAAATATTTTAGTTTTTCCATAGGCTTCCACCTTAATTTCTGAGAGCCTCTCTGCATCTTAAAATCCATATATCCTATATATATATATATGTATATATGTATATATATATATATAAATCGCTGGCATAAAGGTTAATGAAGTGGTCAATGAATTTACAATAGATTAAAAGAACTTCAAAATATTAAACAAAAATTGCAACTTGTTTAAAAATATACTAAGGTGCTGTATTACTTGTAAGGATATTTTGGAAAATAAAGCCTATGTTTACGAGTAAATTTCCTTATGTTATATGTTCTAATACTTGAGAAATTTTTCCTAGGAAACAAATTTCCATGACACAAGTCTTCTCAAATTTATTGTTAGAAATTTGCTTTTCCATGCAGTTCATGTTTCCATTGTGGTTTGGAGAGATGTTCCCATAAACTCTCAGAATCACATCCCTCACTTCTCCTTGCATTTCTCTCTGTCTCTGCTGACAGGACCACTTGCTAATGGCTGTTTCTCTGAATCCTCTGCCTCCCCGTGACTTTGCTACTGCCCTCTGACTTCAGGTAATGGATCATTACTCTGTCATGCATCAATTATTAACTTCATATTTATCTAAGGAAAGCATTCCTATTTTCATTCCCCAATTCTATACCAAAGTCTTCGCAAGATGACTGGTACTCAAAGTTATTTTCTCCTTAGAAATACCTTGACTCCTTCCATAGATACATGACCTATCTTGATCTTTACATTAGGGTTCCATGTCAGTACATTTCCACAAACTCTGGGTTATTCAGTGATACTCCTGGTAAGTTTATTAAATGCTTATTATTTTCTAATCTAGGCAATACTGACTGGAGAATAAAGGTGAGGTTCGAAACTGAATTTATGCTGGACATAAGGAGAAATTCAAAGTGAAGAGGGGTTGCATCCATGGCAATTTTGGTACCTACTCTCCCTTTACTAATTTTCACACTCTAATGAAGCTTCACTATAGAAGAAAACAGTAGAGGTTTAGACCTATGGAAACACTTATAAACACCCACCCTGCCAGGCCAAAGTGCATCCAGGTGATGACACAGTGCATCTTCCTCTAATTATGTCTCATTTTGTTTAGTCCTTTATTTGAATTTATTTTATCCTTTTAGGAATATGCCATTTAAGTCCGTCCCTCTAATGGAAATAGTCAGATAAGTATTCTCCAGCAACATTTTCTAATGTTTTCTTCCTGGGTGCACAGCCATAGTGCATTTTCCAGGTTCCAGTGTAGGTGTGGCCCTGTGATTGAATCCAGGTCAGTGCATCTGACAAGAAGTAATAAGTGGAACTTCCATGATAGAACATAAAAATCTCCATGCACTTGCATTTTCCTTTCTTCCAGCTAGAAACTGATGGTGGCAACTTAGGCTTGACTGGACAGGTAAGAAGAGACTGATGTTGGAAACCAATGCCAAAGATGGGACAATGTCTGGCAAAGTGAGTGTCTGAAAGATTTCATAAGTAGGACAGCCCCCAGTGACCTGTGTACCTGCATAGATACTCTATTATAAATCACTAAGATTATGGTGTATATTTGTTACCACAGCAGAGACCACACAAACTAATGTAGTATCTGTGAGATTCTTGAAAAATTGCTGATTTATAAATCCTGACTACATAAAGGATTTTATTTCTTTATGTCTTCAGTCTTCAAGGTTTTGTGATTTTGTGGACAGTGATGAGTTGATTGCTTTCTTCTGTCTAAATGATTGTTTTACCATAGAATAACTAATCTGTGGGAAGTTCAACTCAAACCACCCCAACAGCTATTGAATATCTGGAAATTAAGCTTTTTCCTTTGGGGCAAAAAGGCCTAATTTGTATTCAATTGCCTAATTAATGGTCACAAATCACCTCTGCCTGAAGTGGTTACACTAAGAAGAAACCACTGTATATTCAGATATAAAACACAGTTAATTTCCATTTCACTGGAGTTCTCAATGATCCCTTGAGATATGATTAAGCAATCATATAGACCTTAGCACTGCTTGTAAGTATTCAACAGCATTTGAGATACTTTATCGCCTAGAAATTAATAATTTATTATTAGCATTCAATCTTCATTTATCAAATAGTCAGCGTAGAGGGAATAACATATTGTAAAAGACTCTTTTTCATGAACCATTGATAGAAAGTAAGTAAATTGGAGTTAAGTTACCCACCATCACTGTTGAGTGATGATGGATATAGATATACTTCTGAAAGGGCCAGTATATTCTTTTGGTGGTATATGACAGATCGAAAGTGAGAGACATTTCCTTCTTGAAATTTTGTCGTGATCCCATACATATGCAGAAGTATATGTGTGTGTCTTGTAAGATATGAGATATACAAGTTTTACATCAAATAAGTGCCATTATATTATAGTGTTAAATGTTGTCTTTATGTTTCTAAGTGACTTTAAAGATTCCATTTATCACTTGTGTAGAACATTTCTCCTCCATGAATTGTTTATATTGCAATCAAGGGTAAAATATCAAATATGCATTGGATAAATTGTTTGAGTGCATTTATATTTTAAAATCTTTACATCATGTCCTGTTCTGTGTGGCATATATGATAATAATAGTTAATGCTCACTTGAGGGCTTACTATATTTCACACACTGTTCTATGTGCAATATATGTGTTAACTCATGTAATACTCTCGATGACTCTACAAGAGTCTACCAAATTTACAAATAAGAAACTGGATTTTAGAAAGGTTAAATATCTTGCCTAAGGTCACACAACTAGACAGAGATGCCATTTGAGCCCAGTTGATCTGGCTCCAGAATTCAGTATATATATTGACCATATTTCTATTTACAAGCATCTAAATAAGCTTTGAGATATATTTTAGGGTTTTTTTTTTCACAAAGTTCATTTAAAATTACAAAAGGGCCAAAATAAAAATATCAAGCCAGCTTATTTCATTGCACAAAGATTTTCATAGAAAATGTCTCGAGGCGATTATACATGATGAATTTTATCTGAAGCAGCTTAAGTTAATATTGTTTTTTCATTTCAAACTTCTGCTCAAAATCAAATACAAGTAATGGAAGCCATGAGAGTTTTAGGCTATTTGGTTAAAAAATAGTTAGGCTATTTTTCATAAATTAGTGTTTAAGTTGTGGTCCTGATTTTCCTCCCTCATTTTCCTACCCCTTACTTCCTTTTTAAAAAAGTATAGTTATTTTTGTGTTTATTTCAGGATATCAGTCAGACTTCGGTTCATTTCTTGCTCCACCACTTAATGCTTTTGACACATAGCATATTATAAACAATCTTAGCATCTTTTTTCTCTTGGAAATAAATCACAGCTGGTAATTCCAAATGGTAATAGCAATCTTGTTTACCTCGTAAAGCTAGGGATCAAGTTAATGTTCTAGGTAAGTCATACTGCATATGGTTAGGAACAAAAGGGGGCCACAATAAGTGATATTTAATTATTATACTAGTCATAACAATGCAAATCTGTATAGAAATAGTAAGGTACGTCTTCTTACGGTTAACTTTGAAAATGAATCACAAACTAAAATGTGAACAAAAATTAAATTATTTTTATGGGCTTTATGAATTACAACTGAAAAGCACCGTAATTGTTCTCGAGCTATTATTCCTTTAATCCAGCTAACGTCATAACAGCAGGAAACATAACTCCTACCACCCCCTAAAGACTATGATACCTCCTTGAATTCCTACTAAACTTACAATGACAAGAGAGAGCAAAAACAGTGCAAGGACTGTAGTACTGATTAGCACTATAGCCACTGGAGAGAAAAATAGATACTGGACCGGGGTAGATATAACAGAGACTAGATGCTGAGCTCACAAATGTCCAAAAGAAATATTCTCGTTACTCAGGAGGCAAGGGAGTCCTCACTAACTCATTTTCGTAGTCAACCCTTTGAAATGTCTTAGTTTGAAAGTAAAGAACCATCTGAGAATCCATTGCAATCTGCTAACTGTAATGAGAAGTTATCAACCATACTAGGAATGGTTTTGAATGTTCTATAGCAGTAGACCATCTGACATTGTGCTAAGATTTATTTTCTTCAGTCAGGTTTATGTTAAGCTACTGCCCTGGAAAGACCAATTTAACTCCACTTAATTCATACACTATTGATATTTATTCAGCCTTTGTAGTATCATTTTATATGCTCATATTAGTTTCCCTCAATTACATTCAAAAAGTCTCATTCCTATAATAATTTTCTTTAATCATTTTTGTCAGTTTTTCTAGGACACTATTAGTGAGTGTGTATATTATGTGATGTTTTAAATGATACATAATATCATTTATACATTATCTCTTTTAGATTTTTAATTAAATCAACTTGAACCATATTAAGAGGTTGAGTGTTAAATAGATAGAGCTTATTTTTGTCATTTGTGTTGGCAAATTATACTCTTTTGTCCCATTGCACAGCCAAGAAGTGGTAACTCCATGCTCATTTACCTCAATAAACATAAAACAGATAAACATAAAACTACAATGTGCTTGTCTACCTTGCTTCAATATAATCCTTAGAAAAATCTTTGGGGAAGATATCTAGATAATGCCATCCATTCTGCTTTCCTGTGTTTCCTCTCTCTCCTCAGATATCAATCCTGCTACCTCTCCAAACCCCATGTGGAATTATTAGGGGACAGATTTCCTAGTTTCCTTTGCTTCCTTAGCATTAGTTTCTAATTTTTAATCATCCAAATGTAAATATTTATTCTCTGGCACTAATTTTAGTGTATTTGACCCTCTATTTTTAAAAACAAAATTAATTTATAACATTGGTTGCTTATATTTTTACTAAAAATGGTTAAATTCCTTGTTTAAGTTCCAAATAATTATCCCAAGTCAATCCCTTTTGTTTTAACAAATAAATTGAATTGCTTTTCTTTACATGAGAACCAGTTTACATGAACATAGCTGAAATAAAACAGGCAGGAAGAAAAATAAAAATCAACTTTTCAATATATCTAATATATTTTTTGCATTCTATGCATATATATGCCTTTTCTAATTAGCTCGTACCTCAGCTTCATTTGGGATAGAGAAGTTGGTATGAAAAAACCAATGAGGATAGTTCTCTCACTCACCAAATGTAAAATTCTCTTAGCTTCATAGAACCAAGACTCACAATATAAAAGTATGGATGGTTTATATTATACAGCATGAATTATCCTCCAAATTGATGGTCTTCTTGAACATTGTCCTAATTGATGACTTCATCACTGCCTCATCTTAGCTGGAGCATTATTCAAGTAATGAAATTTTTGTGCCAGGTCTTTTCTTCAGTACTTCCTTCAAAGTCATTTCAAAAAGCATTTTATAAAAATACAACTACCCTTTATAATATAACCCACATAAATACGTGTTATTAGAAAATAAGCTCATCCATGGTTGAATACATTTGAAACATGTTCAGTGAAAAAGTACAACTGGTGAGCTTTAGAGTTTTTAATTAGCTAATGTGGATTTTTAACTCCAAAAGAATGATAGAACATTCAGCATTTCCCTAACCTAATTGACCAAGGTACACTTTCGCCTAGCATCACAGCAAACTAGCATAATGAAATATACAGAATGAGAAACTTTGGCAACACAGCACAGTAAACTCCCAAGGGCTGGGGGTTGTTGGTTTGTTGGTTGGTTTGTTTTGTTTAAAGAACAGAACCCATTATGAACACATTTATTTCTTTTTCTTTTTTTTTTTTCTTCATGCATCACACACTAGAAAGACTTGCATTATTGTAGTACCTTCCCTAGCCCACCGTGTTTTATCGGATTTGTTTTTTCCTTTTGGTTTCTATGTCCCCTCTGCATTGAATAATCTCTCTTTTCATACACTACTTCTTGAAGATATGGACTGACGCCACTAATGCCATATCCATCTTTTATTCCTGACACCTTACATAGTATCTGACACGAATCTGACATGCAGTAAATATTTATTGAATAAGTCAGTAAATATATGTGTAGTGGGTAATGCACACAAACTACAGATGATCAGTAATTGCTTTCAGTTTCCTCTATTCTTTTGCTTAACGCTTTCTTTTGCACTAGCAATCAGAATTTACCATAACTTCACATTATAAAAAAAACTTCAAATTATTAAGGAATACAAATTCCAGAGGTTAACAGGGTAACAAGGAACACGTACTTTCTTTTTCTAATTACAGGAGCTGTGAACTCAGTTAAGTTTATCATAACCTATTTTTACTTTTCAAACATTAAAAGTGGATTCTGTTCTTTAAATTGGATTCATCTGATAGACTTATGGTTCTATTTTCTTATTAATTATTCTTTTTGAAGAGTAGAACTTATTTGCCAATATAACTTTGTATTAATTAAGAATGTGTTTAGCAGCAAAGAATTATGTCACATCAAACATCTGAAATTCTGGCATTTCCTATATGGTCATAATATAGCTGCTGAATATCCAGTCATTATTCTGTCTTCAAGGCAGTAAGAAGGAAGGTAGGATTCACTTGCATCTATACTTTTTTTTTTTTAAGAAAGTAAATGTTTTCCCAGAAGCCAGATGTTTTCCCAGTTCCTTAAAGTTCCCCAGAGTGGGCTTCTGTTTAGTCACATTAGCCTGACCTGTATCGTATGTCCAACCTTAGCTGCAATTGAATCTAGGAAATGTGGAGTGGGATTTTCTTATTTGACTTCCATTAAGATCCATCCCTTAGGACCAAGCATATTGCAACAGCAGAGTTGTGCTAATAAGGTAGAAGAGGGTGTTGTTTACTTGCTTGCCTTTGAAACTTCTTTTTTTTCTGTATCACTTAATATGAAAACAGAACCTTATAAATATTTTTGCAACAGAAACAATTATTAAACTACATAAGAATCTAATTGACTTCCTAGGTTAAAATATATATATATATATATTTGTTTCTATGATGTGATGTGAAAAGGTCTGTAATATAAACTGTAAGAGGAAGGAGGATTGTCCTAGATTTTCAGTATTAAAAATACATTTCTTTATAATATTACAAAAGTGTATACAATTGAAATTTTCAGTCTTTGAAATTTGGTAATATATTTTTCCGACAATTTCTGACCATTTTTGACAAAGAATTCATGTTTTACAATTTGAAGGCCTGAAAAAGAACAATTTTCTAAAGAAAAGGGGGAAAAAAGCAATCTTCATGGGGTGGAGGGTGCTGGGAGATAGAGAAGTCTAGATGAACACACTGACTAGGTGGGTTTTCACAGTGGAGGTACCTCCTTTCTAGAGCTGTGATGAGTACTGAGGTAAGAAGAGACACCAAATGAGAGATGGGAGGAAAGGCAGCACTTCACAGATTTAACTATCTTACATTTTCCAAGGAACCAACAGTTCTTGGTCTGTGTCTTTCTCAAAGTACTGTGTCTTTCTCAAAGTACTTAAAAGGTCTACAGTTTTTAAAAGATTGTATATTTTTTTTCATTTGTAACATTATATTATTAGATAGAACATAGTCATTCAGGCTCATCTGACCACTAGAAAACTTTTGGAGAATTATCAAATAAGTGACACTCTTATTTCCATTTATCTAACCGTATTCATGGTTAAAATAGTCCTGAATTTACATATGTAATATTTTCTTCTCAGCTTAAGTTAAGAAGATGCTCTCTTGCTTTGCCCAACAGTAGTCCTAAATATGTCCCCTCAAATACATACTTCTGAATTATTTGTATACTATTAACATATCAAAGAGATGCAGATGAATTAATCAGACTCAGCTGTGATTCACTCCTTTGTTAGACTATCAGTAGAAAAGATATAAAGTGCAATATAATCATCAGTTCCACAGTTTCCCAGCTATAGAACAATGGAAGAGTGATTGGCATTAGCCCTGATATATACAGTATAGTATCCTATGGTTGCTGTAACAAATTATCACAAACTTACCAGTTTAAAACAAGTGTTCTTAATATCTTTATCATCCAGCTTTACTTAACTATTTCGCAAACTAAACTTGCTGTGATTTCTCTTATATTTGAATCTTTGCATATCTAATATTTCAACTTAATCCAGTGCTTCTGCTGTCTCCTCCTCCATCTCCAATTTCTTATCTATAGTTAACTGAATCATACTTCTACAATGTGGATTGGCACTCATCCTGTCTAAGACTAGTTATAACATCCTGTCCAAGACTAGGATAACAATGGTTATCCTCATTGTTTCCTGTAGAACCCTTCACTTATCTCTCATATCACTCCTCATCCATTCCATAATTGATTCCTTATCTGTATTGCCTCTTACACAATAAGCTAAGTGAAGACAGGGATATTGCTTTCTCACTTTCGGTTGGATTTCTTCTGCTTAGCACTCATCCAAATAAACATGTGTTGAATAAACACTTTAATAAATTAATTAAAAAATGAGATTTTTTTTTCAACGTTTATTTATTTTTGGGACAGAGAGAGACAGAGCATGAACGGGGGAGGGGCAGAGAGAGAGGGAGACACAGAATCAGAAACAGGCTCCAGGCTCTGAGCCATCAGCCCAGAGCCTGACCCGGGGCTCCAACTCACAGACCGCGAGATCGTGACCTGGCTGAAGTTGGACGCTTAACCGACTGCGCCACCCAGGCGCCCCAAATAATGAGATATTTAAATTAGTGTCTTAAGGTATTTAATGCTCACATTGTCTCATAAAATCTAGGAATATCTGACTAGACAACGACACCAATATACGTTCATCCATTAATGGAAACATTTGCAACTATCATATTTTTACTGAAGATCCTAGATATTGAAATTTAAATTCATCTAGAAAACTTTAAGGAGTTATCTGCTTTCATTGAATGAACCTGGAATGTCTGTCAGTATTCTAAAGAATTTCATAATCAGTACTTCTAGAAATGTTGATTGTTAGGCTGAAGGAATTTCAAATCTGACTTAATTTGAGCACTTTTTTGTTTTTGAAAAAAAATTGTGAATCTTTAATAAATTCCATTAATTTGGAAAATTTAAATGTATATATCTAGAAAGCAAATAGGAAAAGGCTTTAAAAATAACAGGGAAAGATATGTCTAAAAGAGCATTCAGAGATGCTGAAAAATTAACATATCTTCTATTCACTCTCTTTTTTAAAGTTTATTTATTCATTTTGAGAGAGAGAGAGAGAGAGAGAGAGAGAGTGAGAGTGAGCGAGCATGAGTGAAGGAGGGGCAGAGAGGGAGAGAGAGAATCCCAAGTAGGCTCTGTGGTAACAGAGTTGTGGGGCTTGATTCTAGGAACAGTGAGATCATGACCAGAGCTCAAACCAAGAGTTGGATGCTTAGCCAACTGAGCCACCCAGGAGCCCCTCTTTATTTTTTTTTTTTTAAGATTTGTTTTATTTATTTATTTTTAGAGAGAGAGAGAGAGAGAGGGAAAGAAAGAGAGAGACAGAGAGTCTGAGCAGGTAAAAGAAGCAGAGGGAGAGAGAGAGAATCTCACGCACACTCCACGCTCAGCACAGAGCCCAATGTAGGGCTTGATCCCATGACCCTGGGAACGTGACCTGAGCCAAAATCAAGAGTCATACACTCAATCTACTCTCTCTCTTTTTGAAAAATAATGTTTTGGGTTTATAGGAAATTTATGGGATATTCGCCCTGTTTTTCCTAATCTAAAGATATTTGCATTTAGAGAAGAGTGTAAAAGGTTAGTGGCAAATTGCTCCAGAGGAGGTTTCTTAGTGTATTAGTTAGAATTCTTCAGAAAAACAGAAACAACAGGGTATGTGTATACATAGAGAATGATTTATTTTAACTTGTCTCACACAATTCTGGAGTTTTGGCAAGTCCAAAATCTGCAGGGTAAGCTGGCAGCCCCAAGGAAGAGTTATAGTTTGAGTCTGAAGTCTGTCTCCAAGGACAATTTCCTATTCTTACAGGGAAGTCAGTCTTCTTATTAAGGCCTTCAACTTATTAGATGAGATTGAACCACTTTATGGAAGGTCAGTGGCTTTACTCAAGAACTACTGACTAAAATGTTAACCTCATTTGAAAAATTCCTTCACAGAAACATCTCGAATAATGTTTGAACAAAGAATACCATAGTCTAACCAAATTGATGCATAAAATTAATCATATAACTTTCTTAAGTCCTCATTTGTGTTTTTGCTTTTTAGAAATTGTAGCATGATCCTCTTTCACACTGCACGTCTGTTCCTGTTCTCAAAATCTCTCTCACCATTGGTGATTTATAAAATAAAACTGGTAACCACATAGATAATATTTTCATTTTATCTTCACTTAATCCACTATAATACTCTTTCTTTATGTAGAACTGAGTTTCTGACCTACATCATTTACCTTATCTCTAAAGAACTTTTTTTTTAACATTTCTTGAAAGGCAAATCTACTAGGAATAAATTCCCAATTTTATTTCTCTGAGAAAGCATTTCTCCATCACTTTTAAAGGCAAAATTTCTGGATATAAAATTTTATGAGGGTGATTTTTTTTCTCTCAACACTTTAAATAGTTCCTTCCACACTCTTCTTGCTTGAATGTTTTCTGAGAGAAGTATGATGTAATTCTTATTCTTGCTTCTCTATAGCCAAGTGATATTTTCCTCTGGCTTTGTTCAAGATTCTTTCTTTATCTTTGATGCTCTGCAGTCTGAATTCGATATGCTTTGGTGTAGATATTTTGACATTTATCCTGCCTTGTATTTTATGACTTTTCTGGATCTGTGTGTTGTTTGGTGTCTGGTGCTAATTTGAGGAAATTCTCAGTCATTATTATTTAAAATATTTCTTGTGTTTCTTTATCTTTTCTTTTCTCTTTCTGTATTCCCATTATACCTATGTTTTACCTTTTGTAGTTGCCTCACAGTTTGTGCATATTTTGTTATATTTTTTTCCTCCAATATTTTTTTTCTCTTTGATTTTCAGTTTTGGAAGTTTTGACTGACATACCCTCAAGCTCAGCTATTCTTTTCTCAGCTATGACCAGTCTACTAAGGAGCCTATCAAGTACCCTCCATTTCTATTACAGTGTTTTTCAATCTCTATCATCTCTTCTTGATTTTTTGGTTCTTAAAATTTCCACTCCTCTGTTTATATTATCCATTTATTCCTGGATGTTGTCTTTTCTTTTTTTTAATATAGCTCATTGTACATTACTCATAGTTATTTTAAATTCTTGGTCTGGTAATTCTAGCCTTTCTACCATATCTGAGCCTTTTTCTGACATTGTTTTGTCTCTTCAAACTACATTTCATGTCCTTTAGTACATCTTTTCATTTATTGGTCAAATCTGGCCATGATACACAGAATAAAGGGAAGTATGGGACGTATGACTTTGGTGATATTAATGTAAGGTGTGAAGGACAGGAAGTTCTGTAGTCCTATGATTAGGTCATATTCTTTTAGAAAAACCCTGTGTCCCTACGATGTGACCTTCACAAGTGCTTCTGAGTTTTTCCCTCCTAGTAGATAGCACAGAAAGGCTAGAGAGAACTGGAGTTGAGTATTCACATTCCCATGGGAAAACAGTTTCTTCTGCAAGCAGGCCTTGTTAGGGAGAACAGAATGCTCAGGGTGTATTTCAAAAGGCTATTTTTCCTTTCTATGTGCAAAAAGCATGAGGGGATTTCCCTCTGACCTTTACTGTAAGAACATGCCAATGCTCCTGCAAGTAAAATCCATAAAAGTTCAGCAAACCTCCATATCACTGAGCCCTCCTAAAGCTTTAACGTTTGGACACGTCCAAACTAAGTGTCTGCAATTCAGGTTCTCCTGCCCTGCCACTGGTTCCTGTGGAGACTTCTGCTCCTCAATTTCTATTCCTGTAAATTGTGATTCACTGTATCTGTCCAATATCTCCAATATTGGGGCAGTAGTTTCCCCTGTGATCTCATTTCTTTGATAGATCTTTAGAACACTATTGATTTTCAGTGTGTTCAGTTTTTTACTTGTCACGATGGAGTGACACCTTCCAAGCTCCTAGCATGCTAGCCTGGAAACCAGAAATCCTGACTCACTTTTAAGCAGTCAGTGGTCAATTAGAAACAGAATAATACCTTTGTCGTCTTCCTTGAGACAGTGTTTGAAATTCAGTCACACAATATGGTGACTGGACAGACATATATATGATACTCATTATGATACCAGCAGTGAACATGTAAAAGCTAAAATTAAAATGCTGAATAGTGGGACACTTGGGTGGCTCAGCTGGATGGGCATCCAACTCTTGGTTTTGGCTCAGGCCATGATCTCACGGTTCATGAGTTCCAGCCCTGCATCAGTTTCTGTGCTAACAGCACAGAGCCTGCTTGGGAGTGTCTCTCACTCTCCCTTTCTGTCTGCCCCTCCCCGACATGCACTTGTGTTCTGTCTCTCTCTCAAAATAAATAAATAAACTTTTTAAAAAATAATGAAATGCTGAATACTTACCACATGACTTTAATTGTCCTTTCGTAACCAACAATTCTTGTCAAACATGCTACCTATTGCCGCTGGTTTCTTCAGGCTGCCAGGTAAAGCAGTCATTGTCCATGTGCCTTGAAATTACCTATATGAAGGAAAGATGGGAGATTTGAAACAAGGACACAGAACCTAGTTTCCCTAAAACTAAAAAAAGAAAGAAAGAAAGAATGAAAGAAACAAAGAAAAAAAAAGGAAATAAAAGAAAAAAGAAAAAATTATGAAAAGCAAAGATATACTAGCAATACTCAAAAGTAAACGAATGGCCCATATTTTAAATTGTCTTTGCCTGATAGGAAGGTAAGAGAGCACAAAAAATTTGAATGATCCAATAATATGTAATAGTACGTATAGATATTCCAGAAGATGAAGGAAAAATAAGCTAGATATATATCTCCAAGGTGATGATCAAAGAGGGAGGGAAGGGGCGAAAGGCCCCTGTGAAGTTCTCCTTTCCTACAGAAAACAGGTTGCTCTAAGTGATTGTACCCCCTTAGTGTCATCATTGTCATCATCCTCCCTCAATCCTGTCAGAAAGTTGGGCTTAATGACTCAGTATGGATTCAGAAGAAAACTCACAAAACTGAGACAATTTCCACAGAGTCTCATACATACTGGACTATTCTGCCATGAAATCAAAATTCTGTCTTGTCATCTGGGTAGTAATCTGTATCTCCTTCAGAATCTGTTCATATGATTTGGCAACATGAAAATATGCTCACATATTTTATAAAGGTAGTGCACATTTCTGACTAAACCTAACTTGTATGTTATTAATAGACAGTATACTAAAAATTGACTTTAAAATTTAGCCTTCTGAGTAACAAGGAATAAATTTTCACATAGATTAATTCATAGGATGTGGGAGGGTTCTGAATTAAATGGCATCCACGGCAATTAGGGAAGTATACTTTCATATAAATCCAGAAGAATAAGTTACATGTATCTGGGCACACAGTCAATTATAACTGAAAAGTTACTCTGAATTCAACAAAACTACATGAATTTCATGACCTGTGTTTTCAGATTCCACTATTTATATAGCACTGCTCTTCTCAGTACAAACACTAGAGATGGCTGGAAATGTACAAACATTGCTACGGAGAGAAATGCAAAGGGGATATACAGAATAACTAAATCCGCACAAATTTACAATGATTGGAAAGAGGAGAAAGAGAAACAAAACAAGAAATGTTTTAGGTACAGAAATGACTAAGTACGTGCCATGCTTTTTCCCCCAATGTCCAACCATAAAAACTATGTCTCATTTAAATATATTTTATTATATATTTTAAATATATGACTATAATTTAAATATATAAGCGAACTTTCTTCACCTAAATAAGCTATGTTGCCAAAATCTTAATGTTTATAGATTTCAGGGTATTATATTATAGTACTGCTCTTAGCCCAATAATCAAATTCTTGCTAAATTTCTGAAATAAAGAAATGATAAAATATCCATTCAGGGAATAAGCCTTCCCTCTTTTTAGTCAACAAACTTTCAGTGAGTAATCTGTAATAGCTGTTTTTGAAGAATAGTATTATTATTTAATTCTGTTAGTCACTAATGACAGCAACCTCTGCTGAAAGAGGCAGTAAATATGCATGTTTGCGAAAAAAGAGGGATAATAAATGATGAATTTTGGTTATCAACATAATTTTCATTTCAGCTGTCATAAGTAATAGGGAAAGTAATAGATAGCAAGAAGAGTTTTTATAATTACTATTTCAATCCTACACCCGGCTGCTTACTATTTGTAGTACCAGTGAAATTGTAGGGAAATGTAGATAATGGGTTTATTATATATCGCCTTGTATTGCAAAAACAAGTAACAACTAAAAAAATTCAATGTGCTGATTGACCTAGCAAAATATGAATATGTCCACTTATATCCATACTCAGACTTTCTTTAGTCAACATAAGATCAAGCACATCTCTGGTAAAATAAGAGTGTCATTTATTTTCTAATATATTATGCTTGGTTAATTATGACTTGGTTATACTCCAGAGGGGAAAAGTCAAAATGCCGTATTTGAAACCCTCTTGAATGTAATAGAACATATTTTGGAAAAAGAAAGAAATAGGTTGCAACTTGAGTTTATTTTTAATGACTTATAGTTTTCTGTTTTCATTATCCTCGTTAGTTCTGACATACTTTCATGTCTTGGTAAATTTTCCATGTAACATATTACAGTGCTTCACATACCCAGAGCCCATCCAAGTCTCACTTTTTCAAAACTGTTTTTGAGAAATTACAACACTTCCTTTCATCCTGGAGGTGAACCCATGGTTAAAATATGTACACTATAGGCTTAAAACAAATCATGCTAAGCCAGCTTTGTATTTTAATTAAGAAAACAAAAACAAAAACATTATCACTTAAAGTTCTCTTTTCACAAAATCACAGCTTTCAGAGTTAAAAGCTTTCTCTATAATCTTTAACCACCTGTTTGATTCTATTCTAAATAATCTCAGTTAGACACCCTCACAAATTCAGAAATTTATTTCCTAGACAGACCTCTAACCATGGTGGAAATAAAACAAAAATATAGGACAACTGAGATAGCAAATGTCCAGAAACTTTCAGCAGTGATCAATGCAAAAAACCTTCAGGTACTAAGCTTAGAGTCTTCTACCTAGCTTATCAATGAATATTGATTAATTGAATGAAATAAATGAATAACTAAATCAGTCCCTGAAAAAATACTGTGATAGAAAAATAATCATGGACAGGATGGTGAATTGGTAGGGACACCAACTTTAGGGAAACTCTCAACACTTAAGAATATCTTTCAGGACTATGCAAATACCCTGTGTTATAGTAATATTAAGATTATAATGATATTTAAGAAATAGACAAAACCAAATAAAAATACAGTATTTTTGTGAAAAAAATATTGTGTGAAAACCCACCAAGTTTTTCAGTCTTTCTCAAGCTATTTGTTCAATATAAAAAGGACAGTAGAAATCATATTTGTAACCAATCACTCAAATGTGGTACCTCCTAGATCATCATGCTTTTCTCAGTTTTAGCCTAGTATTATGAAATCATCCTTCAAATGAATGGAAGTTTCCTTTAAGCCAAAACTGATGATTTTTCTAAACATTTACCTTTTAGTGCCTAATTCCATGCAGAATGCCTTTGTAAATGGTGTCTCCTTTCGTGGTAAGTATGGGAAGCAACGTTTTCTATGCCCTTAACAAATAACAAGGAAGACTCCAGAGATGATAACACTACATTGAGAAGTAGATAAGTGGTGTATGAATACATATGCAGAGACCCTGGGACAAAAACCTGCTTCACAGAGAGAACCAATCCTCAAGTCTAGGTGTTATCTACATAGCAAATCAAAGTATGTAAACAATATGGATTTCCCACCCTCCTCCCCACCCCCACCCCAGGGCAGGGAGGGGAGGGTCTTTGCTTCCTTGCCTCAGTGTTGAAAACAGTACAATTATATTAGAATAAGAATTGACTGCTGTATTTTGGAGAGTCAACACAACCGGGAACAAAAGGTACTATTCTGAGTTTATTACTACCTGATGAATGGGGATTCATTTGACAGATTCTAATCAGGACAGCCATCTCCTCCTGGCACTACTGCTGAGGCTGGAAAATGACATTTTATTAAATTCAGATGCTGGTGAATTGTCAGCACTTATTTTGCTTGTATGTTCTGCAGCTTTCAGCGTTATTGATCATGAAATTTTAATATAAGGCTTGGAAACGTATGCCTGCATTTCAAGAGCAGCCTCAGATTGATTTAGGCCTTAGCTGCCCCCAAGAGAATAGTCAGCACTGGTTTGTGTATGATTCTTCTTTCCTTTTCTCCCCTCTTTTTCTCTGTCTTCTGATCCTCCCTCACCTAATTTCTCCTTCTTTTTTCTCCTAGAAAGGAAGCATGCCACTAAATGAAAGAAAGATACCAAATCTGGTTTGGTTTAATTTGCAATATCCAAAGTACTCTGGATACTCGTAATTGAAAAGGTTGACATAACTGAGCCATGTATTGTAACTTGCTTACACTTACCTATATTTAAACATCAGTACCCTATGCTACTTTCCTGAGTTTTACATAACTTTGTAAAAATAGTAATAATCGCATTTTTTACGATCAACTCACACAAATAATTGTAAACATTCTCTGAAACCCTTGAAATTACTTTACAGTTAGCCATCATTCCATTTTATGTTTGACAGAAATGGCAAATTTCATGATTTTAGGATTTATTTAGACACTTCATGGCCTTTTGAATGATATCTTTTCCTTTAGAGCTATAAAGTCATTTTTCTTTTTATTTTTTTCCCCTCCTCCTATCCACGTTGCTGCTGGCAGAGGAGGACCACTGCCTGTCTTTACTTGTGTTGGTCTTATAATAAGATTGAAAGTCTGTTCAGTACATTGATTTTTTTTTCCCCAACAACTTGATTACTGCAATTCCCTGTTAGTTGGCCGCTTTTCAACTACAATATCAAATTGCAACATGTACACAGCCGAGCTACCAGACTGGTGGTCTGCAACCACATGTTGGGGGAGAGCAGAACCAGTTTGATTCTTTTTCTTCAGTCTCTTTTCAAAAAGGTGTAGCATGGACCATAATCTCTTTTATTTTAATACAAATTTTTCATATCTTTTTCTATAGTGAAAAATTTTCAAGGCCATATCACAGTAGCAGGAAAATAACCCGCAAAAATCACAGACACACACAATATGTCTTTTGTAGAAGTTAACTGCAAGGGTTCCAGTAACTAAATTTGACTTTATTAAAGGATGGAGAGGGTGCCTGGGTGGCTCAGTAGGTTAAGCATCTGACTTCGCTCCGGTCGTGATCTCATGGTTCCTTGGGTTCAAACCCCACATCCTGCTCTGTGCTGACAGCTCAGAACCTGGAGCCTGCTTTGGATCCTGTCTCCACCCCCTTCTCTGCCCCTCCTCTGCTCATGCTCTGTGTCTCTCTCAAAAATAAATAAACATTAAAAAACAATAAAGTATGGAGAAAATTGGTTAAGAGTTGCACTGTGACTATGATGAGGGAGCATAAGGCAAGTTGACACCCAGCAAACACCACCTCCCTCTCCAGGTGGGATACCTGTGACATTCCTCAGGCACTCCAGGCTCCCCTAAAGCTAAGAGAAGGAGAAAACAAGTGGTTAACTGATAGAGATCACAGTCATGCAGGCCAGGAGTCTCCATCAGTTTGTAAATGTAAATTATAAGAAAAAGGCAATCTTCTCAATAGCCTAACCTCCAGAAACCCACAGATTCAGTTTCCTGGAGCCTTAACCTTCCCTCTCCCCTCCATGGTGATGTGGGGAACAAAAGCAAGAAGGAAATGGTAAATAAGATTAAGTTTCTTTATAACCTGCAGCCCATGGAAAAATACTTGAGGCAAATACATAGTATCACATTTCTCCAGGAACTCCCTACTGTCATTAATGCCTTATAAGACGAAAAACAACCTTGGTTTGATGATAGCTAGGCCATCAGTACCTTAGCAGTCCCCTTTAGCACCTTAAAGTCATTCTGGAGGCCTACCTTTTGCCTCTATCTCCCCCAACTACATAGTATATAACCAGCCACTCTTTGCAACCCCAGTGCAGCTCTTTCCTCTCCCTGTGTTTTAATAAAATAACCTTTTGGCACCAAAGACAGCTCAAGAACTCTTTCTTGGCTGCCAGCTCCGGACCCTTGCCATTCCAACACCCCATCAAATATACCGCAAGAGGAACTGCTTGCTCTGAGTGGCATCTGTCAGAAGCATTGATGTGCTTAACAAATCGCAGAATGAATAAATAAATGAATGAAAGGAAGAAATTACAAGAGTGATGTGTCTTGGAGAAAACTGGAAAATATTCCGAAAGAAATTTCAGAGTTTGGTTTTGAAATATTGGCATCAGCATAAAAAAAAAATTAAAAAAATGACACACACACATATTACATAGACGTATAACTTTAAAAAATTGACATTGTTGAGATAAAATGATTATTGAATCTTTATGTAATAAAGCATCAATAAATGAAAGGAGAAACATATTTTAAAGTATTTTTTGTTTAATATGCAAAATGCTTAATAGTTCCACCACATACAGAAAACTCATTTTAACTTTGAAGAAAAATACAAATTCATTATTGGATAACTAAGAAAAGGATAAATTCAGATGGCCTTGCACTTCATAAGGAAAATGCATCTGTTAGTGACCAAAACATAATAAATCTGAAGCTTTGAGATACATTTTTATACTTAGAAAATGGACATAAAACTTAGTAATCAGTAGGTTGTGGCTAAATTCATATACTCACATAGACCTATAATGCCTACTTTGCAATTCTGAAATCCAAACAGGTCTAGAAATCAAAGATTAAATAACTAATTTAAGTTTTTAATTTGGTAGCTCATTTGACAGCCAAATTTACCTATATTCTTTTGATAGTAAAATCTCACTTCAGCTGAAGTGTCTACTTATAAGTATTCATTATCACAGTACCATTGTTATGAGGCCATTTATTACTATTTATTTACTAAGTCCCACTTAGTAGGACTATTCATATGTTTTTCTACAAAAATATCAACCTACTTTATTACTTAATATTGTTCTGAAATCCACTGAATTGCTATATAATTTGTGGTATTTGCACCCCATTATCATTCTGAATGGATTACCTAGATTCTAAACAGTCTGAATTCTGAAACACTCTGGTTCTGTGGGTTTAAGATAAAGGATCATGGAACTGTGCAGTGTTAGTGTCATTGTATAAGGATTTTTTTCATTCATTCATTCATTCATTCAACAAATACATGTTCTGCAACAACTACATTCCAAGGAATGTTCTAGGCAATGGAAAGATGAATAGACCTCAAATAGCTTACAGTCTAAAGGAAAAGAGCTATCTGAACAGAATTGCATTTAACTTTGGTGAGTACTAGAGAGATGGAGGATTAAGAGGGTTATGAATCCTTTAACCTAGCTTGTGGGCAGGGGTTGATGAAGGAGCTCCTTGCATGTAAGGAAAACATCTTGGTGCCAGCTGAAATCTCGATAGAGTCAGATGCACTAATTGGATTTAGTGAGACCAAATATTGGATGTGAAGGCTCAGAGAAAGATAATCTAGCAAAACTTGATCTGGGATCTCCCACATAGATGACTCTGGCTGAAAATGAAGAATGAGAAAGCAAAATTACTAGGCATAAGCAAAGGATAGGATGGTTTGATTTATTCAGAAGATTCAAGGATGCTTGTGCAGGATTTTATGCAAAAGCTGAGATGATCATGATTGCTTTATTGATATAGGATTTTTTTTCACTAAATAATTGATTGGAAGGAGATAAACCCAATAAATATCTGGGATACCAGGTAGTAGATTGTTGTAGTAATACAAATAATAATAGATGAAGGCCTTAACTAAGACAATGCTCTGTGAAATTGTACTTCTGTAAAGAATTTTCAAATTCATGTACTCCTTATATGGATTTAAAATGATGTTAACTTTTGTTTATTTATTTATTTTTGAGAGAGAGAGGGAGATAGAGAGCAGGCAGGGGAAGGGCAGAGAGCGGGTGGGGAGGGGGGTTTGGATAGAATCACAAGCAGGCTCTGTACCATCAGCACAGAGCCTGATGCAGGGCTTGAACCCATGAACCGTGAGATCATGACCTGAGCCGAAACCAAGAGTTGGATGCTTAACTGACCAAGCCACCCAGGCACCCCTATGATGTAAACTTTTGATAATCAGGTTAAAAGACGAAACTGATGCTGTTAGTCTATATCAACAGTTCTGTACAATATATAACCATGACAACAAAGAAAAAACCCAGAGATTAGGGTAGTAAATTTGAAAAAATACATTGCTTTTAAAATAGTTTTTTTTTAAAGAACATCCTATCATTTATCTACTGTGGCTTTGAGTGAAACTGGGAACATATTCCTCTTTTAGTTCAAGACAGTAAGTGTACATGCAAAGTAGTAATCTCTGGAACCTCGAGAGACAGAAAATCACAACTGTCCTCCATTGTTTTCCTATACCACTCCACCTGTATTAAATAGATGATTTTAATGTACTAAGTAATAAAATAAGAACTATCTTGAAAAGAGTGCTGTGTGACAGGCATGGTACATACATTACTGCATATATTCCATAAAAAACATCAATAACATAAATGTTATAGATATCATTTTAAATGTGTTTTTTATGTTTATTTATTTATGTTTGAGAGAGAGAGAGAGAGAGAGCGCTCATGGGCAAGGAAGGGGCAGAGAGAAAAAGAGGAAGACAGAGAATCCAAAGCAGGCTCAGAGCTGTTAGCGTGGAGCCCAACGCGGGGCTTGAACTCAGGAACCATGAGATCATAACCTGAGCCAAAGTCCCACGCCTAACTGACTGAGTGACTTAACCAGGGATCGAGATATCATTTTAGAGGTCTGGAAATGAAGTTTAGTAAATGAAATAATTCCTTTTAGATCTCAAGGTTAGTAAATGGCAGAGCTAAAATTTCAAGACTAGCTAACTTGAAAGTCATGCTTCTCTCTTACTACAATGAGTGAGAAGCCAAACTTAATAACTACAGGTATGTTCTTGACGATCTTTGACAACTGACATGTATAAAAATTTAATCAAATGCATTTTTTAAATAACTCAGTGCTAAATAACGAGTCTGAGAGCTCCAGTGTTGCATTTTGACTCACATTAATTTGTTTCGTCCTATGAACATTCAGTTTCATTCTTGTAACAACCAATAGTAAATTTCTTCTTTTTTATTTTTTTATTTTATTGTATTTTTAAATTTTTTTCCATGTTTATTTATATTTGAAAGATAGAAAAAAAAGGCATGAGCAAGGGAGGGGCAGAGAGAGAGGGAGACACAGAATATGAAGCAGCTCCAAGCTCTGAGCTGTCAGCCTAGAGCCCAACATGGGGTTCTAACCCATAAGCCTTAAGATCATGACCTGAGCTGAAGTCAGAAGTTTAACTGACTGAGCCACACAGGCACCCCTCTTCTTTTCTGAAGTATAGTTGACATACATTATGATAGTTTTAGTGTACAACATAATGATTCAATTTTTATATATATTGTGAAATGATCACCCATAAAGTCTATTTAAATGCTACCACACTTAGTTACAACATTTGTTTTCTAGGATGAGAAGTAAATATATCTTAAACAGTAAATATTTTCACCTCTTTTTCCTCCTTGTCCACCTTCTCTTCTTCTTCCTATTTTTTTTTCTAAAATGGCAATTAAAGATTCATGTCAGCTATAAATAGTTTCTTCCCCCCACCCAGCTATATTGTATACAAGTGGTATACAAAAGACTACACATAATTAATGTTTACAGTTTGTGAGTTTGGATGTATCCATACACCCATGATACCATCACCACATTCCACAATCCACAATCACAATCCACTACAATCACAACTCCAAAAGTTTCCTTATGTCCTTGGGTTTTTTTGAGGGGAGGTAGGGTTGTGTGCATGAGTGTATGTATGTGTGGCAAGAACACAACATGAGATCTGTCTTCGGAACAAACGTTTAAGTACACAATAACTTATAGTTAACTATTGGTACTATGTTGTACAGCAGATCTCTGGAACTTATTCATGTTGTATAATTATTAGTTTGTACCTATTGAACAACAAGTAAAATCTAATGTATTCATCAGAGAATATTTTATTCAGTTGAAGCCACAATAACCTATCTTTTCATCAGCTGTTTTTATTAGACATCAGGATTTGTGTGAATATTTTGAGAAAAAAAAAAGCAGCTGAAGATAAGAGCCAAAGGCAAGGAATACAGAGCTGGTTGGGGTTAATGGTGTCCTCAAGAGTTCCACAAAATGAATTTAAAACTCCCTGGGTGAAAGGTCAGGGAGTAAAGCAGTAGCGCATAAACCATTATGGCCATGCTCTCAGACCCTGCATGATCAGGGGTCATCACGAGATTTGTAATAAATCACACAGATTAATTTGACACTACACCCACTGTCTTTAGATTCTATAAATCTTACGTGCAGGGTTCCATTAATTTAAAACAAAACACTCAGGAAAAGTCTATAAAGCCAGATAAAATTACCTTTTTTTTCCCCAAAAGTGACCTTTATTTTGTGATCTTCCAAATTTCAGAAGAACTATTGGAAACCCATTTATCTAAAATGCAGTTTCTAGTGAAATACACTTGTCCAAAAGCTACCACTATGAAGGGAACTTTTTGCAACATTCTGGCACTACATAAAACAGAGAGAAGTGGTCTGTATGTCTTAGCTAGTAGCTTCATTTGGAAGGTGGGATAATTTGCTTTGATTCTTCTTATTACTCCTTGCTACTACGTAAACAAAGTTGCAGTTATATTTTCACCAAAAATGGGGCTAATGTCTGCAGTTTTACATATATATTACAAAAATTTAATTTCAATATTTGTTTAGCTAAATGTTTCTGGATGTTAAAGAATTATGCTACTCTAAACTATTCTGATTATAAACTTTTTTTTTCAACGTTTTTTTATTTATTTTTGGGACAGAGAGAGACAGAGCATGAACGCGGGAGGGGCAGAGAGAGAGGGAGACACAGAATCGGAAACAGGCTCCAGGCTCCGAGCCAGCAGCCCAGAGCCTGACGCGGGGCTCGAACTCACGGACCGCGAGATCGTGACCTGGCTGAAGTTGGATGCTTAACCCACTGTGCCACCCAGGCGCCCCCTGATTATAAACTTTAAAGAAATGTATAATAAAAATCAAGGCTTTATTTCTTTTTTATTATTACTCTAGAAAATAATTGTAGACAACTAACCTGACTTTAATTATAAACTTTATCAACAACCAATTTCTCTTATTTTCCAGTCTCTAGTCTGTGTTTTAAGTGATCTTTTCAGCTTTTCCACAAAATAATCTTTCAGAAAAGCAAGAAACACAAGGTTTCAAACGGTTTTTAGTAATAACATCAAAGTACTTTTAATGAAGAGAAGTAGTTTGATTAAAAACAAGTTTGAAATAAATGACAAGATAATGAAATAACATTTGTATTCTATATCTATCATTACTACAGAATAAAGCATAATAGCTTACCACGACATCTATTAAATCCTTATGATAAACGTTCAAAATTATTCCGATCATAAAATAGCTCTAGGTCTTTCAATCTGTACTGCTACTGTTTAGAGAGCAAGAGAGAGAGAGAAGAAGGACTCTAAAATATGCAAAATGTGGCAACAGTTTTAATGAGATGATCACCTGATGAACCCTGCTTATTTTTGTGACTCTGATCACTGGTGGCATGAGTGTTACAGTTAGTTGTATTTTTATCCCTATGCTTAGCTAATATACTATCATGTCTGTGCCAATTTCCAAAGATAGCTATCTACAAGTGTAGAAATTTCTTTAATCATTTCCAGACTACCAGTTGCTACTAATACAGATTCGGCTATTTAGATTATTAAGTGACCACACAGGTAATTCATTTGTTTAGAGAAAAAAAAATCCACAAGGCGTGAATATTCTCTATAATTAATATTATTCCTGATTAACTTAATTGCTAAAATAATAGAGTGCATTAGTTCTAGAATTATATATTGTTCTTATTTACCCACTACTTATGCTTCAGAATGAACACCCCAGAGCTTAATGAAGGGTGAAAACTTTGGAGAAAAGTGGTTTAATTATGTTTTCCAAAGAAATAAAATCAATATAAAAATTTATTATAGGAACTGGCTCAAACAAGCTGAACGACCAGGAAAGCCAGTGATATAATTCAGTCTAAAACCAAAGGCCTAAGAACCAGAAGTTCCAATGTCTGAAAGCAGACAAAATAACCCCCCTGTTTTTGTTTTGTTTTGTTTTGTTTGTTTTTTGTTTTGTTTAATTTTAGATGAAATGCTACAGTGTCATGTTTACAAATTTTAAATGTTTAGTTCAACTAAAAAAAAGATTTTGTCAGTTTCAATAATTGGAAAATGTTTAAATATTGGTATCAATAAATGGACACAAATAAATGGACGCAAATGACAAATATGTTTCTCACTACTTTTTGATCTATATCAAGAGGACCTCTAAGAAGAGATGCATAGCATTGTGTCAAAATGTTGGCATGGGGCACACTTTCATGTTACTCTTGATGGAAATCTCAAAAAGAATATTTTCTTGTTGTAAGGTCAAAGGACCTCTCATTCACTGCTCGGCCTTTCAAGGAAATAGTTCCTGAAAAATGTTTTTCAAGAAGAAAGTAAACTGCTAATGGAATGAATTTAACTACAGATTTTATCATCTTTCATCTCAAATCTGTCTTCCATTTTGTAATCTGGCTATAGAAGACATATTATTCACAAAATCACTTGCACTAGAAACACACACACACACACACACACAAAGTTGCAATATTGCTTGAAAGTATTCTCATCAGTTAAACATTAAGTATTGTGATATTTACTTGTCTTCACAGACATTATTTTCTAAATATAAGCAAGACCAGCAAAATGGCTATGTTACTTGCTCTCATCCAACTCTATGGTACAGAAACAGTTTAGACACAGTTTACACAATTGGTTGTTTAAACCTGATATTTGACATATTAAAGTGCCCAGTTTGATGCTATGATTGTTTTGACAAAGAATGAGCAGTTAAGGACACTGGTGACAATAGAATAACTTTTCCTTGTGATTTGCCAACTTACTCTCCCCACCCACTTCAAATATATTTCTTTCCTAAGATTATCAGATTTTGAATTTTCATACAACAACAAACACATACCATATATAAATTTTCAATCATTTGAGTCATGTAAATTTATAGAAAAAATTATTTTACAGCCACATAAAACATAAGATTGCCTGACATATTATATGGCATTTGACCTGCCCACTCTTGTGATGATTTTAAAGAGAATAAAAGCTCAAATATTTTAACTGAATCTCAGTGTAAAATCAATGCTAAAGGAAGATGCATCATTTTTATTTCTTTGGCTTTGGACATTCCTTGACAAATCGTTACAATCCTTAGTTTGAGAAGCACAACCTGAAGGTATATTGAACTTTCTCTTTTTTCATAAAGTGTAAATATTTCCCATGGCAGAGTGGTCACTGCTGCACATTAACAAATATTTAGGAATTATAAGCGTCTTACCAATTATGAATGTCACTAACGCAAGATTTGTAAGTGGAAAATAGGCACTTACGAAATAGAATGGCAATTTCAAAAACTATGTTTAGGTCAATAACTGCATTGAAAACAGAAGTTTGTTTTGGTATGTGTACTTATTGAGTTATATTAGGAGTGCCTATAATGTCATAAAGTGTTCTAAATAAAACTCCAGAATAGCTGGTAAGTCAATGAAAGCTATTTACTGATTGACCTGCCTCTTAATCAGTGAATGAATTATGTTGTGAGTTAGAAATGTATTTGTAATTATATACCTAGGATGACTCCAAAACACAGGAAATTTTTTGTCATAGAATTCAGTACAAAATTTCAGTCCAACTAAATATTATAAAGCCATGTTCCTCAAAATTTCTTAACTCATGTCTTTTTATAAGAAAAAAAAGTCTTTACGTGTTGTTTGACTCTTGAAATTGTATAAAATATTGTGAACAAAAGTTAAAATATATTGATTTAAATGTATTGATTGATTGATTATATTACAATTTGAAATTAGCTTATTTACTTAGTTTATGTAGATATAGTCTTAAAAAACAATATTCCCAGGGGCACCTGGGTGGCTCAGTCGGTTAAGTGCCAACTCTTCGTTTCGGCTCAGGGCTTGATCTCACAGGTGCTTGAGTTTGAGCCCTGCATTGGGCTCTGCATAGCTAGCAGTGCAAAACCTGCTTGGGAATTCTGTCTATCTCCCTCTCTCTCCCCTCCCCAATTTGCACCACCTCTGTCTCTCTCAAAATAAATAAATTAATTAAAAAAACCCTAATATTCCCAATGCCTCCTCATACTTTCAATCCATTCTGCTTTCCTTCCACAGCTCTTAGACTTACTATGGTTTGCAGATTTTCAGAAAGAGTTGTGGGAGTGGATAAAGCCAAAGAAGCTGTTTCTAGAAGGAAGACAGGTTTTTGCTATATATTTGGAAATCGTTTTCTTTTTTTTAACTTGGGTATTACAAGGCAAAAACATGGGTATATTTCCGGAAAAAATTGTTTGAGAGCTAATGGTACATATTTTACCTTTATGGTAAAAAAAAAAAAAAGCAAGCCTTATTAGTTCATGTATAATAAAATACATCTCTTAACTAAACATGAATGTATACCCAAAATAAAGTAAAACTAGGTTTAATCACATACTGGTGGAGATATGCAATAGCTCTTACAAACTTTCCATAAAATTGAACCCATACCAGATTGAGTTTTTATTGTAACTACTAACTTACAGAAAATAAAGATCATGGAAAACGTTAAATAGTGATGCCAATGAGATGAAATCAATAAATTTAGGTTTGAGGAAATCCTGCAGGACAAATAACTAGTTGGAGGAAAATAATTTCCAGTTTGAGGAAAAGAGATGGGAAAAGAAACCACACATTATAAAACAAATGATTTAAAAAAAATATGAACAAATTACAATTCATGGACCTTAACTTTATCTGGATTTGTACAAACAACTAGTTAAAGGATAGTCTTAGTAGTGTGAAAACTCACTGGGCATATTAATTAATGTTCTTAATGTTGTGGTTATGTTTTTTAAAATACTCATTTTTACATATGTATACTTACATATTTATGGATGGAATAATGTGCTGTCTGAAATTTGGGAATGTTGGACATATACAGGGCTTTGATGTTATTAGACTATACAAAATTACAGTGGATCCACCAGGATTCATTATACTCGTATCTCTATTTTGTTATGTGTGTGAAATTTTCCATAATGAAAGTTAGAAATAAAAAAGAAAAGTAAAATTTGGAGACAGATACTGAACTCAGACAATTTGCATAGAATGGAAATTTTTGAGGGTCACAGATGAAAATAGAGTGAGTCCAGGTATGATTAGTGTTTTGAGGCAACACTAATAAAGAAAAGCAAACCAAGGAAATTAACTGTTTTTAAGTATGCATTTATTTTTTAAAACTTTTTCAATGTTTATTTATTTTTGAGAGACAGAGAGACAGAGCACAAGTGGGGGAGGGGTAGAGAGAGAAAGGGAGACACAGAATCTGAAACAGGCCCCAGGCTCTGAGCTGTCATCATAGAGCCCCACACAGGGCTCGAAGCCATGAATCATGAGATCATGACCTGAGCCGAAGTCGGACGCTTAACCGACTGAGCCACCCAGATGCCCCTTAAGAATTTAAGGGCATTTAAACATGGGGTGCCTGGGTGGCTCAGTCGGTTAAGCGGCCGACTTCAGCTTAGGTCATGATCTCGCGGTTTGTGAGTTCGAGCCCCGCGTCGGGCTCAGTGCTGACAGCTCAGAGCCTGGAGCCTGTTTCAGAATCTGTGTCTCCCTCTCTCTGACCCTCCCCCGTTCATGCTTTGTCTCTCTCTGTCTCAAAAATAAATAAACGTTAAAAAAAATTTTAAACTTAATCTTAAAATTTATTTTTGCTCTGACAAAAACATGAAAATCTTTTGCCAGAAGTAGCAGTTAAGGATTGTGAGAAAGTTCCTTGGAGGATAATCTTGCCTTTTTGTTTATTTCACTCCCAATTGTCCCCTTGTTGCCCAAGAAGTTTGAGGACTGCACTTTGTCTGATTCTCCATACACAATTTCCTCAGCAAATGAACCTGCCATGACATTGCTTTTACTTTGTCAAAGAAGCTGGCTGCTTTGTCTCCAGATATGTGTATCATGGGCAATATTTATTTAAATAAATCCTTTACAATCTGTACTGAAAGACAATATTTTCAGAGCCATACGTTGTGGGCCAGCAACATTGTCACAACCGCTGCCTTGAAATCTTAGGGTTATAACTAAATTAAGAAGTCTCTTTTGACTCTAGCTATAATACATAAGGCATCAGGATAGCAAGAATTTTGTCTTTTTCATTTAGTCTCAAGCCTTTGGGAATGCCAGATTTCAGTCCCTAACAAGTGATCAAAATTCCAGAATCTGGCTTATTTTATTGCTGAATAAATCACTAGATATGAGGCTAATTACAAAAGAGATTACTGCTATTTATGGGCCAAATATATGTACAATCTCAACAGACTGGATATAAAGAAATTTTAGTCAGGAAATACTAAAAATATGTGGCAAATAAATAGACATTTTGTTAATGTATTTTCTCCTGGGGTTTCCTTGAAGGTTGTTAAAATTATTTAAGGGAAAAGTCATAAACTCCTAGGGAATACAATTCAAAAATTTAGAACTAATCATATTATTAGCAATGTGATCATTGCATTTCAAATTAAGATAGGTTTAAGTCATTTTGCTTTAATGTCAGCTTATCAATTTTTTTAGCACCATATGAGCATTATGTAATTACAGTGAATTATACAATTACGTGATATGAGATGCCTTGGTAGGTTTTACTTCTAAAAATGGAATGATTTAATTTGAATTGATTGTTGTTTATATACCATTAAACTACATGCATGAGCTGATCACATCATAAAAAACAGTGCTTGCCATGATGGCAATTAAATAACATTTAGTTTGATATCAAAATAACAGTGGCAAGTTTCAAATTCTAGCCTTTAATGCGACAGTTGTAAAATACGTATCTTGACTTTCTGCCTCAGTTTCTCTATTATTAAAGTGAAGATAAAAGATTAGTGACACTTATATGTCATGTCAAAATAATGAAAGTAACCATAGGGAAGAGAACTATTTGTAGCTACAGATATAAATTCGAGCAATACTATTTATAAACTATTTTCTGCATTTCAATATGTTTACATTCTGGTCTCAAATGTAATTAATTGTATCTTAATTGCCATATTCAACCTTTTCTCTATTAATTTTCTTAGCATCCACCATGCCAGAATTTGCAATGTAGGCTCTGATTCATGGACATTCTCTTCCTCTGGATTCTCATTATCTTGTTTTTATTTCTAACTCTTTTTTGGCACCTTCAGTTTCTTTTTCTTTCTTTCTTTCTCTCTCTCTCCCTTCCTTCCTTCCTTCCTTCCTTCCTTCCTCTTTCTTTCTTTCTTTCTTTCTTTCCTTCTTTCTTTCTAGAGAGTGCAAGCAGGGGAGGGGTAGAGAGAAAGGGGGACAGAGGATCCAAAGTGAGCTTTAGGCAGACAGGCTGACAGCAGTGAGCCTGATGTGGAGCTTGTACCGTGAGATCTTTGCCTCAGCCGAAGTTGGACGCTCAACGAACTGAGTCACCCAGGCGCCCTGGCACCTTCAGTTTATTTCAACTAATGTGTCTTAAAACCCATGACAATGTGCCATCCATGTACATATATATTATTTAAAACTCTAAATAACATGCCCAAAGTCTCTACGTGAAAGTAAGAGATGGTCAAAACAACTCTTTGTAATAGGTAATGCCCTCTCCTCTTCCTTTCTTGCTTCCCACTCTGGATGTGAACATTTACTAGGTTTATGTTTCTGATCAACTCTTCTCTACAAGAGAGCCAACTCTTCTTACAATAGTAACTAGTACATCCGCATGGATGAGTTTCAAACTTATATCTTTAAGCTTGCCTTTCCATCTAAACTTTCACTTCATTTTGAACTGGCTACCAGACATTTCCACGTAAACATTTTTCTAGTACGTTCTAGTGCAACATATCTAAAATGGAAATCATCATCCAAGCACCACCTCATGCCTATACTTCTGACATTCCAAATACAACACTTCAGTCACTCAGACAAGAAATGTTAAACAGTCCTTAATAATTACCTCTTCTTTGTCTCCTACAGCAAGTAAGATATCGTAAACCAGAGTATTATGTTGTTATTATCAACCACAATTATTTTTGCCTTTTAACTCCTACCACTACAAAGTCAGCTCTGCGTTCTGCCACTTCCTATATTCAGCTTTAAAGGAGATCCAAACTTTATTCTTCTCTTGATCAAAATATTGTGTGAATACTTTTTTTCAGAATAATTTTCACAAAATGATTTTGCATTACTTTCCTTAATTAAAAAAGCCTCAGCAGCTGTTCCATTTCCTTTAGCATAAAATTTATCTTGTGCACACTTGAACTTCTACCCTGGTCTGTAGAAAACTTCCAAGTCCTCTACAAATATCATAACTATCCCTCAATATGAATCCTTTAATCCCAACTTGAAAAAATGAAACACTTTGGTGAAAAAAAAAAAGCAAAGACCTAGATGTTGTATTAACCATGGATCAAAGTGGTCATATGGAAAGCTAGATGATAAACATAAAAACAAAGATCAGGAACAATTTATACGTGGTCTTGAAAGTAAGTGCAGGATTCATTCATACTATATTTCAGGCTAAAAATTTAGACTTTGAAAGTAGTCAGAGAAAGAGAAACCCAGCTACCAAAGGGTAATGGTCTTGAATAAAAGCTAGAAATTCCACTTGTAGTAGACTAGGATTGAGCAACACATGTACACAATGAATTTAAAGTTTTAGTCAAGTAGCCAAAGAACAGTAAATGTGGCATGGGACAAGAACTTGAGCCGGTGGGTTTAAATTTTTATTTTTTTTATTTTTAATGTGTATTTATTTTTGAGACAGAGAGAGACAGAGCATGAATGGGGGAGGGTCAGAGAGAGGGAGACACAGAATCTGAAACAGGCTCCAGGCTCTGAGCGGTCAGCACACAGCCTGACGCGGGGCTCAAACTCACGGACCGGGAGATCATGACCTGAGCCGAAGTCGGCCGCTTAACCAACTGAGCCACCCAGGAGCCCCGAGCTGGTGGGTTTAAGAATAACAGACCAGGAGTGAATCAAGTTGGTAAAGACAAATACAAATGTGGAAGTCTAAGGATGAGCAACAGGTAACTAATGAATTAAAACAAAATGGAAAGGAAATAAAAATGATGTCAACTTACAAATAATCAGAAGAAAGAATATTTAAGTGGGAGAGAAAGTAATTTAAACTTGCCTATAATACTGTTATTGTGGCATGTACTGACTTTGGTATCCAGAAAAACTGGTTTGGAATCCAATTTCTTTTACTTCCTATTTATACTAGCTTTGTGTTTTGTATATAAAGTGCTCAGCACAGTTCTGGGCAGAAATGAAATAATTAATAAACAGGAGTTTTTAATATAATTTTCCCCTGCATCCTTCAATCGGAAGCTTCCCAATATGTAAGGACACTTTGCCTTAAAGCCACATCACTTCTGCCTCCACAGAAAAAGTCATAAAACTATTTATGTGTCAAAACCCTTAAGTTAAAATCAATTGCCTGAAAGAAAAGTTGTCTGTAATATTGTTCTTACTTTGGATAAATAATGATGTAATAAGGACATCCTTCAGCTAATTAGGAAAACTTGTTACATTATGGAAGATATATTCCTTCATTCTGCTGTATACCTGAAATGATGGGTTGCTCAATGCCTATAAATTTGTGTCAACTGATTGATTATGTGACAACATCATGTAGCATTTTCCTCTTGGACCTTATGAAATCCATCTGTGCTGGCTGCCACATATAAGATCATGGAAGTAGTCAACTCTTTGTAGTTTAATTCAAAACCACCCCATTCTTAAATAACTTATTTTGTAAATAATCTACATTTTCTTTTTAAATTGTATAATGTATTCCAAACATATAGGAAAGCAAATTATAAATAGATAAACATCCTCAGTGTTTATACATGTATATATGTAAAATGGCTTGATACTATGTTTAAAAATTTGAAATCAAGATTGACCATGCATGGCAAAATAAAATAATTTTATGTAATGTATCTATCAGCCTAATAAGCTATATAATCACAATCAGATGATTTGTTCATATGCTAATCAGAGCAACATTTCAGTATTTTTCATTTATTGTTGTTGTTGTTGTTGTTTTTGCATATATGACTTGGTTTTAAACTGACACATTGACGCCTTTAGAGATTTGTAAAAATCTGTGTAGTGGGTTCCAGATATGGCAATAGACCTAATAAAGACAATTAACCCTGACAGTTTCTATTGCCTATTTCAAGAGGTAATAGAAATATGGCAAAAGGGCATGAAATGCCCCATGATATCTTGGTGATAAAGCTTCTGTTACACTGTTATTGAACACTGTGATAATATCAGCAGGAGAAATGCTTTTAAAGAGTTGGACAGAAGTACAGATGGCTTCTCACCAGGTCATTTTGTATTCCTCACTAGTCTATCTAGTCAACCAGTGTATCATATAGAGACAGCAGAGGTAATTAATAATTTTTCTTATATTTCAATTTGATTACCATTTGGATATGGTGGAGTTAATGATGCAATAATAATAAAAAAAGACTAAAATTGATTTTATTTATAACATTTTGAACAATACATTTAAAGTCACTCATCACCATTGTTGCCTCAAAAATATTTCATGAAGTTATAATATCTCTTTTATGCAGAAATGAAATATTCTACTTAAAATGTAATGTGTAATATTGTTTTAGGCAGAAAAGAAGACAATTCCTCTAATAATACCAACCTAGATACCTTTCATCTTTATTTGAATCATGCAGGTTAACATTTGGTTATGAAGTGATTGGTTTATATTACATAAACTTCTGTATCACACACACACACACACAATTTTTTACACTCATATAAACAGTACAATATTTTAGAACAAATGAGCAAAAATTCTTGAATAAACAAAGGAGACATTTGATATATTTCCTTTTAAAAGTTTTAAGTGCATGCTTCTTTTGTATTTTACTTTAAAATTGTATTTATTTATTTAATTTATTTTTAATATATTTTATCCTCATTTTATATGCATGTTTACTTATATGCATGCATAGTTATACACAAATGTGTAAGTAAAAAAATAATAGTGCCTGATGATTATTTTGTTTTATATAGCTTTCATTCTTCTAATGTCTATATTGTTAATGATCTTTTACATTATTGGATATCCTTATTTTACATAATTTTAACACTTATTGATGTTTTCTTAAAATATTTTCATTTTTTTTACATTTTATTTATTTTTGAGAGAGAGAGAGAGACAGAGCACAAGTAGGGGAGAGGCAGAAGGAGAGGGAGACACAGAATCTGAAGCAGGTTCCAGGCTCTGAGCTGTCAGCACAGAGCCCGACATGGGGCTCGAACTCACAAACTGTGAGATCATGACCTGAGCCAATGTCGGATGCTCAACCGACTGAGCCACGCAGGGGCCCCTCTTAAAATATTTTCTATAAATTATAATTAAAAGTAAATGTTTTCAGTTACCTCCAGCCCATATACTCTGTAACCAAGAGGTAATCGTTTTTAACTATTTCTATTCAGTGTCCTTTTGAACTCTGGTGGAGACCACTCGCTGCTTACCTCAATGTGTGTTTTCACCATCTTTTGGCTTATCCTTTGTTGGACCTAATGTGAAAGAATAAAGACTACATTTTTTAACTTTTCTTGTATAGGAGAGATTATTTAATTAATATCTGGTCCCTGAGATATAAATAGGAAAGTATATGATTCAAAGAGATGTTCTTTTTTTAATGCTAAAAATATTTATTTTTTCAAATTTTTATTTAAATTCTAGTTAGTTAACATATAGTATAATATTGGTTTCAGGAGTAGAATTTAGTGATTCATCACTTACATGTAACACCCAGTGCTCCACACAAGTGCCCTCCTTAATGCCCGTCACTCATTTAGCCCATCCCCCACCCTCCAAAGAGGTGTTCTTAATGAGAAGAAACACATTCATCTTTTATTCCTTCCATTTTCTTATAGACTTGTATTCAAAATTTATGCTTGCATATTAGCATATTCATTATACTAAAAAAGCATTTTGTCTTTATTTCTTATAAAAGTAGAAAATATAAAATTATATATATATGTATATATACATATATATGTATACATATATACATATGTATACATACATACACACACACACACACACACACATACATACAGAGATTAAGAAAATAAAAACAAACATAAATCAAAGGAAAGAAGCCAACATTTGATTGTTTGAAATAACATTCGTAGATTCACAGCCCTCTTGGGAGCTTTCTTGGTGTAATATGACAACAGCCGTCTTACTCAGAGCAGGGAGAGACCAAAGAGAAGCTTTCCACTCCATGTTGGTAGGTGGCAATTTTAATAATAACCAGGGGAATTTACATAAGAGTCTTGTCTAGGGTGACAGCAAGGGGAATGGATCCTCACACCTGCCCTCTAAATATTAAACACTTAGAAAGAGGCCCTAACTCGGCTTAGTCACTTATACCATGCAGGTATTTTTAACACCACATTACTATCTCAACTCTGTGTCTTTGGAGCAGCCTCAGGGAGTAGAAAAGGCTACCACTGTCCAAGGACAAGGGAAGGGGTGAGGAACCTCCAAAGTGCCCAGGTCCAGCTCACAGGTCAGTTGGACCACATCTTTTTTGATAATGTTCTCCAACACATTATTAAAATTGATAAATGCTTACCAAGGCTGTTATGATGAGAAAAAAGATAAAGTATTTAATATCAGGAGTGAAATTAATATTCCTAAAAATCTTCAGACATCAAAAGATATTTAAAAGAACATTATAAATAACTGGATGGCAAACCTTTGACAATGTGGATGAAATGGACAAATCCCTAGATAAATACAACCTAATAAAGATGATAGAAGAAATGGAAAATTAGAATAGTCTGATGTCTATTAAAAGAATCAATTCTGCTATAAAAGACTTTCCACATGGGGCACCTGGGTGGCTCAGTTGGTTAAGTGTCCAATTTCGGTTCAGGTCATGATATCATCATTCCTAAGTTTGAGCCCTGCATCCGGCTTTGTGCTAACAGTGTGGAACTTGCTTGGGATTTTAACTCTCTCACTCTCTCTCTCTCTGCCCCTCCATGCTCTGTCTCAAAATAAATAAACTTAAAAAAAATAAAGATTTCCACAAAAAATAAAAAATAAAATACAGAAAACAAACTAAAAATTTGAGATTTTTAAGCAGAGATTAATTCAATTACAGTTTCTTCCAAGCTAGTGAACTGTCCAAGATTTTTCTGGGGCAATGGGAGAAGAGTTCAGATTCTTACTTTATGTTCTTGTAAACCAGTTATGTATCACCATATTTCTTTTGTTCATAAATCTGTCTCACTGCGTGTATTATTCTGTTAATTTTTTAAGGCCAAGATTCTTGTGGGAATAACCAATGTATACAGCAGACTGCTTTGAACAAAATCTAGCTTTATGTTTTGGATTCTAAAGTCAAAATATATTTAGATATTTATGGAAAAATAATGTATTAATTAATGAATGAGTGAAAATAACATAAAAACTATCTGCAATAAGTAATGAGCATTTATTTCAGTTGATTATAGTAGGCCACTGAGATTAGCATTTTGAGAAGCCAATGTTGAGACAAAGTTGGTAGGGCAAAAGTTTTACTGAGGAATAAACTTGTAAAAGGAGAAAGAGAAACCAGCATGGTCAAACAGGAGTACTGTCAGATCAAGATATAGACCTAACAGTCTCTACCAACACAACCATGAACTCTAAAGAAAAAAGCCTGTTAGACAAGTTCTGTTGACTGGGATGACTGTGTCACTGTACTGCCCCCTTGGTCAGCCATTGCATGGGTACCACGCTAAGATGAGCTTAATATTGCCTGCCACCGACTTGGTCAGTCATTGGCCAGAGGTTGTCCCTGGAAAATCATGGCCTTATCTTGAATACTGAAGAACTAAGAACTAGAAACTGCCAGATTAAGCATATTATTTGCAGCCGAGCAACAGGTCCTGAATTATATAACCCAGATCCACTGTTCTATGCACATTAGAAAAAAGAAAAAGCCGCTCTAGAGTGATTATTCTTTCTGAGGGAATATTTAGAAGTGGGATGTTAGTAGGATAAACTTCAGTGCTCATCACTGTAGTTGGTCTCCAATTCTTAAAATGGCACTTGCCATCTATCTATTCTACTTATTCTTCCAAATTTTGCTCACCATCAGCTACCATCTTTACTGGTTTGTTTAGTGGTGTAAAATAAACCTTCATTTCTGAGAGATCTGAGATCCTGAGACCCTTCAACCTCTCACATAAAAGTTGCTGCGCTTGTCCATTCACATATTGGCAGGGAGAACCAACGAGAACCCAAATACGTTAACTGAATTATGCATATAATCTATACTTCCACTGTAAAAAAGGAGCCCTACTTCCTCCTGTAAATTATAATTATTTACTCCTCCCAAGATAGTGACCCCTCTTGTGTACTGCTGATTGGACATAAGGATCTCACAATGACCAGGTCATAGTTATTTCTGGTAATTTGGTGACCCCCATGAGCATGTGCATTCTTTGAGGAGCAGGAGCTCTGATCACGCAGAGCCCAGAGTTGGAGAGATGGGAAGCACAAAGTCTCCAAGTGAATCACTAGAAAAAATGGTACATGTGCTGACTACTGCTTCTGCTCCTTTGTTCCTGGACTCATGTATCTATCTTCTTTGGGGCATAACATCATGTACAGTTCTCTAATCCAATGTAGACACATGCCCTAGAGTATGGTATCTCATCTTCTAAGGGTACTGGCTCTAAACTAGCTTTACTTTCAATGGGTCCTCCTAGTGCTCAATCGGGTTAGTAGATATTGGGTGATGTGGTACGTGATAGGATCAAAAGATTCCACAGTATTGAATCTACTGCCACACCTTATTCCCTGTAAAATGGTTTCTCTATTCAAATGGTATATTGTATAGGATTCCTTTCATGTGGTTCAGGCACTCTGAACATTCTAAGAGAGTGATGGTAACTGAGATTTTGAAGGCAGTAAAGTCACATCCATATGAAGAATATGTACCCATTTCTGTGAAAACAATTCAGTGACCCTTGATGTTGAAAGAATCTCAAAGAACTCATCTTGCCACCAACTGGCTAGTTTATCTTCACAAAGAATTCTATGACACTGGGAAATCAATAACCTGCTGCCAGACAACCAGAGGCAGCAGTTGTTGTATTGTCCTCGTTATGTGAGAGTCCATGATGTAGGGCTTATGCGTAGCCTCTGTCACTGTCACTGTGGCCATTTTGTTTGTGTGCCTATTGTGTCAGCACTGGAATGTGTGCTGAAAAATGCTAGTTAATATCAACTAGCTAAGTCATTGTGCCTCCTTGCATGTGATACTTTCTGGTGGGTTTTAATATATGATTTAAAGATCTTGGTACTTTGTGCTCACTTTCATATGTTTACTCACATACCTCTAAGGTGGGCCTTTTTTCCCATGTTCTTTCGATCTTGTTCCTTTCAGGCTTCTATCTGGCCAGGCTACTCACTACTGCCCAGGGGCCCTATGTATTTTCTTCTGAGATTACTTTGCCAATTGCACAGCGTGAAAGATCAGATGAACCTTCCAAAGCTCCACCCACCATGAACACTTTTACTTCATTGTCTTTCACGGCTACCAACATGCAATGCTATAAACTAGTCATTCTCCATTTTTGGTTTATATACACTTATTGAGAAACTCATGTATAAACAAAGCTCAGGTTTTTGTTTTTTGTTTGTTTGTTTTTTCCATGTGGAACCACCAATGGAGTTTGAGGGGCACTTATGCAATCATGCTATGTGACATGGAGGTCACATGAAGGACATGCGGCATGGAGTACTACTTGCTCATGTAGCTTATTTATACTCTCTGTCCCTACTTGTGCTTGGTATTGAGTATTCCATTTGTATCTGATGAATAATTGCTGCAGGACCAGCCCAAATTCATGACTTGATGGTTTTAAAAGGACTGAGATCATGGTAGTCAGTTCCAGATCTATAGCCACTTGGTGTTCCATGGTCAAGTATTCCATTTCTACCAGTGCTCGGTCACATGGCAGTAGCTATTTACAATAGAAACATAATTCTCTACTACAAATTGCATAGCCTTGCTCTAGGGGCCTATTTTTAGTCTTTCTCTAGGGCCTGCCATAAATACCACACAGGATGTTTTTCAATAATGACCCATGCAACACAGTATCACATTCTGATGGAGCATATGACCTAGGGGGCAAGACTGCTTGGATTACAAACTGGGAATATCACAGAGCTTTCCCGTCACCTGGTATATGAGTAAGAATAGCATTCTCATATATAAAATGTTATTTTCATAAGGTGTAGGGATCAATTAGGCATTGTGCCTACTTCTTTGTTTAGAGGATGTAAGGTGGTGCAATTTGTCTTTTAATTTTAAAGGGATATCTGGCATGCTTCTGACCAATAAATCTCTAAATAATTTATTGAAGTGTCAGGTCCCTGAATCTTTGTTAGAATTAATCCCACCCTTTGAATCAGACAAGTCTCAAAAGTCTTCCATTATTGTAGCTACCTCTCGTTCTTCTGTATAATCAGTATGAGGCCATCAACATAGTGGATCAAAGTGATGTTTCTTGTAATGTCTGGATGATCTAGATTCCTTTGGAATGTGATTTAACTCTGTTTATAAGCCTGATATCCACAAGAAGAGGAGGGAGTAGCTCATGAAAGGGGCACCTTTTACCTTGTTGGAGAAAAGTCTCTTTATTAGCTTTTCACATAGAGGAGAGTGAACTATATGGTGAATCAAAATCTTTGAGTTCTCCTTATCCTAAGTTTTAGCAGCTTGACTTTTCTGAGTAAGAGACCTGACCTTGGCATAACTAATTTGCTTGGGCCAAGCATTCAATCATCTTGCAAGTTCAACACTCTATTAAATCCTGGAGTTGATGTTCATAATTTCTCCTTACCAATTGCACAAAATGGGATTTTCTTGTAAAAAAAACCTCTCTTAATCTCACAGTATTTTCATTTTCCTGTTAATTGCCCAGATATTTTTTATCCATCTCCAGGGAATCAATATAGACATATGGCTTGTTAGAGGAATGCCATGTTTGGCAAAGATGGTTAGGCTCTTTTACTATCACCCGTTCAGTGCCCGTAGAAGAGAAGCACCTCACCAATGAGCTGAGGCACATACTGAGGATGTAGGCTGTGGAGTTTGTAAGCTAACCCCTCACCTGTAGCTGGGCAGTGAATTCTGGAAAGGGTCCTTGGGAAGCCCAAATAAGTGTCTGCCACATAAGTACTCACAATGTTCTCTAAACCAAATATTTTTTTTAAATGTTGCATTCTTTAAAATTTAACTTGAATTAAAGGCAAAGGCATATTATCAACAAGATCAACATAGTGTGAGTTTGGGGGAACTACAAAGACTAGACAACAATAAAAAAAAGCTTTCAACAAATTTTAGTGTTATATTTTTACTTTTGCTAAAATTAGTAGCAAAAAATCCTGCATTTCTCTTTGTCAAATTTAACACAAATCATTTACTGATATCACAAAATATATTAAACTTTTTGTAATACATTACAAGTATTAGATTCTAAATATGTGAATTGAAGCATGTAACATAAATAGGAAAATACACTCTAATGAGCATTAAATTCTTTTGCCCAAAGTAGTGGTTAAAATGTAGGACAGGTTTATATGCACTTCTTCCCTCAGCCCCTCTTACTGCCCAATGAAATGTTCTCATCATGGGTTCCTAATTACTGCAAGGTTTATTTAGGGGTGGTTATGTCTGGGAATACTTGATTTTTATCCCTCTGGTCTTTGAGGAAGAGGCTCTAAGTGGATTTTTAAATCTCATGTTGGGCACTTATTATTCTTACTGCATTCAGTAAAACAGAGCAGGGAATTAGCCCCTGTCTCCTGTTTGGCCTAGGACTACATAATAAAAGCATTCTATTATAAAATTCACATTGATTTTACATAGAGCTTTTCTATTTAAGAAAATTAGAACCTAACATTGAATTCAAAAGCTCATTATAGCTTTAGGGAAGTTGAAGGTAAGCTAAATTTCCCTTTGAAATGGATTTTTCTTATGACAGTTACCAAATTTAGGTTAATATTTTACACGAACATTTGCATTTGCTGTATAATCACTTTTATTCTATGTTTCTCCTATTAATCTCCTGAGATTGGGTAATAGGAGCATTATCTTGATTTTTTAGTGGAGAAATTCAAGTTGGACAGAAGCTGCTGGCTTGTGACACTCCAGTAGCACGTTATCAATAGATCTAAACTGAGGAATTAGAGCATACAAACGAGAGCCTTCCTTCTGACTCTGTTCCCTCACTTTAATGTAACTATGCAACTCAGGGAATATTAGGGATTAATGTCAATTGCTCACATTTGAATTCTATGTCTTTTCTTATTCCCCTCAGAAATTCTTTCATCTCAGCAGCTGTAGATTTTGCGAAGACAAGAAACCCAGTTCATTAATTGCCTTAGCTCTACTGTCCATGGTGAGTTAATGCTACTTGAGTGTTTCTGAGAGCCAAACACCTACAGACCTCTGTGGAAATGATGGGTCATTAACATGTTTAATTAATAGTTTTAAAATGTTGGCTACTTACATAAGAGATTGGCAATGGACCCTCTACTTTAATTGGGCATTTACCACATTATAAATTGTATTTTGTTCATCAAATAGCTTCTGAAAGTAAAAATCTACTAATTTTAGCTTATCGTTGTGTAAAGCATGAATTTATCTTCATACAAAATGCCATAGTATTTCCTAAGCTATCGTTGGTTAGTACGTCTTTTAAGACATTGATTCCAGAGGGAAGTGAGAGTGTTTCAAATTTATATATAACATTATTGCTTTAGTACTGAATAAATCATTTCTGACAAGGTGTCTACAACATAATAGAAAGCAATTTCACTATGAGTTTTAACTTAAACATTTGCAACAGTATCACATATTCTAGATTCCCAGTTACATGTCATGCCTTACATATACATATTCTCTGTTTATTATAGCAGAAAATAAGTACATTTTAGGTAGAATTATTATCTTAGAAGACCTTGAGCTCCCTTGCAAAGAAGAAATTGGAAGGGTAGTGTACCAGAAGAACGTGGACAAAGAGTAGGGACATGAGTAGCTACAGAAAAGAAAAAAAAGAAGAGTGTATACATTTCTAACTAAAATTGATATCAGACAAAGGTAAATGAGGTGTTCTACACTTTCTCTCTTTCTCTTCCTGGTGTTCCAAGATCCAGAGTTTCCATACTCCCGTATTGATTGGATGAAAGGAAAACCTACCACTTTTTTTTGGTAAATTTATGGTAGCTTTATAAAAGTATTCCATTTGCCTCATTTTTGGGGGGTGGAGAAAAGATATGTGTGCACAAGTTTTATTTCTTTTTAACACATTTTCAAGCATACTTATTGATGTTTAATATGCATACCAGAAAGTTAACTAATTTGAGCATTTAATTTCCTGATCTTTTACATACTTCTGAGTATGCTCTCCCTATCATGTAGAAATCATATTTACTGTGAAGTTTTTATCTCACCTTTCATTACACAAGTGATCATTTTTATATGTTCACTTATTTATTAGAAAATAAACTAGAATTCATTATCTCTAGAGTTCATATTTTCTTTCAATAAGACTTCTTAATACTTAAAATAATTTTAAAATATGGAATTTCTATTTTTATGTTTATTAAACCAAGAAAGGGAGGGGCAGAGAAAAAGAGAGAGAGAGAGAGAGAGAGAGAGAATGAGAATCCCAAGCAGGCTCCACACTGTCCGTGCAAAGTCCAATGTGGGGCTCAATCCCACAAACCATGGAATTTCTTTTCTCTAAATTTATCACTTTTCATTTTTCCACAGACTAAATATGAACTGAACATATATTTTAAAGTTTCAGAAAGTTGAGAGTACACAATATTAATCATTTCCTATGTCCAACCCTATAAATTCATTTCTTACTTTAGCTAAAACTTCTACTTGAGGTATACAGAGTAAGTCAGGCTAACTACAGCCAAGTCTAAATCAGAGCAGTTTAAGATTTCTTTCTACATCAGAAAAATATCCTCTTAGACACACCTCTATAGTATTTCAGGGATTACTTTGAATTAATAAGTACAGTAATGTATTTCCTTGCTTCTTAAAGAAAATATAAATTTCACCTATCTTTGCCTTTTTATAAAATAAAATATACAATCACTTGATAAGCACATAAAACATTTCATAAGTCCCATTTCTCCTACCCTTCTAGACTCACCTGCTATGGAGTCTCCATAAGAATTCATTCATCAGTTACAAGAAGCAGTTTATTATTCCTGAATTGTTGCCATACTTGATACCTTTTCATGTGCTATTTTATCTACCAGTGATTCCATTTTCCCCAGAATTCACTGGATTCACCATTTTAGGTATGATACAGATGTTTTGGTTGGATGCCTTTTTCTGTGCTCCTATAGCATCCTGTTTTTGTCTCTCATATGACAATCATCATAATATTAAAAATGATAATGTTATGCCAGCTTCAATATCCACAGCACATGATAGCATATAAGCAACTAATGCACTATGTCAGCATTAATAAATCTTTACTATTAATTGGATGGATATATAAATTAATCAGTTATCAATGATGAAAATTATCTAAGATATGGGGGAAAGATATAATAATTATCATTCATGGAATATGTATTTTGTGTATTAAGTTTTAAACATCCTTATAACTCTAGGATGAGGAAACTGAGGCAAAGAAAATTAAATGACTGGTCAAAGGCATCTAACTAATAGATAGGGGAGTCAAAATATGAACAGAAGAAGGATCAGGGCATGTGTACTCGGATGTGGATAAATACAGGGATTTATTTACAGCAATCAGAAAAAAAAATAGAACCAAAATAAAATTTTAAAACATATATACTCCCTGAAAAAACAAAAAACAAAAAACAAAACCTTGATATGTAAGCTCCAACAGATCCTCAAGTATCTCAAAAATCTTATACTGTTTATTAGCTTTATAATTTTTACCTCATAAGTCTGAATTATGTCATAAATGTCTTAGCTATTCATTTCTCTCAAGGATTTGTTGTTTCTAGAGTATGCTTCAATTTTGTACATTATTTTTTAGACCTAACATAAATTTCTAAGTTTTCAATTAATTTTTTGGAAACAAAGAACATGTTTAAAGTATCCCCTTAAAGAAGTACCTTACGCAGTTATCAAAGATATTTCTTTGTGGAATTTCCTATGCCCTTGTGGATATTCCTACAAGGATATTCCCTTGTGAATATGCCCTTGTGGAATTTCCTGTGTGTGGGCTGGACCTAGTGACAGGTAACCAATAGAATACAATAAAGGTAATTTGGATGCCCGTTCTTTGATTAGATTACAACAGATTATGACTTCATCTTGCCTGAAGCCTCTTTTTTAGTGGCTTTGAGGAAGCACACTGCCACTTTGGAGAGGTTCACCTGGCAAGGAACAGCTGAATGTTGCCAACAGCGACTGAGTGAAAATTGGAAGTACAATCTCCTCCACTTGCTGCTTCCGATGGGAGCACAGACCCTGGGCCCACATGGTGATTTCACCCTTGTGAGTGACTGTAAAGCAAAGGACCCAGATAAGCACTGTCCAGATTCCTAACCGACAGAAAGCCTATCTGAGATAATCTATGTGTAAGTGTATGTTTTGCTTTCAGTGATTACGTTGCATAGCAATTTGTTACACAGCAATAGATAACCGATGTAAGAAGTATTCGCAAAAATTTATATATATAAAATTGCTTACCTGAAGGGATTTGGTGTGTTTGTTCAAATCCAAGGCCAGGAGCCTAAATTGGAACATTTCATAAAAATAATATGTATATTAGTTATTACTGAGTCTTTTAAGCTTAATTTGATCCATAATATAATCATTTTGGGTAGCATAGCTTTTAAATTACATTTCACTTGAAATCATATGGTATAAATATCAGTTTTTATTTTAGATAAAACCATAGATCATATTTTTCTTCTTGTTTTTTAAATAATTAAATAACTACCTTGGATTTCAGTTAGTTGTGTATGCAGATCAATTTTAGTACCAAAACTTACCACTTTATATCATTTTTAGTAAACTACAATGGTCTACTTACTTGTCTATCCAATATGACCCTTCTCAGGCTATTATTTACTTTGCCAGATTTTCCTACAAATAAGAAAAGAAAGATGGGAGGTTAACATTTATTGGCATCTGCTAACATTTTATTTCATATTAATATTCTTTGAGGAAAAGTAGGTTTGAATTTAAAGGATACATTATATCACCCAGAGTTTTTGTTTTTTGTTTTATTTTGTTTTTTCCTCAAATCTGCATTCTTTGTTCTAATAGAATGAGAGGAGAATAAAGGTTCCTATACATATTGGAATAACCTCCTGAGAATGAAGCTTCTCAGTAAGTTTCAATAAGATTTTCATGGCGGGGTGTGGGGGGAGGCACTGGGCAATTATGGAGAGTAACCGCAGACATTAATCTATAAACATTACATGGTGTAAATAAAGACCTTAAGTTATTTTCACTTTAATGTGTAAAGCAAATGAAAGGACAACTCTGGCACCTCCCAAAGGAGAAAGAAAAAAAAAAAGAAAATTCCGTAATCTCAGACATTAGAGAATGCTTGAGATTCTATTTGCAATAAGATTTAAATAATTTTCTCAACTTGTAAATGACATGTTAAGCATAGAGTTCTGAGTACATAGTGCAGAGAATGGAATCTGATTCCCTCATTCTGATATATGGCGGCATGTGACTGTGAACAAATCATTTAACCTCTGTTGTGATGCACTGGTGTCTATTTAATGGCTTTCAAGCAGAAGAGAAAGGGGTTAGACAAGTTCATCACTTAGGCTATTTTTAGCTGAATGTCATTTAACTGATAAACTGAATTTTATTCCCATCACTAAGGAAAGTTAGACATTTTCCTTCTCACTATTTTTGCCAACCAATCATTGTTATGCTTTCTCTATGAAAACTGGAAAATATCAATAAGTACTAGAATGCTAGTATTTAATAGTCACTTTGATAATGTTGGCTTATTGGTGAAGCAAACTTGTTAAATATCTTCATTTGATAACTTAGAAAAACTGAGGAAATACTGTGAATTTTCCAGGGACAAAGAACCCTAAAATTGGTGTTCAAACTCAACGATAGCATCTGAGTATCATGGTTGATGACATGTAAGTTCAAGTGCTCTTAGCGAAACAGTTTGAATCATAAATTTAGAATACTGACTATTGAGTCATAAACATGGACATTATTCTCAAGGTCTTCAAGTGATGAAAAATAATTGTTGCTAAAATAGATATGCATCTTAAAGTCTATACATTTATCTCTTAGATATAAGAATTAGCCATTTGAAATGCCTAAGTAGTTATGATTGTCAGGATTCTCCAGGAAGCACAGCAGTGAATGTTGAAGAAATAGTACCCAATCATTGTTACTTTGTGAAAATTGGTTCAAGAGAATGTACACAAAAAAGCCCAGGAAATTTCAGCATGGACTGATCTACTCTGAAGGCAGTTTTTGCTTCTTCTCTAAGACTTCTCTGCAAATGCAACTGCCTGTCAATACACTTTATCTTTGATGTTTATCTTTAGGACTTCATGGATAGTCTTGGAATTTCAATCATTTCCCTAAATATACAGAAAGTGAATGAACTTGGATTTTCTCAGTAAAGCATATGCTACATTTTCTAAATGCCTCTCTAATTCTTTCTCTCAGAGATTTGATTGTATCCTAACCTGAAGTTTATTGTAACTGCAGCAAAATACTACCACCATTTTGTTGACCCAATCAAAGTCCTAGCATCAACTCATCTTAGGCAACATAAATACCACTAAAACATCTCCTTAATGGAGAGTTTACATTTAAGCCTGTATGGAAACCACCTTTAGCACATTTATAATGATTACGATTGGGTCTTACACAAAGGAACTCCCCATGAGTGTTTGGGGATTAGGAAGTGGGCTAGGAAGAAAACCAAGGCAGACTGCAGCCACCTTGTGTAATAGAGCAACATGCAGGAGGCTCCTAGGAGGCACTGAGTGTATTGCTTTGTGTGGTGGAGGTCTCACAGTGTTGTATTCCCATTACTATTCTCATCACATAGAGATATAAAGATAATTGGGTCTCACATATAACTTTCTAAGCCTACGTTTCCCTATATGCAGAATATGGTTATTGGTTCTATGTTTTCTCACAGAGCTGCTTTGCTCATTAATGAGATCATGACTACCGCTTCCTTTGAGCTCTTTGAACTAAGGAACTCTATAAATAAAAGACCCTATTATTTTGCCACTCTTGTTACTCACTGAAGAAACGTTCCCTGAAAATACAGCCTTTCACTTGCTCTGTGTGTAAAATCTCGGTTGCCCGCAATGGGAGGGTTTGTGTGCCATAATTACAGGAATCTGCCTGTTCTGCAGGGTATTGTACAGTTGCATTCCAAAACATTTTAAAGAAAAGAGATGCTAACACCCACCCACACTTCACCTACACTGCAAATGCAGAACACTGGCTCCAGATGTCTGCAGTTTGCTTCCAAAAACCCTTCCTCTCAGGATACTCTGAAATTTAAATGCTAAAAAAATGTCCCTGAAGAGTGGCTATTAGGGTTTTATCAATAACTCTATTAGTACTTTTAGGAGTCTTGACTATGTTTTCATCAGATTTTATTTTAGGGGCTTGCTTTTTTGTACTCTTTTGAATAGAGAGAGATTAACAACATTGGCACTGCAATTAATCCTGACAGGCCTAAGAGCTTTCTCCTCATTTTCCCTATTTTTCTTTAGTTTATAAAAGACTAAATTGGTGATGAATAGAGACAAAACAATAATGCTTATTCATGTAGTTTTTTGCACCTCCAATGCTATATCATGAATACATTTTATTATGGTGATTTAAGTAAAATTCCAGAAGATAATTTAGCAATGTCCAAATGATGCATCTTCGGTATATTTCTAAAAATTATGTAACACTAAGTATAGTCCATGCCACGAGAGACTGGAACTTTAAATTATTTTCATCTAATATTTATATATTCCATGTATTTAGTACTATATCATAGCTTGGAGCTATTTTTTTCTGTAAATAAGATCAGTTAATATATAAAATGATATTATTGATATTATTTGCATTATTCTAATTCCTGGAAATTTGTGGTCAGGATTTATTTATGTATTCTCCCTATGCCACTTATTGGCTTAAGTGTTCTAAGAAGGGTTTCCTTTATCTCCATAATTTCAGTATTTTTTCCTGTAATCCTTACTATTTAAAATGTATTTTACTTTATTAAATCTTGTGATGTGGAATCTGTAATGAGCTACAACTTTTGTACAAGAGCTCATTTATATGTGAGCACACTGAGAAACACTTGGAAATAATCAGCATTCTAAAAACCAGTTCCTAAAATCAGACAACTAGGCATCCTGCATTCAGTCCATCTGCGTTTGATCTCTAAGCTAAAAACTCTTCTAATAGTCACAAAAGTTAACAAATGTGAACTATTAGGCAGTAACAGACACAAAGTAAAATCTAATCCATTTTTACAGAAATACAAGAATCACATCTTAATGTTCCTTGAAAATGCTCATATTAACTACCTTCATTTTGTAGAATCTGTTTTTGCATGTCGGCTTTTCCCCAACTCCTTTCTCTTCATATTACTGTTTTAACTTTATTTGAACAACTTTTGATATTATACATTTCTAATAATGGGAAAATAATTAAATTAAACTTGCTTCATTTCATGATCTTCTAAATACCAAATAAGCAGTTAAAGCCCACTAATTTTAAGACTTTTCTAAACTCAGTATTGACGTACATATGCAATATAAAATAATATATATACAATATATGTTCAATATAAAAATATGTAATATAAAAATAATGTATATAAATAACATATATGTATATTAGATCTGTAGTCAATGAAACCACATTGTCCAGTACAGAAAAATGCTGCACAGTCTGAGTTATTGAAATACTTGTGTTTGTGTGAGTATGTGAATGCACTCATGCATACTTGCTTTAGTACATATATATTTTTATAAATGTTTATTCATTTTTGAAAGAGAGCTTGAGCAGGGCACAGGCAGAGAGAGAGGGGACAGAGGATTCAAAGCAAACTCTGTGCAGACAGCAGCAAGCCTGATGCAGGGCTGTGATCTGTGAGATCACAAACTGTGAGATCATACCTGAGCTGAAGTCAGTACTCAACTTGCTAAGCCACCCAGGTGCCCCCGATTTGTTTTGCAACCAATTTTGCATATATATGTTTTAAGTTCTTACTTTAATTCCACTTAGTTAGCATACCAACTTATATTAGTTTTAGGTGTACAATATAGTAATTCAACACTTCCATACATCACCCTGTGCTCATCTCCAGAAATGCACTCCTAAATCCTCATCACCTATTTAACTCATCCCCCCACCTCCCCTCCTCTCTGGTAACCATAAGTTTGTTCTCTATAGTCAAGAGAACTCGGTTTCTTTCTTTCTTTCTTTCTTTCTTTCTTTCTTTCTTTCTTTCCTTTCTTTTTCTCTCTCTCTCCTTTATTTCCCTTTGCTCATTTGTTTTGTTTCTTAAATTTCACATATGAGTGAAATCATATGGCATTTGTCTTTGACTAACTTATTTTGCTGAGTATTATACTCTGTAGTTCTATCCACATTGTTGCGAATGGCAAAATTCCATTCTTTTTATGGCTGAACAACATTCCATTCATGTGTAATTGTAACACACACACACACACACACACACACACACACACTGGAATATTCTTCATCCAGTCATCAATCAATGGACACTTGGGCTGATTCCATACCTTGGCCATTGTTAATCATACCACTATAAACAAAGGGGTGTATATATACCTTTGATTAGTGTTCTTGTGTTATTGGTCTAAATACCCAGTAGTATTCCTGGAACAAAAGGTAGTTCTATGTTCAACTTTTTGAGGAAACACCATACTGTCTTCCATAGTGGCTGTACCACTTTGCATTGTCACCAACAGAGCACAAGTTATTCCTTTTCTCCACATCCTCACCAATACCTGCTGTTTTTTGTGTTGTTGATCTTAGACATCCTGTTAGGTGTGAGGTGGTATCACATTGTAGTTTTTATTTGCATTTTCCTGATGAAAAGTGATGATGAGCATCTTTTTACATGTCTGTTGGCCATCTGTATGTCTTATTTGGAGAAATGTCTTCATGTATTCTGCCTATTTTTTAACTGGATAATTTGGTTTTTGGGGTGTGAGTTTTAATTTTTTTTTGATGTTTATTTATTTTTGAGAGACAGAGAGACGGCGTGCAAGCGGGGGAGGGACAGAGAGAGAGAAAGAGAGATACAGAATCCAAAGCAGGCTGCAGGCTCCAGGCCCCAAGCTGTCAGTACAGAGACCAATGCAGGCTCGAAACGACGAACTGTGAGATCATGACCTGAGCCAAAGTTGAATGATAACTGACTGAGCCACCCAGTTGCCCAGGAGTTGAGTTTTATAAGTACTTTCTCCTTTTTTGTGGGGAAGGGGAGGAGAGGACCTAGGCTAGTGGAAGGCTAGACTTGGGTCACAGGTTATAGTTTGCTTACCTTTATGATATAATATATATCATAAATATATAATATGTATATAATATAGTGGATATATTAGTGGATAATATAGTGGACTGGGGACCAATGGGTGAGGAGGTATGCAGCGGAATGCAGGCAAAGAGCAATTTTTAAACTCTGGCTTAAGACAGACCTGTCCTTCAAGCTCAATTCTTCTATTTGCACAGTGCATATAGCAGCTGTTATGGGCTGAATGTGTGTGCCCTCCCCCCACCTCAAATTTATATGTTGAAGCCCTAACTTGCCATTCAATAGTATATGAAGGTGGCGTCTTTGGGAGGCAATTAAGTTTAGATGAGGTCATAAGGGTGAGGCTCCATGATGGGATTTGTGTCCTTGTAAGAGGAGAAAGACAGAACAGAGCTTTCTTTTTTTCTCTCTACTATATGAAGACACAATGAGAATGAAAGGATTGATTGACAAGCCAGCACAAGGATCATTAGTAGGAATTGAATTGGCAGGTACCTCGATTGTGGAATTTCCAGCTTCTAGAACTGTGACAAATAAATGTGTGTTGTTTACACCACTCAATCATGATATTTTTTTTATGAAAGCTCAAGTTAAGACAATAGGCATTCAAAAATATAAGAGAATGTTTACCAGATAATCAGACTTTGATCAAAAATTGTCATTTCAGGATACAATGATGACTTCAGGAATAAGGGAGAAAAGATTGTAGGATAGATCATTCTTTCTCTAAATATTGCCTCTGTTCCCTTCCCTACTTCTCTCCTCCCAGTACTCTAGTTACCCAGGTTTATAGTTTTTTTTTTCTTTTTCAGGTTTTTATTTAAATTCCAGTTAGTTAACATATAGTGTACTATTAGTTCCAGGTGTAGAATTTAGTGATTCATCACTTACATACAACACTCATTGCTCATCACAACAAGTGCCCTTCTTAATACCCATCACCCATTTAACCCATTCCCAACCCACATCCCCTCCAGTAACTCTGTTTTTTTCTCAGTAAGAGTCTTTTTTCTGGTTTGCCCCTCTTTTTTCTTTTCCTCTATATGCATCTATTTTGTTTCTTAAATCCACGTATGAGTGAAATCATATGGTATTTGTCTCTCTCTGACAGGCTTATTTTGCTTAGCATAGTATTCTCCAGCTCCATCCATGTCATTGCAAATGGCAAGATTTCATTCTTTTTTTATGGTCAGGTAATGCTCCATTGTATATATGTATATATCACATCTTCTTTATCCATTCATCAGTCGATGGACATTCAGGTTATTTCCATAATTTGTCTATTGTTGACAATGCTGCTATAAACATCGGGGTTCATGTGTGTCTTCAAATCAGTATTTTTGTATCCTCTGGATTAATACCCAGCAGTGCAATTGCTGGATCATAAGGTAGTTCTATTTTTAACTTTTTGAGGAACGCCCATACTGTTTTCCAGAGTGGCTGCACCAGTTTGCATTCCCACCAACAGTGTTAGAGGGTTTCCCTTTTCCTGCATCCTTACCAACATCTGTTGTTTCCTGTGTTGTTAATTTTAGCTATTCTGATAGGTGTTAGTTGGTCTCTCCTTGTAGTTTTGATTTGTAATTCTCTGATAATGAGTGTTGTTGAGTGCCTTTTCATGTGACTGTTAGCCATCTGTAAGTCTTCTTTGGAAAACTTTCTATTCATGTCTTCTGCCCATTTTTTAACTGGATTATTTTTGCGGGGGGTGTTGAATTTTATAAGTTCTTTGTATATTTTGGATACTAATCCTTTATCAGATATGTCATTTGCAATTTTTTTCTCCCATTCTGTAGGTTGTTTTTTTTTTTTTTTTTGTTATTTCCTTTGTTGTACAGAAGCTTCTTATTTTGATGTAGTTCCAATAGTGTATTTTTGTTTTGGTTTCCCTTGCCTCAGGAGACATATCTAGAAAGAAGTTACAAAGGCTGATGTCAAAGAACTTACCGCCTGTGTTCTCTACTAGAATTTTTATGCTTTCAGGTCTCACATTTAGGTCTTTAATCCATTTTGAGTTTCTTTGTGTGTATGGTGTAAGAAAGTGGTTCAGTTTCATTCTTTTGCAGGTTGTTGTCCAGTTTTCCCAACATTATTTGTTGAAGACAGTCTCTTTTTCCCATTGGATATTCTTTCTTTCTTTGTCAAGGATTAATTAATCTTATAATTGTGTGTTTATTTCTGGGTTTTCTGTTCTGTTTTATTGATCAATGTGTCTATTTTTGTGCCAGTACATTACTGTTTCTATTACTGTTGCCTTGTAATATAACTTGAAGTCTGGAATTGTGATGCCCCCAGCTTTGTTTTTCTTTTTCAAGGTGGCTTTGGCTATTCAGGGTCTTTTGTGGTTCCATATAAATTTTAGGATTGTTTGTTCTAGCTCTGTGAAAAATTTTGTCGGTATTTTGATAAGAATTTCATTGAATCTGTAGATTGCTTTGGGTAGCAGAGACACCTTAACAATATTTGCTCTTCCAGTCCATGAGAAGGGAATATCTTTCTATTTCTTTGTGTCATTTTCAATTTCTTTCATCAGTGTTTTATAGTTTTCAGAATACTGGTCTTTCACCTCTTTGGTTAGGTTTATTTCTAAGTATCTTATTATTTTTGGTGTAACTATAAATAGGATTGTTTTCTTAATTTCTCTTTCTGCTGCTTAATTATTGGTGTATAGAAAGGCAACAGATTTTTGTACATTGATTTTGTATCCTATGACTTTACTGAATTGATTTACAGTTCTAGCAGGTTTTGATGGAGTTTCTTGGGTTTTCTACATATAATATCATGTCATCGGCAAATAGGGAAAGTTTTACTTCTTCCTTACCAATTTGGATTCCTTTTATTTCTCTTTGTTGTCTGAATGCTGTGGTTGGGAATTCTAGTACTATGTTGAATAAAAGTGGTAAGAGTGGACATCTTTGTTTTGTTCCTGACCTGAAAGGAAAGCCCTCATTTCTTCCCCATCAAGGATATTAACTGTGGGTTTTTCATAGCTGGCCTTAATTATGTTGAGATATGTTCCCTCCAAACCTACTTTACTGAGGGTTTTTATCATGAATGGAGGTTGTACTTTTTCTGTGTCTATTGAAATGATCATATGGTTCTTATACTTTCTCTTATTGATGGTATGAATCATTGCTGATTCATTTGTGAATATTGAACCACCTTTGTAACCCAGGAATAAATCCCATGTAATTTTAGATTAGAAATTCTTCTAAAGTGATAATATTAGTTCACGTTAGCTATATTTTTGAATAACTGTTTTTATTTCTCTGAATAAAAAGTAATACAATTCATATAAATTTTATACATTTCTGTAATATGAAATGCATTTCAGAAATATTAAATGGGAATTTTTATCTATTGATGTGAAATGTCTTTTTTTTTTAATATAGTAAATTCCCAAACAGGCATGTTTGTGTTTCTTATTTCCATACATTTTCTCTTTTTTACATATTTATTATCAATTTGCAAAATTTCAGCCTTGACTTCAATTGTGGGATGTTCCTATGTAAGAATCAGAGGAAGTACATTGGATTTAACATAGAACAAATTCTGGAATTATAAACAATCAATTCCTTAGAGAAACTAATACCATTTACCCTTACCTTGTTCTCTTACATTTTCTAGGCCTAGAAGAAACAGACTTTTCAGCCTCCTCGAAGCCAGATAAACCATGTTACCACTTCTAGTCAGTTAAATGTAAGCAGAAATGACATGTGATACTTCAAGTTGAGATTTGTGAGCCAGTGAAGAGAGAATAGGGAAAATGGGCGAGGTGGCAAAATTGTAGATAGAATTGGCCTGAATCCTTATGTCACTGCATGGAAGAGGGATGTCTTGCAGGTTGCAGAATAAATCTTTATATCTGCATATCTTAGCATATTCTGACAAATAATTCAAAAATGTCTATTTGAACTCACAGATTTCCATGCATGCCATCATGCAATCATTCCAGAGATATGTAGACAAAACTCACTCATTCCAGAAATTTCCCTGTAAGCAGTTGTGGTTCGAGAAACTCATCCTCTATACTTTGGCCACTTTGGATAATGATTTGACTCATGCAAGTTTTTACTGCCTAGATTATTAACCTAGTAGCTTCCAGCTTGCATATCCCCATGTTGAATTATGATGGAGAAAAATTATCTCCTTGCCACATTTTACGTCAATGTTTTATTATTGAATTATATCCAATTCTTAGTCAAAACCCAAAGCAGACAAGATGACATAGAAGTAATATAAGATGATGAGTGAAGCATTGTTCATGTGTCTATCCTTGATCCACTCACAATGTGAGAGAGATTTGATGTACTGATTGTCCAGGCCCAAGTCCCATGTTAACCCTTAAATGAACAGAGCAGCCCATCGTCCTAAGTGCACAGACTTAAAGTAATGGTGGAACACTGTCCCCAATAAAGTATTAAAATAATAATCCCTGTCTAATAATATTAATTCTGAAAGAAAAGAATGGCTAGCATACTTTTTCTTATTAAGAAGCCCTAGGATAGTAAATATGACTTTATAATTATAAAGAAGAAAATTATTACTCTTTATGCCACATACATTGTCTAATTGAAAAAGTAATTATAATTAATTAGAAAACAAATAGAATTAAAAATGTTTTAAAAGTCTCTGGTTATAATATAAATAAAAATAATCTTCATGAACTTGGAGCAGGCAAGTGGTATGGATGCTGACATTGCCAAGACAATTAAAAACTAAATTAGAAATAGAAATTTAATTTAATATAAATTCAAAACTTCAAACTGTTAAAAAATCATAAAATAATTTTAATAAATATAAGCACTGCATTGTGCATGCATGTATCAAACACTATTGAGATATTAGTTTCCACCAATCTTCTTAAAGTTTTACACAGCCACAATAAAAATTCCAAAGAGATTGAAGCACAAGGATGGGCAAACAGACATTGACAAAGAGATTTTAAGTTTTAAGCATATAAGGAATAAAAGGATACATTAGCATTATCAAAGATTAAAGAGCATTGTAAGTCTAAAATATTTGAATAACTGTTATTCTGAAGCATTAATAAACAGAAATGGAACAAGGTAGAGGCTCCAAAATAACTCATGCATGTGTTTGTGTGTGTGTGTGTGTGTGTGTGTGTGGGTGTGTGTGTGTATCTGGTATGATATATATACATATGTATATATATATATATGACATGTATATGTAACATGTATTATATATAAATATTAATACAAATATTATATAATATATACAATATGATAAGTAATAACCAGGGGCTTCATATCAAGAAGGTTAAAATACCTCTAAGAAAATAGTTAACTCTTTGGAAAAAAATAAATTAAAATTAATGCTTATTTCATACCACATACAAAATTAAATTCTGAATATGTTAAAGATGAAAATTAAGCATAAAAATACTTTAAAATATAATTTAGATATATTTTTAAATAAAAGGTAAATGTAGAATAAAAGAAAATTTTTATACATTTGATTAGATAAAATAGTAAACTTCTATATAAAATTCAAAGTAAAAGCAAATGGAAAAAAAGACATAAAACACATGTCATGCAAATTATTAACATCTTTAAAAAATAGTTTCTACCACCTAATCAAAAATAAAGAAGGGAATAACTAAAACTGTGTGAACAGAAATGCCAAAAACCAGTGATATTAAAACGGTTACATCAGTTTTAGTCACAAAGGAGATGAAATTTTTAATTTATACATTGACAGTACACACACACACACACACACACATAAACAAAACAGTCCAGGATCAGTGTGGATATAGTAAGAGTCACTCTGATATACTATGTGTCAGATTATAAATTTTTACTATTCAAAGAAAGCAGACGAACATAGGGGAAAAACAAAGGCAAACCATAAGTGATTCTTAACTATAGAGGACTAACTGAGGGTTGATGGAGGGAGGTGGGCAGGGGATGGGCTAGATGGCTGATGGGTATTGAGGAGGGCACTTGTGATGAGGACTGGGTTTGCATGTAAGTGATGAATCATTAAATTCTACACCTGAAACTAATATTACATGATATGCTAACTAATTAGAATTTAAGTAAAAACTTAAAAGAAATGTAAAAAACAATTTAAAAAAGATAAAGAAACAGAACAACATGTATCAAGAACATTAGATAAACTTACATTATGATCAGTAGTTACGCTTCCAAAAATGTATTCTGAAGAAACCTTCCATGATATTGGTTCATTGATTCATCGTGTATTATTTATGATTGTAGGAAAGCAGAACAATCTAAATTCTAAAGGTAAAACGTTACTTAAATGAATCTTATTTCAGATATTCAGTGAAATGTAATGGAGTGCTTAAAATAATGCCTTAGAAGAGCAGTTAATGAAAAGCCCAAAATTCATTCTGAATTTGAAAGCATTATCTGAGATAAGATGTCAACTCTGAAAAAAAAAGAAAAAAAAGAAGAAAGAAAGAAAGAAAGAAAGAAAGAAAGATGATTACAGCCTACAGCCTGCATAATTAGTATCTCCAGGCCCAAATGAGGTCATTTTACACTAATATTCATATTAACCAGATACGTATGGGACACTGAAGTGCTAACTAGAGACTGGGTGGCTGGCAAACCCATCCCAAAGTTTGTGGACTGTTTCCTAATCCCTAACGATAGAAATATGTAGGTTCACTCATCAATTTATTCAGAAAAAAATCTCATATATATATTCATATATATGAATATATATGTATATATGTACATGCACACATGTATATACACATGCATAACAAATATATATGATATATACATATATATGATAGATATACATGATATATGTATATTATATATGCATATCTATCATATATATATGTATCCTTTCCTCTTTAACAAAGTAATACTCAGTATTTTTGTTACGGATGAGAGTATGTCATGAACAAGTTTCATGAAAATAGGTAGTCATGAACAAATGTCTATCAGATGGCAACTGCGTTTTCTCTGCCAGCACTCTCGAAAATAAAGCAATCCCAGCTTTTTGTCTTGATTTTCTCAATATGGTAGCCAGAATTTGGCAACATCACAATCTACAAATCATTATTTGGCAACTAAGTAATTCATGCTTGGTACTGCAGTTCCCATCTGATGCCTTAGCTGCATGGAAAACACACTTGTTTTGTGGAAAAGTTTACCTTTAAAAAATATGCACTTGCTTGATACCTTGGTAAGTACTTCCATAATAGAAATGAGGTTTTCATTCTAGCATTTTGAAACACACAGAGAAGAGCTCAGGACAATTCTCTATCACACAAATAATATAAAACAATATGTAGTTTCAGGATATTTCAGAGGTTTTTATGATAGAAATTTTATTTTTATATTTAGACTTTTCTGGTATATTCATGCTGCTTTAGTATTATTCAGTTGTACAGACTAGTGGAAAGCTTTGCCTTTAATTAAATTTAATAAACAATTGCAAATTTCTGAAGAGACTAGTTTTTGGGAAGCCGAGTTAAGATAATGAATTTCATCTACAAAAAAAAAAAAAATTCAAAAGGCACATTCTTAAATTTAACTTAATGAGAAAAAAAATGCCTCAAAATAGTATTTCCTATTATAAGCTAACAAGCTTTCTTACTTTCTGTATTAAAATTCAGATTACATGGAAATCAAACCAAAATAGCAGTGATTATATTATCGCTTTGAAAGTAGCTAGTCTCCAGTAGCAATTGCATATTTAACTAAAAAAAAAAAAAAAGGTATTCCATTACTCAGCACTTCACTAAATATGGCCAGTTAATGGAACACAGAACACTAAGCTTCAAAATCCCTATAATGCTTCAATCATTTTGCAAGAGAAAAATACATACTTTAAAATACATATTAGCTCAACAAACTAAAATATTCAATTAAAAGGTAATCGTATTGATTTGAGAAGATTAAAATAACTTTGTACATTACTTTTGATTCCGGGAAGTTGTAATTGAAATATTAAAACATTATACTTGGCAGCTACTGGAATTCATTAAAAAATGGAATTAATATACAGGGAAAATGAAAACTATTTCAAATAAACTGAACAATCATGAGTCTTCTTCAACTCAGCCTATAATGCTAAGTCTTAGCTAATCTCCTGCTGAATTACATAACTTGCTTGTTCCAGCATTTCTGTAATATGGTTGTCAAATAGTTTACTGCCTGGATAGGCTGATTCTTTCTGAAGATCATTAACAATATGATAATCACTGGTCATCATTGTTGAGCAGTGCATATATAAGCAAGATGAAAACCAAACTAGGTTTTCCTGCTTTCTCAGTTTCAACAGCAATCTCAACCAGTTTGATATCAAGAAGTCATTGTTTCTACCGTATATGTGAAATTTTTCTTTCAGATACAGTTGAGGTATTTCTGATTTTTTTCTCTTGAGTTTAAGTTTATAATCTGAAAAAAAAAAGAAATTCTAATTCCCATTTAATAAACAACCTAACAATTCTTTTTTTTTTCAGTTATCAGGGATGTACAAATGTCTTTTTATTCAAAAATACAAAATAAATTATCTGTAGGCATGGATAATGACAGCAGTAAACCATTATATGTTGTCAACTGACACCAGTAACTGATGGTTATAGTGATTTTCTTAAACATCAGCCAGCCTTTTCTTTAGTCATTTCCTTCAATTGAGGTGGCTCAGTCAGTTAAGTGTCTGACTTTGGGTCAGCTCATGATCTTGAGGTTCGAAGTTCGAGCCCCACATCGGACACTCTGCTGTCAGCACAGAGCCCACTTCAGATTCTCTGTCTCCCTCTTTTTCTGCCCCTTCCCCACTTACTCATGCTCTCTCTCTCTCCTAAAAATAAATAAAAATAAAAATTAAAAAAATAACAATTCAATTATTATTTTTTTAAGTTTGTGTATTTATTTTGAGAGAGAAAGATAGAGAGGGAGAGGCAGAGAGAGAGAAGGAGAGAGAGAATCCCAAGCAGTCTCCATGCTGATAGCAAGGCTCAAACTCACAAACTGTGATATCATGACCTGAGCTGAAATAAAGAGTCAGATGCTTAACTGACTGAGCCAACCAGGTGCCCCTCAAACAATATGTTTTTAAAGTTAATTTGCCTTTTACTGGAAACTTGAACTATTTATTTTGTCTTTGATTTTTTAAAAATGCATTCTGCAATATAAGGGACTACATGCGCGCACGCACACACACGTGCACTCACATGCACACACAAGATAGCCTATGATCATGACCAACTTCTACTTCCATATAGAAGACAAAATGTAGTTCTGAAATTCCTTGAAATGTTACCTATAATTAACTTCAACAAATCAAGCAAATGGCCATATTCTGAACTATATTATACTCATAAAATTCCAACTTCTGGAATTTTATATGGTGTTCTTAAATCCCTTCTTGGGTCTTTTGAGTTAGTATCCAAACCTTCCTAATGCAAAGTTCTAAGTAACTACTCCTAGTACTTCAGTTTTGGTTCACAAGAAAAATTCACTTACCAAAACAACTGTGTATTTGTTTAATGAGGGCCCACTAGGCACCTGGTTCATTTCTAAGTGCTTACAGTGAATTGAAAAATTTAACAGTGATCAAAGCACTATAGGTAGGACACATTATTAACTCCATTTTACAGACAATGAAACTGACACAAAGGGGTTCAGTGATTTGCTAGAGGTTGCTGTCCTGATAAGGGCAGAGACAGGCATCCATACAGCTCATCTGGATGTAGAGTTCCTACTCTCCATTCCCACTGAGGTAACCTCTCCATGATGAAAGCAGGCTGGATTTAAGTGCTTCCATTTTCTTTTAGATATGTCATTCCCTGAGCAGCTCACCATGGTCCCCACTACTCTTGATTATATCCTCTCACAGAGGTCAGAAAAACTATGCTTGCATTTCTATTTCCCATATACATATGAAAATATGAATAAATGTAAATAGGAAAGAAATATATGGATAAAAATAAATATATTTAAAAATGTAAATATGAATAAATATAAATGGGAATAAAGAAATATACATATTTCTTTGTGGATATAAGCACATTATTTCTCTTAAAATAAGCAAAGGCCTACTTTATATTATCAGAATGGCCACTGTTAACACCTGAGTTTGTAACCCTTTTTTCAGTCTTTCCAAATACTCTCTACTCTGAATCAACAACTTTTTTTTTTAACTTCTTAGATACCTCCAGTTATAGAACTTCCCCTTCGGTCAAAATTCCTTACCACTTTTGCTTTTTCTTGTCTTCTATTTTTTAATTTTTTTTTTTTTTTTTTAGCCCGAATGGTAAAATGCTTCAACCGTTTTACTTCACTTACCTCATCAGGTTCCAACCCATGGTACTTAATCTGCACCTATACTCCCTAATTGAAACATTCCAAAATAGTCCTGCTTTCTTATCTGTTGGTACCAAATACATTTCCTTCTCAAATCTAACTGATGAATCTTCCCTTTGAAACGCTCATTGATTTTACCTTTTTAATATTTTCTTACACTTCTCAAGTTATTCTATCCTGATAATTTGCATCTTATCTCAAGATCCCATTCTTTCAATGGAACAATCTCTTAATGGATTCATTGCACTGAATTGTGCTCTAGTCTGTAGTCTTGCCACCTCCTATTCTTCTTTGACACTGTTCACTGAGGGATCTTTCAAAAATGTAAGTCTGATCCTGTTATCCACCCAGTTGTAATATTCTGTGGCTGTCTACAGCCTACAGAATGAAGGTCAAGCTTTTTAATACTCAGGTCACATTCTGAACTCTGTCACTCAAGCTGTGACTAAATTCAATCTCTGTGTATTAAATTAACACCGAATCTTTAGAATATAGAGAATTTTTGTCTCATTTGTACAGAATTCCTTGATATTCCAATAGTTTAGAAGTGTTGGGTCCTGTCATAGAAATCTGTGAAAGTTCTACAAATTTAGAATATGTAGTCTTAATGATATCTAAACACTTTGTTTTCTAGAATTCTTATGACTGCCTTAGAAAGAATTTAAGTATGAATGGATTCTTTCTATATAGTTAGTAACAGTGGCTTTAACCTCAATTTTTTTTTAATGAAAGATTCCCCTAATTGCTCAGAAGTTGTCTTACTTTTCTTATAGTATTTTTTAAAGTTCATTTATTTTGAGAGAGAGAGAGAGAGAGAGAGAGAGAGAATCCCAAGTAGGCTCTGTGCTATCAGCACAAAGCCCACCATGTGGCTCAAACTCATGAACCATGAGATTATAACCTGTGCTGATATCAAGAGTCAGAAGCTTAATCCACTGAGTTACCCAGGTGCTCCTTTTATTTCCCTTTTTCTTAAATGTAAACCATACAAAAACAGATTACCCATTTTTTCTACTCCTCAGATATATATATATATATATCTGTATTCATTAAAAAATGGGATTAATATCCCACATATGTATCATATATATACACACATATACATATGTATATATATATATACACTTATATATATACACACATATATATACGACAGATATATAAGTGTATATATATAATCTGTATCATATATATACACACACACATATACATATGTATATATATATATATATATATATATATATATATATATACACACACACACAAACACACTCATTCCACATATAAGAGAAATCATATAGTATTTGCCCTTCCCTGTCTGCCTTGTTTCACTTAGCATAATGCCTCAAGGTCTACCCATGTTGTTACAAATAGCAAGATTTTATTCTTTTTTATGTCTTTTTTTATTCATTCATCCATCAAGACCCTTAGATTGTTTCCATATTTTAGCTACTGTAAATAATGCCACAATGAATATGGGGGCTTATATATACTTTCAAATTAGTGATTTGATTTTCCTTGGATAACTACCACAAATGGAATTAGTGCATCATATAGTAGTTCTATTTTCAAATTTGTGAGGAACGTCCATATTGTAGCTGCACCAATTTACATTCCCACCAACAATGCACGATTGTTCCATTTCTCCACATCATCACCAACACTCATTTCTAGTCTTTTTGATAATAACCATCCTAACCATTTTTATGGTAATCCATATCTTTTGTGGTTTTGATTTGAATTCCCCTGATGATAAATGACATAGGACATTTTATCATGTGTCTCTTTACCATCTGTATGTCTTCTTTGGAAACATGTTTTTTCAGATCTTCTGCCCATTTTTTCATCAGATCACTTGGGGCCTTTTTTGCTATTGAGTTATATGAGTTCTTTATATATTTTAGGTATTACCTCCTTTCCCCATTGTATCTTCTTGGCTCCTTTTTTTGTAATTTAATTGACCATATATACATATATTTATTTCTGGGATCTTTATTCTGTTCTATTGACTTACATGTGTGTTTCAATGCTAATAACATACTGTTTTAATTACCGTAGCTTTGTAATTTAGTTTGAAATCAGGGATTGTCTTGCCTCCAGATTTGTTCTTCTATCTCAATACTGCTTTAGCTATTCAGCATATTTTGTTTTCTTTGAATGTTTGGTAGAACTCACCAGTGATGCCATCTGGTCCTGGACTTTTATTGGTTGGGAGGTTTACTGATTCAATCTCCTTACTAGTAATTGGTCTGTTCAGTTTTCTATTTCATCATGATTCAGTCTGACAGGTTACGTGTTTCTAGAAATTTATCAATTTTCATAGGTTGTCCAATTTGTTAGTATATAATTTTTTGTAACTGTCTCTTATGATCCCTTGTATTTCTATGGTATCAGTTGCAATATCTTTTTCTCCATTTCTATTTTTCTATTTTTATTTATTGAAGTCCTCTCTTTGTTTATTCTTTTCTGGATGAGTCTAGCTAAAGGTTAGTCCACTTTGTTCTTCTTTTCAAAGAACATGCTTTTAGTTTCAGTGATCTTTTCCATTGTTGTTTTAGTCTCTATTTTATTTATTTCTGCTCTAATCTTTATTATTTCTGTCTTTCTAACTAACTTTGAGTTTTACATCTATGTTCTTCAGGGATATTGGCCTATATTTTCTTTAAAGTTAGGTTGTTTATTTTAGATTTTTTTGTTTGTTTGTTTCTTGAAGTAGGCATTTGTCACTATGAACTTTCCTCTTAGAACTGTTTTTGATGCATCCCATACATTTTGGTATGTTACATTGCCATTTTAATTTATTTCAAGGCATTTTTAAATTTATTTTTTTTTGTTTTCTTCTTTCTCCCATTCAGTAGCCTGTTGATTAATCTTCACATATTTGTAAATTTTCTAGTTTTCTTCATGGAAATAATTTCTAGTTATATAACTCTGTAGTCAGATAAAAGACTTGATATTATTTCAATCATTTTTTAATTTATTAAAACTTCTTTTGTGACCTAGTATATTATCTACCTTGGAAAATGTTTCATGTGCAATTGAAAAGAATGTGTATTCAGCTGCTTTGGATGAAATGTTCTGCAAATATCTGTTGGTCAGTCTGGTCTAATGTGTCACCTAAGGCTGATATTTCCTCAATTAATTATCTGTTTAAATGATCTATGCATTGATGTAAGTGGGGTGTTATGGTCCCCTACTATTATTGTATTGCTGTCTATTTCTCCCTTTAGGTCTGTTAATATTTCCTTTATATATTTAAGTCCTTTATGTTGGATGCATAAATATTTAAAAATGTTCTATCTTCTTGTTGGATTGATCCCCTTAACATTAAATGCTTTTCTTAATCAAACACTGTAAATCTATATAGATGTTAAAATCAAAAGACTTTTTTTGAGGGTGTTTTTTTTTCTTTACCTGAAATGTGATGATTTTGCTATTTCAATATTTCAATATGTATTTTGCCATATACATATGTGGGCAGCTAAGGAAGCATGCTTGTATCTAGGTTTCTATAAGTGGTGTTTGCATGGCTGTCTACTCTTTGTGGCCTTTCAGTCAGAATTGATCTGCCATGATTCTCATATTAAGAACCAGAATAGAAGAAAGCCCCTGCTAGCACTTCCTGTGAATTCAAATCATTCTCCTATTTGCTCACAGGATCTTCTATCACCTTCTTTTACCTTTCAATTTCTGTGAACTCCTGGTTCCACATCCTTGTCTCTAAGAATTTACATAAACCCCTCCCTATGTTTAATCAGCAGCTATAAATGATCTATTCCAGAAACCCCACCTCATTTTTCTCTCAACAAGCTTCTTATTTTGTTTTCTACAAGAATGAGGTGTTTCAGCAAATGCTCAATATTGCTATTTTTTGGATAAATGAATGAATGAAATTACCCAAACTTGGGATAATTTATTATTCCCTTAGCCATGGGCTTTTGAGACCTGAACAACATGAGGCAATAGTTTTAGTCCAACATGAGCTAGTGGGTTCCCATAAGTAGACAGGAATTAATAAACCCTTGTGTCTGCTGGCAAAATTCATAATTTGGCTAACTCTCTTGCATTTGGCTAACTCTCTCTGATGAGAAATATAAAATGTGAGTTATATATTAAGCAGGAGTATTTATATGAAAAAATATTCTGTGATTTATGAATTGCCTCCCGGCTATCAGAAAGACTCTGAACTTTGGGTTTTCCTAAGTGCAGTAACTCTTGTAATTGACATGACTATTGCAGGGATCCTACCCATGCGTATAAAGTAGTTATGCATATTACATCCTGAGAAGCATGGGGTTTTTTAAATCAGAGGAGAAGATATTGAATTATGCCTCCTTGTACCTAGCTATCTGCTGAATGGCTTCCTCAAAAACTTCTACGAAGAGTTATGCCTAATGTTAGCATGCTACCAAGCTGGGGTTTTTGACCAATATTCTTCTAGATATACTGCCTAAGAAGGCTGTGTGAGCTAAGAAAACTTCCTTATGGGAACTGCAAAAACTAATAGTGTTTAGCGTATAGATTCATCAGAAACAACAGGGGATGGTGAAGATGTGGAGAAAGGGGAACCCTCTAGCATTGTTGATGGAAATGCAAACTGGTGCAGCCACTCTGGAAAATACTATGGAGGTTCCTCCAAAAGTAAAACTAGAACTGCCCCATGATCTAGCAATTGCACTATTAGGTATTCACTCAAAAGATAAAAATACTGATTTGAAAGTGTACATGCACCCTGTTGTTTATAGTAGCATTATCAACAATAGCCAACTATGGAGAAAGCCCAAATGTCCATCACTGATGAATGGATAAAGAAGAAATGGTATCTATATATATAATGGAATATTACTCAGCCATCAAAAAGAATGAAATCTTGCCATTTGCAATGACATGCATGGAGATAGAAAGTATTTTGCTAAGTGAAATAAGTCAATCGTAGAAAGACAAATACCATATGATTCCATTCATGTGGAATTTCAGAAATAAAACAGATGAACATATGGGAAGGAGGGGAAAACAAACTACAAGAGACTCTCAGCAATAGAGAAGAAACTGAGGGTTGATGGAAGGAAGTCGGTGGTAAATGGGCTAGTTGGTTGATGGGTATTAAGGAGGGCACTTGTGATGTTGTATGTTGTATGTAAGTGTTGTAGGTAAGTGATGAATCACCGAATTCTACTCCTGAAACCAATATTGTATGTTAACTAACTAAAATTTAAATAAAAAAGGAACTAAGAATGTTTAGCAAACCAATTTCAAATTAATTTTGAAATAGTTTTATTGTAAATTTGGAAAATCAAATAACATTTTAAAGAATTTAAATATTTTGGGGCACCTGGGTGGCTCCATTGGTTAAGAGTTGACACTTGCTTTCAGCTTAGGTCATGACCTCATGGTTCCTGGGTCAAGCCCCACATTGGGCTCTACCCTGACAGCATGGAGCCTGCTCGGGATTCTTGCTCTCCCTCTCTCTTTGCCCCTTTCACTTGCATTCTCTCTGTTTCTCAAAATAAATAAACATTTAAAAAATTTTAAATACTTTGCTATAAATCATGTAATGCATTCAAGAGTCACTTCAAAATGATATTAGGTTTTATACTTCTAGTAATATGATCTCAAAAGTAAATAAAATACTAGAAAAGTCATAAAAGAAACCAAAAATTATAATCAAAGCAATAATTGACTCTCTTCTTTCAGCAAGTACTTGGAAAGGATAAAATTTCATTTTAGATAAATTTTAATAGCATTAATAACAGAACATCATTACTGTGTTATAGAACCCTATGCTCAAAAACCATAAATGTAACATTTTCAAGCACATATAGGAAAGACATTTCAGAATAACAGAAATTATGTGAGTCAAAAAAAGGAAATCCAGTGGAAATTAGAATGTATCTCAATTAAACAATAAGATCACTACACACCAAATATTAACTGCAACCAAAGGTGTGCTTCAATAGAAATGTATAGCTTTAAATATGTAATTAAGACAATGAATGGGGTAAGTCATTATATTACAAAGTAAGAGAAAAGAAAAACAGCTAACTAATCATCCCCCAATAGAAGAGAAAATATAAACTTAAGAGAAGAAAACAATGAAATATACAACAAACATACCAGAGCATCAACAAAGCCAAAGACAGATTCTTTGGAATGACCAAAATAAAATGAAACAAACAATCATAAATCTGGTGAGACAGATCAAGAAAGTAATCATTATCAATAATAAAAATAAGGGCATATTACCATATGTTCTGTAAACATTAATAAGATAAGTTGATATTATGAACAAATATATTTTGTTTATATTATGAACAAATGCATTTTAAAATTTAGATGTAATGGAGAAAATCATCAAAATATATCACTTAACAAAACAATTCAGAATGATCTGGAAAGCATCCCTTATTAAATTCTAATATTTAAGGAAGTAAAAATTCTTTCTTACACAAGTTCTGTTGGGCACAGAAAAGGAACACTTACTACCTCATTCTATGACATGAGAATCACATTGATATTTTAAAAAGAAAGAATAACACGAGGAAAGAAAATTACACAACAATCTCACTTATTAGCATATATAGAATGCAGAACACCCAAACCAAAACTACATTAAAATAACATTGAATCATGAGCAAATTATGCAAACATAATTTAACAAGAGAAAATGAGTTAATGTGTTTTAGTATTTACTATCACTAAACAAAATTTGAGTGTCAATGTAATTTTATTTCTTTAATTATATCAGTTTTATTTTAATTATTGTTTCTGTGTGTTGTCCTTTTTTCTTCTCTGATAATGTTTGATTTTTTTTGTTGCCGTTGCTTGAGTGTTTTTTCTTTTTTTATGTCCTGAATGTTCTCTTAATGTGTCTGGATCAATTTATTTTTCTTTTAATTACTTTGCTTTACATATCAGCATATATCGTTGACTCCCATATGGGCATCTCTTGCTCCAGTCCTCTCTCCTACTAGAAACCCTCCAACAGTTTCCATCTCACCTGAAAAATTTCCACAGCCCACAAGGCCCTACCTGCTATCACACAGATCTCATTTCCTATCATACTCGCTTGGATCACTCAACTCTAGCACACTAACCTCCTACTCTGAGGGACTTTGTTGGACAGATGTGACAGCAAGAAAGCAATTACAGTACAACTTGCTAGCAGTCCACTATAAGGACGAACACAGAACACAGGGTTAGGTAGCCATAGGAACGCCACCCATCTAGTCTTGGAAAAATAACAACAACAACAACAACAAATCCCTAGGGAAATAAAATGTAAAAATAAGTCTGAAGCAGATAAGAGTTTTCAAAGCAGAAAGGAATTTTAAGTAGATACTCACATCCTGTGTAAATGAGCCGGTGAGACAGGCTGTGTTGTGTTTGTGGAATCACAAGTCATTAAGTAGGGCAAGAGGCAGAGCAGAGAGAATAATGAGAGGTAAAGCTAGAGATGCAAGCCTGGACCAAAGAATCAAGAATTTTCATATAATTTTAAGGAGTCAGACCTAAAACAACAACAACAAAAATAATGCAGTCATTGAAATGTTTCAAGCATTAGAGTTATACAACCGAAGTGGAAATTTTGAGTGACCCCTCTGACTACAGTGTGGAAACCTCTTGTGGGGGAGGCAGCCTGAGTCAGAGAGACCAGATAGGAGGCTCTCAACATAATTCAGGTTACATGGGGTTATAAAGGGTTATAAACTAAAATAATTCAAAGGAAACGAGAGAGAGCGACAGAGACAAGGAGACAGAGAGATGGAGAGGCAGACAGGGAGGAGAGGCAGAGGGAAAGAGCTACTTAAAAAGTTTAAAGAAATAGTGGTGATTAAGCCTTGACAATTGATTAGGACTAAAGGTCAGAGGTTCCTAGTATGTTCGACCATCTAGAATCAGGTGTAGTCAAGAAGAAAGTCTGGAACAGATGTTAAATGCTACATACCACATCAAAGAGGCAAGGTGTTACCTCTCTTCGACTAAGAATGAGAATATGACAAAAAAGAACAAGTACAAAAGTTCAAAATATAGTTAATCACCCAAATGTCAGTCCCAGATAAAGGCCATCATTTCGATGCCTGACATGACAAGAAGACAGCCCTGTTTTGTCAGAGTCTCATAGTTCCCATGAGATACTCTCAGGCAGTTACCAAAACCTATTGCTGTAGTTGGCCTTGAATTCTCCCTAATGGATGCCATTCAGTTACCGTTCTCTGATCATTCTGACAGAAAATTGAAGTCTGAAGAGACCTTGTTTGTTTGTCCTTTAATATCCAGGGGGAACAGTGTGCTTCATGTTCCATCTGTGAATCATCCTTATTTTAATCACTATCTCTTACATAAGCTAAAAGCGAAATTGATTGAAGCTGTTACTCGGCTGGCAAAGAAAAAAAAATATTTGCAAAAACCTCAAGAGTAAACTATGGTTTTTCGGAGGCACACACAGAGCAGTTACATTTGGAGCGTCTACACATGCTATTACTGCTTTAAACAGCACACCTCAAAAAGTGATACAATTCGGATGTTGTTTAGGGAAATCTGAAACTTGTCCTACTTTGATTGTAAAGTGGCACAAATATTTCCCTCTTTCCAATTCTCTTTCTCTCTTGATGACATATAATGACACCTTTGCTAGTTGATAAACAATCAGCACTGAAACTCTATTTTCACTTTTTTAGTCTCCTAAGCAACAGAGAATTCATGGACTTAGGACTCTGGACTCTTGAGTAAGGAGAATTTTCTTCATGCACAATGCAACTGTCTTGGATTTTCTTACCCAGGCTGATCAAAGAATCAACCAAGTAACACTTTGGAAATGAGCACTTTGTAATAAGAAATAAAAACAAAATATATTTTAGTTTTGAATTCTAAATTAGGGCATTGATCCATAACTTGACAAATCATTAACCAGCTTCCTATTATTAAAACACAGGAAGCAGAGCATGGCCTGAATATAATGCAGTAGCAAAGGGGGTGACTTGGTGAACCTCTTAAGTCGCAAGGCTGCCTGTGCAGAAAGGTCTAGATGCAGAGAGAAAACAAGGGTGAATGTGTCCTATGCAGCTTGTAGCAACTCAGTTTTCAGGGACCACAGCACATTTTCAGAAAACACAAAACATGCTCCCAAGAGCAAAGGAGGAAAAGTATCACTGTGTAGGTCTGACATACACTATTGGCGACGAGGAGTTGGGAAGACAAAGTGTTTGGTTTTTCACATCTCACAATGTAACATAGTACAAAACCAACTTTTTTTCCATTTTCTTTGCATTTTGATGTTGATCTAACTTGTTCAGTTTTCTAGAAGAACAGCATTAAGTGTTAAATTCTCACTAAAGACCATAGCTATCCTATCACTCTAACCATAAAGGTTGATAGTGATTTTTAGGAAATTAAAATTATTATTTCTAATACCATCCAATATAGTCAAATGTAATGTAAAAAGAACAAGTTCTACATGTAACATTCTTATTATAAAAGTGTATTAGTTGGTACCATAAATATGCCTGAAAAAAATAAGCAAGAAAATACAAAATAATATATTCTTTGAAGTTGTAATGTAACACAAATATAGATAAAATGATGATATAATTTAAAGTATTTTTAAGTTTATTGTTACTTTCTTAAAAAAATTTTTTTTCAACTTTTTTTTTACTTATTTTTGGGACAGAGAGAGACAGAACGTGAACGGGGGAGGGGCAGAGAGAGAGGGAGACACAGAATCGGAAACAGGCTCCAGGCTCTGAGCCATCAGCCCAGAGCCTGACGCGGGGCTCGAACTCACGGACTGCGAGATCGTGACCTGGCTGAAGTCGGACGCTTAACTGACTGCGCCACCCAGGCGCCCCTAGTTTATTGTTACTTTAAAAATGGTATAATTACAGTGGTTTACATCATTTTGAAATAGTTTCCTTATTGGAATATTTGGAGGTAAGAACTATTAATGAACAATCAAAGAACCTGGACTCTCATTTAAGTTCTGCAATTATTATAAAGTATATCTTTGTCACTTAGTTTTTCTAAGTGTAGTTTCCTTACCTCTTAAAGGAGGTGGTTTAATCAAACAAATATACAAATCACCTACAAGCTCCTCAATTTACCAAAATATTTGATATCTCAATTCTCTTATACCTAAACTGTTTTATTTCCTAAAGTCTTCTGGTCTGCCTCCTGCATTGCCCAGATCCATTTGCTTGTTACAGTAGAATTACAGCTTCTCTAGGACCTTGCCTTGTTATTATTTTGGGGGGAAATATAAAGTTAAGGTTAAATAAATGAATTATTGCTTGTGTGCTGCAGTTGACCAAATGCTAGAAGAGATACTCTTCATCTTCACTGCCCACCATCAATTCCAGAATCCCTTCAGGCTCAGAAAGGAACTGATGGGATGATCAAGAACAGGAATCCAGTGGTGACTATGTCTTTCTCAGGCCCTGACTGCTGCATCCCAATTTACTGCTTAAACTGGGAGCCCCAAGAGACACCTGGTGATTGTCCTCACCACCAAACTTATCTCTCTTTGTCATTCTTCACAGTAGATACCAGTTGCTGACAGTAGGATCTCCTGGATCCTAGGATTAGCTGAAGCCTCAGTCCCCAGTACATGATGGATCAGCTCTCCCTCCTCCCCAGCTCTGCTTCAGGATCTTCACAAGTGTGGCTCCTAAGAGAACTCCCTGATAAACTTTCCCAATGCAACTCAACCTATAACAGATTGATAGTCTCTTTCCCGGGAACACAATCCCGGACAATATCGGGTCAAAATATTAAACAGAGCAAAGATTATCCCATTCATATAAGTTCTACACTTTAATTTGTGTTTGTTTCATTAGCACATAACTGACAAATTGCAGTATGCTAATCTTCCAAATTTTAAGCGGGGCTCTAAACACATACAAAGTTTTCAAATAAAATATCATCTATTGATATTTGAGAATTGTCTATCAATTTCATAGGGTAAAATCCCGGCTCATTTTAGGTTGCATCGAAACATCAAACGTATGCTGTGCACCGAGACTAAGTATCTCAATTATATGCTTGCTGTTAGCAAGGAATACCACCAATTAATTTGATTTGATCTCCAAATCAGGTACAAATATGCATTCTGGCTTCTAATTGGCATTAAAAATAGAAAGGATCATGCAAATAATTGAAAGAACTATATTTGGACAGAAAATTTTTATTTCAACTCTTTTGGTGCTAATGAAAGAAAGCATGTGATATTTGAGGCACCTTTTTCCTCTGAACTATCACCAAGTAGAAATTTTTGTAATAATTGAGGATCTTATTTGTAATTTAAAACCTGATGACTCTTTCATTAAAAAGTAACATCACAAGATGTTTCATGACATCCTTTTAAACACACATCATATCTTTAACACTCCTCATTTCTCTTCTCTCCTACCCACCCCAATTTTAAATATAAACAAAGATATATAAACATTTCAATTGTGTCTGATGATAGATTCCAACCTAGTGAAAAATGACATGTGAGCCAATAGAGAGGCAAATTGTGGCGAGTCCTCTGTGATGTCACTCTATGTGTCCTTATCCCTCCCCTTCCATCAACAGGAAAGTTTATCAGGGAGTTCTCTCAGGAGAATAAACCTCTTATTTAAGGTAAAATAAATACAATGGGTTTAAGATACATAGTGTAGACAGGAAGATTGTTATAGTTTTTTTTTTTAACCCCTATTAATTTTGATGTAGTTTAACTTGCTTCACCTCTCTCAAGAGTCACTGGCTACTAAAGTGCAAGGAATGTAGTGCAAGTAACATTTTAGAGACATTTGCACTGGAAAAAGAAACATAAGAAAAGAGAAATATTTAGTATTTAGAAATAAATTTCTACTTATTGAATTTTAGACATTAATGAAATATATATTTGACACAGGTCTATCTCAGGGTCCATCAAGTTACACCACTAACCTCTTTTCATCATAAATGTGAAAATTATCTCCTCTGTTGAATATTGTTTAAACAATGATCAGTATAGTATCCTAATAAACTTCTAATTATCTATTTTTCTAAAGCAATGTGGATTAAACATCATGTCCTCACCAATTTTAATCCTTTGTAGAAATGGATGCCCTCTCTCCGTGCTGACAGCTCAGAGCCTGGAGCCTGCCTCAGATTCTGTGTCTCCCTCTCTCTCTGCCCCGCCCTCCCTCACGTTCTCTCTCTCTCCTTCAATAGTAAATAAACATTAAAAAAAATTAAGAAATGGATGCCCTATGACATCACAGCATATTGCATATTAACCTCGTAAACACTTTTACTAATTCATATCCTGTCATAAACGGAAGAAATGGAAAACAGTGAGTTTTTTTTAACTAAATATGTTACATAAATGTAAAGATAGTTAATGTCAATTGTGTAGAGTGTTACTGGTCAGATCCTGGATCTTTATCCAGCTGTTAATTGTGCTAGACCATCCTTGGTTTCTTCCCTAGTTTGGGGGTCTTTATCTCTTTTGGTAAAGTGCAGCATTGTTTATTTCATCCCTTCCTATTTAATAATTAGTAAACAAAGGAGTGGTCTTGTGAGAACTGATAAGAATGTTTTCAGAGATCAAAATTTAGATATACAAAATAGATCCTCTTTTTTCTACAATCTTTGAATACCTTTATACACATTCTATAAACTTAGCTTGAAAGGGTGAATTCTGCATTCAGATTTGTCTCAGCCTATTCAGTTAACAGAGAAACAGCTTGCTACCCACATAGTTTCTTTAAACCTATTACTCATGGGATGTTCCCTAAGCAACTAATATGGCAAACATTAAAATTATGCTTTGTACCCTATAGACAACCATCTACAAATTCATATTGATACCATACCTACTAAAATTTGTCAATATTACCTAGGTAATTCTTGGAATTTTGAATGTAAATTGATTCTGTTTGGCTCCATCAGGCCCCTGGTGTATTTGGACCCTAGTCATGGGTCATGGGGCAAGTTGCTTAAAGATTCAGTTAAAAAAAAAGCAGTGAAAACTGCTTCCAATGGGGCATATGTTTTGTACTTTTTACAGCAACAACTTGCTTTCTTTCTAGTCTTACATCTGTGTATTTATTCAGTGTTTGCTCAGGTTTTGCCAGGTGTTAGGTGTGGCTCTTGCTGCTACAGACAGAACACTGCTATGGGTATAGTGAAAATGAGGAGTAAATGATCTATCCATCTACTATCTATTTTCTACCATCTATCTATCTGTTTGATAGTTTCAGAAAATAAGCACAGTGAGTACAATAACAGAGTGTGATAAGGTAGAGAGTGATTGTGATGATGAACTGGTTCGATTCCCCCAGATACGCTACCTTCTGGTGACATGGTCCCAATTTTCGCAATAAGAGCTACAACTTTAGCCATGGAAATAAACCAGGTTGAAAATTTATGTGATGTTGAATTTTGAGATTATGAGCAACATATTTTGTAACCTAGCTTTCATCAGTCTTAGGGCACTTAAAGGCCATCCTTCAACAGGGCTGTCATAATTTCACAGCTTATGCGCCTGGAACTAGGAAATGTGGTATCAGAATATTTCTTTCCCACTCTACTTAAGGCTGAGCAAGCAATCATCAGGCCCATTGTCCTTCTCTCGTATATTACCATGTGTCCTAATATCCTCAACTTAAGTGCACATGGTTTGTGTTCCTAATGGCCCGCAGAGTGTAGGTTACTTAATCCTTCACTAGAATGAAATTCTCATGGCCTTCACCATTTCACTTCATCATAACCATTTTGAAATGCTCTATGTTCCAGTTAGGGATCTATCCCTTGCTAAGTCTTACCAGTATTAATTTCTTTATGTTCTAGGTTCACTGTTTTAGGAGTAAAAACAAGGATTGTGATGGGTTCTAAAAATGAAACCAGAAATGTCTGAAAACACAGAGCTCATGGGACAAATAAGACCAAAAGTGGCAATCCTCAATTAATGGTATGTAAAATTTTCTTCTGACAGCTCTTATTCAGTCTAAATTTCTGACTAGAAGAATCAGGTTTGTCCAGGTGAAGTCTATCACTAATCACCAATCCAATAAATAATAATTGTAATAAAATCAAGAGACCATTTTTATTAGGCCTACTCATACATTATTAGTTAGACTAAGAACAGGTTGCTCTAGAGCCAGATGACTTTCCTTCACTGCTGTTGGAGAATTAAAGACTGTATTATATTTGCCTTTCCTGTTCAAGCAGTGGCTTCCCTTAACAGGAAATAAGGAACATGATAGTTTTAAGTAAAATGAGTTGAGTGCTTGGCAATCATCTTAGTACAGTACTCCAATGCACCCAGACTTAGCAGTACACCATGGAATCTAACATTATGTATTCAACATCAAAACCATCTCTTGTCCAGCCGAATATCATGCTTCTGTAATCAATCTCAGGGCAGCGGAATACTGTACTGGTTACGAATCCCAGAAAGGATTTCAAATGCTTTTGCTCATCACATCTTGGTATCAAAGTCACCAAGCAAAACACAATGAAGTCAAGCGCTGGATATAACAACACTTTATTCACATAAAGAGAGAGTGCAAAATCAGCTCCAAAAATGTGTCATTCCCTTCATCCCCAGTGAGTACCAACTTTCTTCCTTGCAGCCAATGTAAGGGAATTAGCCTATGCATACCCTTCTCATGCTCCAGAAAAACCTGACCCTTCCCCTTTGCAGTCTAAAATACTGAAAACTGGGGCATGCCTGAAGGTAACTGATGTATATGTTTAGGCAAAATAATACTCACTGACCTGAAACAGGGAGAGATATTACCACACAAGTGATAAGCCTGACCCAGGCTGTGTGAGCTCATCTCTTGGTAAAAAATTGTTCTAGGCCTAAGGCCCAATCTTATGAGAGGGGTTCAAAAAACTGTGCATTTTAGATTTTCTTTCCTAACATCTCTTGACTCCACTTTGACTGCCAGTTATCACTTATCTTTACTCTCTCTTAAAGCAAAATACCTTGGGGGCGCCTGGGTGGCGCAGTCGGTTAAGCGTCCGACTTCAGCCAGGTCACGATCTCGCGGTCCGTGAGTTCGAGCCCCGCGTCGGGCTCTGGGCTGATGGCTCGGAGCCTGGAGCCTGTTTCCGATTCTGTGTCTCCCTCTCTCTCTGCCCCTCCCCCGTTCATGCTCTGTCTCTCTCTGTCCCAAAATAAATAAAAAAAACGTTGAAAAAAAAAATTAAAAAAAAAAAAAATAAAGCAAAATACCTTGATGAAGATATTTATACTTGCAGTCTTCAATCTCTCTACACCAATTTTCTTTTTTTAAAAAAAAATGTTGGTGTCTCTCAACTTGATAGATTAGAAGTAGCAGGCAAATTCTAGTGTTCCCATCTATCTTGTAGACACCCATCCATCAAGGATCACCAAGGCACAACAGGTATACTCATTAAATGTTTGCAAAACATTCACCTTAAGTTTCAGCATCATGAATGGTACCTCATCCAGATTTCAAATCTAAAAAAAGGTATAATCCTTTTGCATCACATAAAACTATTATCATTTTTTACAGCTCTGATTTCAGAACTGGATTCTACAGTATTCTACAGGATTTTAGAAAGGGACCATTTGACTTGCTATACAAAGACCAACCTATAAAACTCAATAAAATATTCTACTATTTATATTTAGCTTTAGTGAATGCACATCAGTATTTAAATTTTTAAAGGCATGTATAATATATCCAACATTTATCACATTTCCTAAAGTATTAATATTCTATTACACTGACAGGTATAAGGTCATATTTAACTGTGGTTTTAATTTTCATTCCCTTAATGATTCCACATTAGTGGAATATCTTTTTCATGTGTTAGTTGACCATCTGTATGTCTTCTTTGGAAAAATAAAAATCTTCTTTGGAAAAAAAAAGTAAAATCTTCAAGTTGAACAATGATTCTCCCTATATTAATGCTTTAAATGAGATTATAGTTGAATTTTAGTGGTCTGTAACATACATGTTGTGACGGGAGAAAGGTAATTTATGAATCTAAGCTATGATATTATAAACTTCCAATTTAAGACTCTGATTATGATCTTTCATCTTGTAGTACTGGATTATTTACCAAACATCCATTAAAATTTTTTTAATGTTTATTTATTTTTGAGAGAGAGATAGAGAGTGGGAGGGGCAAAGAGAGAGGGAGACACAGAATCTGAAGCAGGCTCCAGGCTCTGAGCTGTCAGCACAGAGGCCAATGCAGGGCTCGAACCCACAAGTTACGATGATCATGGCCTAAGTAGAAGTCGGACAGTTAACCGACTGATCCACCCAGGTGCCCCAGATGTCCATTTTAGACTTCATGAAATTTTAACATTCAGAAAAAATAATGCAAGTAATTGGACACAGTTGAAAAAGTAATATTGACTCTGAAAGTTATAAAATAAACACCTACACTGAAGAGCCTCACCTGAAAATCTAACTGGGAAGTCTATTGATGATGTCAGGCAACCATCTCATTACTGTGGTAGAACTTAAAGTTTTTCAAATGTTCTGACCTTTATATTTTACCAGAGAGATTTCAAAGATGAAGAATGTCAAACTAATATATCAGAAAACACAGATCCCACAGAGCTTAACTAATACCATTTCAGACTACAAGAGAAGAAAACAAATCAGATTGTATGAAGGAGAATTTTTTATGGCAGATGATAATAAGATTTTCTAATTCTAATAGAGAGACTATAATCCAGATACTGTAGAAGGCAGTTTAGTTAGGAGGGAAGGCAGTTTCTTTAAAAGTAAGGGTCACACACAGAAAAAATTGTGCATCACTCATCATCAGAGAAATACAAATCAAAACCACAACGAGATACCACCTTACACATGTCAGAATGGCCAACGTTAAGAACACAAGAAACAACAGATGTTGGAGAGGATGTAGAGAAAGGAGAACCTTCTTACACTGTTGGTGGGAATGCAAACTGGTGCAGCCACTCTGGAAAACAGCATGGAGGTTCCTCAAAAAGTTTAAAATGGAACTACCCTACAACCCAGCAATTGCACTACTAAGTATTTACCCAAATGATACAGAAACACTGATTTGAAAGGGCACATGCACCCCAAAGTTTATAGCAGCTCTATCAACAATAGCCAAATTATGGAAAGAACCTAAATATGTCCATCGACTGATGAATGGATAAAGACTATGTAACATATACATATCTATCTATCTATCTATCTATCTATCATCTATCTATCTATCTATCTATCTATCTATATCATCTATCTAATGGAATATTACTCATCCATAAAAAGAATGAAACCTTGCCACTTGTAATGATATGAATAGTGTATTATGCTAAACAAAACAAGTCAGTCAGAGAAAGACAAACAACATATTATTTCACTCATATGTGGAATTTAAGAAACAAAACTTACGAACATAGGAGAAGGAATTTAAAAAAGAGCAAGGGAAGCAAAGTATAAGAGAGAGTCTTAACTATAAAGAACAAGGTGAGGGTTGCTGGAGGGGGGGTGGGCAGGGGATGGGCTAAATGGGTGATGGGGATTAAAGAAGGCACTTGTGACAAGCACTGGCTATTAAATGTAAGTCATGAATCAGTAAATTTTACTCCTGAAACCAATATTCCACTATATGTTAGCTAACTAGAATTTAAATAAAAACTTGACACATTAAGAAAAAAAGTAAGAGTCAAAAAAGTTTTTGCTTGTTTACCAAGGGGCTGGATTACATTCTCTGGAAGTCTTGGTAAAGGTTTCATGATCAAATCATTTACTTTTAAATGGCTTAGGTGTGCCATTACCTGAAGACAAGGATGGGTGTATGATCTCCTGGGTCCCCCTAGTCACATGTTTTTATGTCACAACAGTGGTTTTTTCAGGCTAGTGACAAGCGCAGGAATATGATGTGAACTTACCCACCCATTTTTTTTCATGTAACTTTTGTAATATTTTAGAAAATGATATAATCAGCAATCTAATTCCCTAAAGATCACATGAAATGATATAAAAGCATAAGTGAATCTCATTCTTAGTCCAGGCCAGTTTGTGACCTCAGATGAAGCTGAGAACATGAAGCTACAAAAATGATGTAAAATATATTTTAAAGTATCAACAGTTTAGTATTGAATGTTAATAAGAGACAATGAACATGTAACCAATAATACTTTATTCAGAATCCCAAGACCAGTCCCTTATAAATGAAGATGGCACATTGATCTATTTATCTAAGGGGGCACTAACATGGCTTAAAGATAGCATATGTATAGTTGAAAACATGGATTTCCTTTATACTTTTTTCATTTTTATTTTGTCACAAAATTTGCTAGTTTAATAGTTTCTTTCAAATTGTACTATCTGCAAAGTGTGTGCATATTTTTTATGCTTCTCATATGAATAATAAGATTTTATAATGGAATTTTTCAAAAGCAGTAAAAATAATAGTTAGTATGTGTATTCTGCTTATCATATAACTATATTAAGATGACAGCTGATGTTAAAATGGCGAATTAATTCATAACAATCAAATAAGGCAGATGCTTTTTCTTCTAAAGCAACTGACATTTCAATACTTCATAAGGAAGTAAGAAGGTTAAGAAATGTGAATTAAACTAATCTATAAGAAAATGAAGAAAACAAAAATACCGCATAAGCCTGTTGTAAATAGTTAAGTAAAATCCTTCAAGCTTAGCTGAACTCTGGAAAAAGTCTGAATTCAAATGTCTTAATCCCAGCTCAATCTCAAATTGTGTAATCTCTTAACAAGTCATTGAGCCTGCAATTCAGCCCCTTGATATACATAAAATGAGGATAATAATTCCAGACTATACTGTGAGGTTGGTACATTCTATAAAATGATACCTTATTCACATTACATTTTTATTATAATAATCCATTATGATAAATTTAAATCTAGATAGCTAGTGAAGTGTTGTACTTTGTAAAAGCTGTGTTACTAACGGAAATCATGTCTATATGCTTTATTTTATATAAGACACCATTATTTTAGGTGCCACTAGAAAAGAATAAAATGCTGACAGTAGAAATAGGACAATTCTTTCTTGTCAGTTCAAATTTATTGTTGTGTTATTTTATTTGTTTTTATCTTATTTATTAAGACAGTTCTTTATAATTACACAGACATTGATTTTTGATATATGATTCATAATTATTTTGTTCCATTCTGAAAGCACTATAAATTTTGCTTTCAAGATGAAAACATGTTCCAAACTTTTAAGTTTTGTGCGTGTGTGTGTGTGTGTGTGTGTGTGTGTGTGTAAAAGTTTGAATATATACAAAGGTAGAGAGATAAGTATAGTGAATCACAATGTATCTATCACTCAGTTTCAATAATTATGAAGTAATTTATACCTTTGTTCATTTCTCTCCTTTTTCCTTGAAATATTATATAATTTGTTTATGGTTCAACATATATGTATAGTTCAATGTATATCTCTAGAGTACATCTTTAAGATATTTACTACATAATATTAATATCATTGTCACAACTAAAATATGAATGCTTCTCCAATGTTATCAAATTTCTGGATAGTGTGGAAAGACATTTTTAAATGTCCATTACATTTAAAATTCAAATACTATATAATAATGCATAAAACTCAAAAGAGGTAAAACTCAAAAGAGGTAAATTATTTTTTTTAAGTTTGTGCTCAGGGACAGAGACATCTATATCATAAATGATGATTGCATTAAATATATTTAAGATGCATATCAATTCCTGAGATTGATTGATTGATTGATGATTGATTTTTGAGAGAGAGAAAGAGAGACAGAGTGCCAGCAGGGGAGGGGCGGAGAAAGAGAGAGACACAGAATCCAAAGCAGGCCCCAGGCTCTGAGCTATCAGCACAGGGCCTGATGAGGGGCTCAAACTCACAAACCATGAGATGATGACCTGAGCCAAGGGCAGACACTTAACCCACTGAGCCACCCAGATGCCCATCAATTCCTAAAATTAAAAAAAATAATAATTTATTTTTTAGAGAAGACAGAGACAAAGGATGGGTGAGGGAGGGGCAGAGAGAGGGTGACACAGGATCTGAAGTAGGTTCCAAGCTCCCAGATGTCAGCAGAGCCCAATGGGGCTTGAACTCACAAACTGTGAGATCATGACCTGAGCCAAAGTTGGACACTTAACCGACTGAGCCACCCAGGTACCCCACTCCTGAGATTATAAAGTGAAAGAATGTGTTTCTTACAATGTGATGTATGATTTAAGTACTATGATTATTTTCTTCTTTCCCATATAATTTATGACATTCTGAGATTATGTGGAAAATATTTTTGTAAATAATGAATAAACTGGACCCTCCAAAGATACCAACATTGGTGTAGCATTGTTTAAACAGCATAGTTCTCAATATTTGACATTCATTTAGTATATTCTAGTCAAAGACTCATACAAAAAAAAATTTATTTGTTCTCTCTGCAGTACCCAAACTAACCATTAATCATAGTTCACTGAGTCGTTCATATAGTGAAGAATAATTCTTAGGTGATAAAAACAGTTAGGTGTCTTCTGTGCTTGCTACAAATACAAAATTTTCAACTATGTGCCAACAAATTCTCACAGAGTATGCCATCCCACAAAAGCAAGTGTAGGCCAACTTCCTCAGCAATGTTCTTTTGGCAGACATTGTCAATCTGCTGACTCAGCATCCATTCCAGTTTCTTCGAGTATTCATTTCTATGCTACAGAGACCAGATGCTAGAAAGCTTATGACTCAATTCACAGATATGTTTGAAGTTTCACCCATCAAATTCATCTTCAAAATATTTGGAAAGCAGAAATAGAACACTGCAAGGTAGAAGCCTGCCTAACATCTGCTACTTTTGCTATTTACTCTCACAACTGCAACAGCGATAGAATTTGCCTCACTTTCCCCATCCCAGTCCTTCCCAGCAGCTATCGGAGGTCCTGGTGCCCATTCTCTTGCTTTAAAGGCCTCCAGAGGCAGTGTGTGAGCATTTATTTTGCTTGTGAATGCTGGAACAGAAGCAGCATAGTTCTGGAGTTGACATCTGTACCAGCATTTTTCCATTTTTGCACAAGGCTTCGTGGTAGTGGCAGGAATAGCATGCTGCTGTGGCGATAATTTCCTGAATCTACCACTTTCTGGTAGTTCTTGTGGCGGTCAACATCGTGGCAGCACAGAGCTACAGTGAAAGTCTGGGTATCATTCTTGGAAGATCAGCTTAGGTGTACGTCTTCAGCCTCTCCAACTATTTTTACAAGCTATATCAAACCATTATAATATATTACATATTTTTAAAAAATAATGTGGAACCTCTCATATTTTATCTGAGTGAGACACTACTTTTCTGTATGCCATATAACAAATATGCCACATAATATTCAGATATTTCTTATCCCTTAATAATAGTTTATTAAAGAGGCCACAAAAATAATGGAAAAATTATCTATTTAGGACTCTTATCAGCTCATCTCACCTTCAACAAACATGGCTAATCTTCAGATGCAAAAACAAACAAACAAACAAACAAACAAACAAAAAAACATTCACAAACAGCCAGAAGATGTATAGCCAGGGTAGCATACTTGAATTCATGTTTTAGTACTAGCCTCATTCTGCAGGGCAAATGTCTCCATCAATCTGAAAGCCTTCATTGTGCCCGGTACTGTGTTTTTCAATGTTCATTTTGAGGCAGTTACTTAGCATTCCCTTGATCTTCCATTTTCCCATTTGGAAAACAGAGATAGTAATATTGAATCCATACAGTAATTGGCAGGGTTTTATAGAACTTCGACATGCACTGATCTTGGCACAATATTTACCGTAGGGGAGACGTGGCATTGGTAGTGCTGTGTGTACTTGTCACGTGGTTGTGATTCTTGGAGGTGTGGCTGTTGATATTCTAGCACACGTTAATTAGACCTGGAGTCTCCAGGTAAGATTAAATACCACAGACAATGGCCTTTTATTACAAATTTCAATCAATAAGATTCTGCAGCATGCTATAATATATATATGTAATTATATAGACAATATGTAAACATATATTTAAAATAAGTACTGATATTAATTATAAAAAATATGGAGTGTATGGGGAAATGAGAAGTGAATGAATAATTATTACTCTATGATAATGTAGAATGCTTCAAGAAAGTTTTAATTTGGACAAATATTGAGCACCTTGCAACATACAAAGGCAATAAAGAATATCTAACCTGTCATCCTTTTTTTGTTGTTTTTATTGTTAACTTTTAATATGAGCGCTACTCTCTCAGCAAGTTGTTAAATTTATGATATAGTAATGTTAACTATTGGCACCATGTTATATAGCAGATCTCCAGACCTTATGCACATTGCTTAACTGTAACTTTATACCTGTTGACAGCAGCTCCCATCTCCGCTCCACCCCCACCACCAGCCCTGACAACCACTCTTATACTCTCTGCTTCTTTGAATTTGACTATTCTATTTTTTTTTTTTATTTTTTAAAGCTTATATCTTTTGAGAGAGAGAAGGGGGAGACGTGGGGCAGAGAAAGAGGGAGAGAGAGAATCCCAAGTAGGCTTTGTGCTGTCAGCATGGAGCCCAAACCGGGGCTACATCCCAGAAACTGTGAGATTATGACCTGAGTCGAAATCAAGTCAGGTCACTTACTGACTGCGTCTCTCAGGCACCCTGAGTTTGACTATTTCAGATACCCCACATGAATGATGTCATGCAATAGTTGTCTTTCCGTGACTGGCTTATTTCACTAAGTTTACTGTCTTCGAGGTTTATCCATTTTGTACCATAAGACAGGATTTATTTTCTAAAGTTGAATAATATTCCATTCTATGTTTATGGCACATATTTTTATCCATTCATCCATTGGTGGACATTTAGGTTGCTTTCACATCTTGGCTATTAGAAATAACACTGCAACAAATATAATCCGTTTTAAATACAGAGTTTTGGGGAAAAACAGAATTCTTGAGTTAGAATAATTTTAATAATTTTTTAATGTTTATTTATTTTTGAGAGAAAGAGCATGAGCGGGGGAGGTACAAAGAGAGATACAGACACAGGCTCCAGGCCCTGAGTTGTCAGTACAGAGCCCGACAGGTGGCTCGAACCCCTGAGCTGTGAGATCATGACCTGAGCCAAAGTCAGACGCTCAACTGACTAAGCCACCTAGGCACCCCTAGAGTAACTTTAAATATTGGATGTCTACATGAAAACCAATTGGAAATGTATATATTACAAAATCACAGTGTTGTATTTTAATTTATAAAATAATTCATTATTCAAAATAAATGTTACAATTGAACTGCTTGAATTTTATTAAAAAATTTTTGCTGAACTGTAAAAGCATAAAATGGAACATATTTCATATTCATTAGATTAAATAATTTACAATGTTTTATATTGTGATAATGAAAATAATTTAAGTTGTAATGTCAAAATTGTATTATTTAATTTTCTTGTTAAAGTATACAGAACATATACTATTCACAGTATAAACTACTTTAAATATTTCATGGTAACCTTACTTTATTACTTAAAACTAATTACACATCAAAATATTAATAAATATTTTAAATAAGCTAAAGTGTACCTATTTTTTCAACTTAAAACACCTATTTATAGTTTTATACATTGCTATCCAATATTTTTTAAAAAAATGTTTAATGTTTATTTATTTTTCAGAGAGAGAGAGAGAGACAAAGTGCGAGTGGGGGAGGGGCAAAGAGAGAGGGAGAAAGAGAATCTAAGGCGATCTAAATGATTATGTCTCTGTTTCATACTGCCTTTCTGTTCTTCTAATGTCTTAAAAAGTCACCAACAGTATAAGTATATGCCAATTTAAGCACAGCATGACACACATTTGGAGTTATCAGTTTCTTTCCCCTAATTTAATGGGTAGAGAAATGGACGTAATCATTTTTTATCTCTTAAAGTATACTTACTTTAGCCAAATTCTCTATTCTAATATGTATCATTTTCTTAGCAGGAAAATTTTACTGCATTATGATGGTGTCAGCATTTGCATTTAAATAACATGATACATTAGAATGAATTTAATAGAGCAGCATTTTCATTGCATGATTGAAAATACTTACCCTGTAAATATAGATGTTCTTCACACACACACAAAAAAAGTCGGTACAATAAAAAAACTAATGAATTCTGCCAAAATTAAACATTGACTGCCTATAAACAACAAAACTGGGGAATTTGAACATATGCTGAACAGATCAGCATATTGGGAAAGAAGATACACGTTGAAATTGTTCAATAATTGCTGGACAGTATTTTAGTTCTATGAAAACATGCTTGGAACTCAGAAAGTTAAATAGTTATAATGGGCAGGAAGAGAAAAAATGTTGAAAGAATTCTTTATAAATTTTTATGAAAATAATTATCACCCAAACTTACTATTATATTTGATCCTATAAAGATCTATAAACATTTTAAGAGGACAATAGAATTTTGAGCATTAAGCAGCAGGAGGTTTATTAAGAATAGATATGCCACAGAAACTTAATAGCTTCTTTTGATTCATTGTTAATTACAAAATTAGGGCATGCTGTGAATAGGCTCTACCTTCAATATTAGACTCTACTAAGTGTTTTAGATTACTGTTTTTAAAGTACACTTTACCATCGTAACATCTAATACACTATTAGTATGAAGTAGGTTTGGAACTAGATATTGTCAATAACCTACCTTACTGAGAAGAGGCTGAGGTAAAGTTATGTAAGCTTTTGTAACACTGGACAGTAATTTGGTTAGGGCAGAACCTAACAGTGTTCTAATTTAAAATTTTTACAATTTGATAACCACATATTATCCATGTGAATTCAGTAAAATAACTTATTTCAATTAAAATAAAATTTTGAGGCAAAATGAATTAAAATTGATAAACAGAAAATATTAATATCTGAATAAAAGTTCAAATGTACATCAAGAACAATATATATCAATACCAAAAAATACTAATTAAATGAGAAATAAGACCTATAATGAAGTTCCATTTTAATCTTGCCTTTTCAGGTAAATTATAAGAAATCAGATACATTTTAGCTATGATACCAACAAGCAGAATGTACTGATTTTACAAGCAAGCAGAATCATTTTGTACTTTGTTAATAGGTAGGTTTTAGGCAGTCTTAGTGTCATTCCAATGCACTGAACATTGTATTCAAGACTAGTTTTGAAGAAATAACATTGTTATTATAATTCACATATTTAAGCTTGATAAATTTTATATATTACATTTAAAAGGAGAGGGAGAATGTTTTATGTCCCTTTGACTAAACACAAAACAACTTCTAATCAAATTATTTCACTTCCTTGCTTAAAACTCTCCAGTGGTTTCCCACTATAACCTAAACCACGTTTAGTATATGGCATCAGCTTATGTCTCTAAAACTCATTTCATGCTACTTTCCATGTGGTATAGCTTAATCCACAATCAGCTGTCTTCTTGCCGATTCTTGGATCTATCAAACTTATTTCTTCCCCAGGGTATTTTCATACATGTTTTTTTCTGTTTCTGATCTTTCTTTAGCTATTTGCATAATTTGCTGTATCATTTCATTGAAGTCTCTGCTAATACGTGCCTTTCCTCCCAACGTTCTTCCCTGAGCACCACTTCTTTAATAGCATCTTCACTGCCTGTCACTCTTTATTCCCATTAGCACATAGTAAGTAACCCTATATATTTGCTGAATGAATGCATGAATGAGTTTCAGTTTTTCAACAGCAGAGTGAATATGTTATAATAGGTGATTTCTGCAATTCTTACTAGTCATACCTTATGGTAAAAATAAAGTTGCTACATTCTCACTGTCTACCACATGCTATATACTTTATATTGAATAAACTTATAAGTAATTTTTATTGTTTCCATTTTATATATGAGCAGACTAAAGTGTGAAAGGGTGAAGTACATGGCTCAGCAACACAATTCTAGTAAGTAAAAGAATTAAAATTCAAATTCAGGCTTTCTAGACTGCAATGCTAATAAACTTTATGCTACTGAGGATTTAAGAAAAGTAGTTCTTATTTCAGTAGACTCATATGGAAGCAGATCCATGAAAGTTGCTCTAATAAAAGCAGGATGGCTCTAATTGCAGCAAAGGAAAGGAGACTCACAATGACATCTTTACAAATTATTTCTTTCTCCCTTCAGAGAAGCACATACGAGCTCAGTTTGAAGACCAAATGTGTTACCTAACACAGCCTCTTAAATATTAACTAGGAAATATTGGTGAGAACTATTTCCTGTAAGCCTTCTAGCTCATCTCAGGTTTTTCCAATAATAATCCACAGATGGAAAGTGTCTGGAAATATACTTACCAAATAAGTATTAGAAGAACTTAGAGTCCCCAAATAATTGGAGCAGTAAAATGTGTGCATGAATTGGAAAATTCAATAATTTAAAAAACACTCTACTAAAATAATCTATGAATCTACATATTGAATACAGTCTCCATCAAAATATTATGACCTTTTTCTCTATATATAACCAAAAACTATTTATAAACCTGTACATGGAAAGAAAGAGCCAAATATTGGTAAAATAATGTTGAAGGAAAAAGAAAGCCAAAGTTTGAGGTCTCACAGTACCAGTTTTCAAGACTATTGTAATAAGACTTTGTTGTTTTGATATAAAATGGATAAAGTGGAACAGGATATAAAGCGCAGAAACAGGTCTGAAAATCTGTGGATATTTGGTTCTTTACAAAGATGGCATTTCAGAGCAGTGGTATTTTGGATCTGTGGTGCCAGCTGGAAGAATATAGAAATAATCATGACTCTACTTCACCACAATAGTCACAAAAATGGCTCTCGGCAGACTACTAGAGGTACTCAAATCAAAAGAAGGAAGGCAAAGAGGAAAACAGGAACAAAAAACAGATGTGACGATTTAGTGAGGTGAAGATTTAAGTCCAAATAATTACATTGAATATAAATTATCTAAACATTCTGATTAAAGAGAAACCTTAACAGGCTGAATTAATATCAAGACACATCTGGATGTTGTCTATAGAAAAGCTACTTTAAATATCAAAACGAGGGGGTTACAAAGAAAATCATGGAAAAAAATATAATATGCAAACACGAACCAAACATGAACCAAAAAAAGGGGGGGGGGGAAGGCTGGAATGACTATATCAGTATCCAAATATTTAGATTTCAGAGTAAGGAATATTTCCAGGGATAAACAGGAGTTTGTCAAAGGGGACAGTTCATCAAGAAGAAATAATAATGCTAAAATATGCACCTAATAACAAAGCTAAAACTGAGATCACTGAAGAGTAAAATAGACATATACAATATACAATTATATTGGCAATGTCAATATTTCTGTTAATCATAAAAAAGTAGACATAAAATTAATGAGATGTACAGATTTAAATTGGATCTAGATAATATTTATGGAACACATCACCAAAAAATAACATATTTTAAGTTCAAATGGAGCATTCAACAAAATAAATGATTTGTTGCACCAGTAAATAAGTCTCAGTGTATTCAGAATGACAGAAATAGTGCAAGACATATTCTCTGGACAACTAGAATTAATTTATAAAGCCCATAAATCAATGGAAATTAAAAAAAAAACTTTTGAATAATATGTGGTTTAAAATTCTGAAGAGAAATTAGAAATATTTTGTATTAAATAAAAATTTTGAAAATGTATCCAAATTTTGGCTTTGCTGTTAAAACAGTGTTTATAGGGAAAATGATAGCCTAAGGTATTTATATAAAAAAAATGAGTTACAAGCTACCTTTAAACACCAACTAGAAACACTGTAATTCAAATTAAAAAAAACTGAATATAGTAATTTTGGTGAGATTGTGGAGTTACAGGACACCTAATATATTGCTAGCGGGAAGGTAAAATTGTACAATAATCTGTTAAAACAATTCTTTTCTCTGCCCCTTTCTCTAGATAAATAGCTATAACACACATGTGTTGTTATAAGAAACCATGAGCCAGCAACACTAATCCTATGCGTTTATCCAACAAAAGTAGACATGTTCTTATCAAAGTGTACAAAAATGTTTACTGCAGCTTTACTGAAAATAGAAAAGATGACCAATAAAAGTACCTGGCATATCATAATTAAGGATGTCAGAGAAAGAGGACACAGAGAACCAAGAAGACATACCCCAAGAATCAGAAAGAAAATACACAGATCACCAAAAGAAAAAAAAAAAAAAACAAAAAACAGAAAGTTTTAAGAATGCAGTAAGTAGTATTGCTAAATAGTAGAATGTGATCAAATAAGTGAAGAAAGTAACCATTTGAGCTGGTAACTAGATGTCACCCGATAACCTTGGCAAGGTAAATATTATTCCACTGTTCAGTCCAAAGCCACTTGCACTTTTTCAGGAATGAATATTAGAAACAGCATACAGGAAAGTTATATAATTTGGTGGTCAGTGGGATGATACAGACAAAGTTATGGAAGATATAGCGGGACGCTTTTTATGACAAGGTTACTGTGAAAATTAAAATGAAAAAGACTAGTATTGAAATGGTATCTTGTTTAAAAGGAATGTTTCCCAACCACATAAGGGAAATGAATAAATACTGAGAAGAAAATAAGGCATAATTCTAAATCCTACTTTTGCAATTTTGAATACATTTCTTTCTTCAACATTTTATATAATACCTAATCACATGAAAATACAAGTTGTCATGTTGAATTTTGTAATCTGAAAATCTGTCTTATCTATCTTCCTAGCCTAGCATTATCATTTGAAATATGTTTTTGAAATTATAACCAAGTAGTACCAACTTTAGGGTGGCATTAAGCCACTGTACATCTGCTTCTTGAGAGTATAGCTTACAATTATATATATTTGTCTCCTTCCTTGCTAATGAGCATTAACTTCGGCACAGATAAATTTCTAGGAAATATTTAAGAAATCATTAAGTGAATCAAGAAAATGTCATGATTCATCTGTTTCTGGCATGCAGTTTTAACTTGTCAACAGTAAGACTGACATAGATAGTGGTTTCATGCTTCTGCTAAAGTGATGATCTGAATACCGTTTGTGGAATTTGACTGCAGATGTGAGAGGCAAACCATTTCTAACAGATGTATAATCTGATTAAATATGCAATGCAATGATATTGTCAAAACCTATTAATCACTCTTTCAAGACACATTAGTGTAGGCTTTCCTGACAGCTGTGGATTGGAAAGCCTCCGCAGTTACAGGTACCGCTGCTCATCCCCACCACCCAATGGATTTTAAAGGGAAAAATACCTGTATAGGCAAGTGCACAGTGCATTTCAAATGCTGGATGTTGTCTTTTGTATCCCATCATCAGAGAGAAGATCTACATATTTTTTTCCCTCCAGTAATGTTTATCCTACCTGTATTTATTTTCTTCTTACTCCCAAATTACAGGGATTGCTTTCTGTCGTGCTGGGACTAATTCAAAAATGCAGATACAGAGCTCAACCTCCAGCACGCATATATTAGGATGCAGTCCCATGACTGATGATTGTACAATATGTGTTCACAGACGAATAGCAGCAAAGCCTTTTTCCCCACTGAGAATGCTAACAAGTATTGATTTCTCGGCCATTGACATACACAGGTGCCGTAATTTATTTTAGAAAGGCTAGCACCTTAATTTTATAATCATCAGCCCCCAGGTTTTATTTTTGTCCTTGGTTCACCCTTACAGTTTGAGATTCCTGACAGTATTAATGATCTTCAGTAAAACTGAACAACTGTTTGCCAATATGCAATCCAAATGTTCCCACACGGAATTTTTCTGAGTTTCAGAATTTTTACACCATGGTCTGTTACAAAAGTGTCAACCATTAGGCTGCTCAAGTGTTATGTGATGAGGAGTGAGTCACTGGGCTAGCCAGAAGAATCAAGGGAAAAAGAAAGACGAAAACGTACTACCCATTAAAGCTTGCATTGACTAGTTGTTATTGTAGGAAGTAGCAATAGCACTAAGAGTAGCAGTAGCAGGGGTAGTAACAGTAGTAACAGTAATAGAAGTAGTAATAGTAGCAGTGGCCATCTCTTCCAGGTCTCTCCAGGGAAGGACGCTCTCACTTTCCACTCTTTTCTCTTAAGACAGACATGACTGATCGTAGCTGCTATTTTGCTCTTTCCTATACCATGACTTGGTTATGTTGGTTCCCTACAAAAGCTTTTTTTCTTATGGGGAAATCTACAGCATTCAATTAGGCCTAAAAATGGCTCCCTTCGCTGTAGCATATGTATCATGGCAACTACATCTTGCTGAACCAATACTCAGTACCTTCATTTTGTTCCTCTCCAGCTAGAGAGAAGAGGAACTTTGAATTTCACAGATTCATATCTTTAAAGATTGCTACAGCAGAAGTGAGAATTATGTTTCAATGATAAATTAGTTCTTAGATATGAGCATTTCATTGTGTCAATGACTTCCTTAAGGAAAAGTTTCGGTAAAAATATCAACTCAATTTTCTGTGCTCCATTCAGCAAGAATACTGCAACAGTTGTCGCTCTGTAGACTTTGAGAGTAAGAACAAATTTATTAATCATCTCTTTTTTCCTTCAATTTCTGAGTCAAAATAATCAGAATGAGATAGCTTAAGCATTAAATAAGAAGGTCAAGAATTGTTTCTAACATTTCCACAATAACTTCTAGTTTTCTGCAAAATTTAACTAAGTAATGTTTTTGTCTTCAATTGCATGTATTCATTCGGGCATCCTAGTGAATCCTTGGATCATTGAAACGTTTTAATGTCACTTTGCACAGGAAAAATTGCAAATAACTCTGTAATAATTAGCTACCAAAATTTTTAGAAAATGAAAGGAATATACCTGATTTTTCTTTAATATTTACTTATTTCAAATCCTATCATCGGTAAAAAAAAAAAAGATCATAGAACTTGCTTGTATAAAAGTAGAGTTGGTTTCAAAAATAATTCATACTATGCTGACATGGGGGACTCCATGAAATTAAATATAGTGCTTATTAGAAAATAAAAAGTAATCCCATTAAGTAATGTTTCTCTAGAAAGTTCAGTAGCTTTCTTCTGGGATATAGCAATAATTACTATTTTAGGATTTTTCTTTTCTTCTGAGAAAAGGAATGACTTAATTATAAATATTAAAATAATATTAAATAAATCAACAGGACTATGTTTTTTCCTTTGAGAATTGTAAATTTCTTTATATTTGAATTAAACTCAAAAGGAATCTTTTTTTTAAAAGAGTTACTATACCACAAGAAAGTGTATATAACACATAAATCCAATAATTGTACATGTAGGTTCATATTCTGAAATAATATTGCGTGATTTTATTTAACTGGAACTCAGGCCTACCACTGTTACTGATTTAGTGTTAAAAAGCATATTTAAATGGCAAGTGTCAAGACCAGGACTATTTTTATGGGCCAGCTCACTAGAACAAAATAAGAAATCTCTTACTCAGATTTCATAATTCAGAAAAATATAATGGAAGATTAATGCCAAGTTATATTAAATTATTACTTATATCAGAGCAATGCATGTACATGTTTTAAAATGTCAAATAATTCTACTAGGCTTAATTAAAAACATTTTATGTTTCCAAATTTCCACTAGTAACTTCTCTTCTTCAAAAGCTTTTACCTTTAGTTGCACTTGTCTTTCTTTCTAGTACTTAATTCCTTATTGTTAGTATTAATTACAGCTATAATTCTCTTTTTTTACTTAGTTTTAGATATTATTTGTTAATTTTCTGTTATGGAAGCCGAGTATTCAACTTTGTTATATTTTTCCAAAACCAAAAGCATATCTGCAGTCACTATCCTAATCACAACACTGGGATTTAACTCTTAGTCTCCATTCTCTCAATGTCACAGTTTTGGGCTATATAAATAGAAGGTATATATTATCATAACAATGCATGTGATACCCACTATGTACTGTATACTGTTTCACATTGCCCTTTCTGAATGTATTTTGTTTCTCTTGAGTTATTAATTGCCTTTATCTCAATGGCTACTAGAGTCATATTAATTTCTTCCCAATTCTTGCAGAGTGTTTAAACTCATCAACTATTTGATCAGTTCTTTTTATATGCTTATAGATAACTCATTCAAAGCACTTATCTTGCCCCTATAAATTTAAAGGGCTAGCTGCTTAGATTACATCCTGGGAGTTCTGCCACCACCATCCTAAAGATTCCCTTTACATTTGTCATGTTGAATCTTGTTTCCTGGATAACATGACTTCCACTTTCTTGCCTTCTTTTCTCTTTTAGTGGAGCGTATCTTCCTGTAGGTCCCAAGAGTGTGTGTATATGTGAATATCTGATGATGTGCTACAGACATGCTTATGGGAATGTGTATGTGTGGGGAATACGCTTAGGAATCCCTCAAGCTTACACCAATAGGTTAACAAGGCATAAAGAAGTAGAAAGCCATAGGATGCTCACACCTGAGTTTGGGTAAACAAGATTAGGCGAATAAGGATAGAGAAGGGGGGCTGGAGTCCCCAGAATAAGGAACTGCAAAGGTACCCATAATAGGGAGGGGCAAAGTCCCAAATATAGAACATAGGTATATGAAATAAACACGATTAGGTATTCAGGGCAGAAGCGCCCCCCAAATTTAGTACTATAGCAGAAATCTGCTTTCACCAGAAATCTGGGAAGATTTCCCAGCAGAAATCTGGGAAGAACCAAGTCAGGTAAACAGGTAAATTGGGTTATAGACTGCTGCACTGTGCTGCAGGTGAAGTTGTCCAGAGTGGAGACGATTAACAAAAGAAAAGGTGCCTTGTTAACCCTGAGGTTATCCCCTAGGCTAGATGAGATAAACAGACTTAGCACCTCCTGTCTGCCTTAACAACCATCTGCCCATCTGCCCAGTGCCAGGATTTTGTTTTATATTGACCGAAACCCCAAACACCTTATGTCTTCAAAACCCCATTTCCCTCATGCCCATGAGTTAATGTTCACCGATTCATTGTCTCTTTATGCACGCCCATCACGTTTGTAAGCCTTCTGATCTTAATAAATACGGGACAAGGACACTTATTCCGTGTTCTTCCTTTTCCTGGACATTAGCCATCTCTCACTTTTCATCCTGCCTCCCACTCTTTTGTTGGCCAAAAGAGAACTTTAAACTTAGAGTCTATGACATGTATATGTATGTGTGACAAAACTCTGTGTATAAATATCTGTGTACATATGTATATGTATATTTGTTATCATTTTTAATTAAAATATGGTTGGATACTATATTTATAGGTTGCTAATAATTTATCGTTAAACTTTGGGGACCTCGTTTTATCTTTCATATTAATTACCTTTCTACAAGTCCAAAGCTATTCAGATGCTTAGAAGCAAAATTTTTTCCTTATAAGTACTTTCTGAAATTTCATTACATTATTCTTTATTTCATTCACTGTACTAGATATCTACAAAACCTTTAATTCTGGAAACATATGTCTTGAGTTGTGAAAAAATATTTGTAGTCCTTTGATAGCTTTTTCTTCTACATTTTTTCAGTGGCAATTAATATATTGGATTTTTTTCACTAATCTCTTCTTTTTAGTTACTTTATTTAATTTGTGCTATCTTTTTATTTTTAAGAACAGTTTCTTATTATTATCTGAATTCTCTTTATTTCATTCTTTGTAAGGATAATAAATCTTTAAGAAATATTATACTTCTTGTATTGTCTTTATTTTCCTCTAGGTAATCTTTTTTTGTTGTTTTGTTTTATTTTTCTTTCCTGTTAGAGTTTTATGCAAATCTATGTTTTTACTTGGTTTTTGATTAGCTGATAAGTCATTGTATGTTTGTATTTGGAAGGAAGAGGATGAGGTTTGTGGCTATGCCGGACCAACACTGCATCATCAGATCACATCATTTCACTAAGCAATCCGGCATCTGTAGGTCCTTTTGTCTTTGGCTTGTCATTTGCACTAATAGGACAATTTCAACTTCTGTAGCATGTGGGAATGGAAATAAGCCTAGCTCTCCATATTTTCTACTCTGTAGGGGGAGGGTATCAGTGTTTTCCATATTCTGTCTGAAGACAAATAAGTAATGCTGGGAAAACTAGATAACCACAAAAGAATAAAATTAGATCCTTACCTTACACCATATATAAAAATTAACTCTACATAAATCAAAGATCCAAACACAAGAGTTAAAACTATACAACTCTCAGAAGAAAACACACAAGAAAAGCTTCATGATATTGTATTTGGCAATGTTTTTGTTTTTTTTTTTTTTTGGATACGACACCAATAGCACAGGAAACAACAACAATGAAAATGATGTATGTTGTGTTATGACAATGAAACAACAACAATGAAAGTGATGTATGTTTTTGGATACGACACCAATAGCACAGGAAACAACAACAATGAAAATGATGTATGTTGTGTTGTGACAATGAAACAACAACAATGAAAGTGATGTATGTTGGACACCAATAGCACAGGAAACAACAACAATGAAAATGATGTATGTTGTGTTGTGACAATGAAACAACAACAATGAAAGTGATGTATGTTGGACTTCATTAGGATAAAGAAAAGTTTGTGTATCAAAGGATACTATCAAGAGAATGAAAGGCACCCCTAGAATGGGAGAGAACATTTGCAAATTATATACCTGGTAAGGATTTGTGTCCAGTATGCATAAAGAACTTCTATAACTCATCATCAACAAGAACAAAATCAAACAGGACAATTTAAAAATGGGAAAAGGATGTGAATAGACATTTCTCCACAGAACATATACTAATGGGCAACAAGCACATGACGAGATGCTCAACAACACTAGTCTTCAGGAAATGCAAATAAAACCCACAAAAAATAACACTCATGCTCATTAGGATGTTTATTATCAAGAAGAGAAAATAACAAGTGTTGATGAGAATATGGAGAGTTTGGAATATTTGTGCACTGTTGGTGGGAATGTAAATGGTGCAACCACTGTAGAAAATGGTATAGCGGTTTCTCAAAGAATTGGGCATAGAATTACCATCCACTTCTAGTTAGATACCCAAAAGAACTGAATAGAGGGGCCCAAACAGATATTTGTACATGAATGCTTATAGTAGTTTTATTCACAAGAGTAGCTAAAAGATGTAAAGAATCCAAATGTTCATCAATAGATGAATGGATAAAAAAACCCATCATGCTAAGTGAAATAAGGCAGACACAAAGGACAAAAATTGCCTGATTCCACTTACATGAGGAACCTAGAGTAATCAAATTCAGGCACAGAAAGCAGTATTTACCATGGGGAATGGGAAATTACTATTTTATGAGTACATACTTTCAGTTTGGGAAGGTGAAAAATTCTGGAGATGGACAGTGGTGATGGCTTTGCAATAATGTAAATGTACCTAATGCCACTGAATTATACACTTAAAAGTAGTAAAATGATAAATTTTATGTGATGTATATTTTATCATAATAAAGATGCAAATAACATCACTATAAATACTTCAACTTTAAAAAAAATAAAAAGAGAATAATGTGAGCAACTTTTTTTTCCAAATAGATCAATCTTGGAAAGCATAAGTCAAAGGAAGGGCAGGTAGTCATGTAAACATAAATTATTTTTTTAATAAAAAGATATGAAGGTAGACATAACTATCCAGAAGTTTTATAAATGTGTTCAATTTATAAAAGCTTATTTGTTAATAGTTTTTCAATATTTTGGAAAGTGATATATTCTCATTTTTCTTGATTTCACAGCCATAAAAATGAAGAAATAATTATAACACTGTAATTCCCTTTATACACAGACTGTGGTTCCTTGTGCAAAAACTGTAAAAGAGTAAAGGTGAGGCCATCTTGCAAATAATGCACAGTAAAGAATCAGAGAAGGCATGAAATGTTGTAGGTATCCAGGGATCAAGCCTACAGACAAGAATGAAGTAGACATTCTGTGCAGTAAAATGTTAACATCGCACATTTTAGGTGTTCCAACACTGCACATTCCAAATAAACCGACCTTTGATTGACTTCTGGGAAATAACCACTTAGCCCCTTTAGTATCTTACTCGATGAAAATATTTTGTACATCTGATGCCTTTGGCTACACCAGAGAGTTTAGGCTCACTAAGTGATGTATGTTGGGTCCTTGAGCCATGCAGTAGTATTAACTTGATCTCTGGAGGGGTTGGAGACTCATTATCTAATGTCAGTCATACAGGTACATGCCTATGTGACCACCCTCCAATAAAACTCCTGAACACGGAGTCTCAAGCGGGCTTTCTTGCTTGGCGATATTCCATATGTATTGTCATACTCCACTAGTGAGAGATTTAAGTGCTGTTCATGTAATTCAAATGAGGGAGGAAAACTGGAATCTTGTATCTGCTTTCATGGATTCAGTCCTCAAAACATTTTTCTTTTTTTTTTAATTCCAAGTTTTTATTTAAATTCTAGTTAATAAACATAAAATGTAACATTAGTTTTAGGAATAGAATTTAGGGATTCATTACTTACATATAACCCCAGTGCTCATCACAAGTCCTCCTTAACAAGCATCATCCACTTAGCCCATCCCCTGTCTACCTCTCCTCCAGCAGCCCTCAAATAGTCTCCTATAGTTTACATCTCTTTTTTTTTCTTTTTTCCCCTTTGTTCATCTGTTTTGTTTCTCAAAGTCCACTTATGAGTTAAATCATATATTTGTCTTTCTCTGACAGACTTATTTCACTTTGCATATTACACACTAACTCCACCCATGTCATTGCAAACGGCAAGATCTCATTCTTTTTATGGTTGAGTAATATTCCATTGTGTATATACACCATTTCTTCTTTACGCATTCATCAGTTGATGGATAACTGGGCTGTTTCCATTATTTGGCTATTATTGATAATGCTGTTATAAACATCAGGGTGCATATATTCTTCAGTATTTTTTAATAATTTAGGTCAATATACAGTAGTGCAATTGGTGGTTCATGGAGTAGTTCTTTTTGAACTTTATGAGAAACTTCCATGCTGTTTTCCAGAGTGGCTACACTGTTTGCATTCCTCCAACAGTGCAAGAGGGTTCCACGTTCTCCTCATTCTCACCATCTGTTGTTTCCTGTGTTGTTAGTTTTAGTCATTCTGACAGGTGTGAGGGGGTATCTTATCATAATTTTGATTTGTATTTCCCTAATGATGAGTGATGCTGAGCATCTTTTCATGTGTTAGCCATTTATATGTCTTCTTCGGAAAAATGCCCATTTCTTAGCAGAACTATTTGTTTTTTGAGTATTCAGTTTGATAAGTTTTTTATAGATTTTGGCTACTAACCCTTTGCCAGACATGCCATTTCCAAATATCTTCTCCCATTCTTTTTGGTTTTATTAATTGCTGTGCAGAAGATTTTAATCTTGATGAAGTACCAATAGTTCATTTTTGCTTTTGTTTTCCTTGGCTCCAAAGGCGTGTCTAGAAACAAATTGCTTCCTCTGTTCTCCTCTGGGATTTTGAGGGTTTCCTGTCTCACATTTAGGTATTTCATCCATTTTAAATTTATTTTTGTGTATGGTGTATAAAAGTGGTCCAGTTACATTCTTCTGCATGATGCCATCCAGTTTTCCCAACACAATTTGTTGAAAAGCCTGTCTTTTTTCCATTGGATATTTTTTCCTGCTTTGTTGAAGATTAGTTGACCATTTGGTGTAGGTCCATTTTGGGGGTTTCTATTTTGTTCCATTAATCTATGTGTCTATTGTTGAAACAATATCATAAAGTCTTGATGCCTACAGCGTGGTGGTATAACTTGAAGTCCAGAATTGGGATGCATCCATCTTTGCTTCTCTGTTTCAAGATTACTTTAGCTATTCTTTTCTGGTTCCATATGAATTTTAAGATTGTTTGTTCCAGTTCTGTGAACAATACTGTTGGTATTTTGATATGGTTTGCATTAAATGTGTAGATTGCTTTGGGTAGTATAGACATTTAACAATATTTGTTATTCCAATCCTTGAGCATGGAATATATTTCCATCTCTTAGGATCCTCTTCAATTTCTTCTATATGTGTTCTATAGTTTTCAGAGAACAGATTGTCTACTTCCTTGGTTAGGTTTATTCCTAGGTATATTGTGGGTTTTGGTGCAGTATAAATGAGATCAAGTCCTTTATTTCTTTCTGCTGCTTCATCACTGGTGTACAGAAATGCCACAATTTCTGTACATTGATTTTGTTTCCTGCAACTCTACTGAATTTGTGTATCAGTTCTAGCAAATTTTTGGTGGAGTCTTTCAAGTTTTCTCCATAGAGTACCATGTCATCTGCAAATAGTGAAAGTTTGACTTCTTCCTAGCCGATTTGGATGCCTTTTATTTCATTTTGTTGTCTGATTGCAGAGTCTAGCACTTCCAGTACTATGCTAAATAAAAATGGTGACAGAGGACAACACTGTCTTGTTGCTGACCCTAGAGGAAAAACTCTCAGTGTTTGCCCATTGAGGATAATATTAGCTGTGGGACTTTCATATATAGCCTTTATGATTTTGAGGTATGTTCTGTCTATCCCTACTTTGTTGAGGATTTTTATCAAGAATGATTGCTGTATTTAGTCAAATACATATTCTTCATCTATTGACAGGATCATATGGTTCTTATCTTTTCTTTTATTAATGTGTTGTATCACATTATGTGTGTGTAAGTTAGGGATTTCTTTCCCATGCTGCTTTTAGGATTTTTTCCTTATAGCTGTACTTTGCAAATTTTACTATGATATGTCTTGGTATTGTCCGCTTTGTTGATTTTGATGGGAGTTCTCTGTGCCTCCTGGATTTCGATGTCTGTTTCTCTCTCTAGATTAGGGGAGTTTTCAGCTAGAATTTGCTCAAATAAACCTTAGCTCCCTTTTCCCTGTCTTTTTTCTGAGACTCCTATGATACAAATGTTATGCTTTATGGAGTCGCTGAGTTCCCAAGTCTACCTTCATGATCCAATATTTTTTCTTTCTCTCTTCTTTTCACCTGATTTTCCATAAGTTTATCTTCGACATCAATTATTTGTTTCCCTGACTCTTCCATCCCTGTGTAATTATATCCAGTCCATTTTGCATCTTGACTATAGCATTTTTTTTTTATTTTGACTTGACCAGTTTTAGATCCTTTATCTCTGTGGTAATGGACTCCCTGGTGTCTTCTGTGCTTTTCTTAAGCCCAGCCAGTATCCTTACAATTGTTGTTTTAAATTATGGATCAGGTATATTACTTATATCTCTTGTAATTAGAAGCCTGGCCATAACCTCTTCTTGTCCTTTCTTTTGGGATGAATTCCTCTGTCTTGGTATTTTGTCTAAGTCTCTGCATTCTTCTTCATGTTAGGAAAGCTGATTATGTTTCCTGAATCTGAGAGTAATGGCTTTATTTAGAAGAGGTTATATACAATCCCGGGCCTTGTGCTTCAGTAAGTGTCTCTGGTGTATGCTGTGTCCACTGTGCTGTTGTGTCTTGGTGACCCTTTCCTTCAGGCTAGTCCTCTGCAGTGGGGAATTTTTGGACTTTGTCCAGTGTGTGGTGAGTTTTAACTAGGAGTGCTTTGGTCTGCTTGTTAAATGAGGCCAGATCCTATTTCCCCTAGAGCTGAAGTTTTGCTGCACTCTCTGGTCAGTAGATTTGGTGCATGTGTGCTGGTCTTTTGTGGGAAGGGCCCGCTGCTGTTCTGGCTTTCAGGCACACTTTCCCTAGTACAGAAGCACTTAGAGAACACAGTGGGACAGGGCTCGATGTAAGTGGCTCAAGTTTCTATTGTGGGTGCTGTGCTGCTCACTGAGGTTGGTCTGTGCTGCTGGGAAGGTGATAAAAATGGTATCTGCCCTCTCACTCATCTCTGGAGAGAAGAGTTCATGTCCACTGTTGTCTGGGAAGCCCCCACATTGGAGTAAACAAACTTCCTTCACGTGTCCTAGCTCAGATCCCTGCCTCTACCCTGTCAGGCTGTCTGCCCACCTGACAATGCATTGCACCCGTGTTTTATCTCAGGCATGCCAGCTGAGCTTCAAAACTCCAAATTTTAGGAATCGAGCACAGCATGGACCCATACCAATATTCTAGGGCAGGGTCTCACTGCTCCATGGCTGGTGCTGGTTTGTCTCTAAAGGGCAGTCACACAAATGTGCAGGGGCTTGGAGTTTATGGTATAGTGCACCAAAAAGCCCATCCTCAGCAAGTGTCTCTGACTTATGGTAATGAATAGGGCAGTGCAATGGTGCCCGCTGACTCTTTGGTCCCCTGAGAGGCAATGCCACCTCTTCCAAATGCATTCCAAGAAGGGGAATTTCTCTTAGTGCATCCCAAGGGATCCTCATGTTGTCTGCTCCCCGATCTCTGGTCTCCTTCACCACAGGAGTACTGCTATGTCCCCAGGCTCCATCCTGGCTACTAAGCAGACTTCTAGAAGTTCAGGCTGAACATCACTGATTGTAAGAATTCCCCTTTAATTTTCCTAGTCAATGGTTTTGGGGAAGTGTTTTTCTTGTGCAATCCCCTGTGTACCTCTCTCTCTCTCTTTTTCTCTCTACCCATCCACACTCTGTCTCCTCTGTCTCTGTGATCTGTGCTCCCTCCCCTCCACAGCACCTATAGTTCTTTTCTCCCCAAATCCACATCTCCATAGCCCCTACCTTCCATGATGTGCCTTTTTTCTCCCTCTAGTTGTTTAGTTTACTCTGAGTCCTCTGATCAAGATCTTGGGTATTCAGGATGATTTGATATTTATCAAGCTGTATTCAAGGGATGTGGACTAGTTCCCCCACTAGTTCACAATATCAACTACTACCTATGTCTAAATCTTTTTTCTTGTTTATTTGAATCTATATTGTTTTGTTGTAATAAGCCATAATCATGAGTATCACAACTTTTCTGAATTCCGTGAGTTCTATCAAATCACTGAAACTGACAATGGTATAGGAAACAGAAACACATAATCTGAGGAGAGCATCATTCAAAGGGATCATACAAAAGGCAAAAAAAAGTTAAAAACAATGGGGAAACATTCAGAGCAAGGCAAAGCAAGTAAGTTTGTAAAATGAGTACAGTAAAACACTCACCCAGAAACAATTTCTAGGCATATTTATAGTGTGCCTGAGTCTGGCCCTATTGGTAATGAAAGGACCTGATGCAATTAAATTTAAGATTTTTTTTTTTCAAATCCATTCTGATCATGAATATGAGACTTTAGTTCCCTACTGTGTAAGGCTTACAGGATAAGTGAGGATCTCAATCAAGGAGGCGTGGGCTCTGATTGAGCTTCTCCAATACTGTCTGGGTATCCTTTGGCAAATCAGATGCACTATCTCAATATGTCAGTTTTACACATGACAGTAGTGATACTATTTATGCTGACTTCATAATTTATGGGCATTATGCAATTTAATACAGCAAAATATTTATCCAGGGCCTAGTAAGAGTTCAATAAAAAGATTTTATAAACATCCCAAAAGGCATTACAAAGAAATGAATTAATGTTTTGGTCTAAAAACATCCTATAAAGTTCATTCTTAAGTTATATACATAAAACAAGCATTTTTTATTTACAATTATAAACACTTCTGTCATTTTATTTTGCAACTGTGAAAATTGTTGTTAATGATATTAAGAGCATTACTTTAAAATGCTCTTTTTTAGCTTTCAGTCACTAATATGAATCATTGAGTATGCCATACTTATTTATAAAATACTTTCTTTGAAAGACAATTTATACCACAAAAAAGATACATCTACAGGAGGAGCCAAGATGGCGGAACAGCATGGAAGCTTTTTGTGTGTCTCACGTCCATGAAATACAGCCAGACCAACACTAAACCATCCTACACACCTAGAAAACTGATTGGAGGATTAACACAACAATCTGCACAACCTGAACCACAGAATTCAGCAGGTACATGGCATGGAGAGGTGAATTTGGGGAGTGAGAAGCCATGGAAGGTAGGGAACCACTTTTGTGGCCAGAGAGAGGACAGAGCCTGGGGGAGGGGAGAATATGGGAAAAGCACCCCTCCACAAAAGCAGCTGGACAGAAAGTAGAAAATTGGAAACAGCAGCAGGGACTAAACTAAAAAGGGAGAAAGAAGAGGGTTTAAATTCAATTAAGACTGTGAACAAGGGGAGCTCAAAGACTGCAACTCCACAGCTTGATACCTGGCGGTGCTCTGGTGGGAAGGACGAATCCCTAGGAACAGAGTGGGGTCCGGGAGGTTCTTGGGCCACATAGAGAAAAGTGGTTCCACTGCTGGAAGGACTGTTGGAGCCACCCGGTCCCAGCAGGCCCCGGAAAGCAGCCACATTTGCTGGTGCTGGGGCAAGGTCATTAAGGGTGAAGCCTGGTGCCAGATGTGTGTTGTGATTTTCCATAATCCCTGAAATGCTGCTGCTACACTGTCTCGTGAGCTATTTCTGGGGCGGTCTGGCAGCTGGCACAGTCTCAGGGCACCAGCAGCAGCAGCAGGGTCCAGCAAGCGTTCCTTGATGCCGCCGACATTCGGCCATTGCTTGGTGAGACCCTTCAGCAGAGGGGCAGAACAGGTCAAAGCCACAGTCCTTCAGAAGTAAGGGGCCAGGAAAAACAGCTGCATCTGAGACAAAACTTGGGAGAGAGGTACTGCCTAGGGCCTGGTCACCGAGAGTGAAAAAGCGGGGAGCGGACGAAAGCTGAAGACAGAAGACTGGTGTGCAATTGCTGATCTGGGAGAACAGACTGGGTAGCTGGGTGGCACCATTTTCACTGCTCCCACGCACGCGCATATGCACCTATGAGTGCAGCAACAATCCACCCCAGTAGGATGGCAGTGCCACCTAGTGGAGAGCAGAGCTGTTACACTGAGTCCTGCCCAACTGGGCCAACTTCGCTTTTCAAGAAAAGAAGTCACCACTGGCTTAGTTTATGGACTATAGAGCGCGACATAGACTGGCTTCTAGGGGAAAACAAAGCAATTTCAGTCCTACTTCAATCTGTTAACAGGTTCATCTATTCAATCTTCTTTCTTTTTTTTCTTTTTCTCTTTTACACTTTTTCTTCAATACAGAAAAAATTCATTTTTATTTGCAATTTTTATTAAAAATATTTTTCTTTATTATTACTGTATTTTTTCTTTTTTGTGTAAATTTTTTCAAATTCTATTTTACTCCCATCATTTTATTTTAGTCTACTTCAGTGTATTCACCTTTTCAAATTTTCAAACAATTTTCTTTTTTTTCTTTCTTTTTCTTTCTTTATTTTTCTTTTTCTTAAATGCAGAATGAGAAAAACTTCCTTTTGCTTCCAATTTCTATTAAAAATATTTTTATTTAATTTTTTACTATATTTTTTGCTTTTATGTAAATTTTTTAAAATTTTATTTTACTTCTATCATTTTATTTTATTCTACTACAGTGTATTCACTTTTTCAAATTTTCAAACTATTTCCTTTTTTTTCTTTTTTTTCTTTTTAAATCTTTTTTCTCTTTTTTGTTTCTTTTCTTTATTCTTAAATACATAAAAAGAAAAAATCATATTTATTTTTAATTTTTATTAAAATAATTTTCTTTAATTTTTTTCTACCATATCCTTTATTTTGTGTATATTTTTTTCAACTTCTATTTTACCCCCATCATCTCATTTTAGTCTACTTCAGTGCATTCATTTTTTCAAATTCTCAAACAATTTCCTTTTTATTCCCCTCCTTTTTCTCTCTCTAATCTGTGAAACCACTTTCAGCACCCAGACCAAACCAAACCTAGGATCTAGCATCATCTATTCAATTTTTGTGTGTGAGTGTGTTTTTAATTTTTAATCTTAATATTTTTATTTTTAATTTTGTTTTAATTTCAAGTTTTCTACCTCACTAATTCCTTTTGTCCCTTCAAAATGACAAAAAGAAGGAATTAACCCCAAAAGAAAGACATGAAGAAGCGACAGCCAGGGATTTAACCAACACAGATACAAGCAAGATGTCTGAACCAGAATTTAGAATAATGATAATAAGAATACTAGCTGGAGTTGAAAATCGATTAGAATCCCTTTCTGCAGAGATAAAATAAGCAAAAAAATAGCCAGAATGACATTAAAAATGCTACAACTGAGCTGCAATCATGGATGGATGCAGCGGCGGCAAGGATGGATGAGGCAGAACAGAGAATCACTGATATAAAGGACAAACTATAGAGAATAATGAAGCAGAAAAAAAGAGGGACATTAAGGCAAAAGAGCATGATTTAAGAATTAGAGAAATCAGTTACCTATTAAAAAGGAACAACATCAGAATCATAGGGGTTCCAGAAGAGGAAGAGAGAGAAATAGGAGTAGAAGGGTTATGTGAGAAAATCACAGCAGAAAACTTTCCTAACCTGGGGAAAGACACAGACATCAAAATCCAGGGATCACAGAGGACCCCCATTAGATTCAACAAAAACTGACCATCAACAAGGCACATCATAGTCAAATTCACAAAATACTCAGGCAAGGAGAGAATCATGAAAGCAGCAAGGGAAAAAAAAGTCTCTAACCTACAAGGGAAGACAGATCAGGTTTGCAGCATACCTATCCACAGAAACTTGGTAGGCCAGAAAGGAGTGGCAGGATATATTCAGTATGCTGAATCAGAAACCTATGCAGCCAAGAATTCTTTATCCAGCAAGGCTGTCATTCAAAATAAAAGGAGACATAAAAAGTTTCCCAGACAAAATTTAAAGGAGTTTGTGACCACTAAACCAGCCCTGCAAGAAACTTTAAGGGGCACACTCTGAGGGGAGAAAAGATGAAAAAATATATAGAGAAATAAATAAATACCAAAGCAACAAAGATTAGAAAGGACCAGAGAACACCACCAGAAACTCCAACTCTACAAGCATCATAATGGCAATAAATTCATATCTTTCAGCACTCACTCTAAATGTCAGTGGACTCAATGTTCCAATCAAAAGACATAAGGTAACAGAATGGATAAGAAAACAAGATCCATCTATATGCTGTTCACAAGAGACCCACTTTAGACCTAAAGACAACTTCAGATTGAAAATAAGGGGATCTATCATGCTAATGGTCAACAAAAGAAAGCCGGAGTAGCCATACTTATAACAGACAATCTAGACTTTAAAATAAAGACTGTATCAAGAGATGCAGAAGGGCATTATTTCATAATCAAGGGGTCTATCCACCAAGAAGACCTAATAATCGTAAACATTTATGCACCAAATGTGGAGCACCCAAATATATAAATCAATTAATCACAAACATAAAGAAACTCATCGATAGTAATACCATAATAGTAGGAGACTTCAACACCCCACTCACAGCAATGGACAGATCATCTAATCAAAAAATCAACAAGGAAACAATGGCTTTGAATGACACACTGGACCAGATGGACTTAACAGATATATTCAGAACATTTCATCCTAAAGCAGCAGAATATACATTCTTTTCTAGTGCACATGGAACATTCTCCAGAATACACCATATAGTGGGACACAAATCAGTCCTAAGTAGGTACAAAAAGATCGAGATCATACCGTGCGTATTTTCAGACCACAACGCTATGAAACTCGAAATCAACCACAAGAAAAAATTTGGAAAGGTGACAAATACTTGGAGACTGAAGAACATCCTACTAAAGAATGAATGGGCTAGCCAAGAAGTTAAAGAGGAAATGAAAAAGTATATGTAAGTCAATGAAAATGATATCACCACAACCAAAACCTCTGGGACACAGCAAAGGTGGTCATAAGAGGAAAGTATATGGAATCCAGGCCTTCCTAAAGAAGGAAGAAAGATCTCAGATACACAACTTAACCTTATGCCTTAAGGAGCTGGAAAAAGAACAGCAAATAAAACCAAAAACAAGCAGAACACAGGAAATAATAAAGATTAGAGCAGAAATTAATGCTTTTGAAACCAAAAAAAAAAACAAAAAACAAAAAACAGTAGAACAGATCAATGAAAACAGAAGCTGGTTCTTTGAAAGAATTAACAAAATTGATAAACCTCTAGCCAATTTGATAAAAAAGAAAAAGGAAAGGACCCAAATAAATAAAATCAAGAATGAAAGAGGAGAGATCACAACCAACACAACAGAAATAAAAACAATAGTAAGAGAATATTATGAGCAATTATATGCCAATAAAATGGGCAATCTGGAAGAAATGGACAAATTCCTAGAAACATATACACTACCAAAACTGAAACAGGAAGAAATAGAAAATTTGAACAGACCCATAACCAGTAAGGAAATCGAATTAGTAATCAAAAATCTGTCAAAAAACAAGAGTCCAGGGACAGATGGCTTTCCAGGGAAATTCTACCAAACATTTAAGGGAGAGTTAACATCTATTATCTTGAAACTGTTCCAAAAAATAGAAATGGAAAACTTCCAAACTCTTTCTATGAAGCCAGCATTACCTTGATTCCAAAACCAGACAGAGACCCCACTAAAAAGGAGAACTATAGACCAATTTCCCTAATGAACATGGATGCAAAAATCCTCAAAAAGATATTATCCAACCGGATCCAATAACACATTAAAAAATTATTCACCACAACCCAGTGGGATTTATACCTGGGATGCAGGGCTGGTTCAATATGTGCAAAACAATTAACGTGATTCATCACTTCAATAAAAGAAAGGACAAGAACCATATGATCCTCTCAATAGATGCAAAGAAAGCATTTGACAAAATACAGCATCCTTTCTTGATAAAAACCAAGAAAGTAGGGATAGAAGGAGCATACCTAGAGATCATAAAAGCCATATATGAACAACCCAATGCTAATATTATCCTCAATGGGAAAAAAACTGAGAGCTTTCCCCCTAAGGTCAGGAACGAGTCAGGGATGTCCACTCTCGCCACTGCTATTCGACATAGTATTGGAATTACGTCTTAGCCTCTGCAATCAGACAACACAAAGAATTAAAAGGCATCCAAATCGGCCAGGAGGAGGTCAAATTTTCACTCTTCGCAGATGACATGATACTCTATATGGAAAGCCCAAAGGATTCCACCAAAAAACTGCTAGAACTGATTCATGAATTCAGCAAAGTTGCAGGATATAAAATCAATGCACAGAAATCGGTTGCATTCCTCCTATACAACCAACAATGAAGTGACAGAAAGAGAAATCAACGAATCGATCCCATTTACAGTTGCACCAAAACCCATAAAATACCTAGGAATAAATCTAACCAAAGAGGTGAAAAATCTATACCCTGAAAACTATAGAAAGCTTATGACAGAAATTGAAGAAGACACAAAAAAATGGAAAAAGATTCCATGCTCCTGGATAGGAAGAACAAATATTGTTAAAATGTCGATACTACCCTAAGCAATCTACACATTCAATGCAATCTCTATCAAAGTAACACCAGCATTCTTCAAGAGCTAGAACAAATAATGTTAAAATATGTATGGAACCAGAAAAGGCCCCGAATAGCCAAAGCGATCTTGAAAAAGAAAACCAAAGCAGGAGGCATCACAATCCCAGACTTCAAGCTATACTACAAAGCTGTAATCATCAAGACAGTATGGTACTGGCACAAAAACAGTCACTCAGATCAATGGAACAGAATACAGAACCCAGAAATGGACCCACAAACACATGGCCAACTAATCTTTGACAAAGCCGGAAAGAATATCCAATGGAATAAAGACGGTCTCTTCAGCAAGTGGTGCTGAGAAAACTGGACAGCGACATGCAGAAGAATGAACCTGGACCACTTTCTTACACCATACACAAAAATAAACTCAAAATGGATGAAAGACCTCAATGTAAGACAGGAAGCCATCAAAATCCTCGAGGAGAAAGCAGGCAAAAGCCACTTTGATCTTGCCCACAGCAACTTCTTACTCAACACGTCTCTGGAGGCAAGGGAAACAAAAGCAAAAATGAACTACTGGGACCTCATGAAAATAAAAAGCTTCTGCACAGTGAAGGAAACAATCAGCAAAACTAAAAGACAACTGACAGAATGGGAAAAGATATTTGCAAATGACATATCAGATAAAGGGTTTGTATCCAAAATTTACAAAGAACTTATCAAATTCACCCAAAAAACAAATAATCCAGTGAAGAAATTGGCAGAAGACATGAATAGACACTTCTTTAAAGGAGACATCCAGATGGCCAACCGACACATGAAAATATGCTCAACATCACTCATCATCAGAGAAATACGAATCAAAACCACAATGAGATACCACCTTAAGCCTGTCAGAATGGCTAACATTAACAACTCTGGCAACAACAGATGTTGGCGAGGTTGCAGAGAAAGAGGATCTCTTTTGCATTGTTGGTGGGAATGCAAGCTGATGCAGCCACTCTGGAAAACAGTATGTAGGTTCCTCAAAAAACTAAAAATAGAACTATCCTACAACCCAGCAATTGCATGGACACATGCACCCCCATGTTTATAGCAGCACTATCAACAATAGCCAAAGTATGGAAAGAGCCCAAATGTCCATCGATGGATGAATGTTTAAAGAAGATTTGGTATATATACATACACAATGGAGTATTACTCTGCAATCAAAAAGAATGAAATCTTGCCATTAGCAACTATGTGGATGGAACTGGAGGGTATTATGCTAAGTGAAATTAGTCAGTCAGAGAAAGACAAAAATCACATGACTTCACTCATATGAGGAATTTAAAAGACAGAACAGATGAACATAAGAAAAGGGAAACAAAAATAATATAAAAACAGGGAGGGGGGACAAAACAAAAGAGACTCATAAATATGGAGAACAAACTGAGGGTTACTGGAGGGATTGTGGGAGGGGGAAATGGGATAAATGGGTAAGGGGCACTGAGGAATCTACTCCTGAAATCATTGTTGCACTATATACTAATTTTGATGTAAATTAAAAAAAAATTAAAAATAAAATAAAAAAAAATTAAAAAAATTAAAAATAAAAGCAATTTAACAACAACAAAAAAAGATACATCTACATTAGTAAAGGACTGGATGAAAGTCTTCCCTCCTACCTCATATATATGTAGTGGCCCAGAGCACTGTCATCCATAGTCTATACATTCTGGCCTAGGAAAAAATAAATTAAAAAATCTGTACCACTTTTGAGAGAGTGCTTTTTTTAAAAATTTTTTTATGTTTATTTACTTTTGAGAGAAAGAGAGACAGAGGCATGAGCAGGGGAGGGGCAGAGAGAGAGGAAGACACAAAATCTGAAGCAAACTCCAGGCTCTGCGCTGTCAGCACAGAGCCCGACGTGGGGCCCAAGCTCACAGAATGAGAGATCATGACCTGAGCCAAAGTGGGACGCTTAAGCAACTGAGCCACTCAGCCGCCCCTTGAGAGAGTGCTTTTAAAAAATGACTGAAGAAAGGAGGAAACGGAAGAAGGTCTCTGTCATCATCTGCCATTGCCATGGCTCAGAAGACCCATCTTCACAAAGAGTGGTGTTTTAGTTGGGATGTGGTCTTCTGAGCCATGGCAGTGGCAGATAATGATAGAGATGGCATGCATATGTAAAAGGAAAAATCCAGACAGTGAGGATACTTTCTTTTATACCTAAGAGAAAGGAAATGACTGCTGCTTTTCTGTCATGAATGGAAAAATCTCCTTTTTCAGTAAATAGCATTAGGTTGTGGCTAATCATATGAACAATCTTCCTGTTCCTGACCACCTACTGTTTCACTCAAGCCACAAATTCTGGTCCATTGAATAATTTACACATTTCTCAAATATATATACTTCTCTCACTTACTTTAGCACTAACAGAATATATGACATCACTTTATTTCTCCTGGGAAATAAAAATCTGTTAATATTCACTTTTACCACATTTTATAAAACAAAAACAAGACAATAACAACAGAGCGTTAAAATGAAAAACAGATTGTGTATAAAGTAATCTTAAAACTCTATAATTAGAAAGTAAACAACTCAACCAAGAAAGGGACCAAAGATTTAACAGACACCACACCAAAGAAAAAGATATACAAATAGCAAATAAGCATATGAAAAGAAATTCCATATCATTTGTCACCAGAGAATTGAAAATTAAAACGATGAGATACCACTATGCGTCTACTACTGAGGACAAAATCTGGAACACTGACAATACTAAATGTTGGCAAGCCCGTAGAACAACATGAATTCTCATTCAATGGTAGTCAGAATTCAAAACGATCCAGCCACTTTGGAATACAGTCTAACATTTCTTAGCAAACTAAAATATAAATTTACAAAAGGACCCAACAGTCATGCTCCTTGATATTCCCAAGACAAAGAAAATTTATGTCTACACAAAAACTTGCACATAGAAATTTATAACAATTTTATTTTAAATTACCAAAACTTGGAAACAACCGAGATGTTTTAGTAGGTGAATGGATAAAATAATCTGTATCACATCCAGACAATGGATATTAGTCAATGCTAAAAGCTGATTATATTCCTTTACTGATTTGAACATTTTGATGGATGCCTATATTCACTAATTAAAAATCTAAAAATTCTCAAAATATGACAAGGCCCATATTAATTAACTGCTATTTAACTTTCTAGCTTTAATTTCTAACATTCTTGATCTATATTATCCTGTTGGCTACACACTGAATTTTTAATACCTAAAGTACACCAAAATATATTTCCCATAGGTCTTTTCGTGTTATGTTCTTTTGGGTGATTGAAATGCTGTTTGCACAACCTTTCAACTGCCTAATTCCTGCTCATTCTTCACATCTAGGTATAAAACTAATTTATTTAGAAGATTTTTCCTTTGCTGGTCATAAAGAAAAAATTGGGTTTCTATTATAATGTTTTCATTATACTTGGTATTTTCCTTCATGCCATGTACATTAAAATTTGTTTAAAATTTGTCTCAGCTAATTATAATATCTATAAATTCAAGGAATCTATCTATCTTGTCAATAGCACAATATCTAGCACATAGTAGGTTCTCAAGTAATATTAAATTATATGATTGAATGCTAGGTTAATTGATATATACAGGAGGAAAGGGGGAAATAGTCAGCTATATGGTAACTCTGAATATCTAACTCTCTTCTTCTAATCCAGACAAGAATCAAATTAACTGACTGATGGCTGTTGAGAAATCTTCCTTTTTTTGTTTTTCTTTTGCCCAAATGAAGAGCAGAAAGATTTCAAATAGATTTTTAAAATACACGGATAAAGAATTATTTTAAAAAAATTATCAGTAGAAATAGAGTTGTAATCCAAACACAAAGAAAAATTTTCGTCTAAAATAGCATCCTACTTATAACACATTTTTCATCTTTTCTCCAACTTTTTGTAAGATGAAAATGCTGAAAAAATGAAATTCATGTTCATACTAAAAAACAAGTCGGTCATCAGTATACATATAGTATCTTTATTGACTTCTTTAATTATAAACTTATTGATATAACTATGAAAAACGTATCTGACAGATGGCTTGTTTTCCTATTTAAAACAGAGTAAATTATGCTTGGAAGAATTAAAATTGGTGCCAACTTAAAAATTGATTAGCTTTCTCTAATCTGCATATATTATTTCTCAAGATGAACAAAGGATTTTCTGTCTCAGTATGTTCAATAACATGCACTTTGGTATTTCAATTCCCCTAATTTACCTTTTTGGTAAATATATGTATACAGACACACACACACACACACACACACACACACACACACACATTTGGGGACACATTCCATTTAGGGAGCTAGAAATCTCCAAAGTAAAATGTTGCAGAAAAAATATTTGTAAAAGTGCAATTAGGTACACTATAATTTCAGTATTCAATAGCCACACTATATGAAATCCTCAGAGGCTTATACATGAGCAATGAGCTATAAATATCAATGTACATCAGCTTAAGAGTTTACACAGGAATTCCACAAATATTCTAATGTAAGGGATTCTCAGAATTCCATATATAAAACACCTTGATTCAAATTATATGAGCATTCATTGCAAAAGGAACAGAATGGTATAATGTGACAAATGTGTTTTATTTTCAATTTCTGTATTTTGGGATAAATTTGTATTCAGTAAATATTGGAGTAGTTCATAAGCCAATAAAGTTTTATGGGAACACAGCATGCTCATACATTTAGGTATTATCTATAACAAGTTTAGCTTCAATGGCAGAGCTGAGTAGTGGTGATAGAGACCTTTATGCCCCACAAAGCCTAAAATATCTATCTGACTCTTTTTTTTTTAAATTTTGTTTTTCAACGTTTATTTATTTTTGGGACAGAGAGACAGAGCATGAATGGGGGAGGGGCAGAGAGAGAGGGAGACACAGAATCGGAAACAGGCTCCAGGCTCTGAGCCATCAGCCCAGAGCCTGACGCGGGGCTCGAACTCACGGACCGCGAGATCGTGACCTGGCTGAAGTCGGACGCTTAACCGACTGTGCCACCCAGGCGCCCCTCTATCTGACTCTTAACAGAAAAAAAATTTGCTAATCCTGATATCAGTCATTGTGCTTATCTTTTCCTTGAATAGGGGAACACTAGACTTAACTGTTTTATGTTTGTTGGGATTACCAACAAACTTTACACCAATAGTCACTGAGTCCAAGGTACAAACTTTATTCAAATAAAAAAAAATTTGCTAATCCTGATATCAGTCATTGTGCTTATCTTTTCCTTGAATAGGGGAACACTAAACTTAACTGTTTTATGTTTGTTGGGATTACCAACAAACTTTACACCAATAGTCACTGAGTCCAAGGTACAAACTTTATTCAAATAATCACTGAGGCCAAGGAGAAGCTACATATCCAGATTTTGAAGAAACAAAACTAGATAATTTCTTCCTTATTCCAGTATAATGTAAGTGGAGCACCCAGGTAATAAGTAGATTATCTAATGTAACTTTCCAATTCTGGTTTCCTATAGAAAGCTGAAGGCTCAGAGGTAATTTTACCAGTTGAACAATATCAGTCTTGTGCCGGCAGTGATTTCATAAATACAACTTCCTTAAAACATTTATGGGCTTCTATGTATCAGATTATATTTTACCCATGCTCCAAAATTCATAAGAATAATAGTTTTTGATAAATGCCTCCCACTGGCAGGCTACCCACCGGCTCAGGCTTTTTAAGGCTAATGACTTTGAGTTCCCTAAAAGCACATTTGTCGAGGTAAAAATTTCTACTAGGTACCACCTTAAGTCTTTGAGATGTCTAACAAAGGATCTCATAACCATATTACTTATTTGATCTTTAGCCTGATAATATGTGTTGCTTTTAGAATCTTTGGCTCATTAAATATGAGAAATAGCTTTATTTTTAAACCTAGAAAGTCCTGATATCTCCCTATGCTCATAATTTTAATTTCAAAATGCACAGTTATTTTTTACTGATATGTTTATTCATAAATAGCTACAATAAATAAATATATATTTTCGGTATTTTACTTTCAATATTTTCCTTATGCAACTCTCCCCAAATCCAAAACCTCTTTAAGGAATATTAAAGAAAAAAAAGTCAAGTTACCTGAAGCAATATTTTTACCAAATGATTACAAAAACATAACACAAGTGGCCATTTTTCAGACCACTTTAGAATTTCCCTTGCCATTGTTTCCAGGCTTTTTTAGAATTTCCTCATTTTTCCAGTCTCTACTAACAATTATTTTCTCCTATCATAGCCCCAAAATCAGTGCCACATATTTTAGGAGTCTGTTATGACCCCACTCCACTACTGAAACCAATTTCTGCATCAGGTAACTGCTGCCACTATAACGGTGCACAACAGATCACCCCAACAATTAATGATGTAGACCAATGAGCACTTATTTATCTTATGAGAATCAGGTCAGCATATAGGCTGGGTGACTCTTCTGGCTTTAAATGGACTCACATTTCTGGATTTTAGTAAACTGTCAACTGGGATAGCAGAGACTACAGGGCCACCTGTGTCTCATCTTGTATCCTAACTCATTCCAGTGATCATAATGGTGACGAGGACAAGAATGATAGAGGAAACAAATACGTTTTAATTTTTCTAATGTTTATTTATTTTTTGAGAGAGAGAGACAGAGCGCAAGCAGGGGAGGAGCAGAGAGAGAGGGAGACACAGAATCTGAAGCAGGCTCCAGGGTCCAAGCTGTCAGCACAGAGCCCAATGGGGCTCGAACTCACAAACCGTGAGATCATGACCTGAGTCAAAGTCAGATGCTCAACCAACTGAGCCACCCAGGTACCCTGAAACACATGCTTTTTAAAGACTATACATAGATCACATCTACTAACATCCCTTTTGTCAAAGCAAATCACTTGGCTGAACTCAGAATCAAAAGAGTAGGAAATGCACTTTACCTCATTGGTGAAAAGAATTGCAGAATCACATGACAGAGGGTGTAGCTGATGGGAGGAATAAATAATTGGTCCATTAATTCCATGCACACAACAGTCACAGGCCTCAATGGAAACTACAACCTTTCCTACCCAGGAAGTCATTTGGCCCTTTTATAATTACCACATACATACTCTGTCTGACAGCAGATAGTTCAAGCAGAGAATCAGCCATACATGCTTAGTTTTTTCTCCTACTATCCTGTGGCCTGAAACCTTTACACAAATAGACACTGAGTACCAGGGTAGAAAAACCAGGAATGTTAATCTGATAAACAAAAATTAAAGTACATGCTCTTCTATTTGAATTTAATCTTTGCTTTTCTTTTGATAGCTGTAGGACTTTGAATATTCCAGCCATTCTTCTCATTTTATGTTGCTCTAAAAGGCACTGTATTTGTTTCCTCTCTATATTTTTCCTGCTCCCTTATTTATAAACTTTAAAACTGAGACATGTATTTTTATCTTAGGCATTCTATGACTTAGTAAAGTGAAGGGCCTTTAGTAAAGTTTTATTTAATAAATGAATTAACTCCCATTTTTATATAAAGGGATATATTTGAAATTTAAATATATCTCTATAACAATGGTTAAACCCCAAGAAAGAAAGAACACACAAAAAAATCACTGGTTGTTTTGAGATGGGTTCATTTAGCCTGTGTTCCCCAGAAAGCAGGGTCATAGACATGGACGTTATATGCACGTTATATATATGGAAGTTATATGCACGTTATATATACGGACATTATATGCACGTTAGATAATGCAGTCTCATAATTGAAAGATAAGAAAAAGCAAGAAAGGAAAGAGAGTTCATGAAAAGATGTATTAACAAACTGTCTCCTGTCACTAAGGTGACTGATTATTTTATCTATGGGACCATGGTCCTGAGGAACCATATAAATTGTGGGTTACAACTGTCTCTAAGGTATTGAAATGGAGAAGAATTCAACCACTACGTCCTAAAAGCACACTGGACAAAGTTCAGCTCTTAAGGTCTTCACTTTCCTACCTTTCAAGGTTGTGCATGTTTGGACTACACATGTGTGGAATGCGCTTCTGTGGTTAAGGACATAGAGCATTGTGGCCAGTGTTATCAGTGCAGCCCTCAGCCTGCAAGTGAAAGCTGTATGGGGAGCCAGGAGTGCAGATGAGAGCGGTCAGTACTCCATTCAAGGTGAAGCAAGAGGCAGGTAGAGCTTAGATGATCAGCAGTAGGTGGAAGAGACATTTCTACATCAGGTTAATAAAAACCAAGTGAAAGAGGACTTACACCTAATGAGCTAACACTCTTTTATTTGTGACTTTTAAAATTCAACACACATCCATTAGCCATCCACATTGTGCCAGACAGGATACTAGACACCAGGTAGATATGTTGAAGAGAGGTGTATTAAGGGTTTTAAATTTTACTGGAGGGAAAAACTGTGTTTCAGGATGAGGAATAAGAGTGGTAGTAAAATATAACATTCTGAAGAAACTGGAGACACCCCAAAATCTCAGAAAGGTAGAATTAAAAGAAATGCCAGTGATCCAACCAGAAGTACCAAATAATGTGTAGAATTTGTATGTGCAGGTGTCAAAACAAAATGTCAAAGGAATTAAATCAAACAATATTTCATCTATTCACAGTAAAACTTCTGGCAATAAAACAACATTCATGAATTCTAAATAAGAACCAATATATAAGGCAAAACATTGGGGTTGTTATATTAAACTGATATATCACACACTGAAAACTATTGCATAAGATAGGTATTACATCAAATAGTTTATTTTTTTTTATTTACTTCTGGTAGGCCTGGCTTATAACCAACTTTGATAACTGCATTTATGTAACTTTAATTTAGAAAAGAAAGTATTTATCCATCTCTATGTTTAGATAAAGGGAAAACAAAACAAGTTATGTTCTATGTGTACAAATGGAAAAAGCATCAAGCCTTCAAATACTTTCTCTGCAGGATGCCAATGTTAAATAGCAGAGGGACCAAAATAGATTTGGCACACAGAGGACACAAAATTCATCTAAATCATTCAGCTGATAGAGTCTGAAGATAAAACTGAAGTGGTAAAAATCAGCCTATAAATTGTACCATTAGAATGAGAGGAAACTAGATGTGGTCCTATTAATTTCAAAGAATTTCTTATATTCTTGAATTTACTGTGTGTGTTGTAGTAAGACTCTTAGGTGTTTCTTCCAGCTTATCACATATAAAATATTTCTGTAGGACCTACATATAAATTAAACAAACATGCTTGTATGCATGAAGACTCATGTGTATGATTCCTTGTATCCCTCTATTTTTTTGTTTCGTTAAACATCTTGGTTAGGTAATGAGGACAATACAAACAATGCTTCTGCAAGAAGAGTAAGGTATTTTTTTTCTTCTATATGTCTCTCCATGGTCAAATTGAAACCCTTCCTATATATGAAATGCATACAGTGTTCTCAGTTCAATTTCAGTAAATGAGATTCTATCATGTGGGTACCACACACTACTTTAGTATAGTTTCATTTGACAGATGGTCACTGTTCAGGAACACATTTTTCCTAGTTCTGACACTACCCAGGAGTTGAATTTCCTCTTATATGCTAGATTTAGCATTGCTACGATTTTAAATACATATGGCCACATATACAGCACAGTGATGACCTCTGTTTTTATGACTCACTAGCATAGAATGACAAAATGATTAAACATATATTGACACCCTATGTGAATGTAAATATATTTTTATTTATATTATATAAAATGTATAATTTGTAGTACGATCTATTTCAGTTACCCAAAAATTGGTCGTTGCTCATGACGATTTAAATTGTCATGCAACATGCAGCAATAACTTGAAAACGTGTTTGATATTATGTCTTTAGAAAATAAATAAATCATATATATCTGTATATATATATATATACACACACATATATATACATATGGCTGATATATATATATACATATATATATATCACACATATATACGTGGCTAATATGCAGTCACATAGAATTTCAAGGTTTGTAAATAAATACCATTTTTACTACTTAAATGAGATACTTAAATCATTAGTACCTCTTCTGCTACAATTAAGAAACTATATTTTCTATTTTTAATATATTGTTATCTTCCAATAAAACAACCTGTATATAACTGCAAAATCATTTTGTTTGCACAATATACCATAGCATTCCTTAATAGATTTGCTTTGCAATAGATGAAAGTATAAACCATGCCCTAAATCTCTTGTCAATACATTATTTTTTTCCTCTACTTTTCAATTATTATACAAAGGAAATCTTGTTATAATCTGCTCTTTGTTCTCCATGTAGTTAAGCATGGGTATTACCACTGGTTTCAGTATTGAGAACTTGAGAGCACAAAGGATTGTCAGTTCAAAGGGCTTTCAACTGGTACACAGAACAATCCACTGGTTAGAAGCTGAAGTGTTATATCATTAGCAAGACCTTCAAAACAAACAGATATTTGGCTTTTTTTTTTTAAAAAGTGGAAGCAAGCCTCTTTTGTTGTATAATATTTAAATGTTTGAAAATGTAGGATGAAGATGGCATATTATTTTTAGAAATTAGCAGGGATGTCTCATGTCACTCTAGGGATATTTGGTAACAGTTATCTTTGTGTGTATATAAATCTTTCAAGTTATGTATCTATGTATCTTTATTTTCTTTTGAGCTTTTTCTAGAAAAATAAAAAGAAAAATGGATAGGAATATCTTAAAGATGACCCCCTAGAATCCTTAAAGTATCCTATTTCGTGCAAATAATAACCAAAATCCAATCTGGAAAAAAAAAGACATTTCTTCATGTGGTATAACACCAGTAGTATTCTATCTTGACCCTGAAAAGTCAACTTATGTGAATTTCTTAAAGTAGACCACAAAAGTTAGTAAACTGTCCTTCATGAATATTTTGGGTTAACAATGGCCCAATGTTAAACAATATACTAAACATGTATTAAATATTCTCAGAGAGTGATTTTTTTCTGAGTAACATATATACATTTCTATAAAAATAAATTTTTTAATGTTTGTTTATTATTGAGAGAGAGACAGAGCACAAGCGGTAGAGGGGCAGAGTGAGAGAAAGAGACAGAATCTGAACCAGGCTCCATGCTCCAAGCTGTCAGCAAAGAGTCCAACACAGAGCTCAAACTCACGAACTGTGAGATTATGATCTGAGCCAAAGTTAGATGCTTAACTGACTGAGTCACCCAGGTGCCCCAACTAAATTAAACTTTTTAAAAAGTATACAATACTATGCAATGTTTGACTTCTTTTCCCACATTCATTGTTTAAAAAACAAGAATTTTGGGGGCACCTGAATGGTCAGTTGGTTGAGTGTCTGACTCTTGATTTTGGCTCAGGTCATGAACCCAGGGTTGAGGGATCGAGTCTTATGTGGGGCTCCACGCTGAGCATGGAGCCTACTTAGGACTCTCTCTCTCTCCCTCATACTCATCTCCCCTGCTCACATTATCTCTGAAAAAAATAAAAATATAAATAATAATTCCTTATTTTTGAGTTCTGAATACATTTATAAATTAAAATGCATATTTCAAGTAAAACACCCTCTATAGTCCTGTGTATAGTTGCCAAATCATTGCTGTGGGTTTACTGCTTCTTATTTAATCATATTAACTCAGGGCACTGTGCTCCAATGTTATGAACATAAACAATATTTACCTGTCATTACTATGATTCTCAGACCTTCTAAAGAGTTTATTTAAAAAAAAGGGGGGGAATACGAAATGAAATGGAATAAATATAGACACTAGAAACTAAACAAGCATAAAATGCAAAGGAAATAGGCAAGATAGAGTTACAGACACTAGATTTACCCTCCCTCTTAAAAGAACTAAAAATCAAGACAAAATACATAAATAATATTTTTTAAGATACTGGACATCTGGCAACAAGGACAAGTTACTCAAAGAAGGGGGACAAATGAAGATCGTGCCCTATGATTGCCCTAGCTTACTACCAGGAGAGAATTTATTTGTACAGTAGCACAAAATAGGGAACCTAAGCAAAGCTTAGCTGTAGTCCTGAGTTTAAGAGACAAAGCTGGAAGTTTGAAGAAGACAGAGAGAGAGATAACTTTGTGAGAGATTAAGTGAGATATATTCAAGAGAGAGAGAGAGAGAAAGAGAGAGAGCATGAGCTCTGGGGATCTTCACATGATCTCTTTTGAACTTTCAATACTGACTAGAGGATATGTTTGAAGAAATGAACTGAGATTAGTGGAAGAACTACTCAGAGGATGAAATGGAGGACGGCTCCAAATTCTCAAAGAGATGGGGATATTTCCTGATCTCTCTCATGTATGGAAGTGAAACAAACTCAAAATGCATGAGATATGGTTATTCAGAAGGATTATTCTTCAGTAGTGGCAAAAATTAATCTAAGAGTAAGTGATGTTGTAATCCTAATAAATTCATATGAGTGATAAAACAATCCCCAAATGAGTAGAATCATTTAATTGAAACTCAAACTATAAATGTGAAAATACTGAATTAGTAGACAATGAAATCAGAGCAGTTATTATAACTCTATCCCATATGGTCAAGGAGCTAGATGGCTAGTTAATCATGTTGAGCAAAGACATGGTAGATATTAAAAGTATCAAGTTTTTATAGAAAAAAAAAGACCCTGCAATGTCTAAGATTTTTTAAAAACACATTGGATAAGATTAAACACATTATCTGATATCTCTGATATCTCAGAGATAAAAAGGAATCATACTAAAAGACATAGGAAAACAAACTATTTAAATAATAAAGCCTAAAATACACACACATGCACACACACACATACACACACACAGATACACACGCCCACAGAATATTACTATGCAATGAGACAGTTTAAGCATTCCCTTCAAAAAGAAGGTATGTTGGACAGAAAGTAAAACATATTTGAAGAAATTAAGGATGACCAAAAATTTCCAAAATTTATTGAAAGATGTAAACCTCCAGTTACCTGGAGTTTAAAAAATGCTTAGAAAAAAATACATGAAAAAATACCAAGAAGACAAAAATAAAATTACTTACAATAAATGATTAAAAAAATATTTTAGAAGGACCAAAGGAAAGGAGACATATATTCAGGAGTTAAGATAAGAATAACAATAGACTTCTCCTCAAAAACAATTCAAATCTAAAGATTGTATTGAAAGGAAAAGAAAATAAAACAGGCAATTTAGAATTCTATGCCCAGCAAAAATCTCCCAATGACAAGATAAAGATGTATTTAGATATACAAAAGCTTGAAAATTAATCATTATTAGAACCATATTACAAGAAATATTGAAGAAGACCTTCAAGCAGAAGAAAATGATACCAGTTGGAAATGGGAATATTTGCACAGCAGCAACTGGAAACTTTCAGGGGCAGTGGATATAATAATTTTCTTGATCACTATGACAATTTTACAGTGGTATACATAGGGCAAAACACATAAAATTATACACCTAAAACATTTGTTATTATTTATCAAGGGTGTTAAACATGCAAAGGAGCAGACAGATGCTAATTGTTTTGGAAGTGTCCAATAGCTTTAGAGTAGCTTTCATTTCAACATACTTAAGTAGGGCAGGTGCTTGGGTGGCTCACTCAGTTAAGCGTCTGACTTGGTTTCAGCTCAGGTCATGATCTCATGGTTCATGTGTTTGAACCCCAAGTTGGGCTCTTCACTGTCAGCGCAGGGTCTGCTTGGGATTCTCTCTCTTCCTCTTTCTCTGTCCCTCTCATGCTTTCTCTCTCTCTCAAAATAAATAAATAAATTATGTATATGTATATGTATATATATATATATGACTATATATATATGAAAATGTTTTACTTTATTATTTCTTCATTTCAGATTGCTAAGAAAAGTATTTATTAAAGATCTAAAGTAAGTAAATGGCAAGTCTATTTAGGAAACCTTATCTGTTTTTATTCTAAGTTCTATACCAACATATTCATATATAAATAGAATATTTAATTTTTTCTAATACTAATTATGAATACATCAATTTCCTAGTTGATATTCACTCTAACTTAAAATATTAAATATAACTAAAGCACAAAAATCCTGTAAAATTCATAGTAGCTGGCTGAATGCACTTTATTTTTTTTTTTTAATGTGCCATTGGTGTTCAGGAGTAAGGTTAATCTATCAGAATAAACTTCGATGAATGTTGCATATGCCAAATTACTCTCAAGTTTTGTACTTAATAATCAACTATAGTGGTGTTTTAGAAGTTAAATCAATAATATACTCAAATACAAAAGCTCATATAAAATACATTCGTATGTGAAAATTTATTTAACTCAAAAAAGTGGTTGTACGAAAGTGTTGAATCACTATATTATACACCTGAAACTAATATTGCACTGTATGTTAACTAACTTATAGCTAGTTTAAATTAAAAAACAAAGAAACAGAAAAAAGTGATTGTGTTTGAGAGATTTACTTGATATTTCTTTGGTTTAGGTAAAAAACAGAAACAGTTATTTTAGAAAATTACTCTCTAGCTACTGCTACAACAATAATAAAAACTAATCTCTTACCAATAGATATTTGAGTAAAAATACCCCTGTATGAGAGTGATAATGCAATATGTTGTTTGCAGTTGGGGAAATGAGAAATGAAAAGAGAAAAGGTAATATAAAGCAGTCTAGAAAATTGCTCTCTCTTGGGGCGCCTGGGTGGCTCAGTCGGTTAAGCGTGTGACTTTGGCTCAGGTCACGATCTCACAGTCTGTGACCTTGAGCCCCGCATTGGGCTCTGTGCTGACAGCTCAGAGCCTGTAACCTGCTTCAAATTCTATGTCTTCCTTGGGGTGCCTGGGTGCTCAGTCAGTTGAGCATCTGACTCTTGACTTCGGCTCAGGTCATGATCTCAGAGTTTGTGGGCCCAAGCCCCATGTGGGGTTCTGTGCTGACAGCATGGGTCCTGCTTGGGATTCTCTCCTTCCATCTCTCTCTCTCTCTCTGTCCCTTGACTTGCTTTCTCTCTCTCTCTTCCAATCTCAAAATAAATAAACATAAAAAAAAGAAGACAAATTCTATGTCTTCCTCTCTGTCTAACCCTCCCCTGCTCACGATCTCTCTCTCTCTCTCTCAAAAATAAATAAACATTAAAAAATTAAAAAAATATTTTTTTAAATACACTCCCTCTCTCTCAAAAAAATAAACATTTAAAAAATCCCAATGAAATAATGACCTTACATCAATTAAAATTATTATTAAAAACAGAAAAAAAAGTTGGCAAGCATATGAACAAATTGGAACCCTTGTCCACTGTTGTTTGGAAGGTAAAATGGTACAACTGCTATGGAAAACACTATGACAGTTCTTTGAGAGATTCAAAATAGAATTTGGGACTGGGGAAGGAGTAAATGATGTACAACGTCTTAATACTGTTGAACTATAAACTTAAAAATGGCTAAGATGGTAAATTTTATGCCATATACATCTTACCACAATTATTTTTTTGAAATTAAAGATGAATTATTCCTTATCAAATGCTTTAATTTAGGATATTCTATTGGCTGATGAATATAGACCATAACAGACTGCAAAAACAGGGTGGGATGTTAGAAGAAATTAAAAGTATATAAACAAAAATATTGAAGACTCATCTCAGAAATGTTTTTAATGTATTTAGTTACAAAATTAGTGGGTATTCAAAGCTATGAGTTTCTATTTCACGGAAGATAGCTGTTTTAATTTTAGTCTGAACTGTAAGTAAGTATCTATGTTCACTTAGGCCAAAAAAATTACTAGAATTTATAATTTAGAGCTATGGCCAACTCTGATATAGCCTTTAATATAAATACACACATACACAAAACCATACACATATTTACATAGGTTGTATGAAATGTACATGAAAATTAACAGGGTGGCTTGCTGTATCATTATTTATAAAGAGTTAATGGTTAACAATCACTCAACAAATCATTAATTTAGTTTGGAAACAAGTTATATGTCACACCTTCTTTAGTTTCTTTAATATTTATTGAGTATTATAAATCAGGCATTGTATTAAGAGTAATACATGCATCATTTTGTGCAATTATCAATAACTTTTATCCTCATTTTAAAGGATTTAGGAAAGGGAAGTTGGAGAATTTAAATAATTCTCTTGTAGTCATATAACTTGAGAAACAGATTGAAGATTCTAACACAGATCTGTCTTTCTTGGTACCATTACTGAGAGCCAATATGCTAATTAGGCTCATTATTTTCTTTCATTAATTGCCTGACAGGACTCTGGGTGTAGGTGAAAAGCAAATCTAGAAAATATACTCAAAAGGATATCAGAGCAACACACAAAAAGTGGGTAAAGGAAACTTGGAAAATTAGAAGACTAATTCTCTCAGATCTGTATTAGAAATAACATATATGATTTACTTGAAATATTGTTGGTTAGCATCTCATACTCTTCTGTCCTTGTCTGAGGAAGTATACATTTAAATTCTTCATCCTTAAAATATAAAACTGCATTACCTTCAACAAAGCATGATATCTCTAGACATAAATTAGAAGGAAATGTGATCTAGAGTTCCTATTCAGGAAGGAATGTGCAAGTAAAGTTTAGAGCTTGCTGGGGAGCCAAGAGACCAGATTGGTAAGTGCTTTTCTTTTTCTTTTTCTTTTTCTTTATTTATTCCTTTATTCTTTTTAATTTGCACTTCCTTTGTGCTTAAATTTTATTTAAAAAATTCAAACATATAAAGATGAAATAATAGTACAGTGACATCCCATATCTCATGCCCGTTCATCAGTGGATGATTACCTTGCACTTTCCCTTCTCCCAATCTAGAATCAGCCTTAGTTAAATTTAGTATTTAAGGAATCTTAATGGGTGATGGTATTTAGACATCAAATCTGGGCACTAGGAGCCCTCATTGCTGCTATGGAGTCTTCACCTTTATGTTCTTTCATACATGTCAATCATGAATTTACACCGATTTTTCTGATTTATACTTACAATTACTATGTTGGAAGTTATCAACAATGTCTTTGATTTTCTATTGCATCTTTTTTGCTTACACTAAAAAAGTTGCTTTCTAACAACATTCATATAATTACTTGTTCTTCCTACAATATTGTAATATAGTTTATGTATGTCTATACTATCACTAACAATATAACTGCTGATTGAAGTTTAGGATTACTTTACAGTTTCATTGTTCTTAGCGTAAATCCCACTAAAGATGTACAGTGAGAGTACTATGTTAAAAGTCATTTAAAATAATACTTTTCTGTATATGACTGTGTAAACAGCATGGAGTAGAGTTGGGTTCATTTGTTTCAACCTGTTTTCAAATTTAGTCATTTTTTTCCTTTGTGTAAAATGTGTAAAATATGTCAAATTCTGGAACAATATTTGGGCAAATAATAACAATCAATAGCTAATATCACCTAAATCCATAGTATTCAAAGTGTGGTCCAATGGCATCAGCAACATTCAGGAGCTAGGTAAAAATGAATAGTTTTAGGCTCCATCCCAGACCTGCTGAATAAAATTGTGCATCTTAACAAGATCCCTCAAGTGATATGTTACGGACACTGAAGTTTGAGAAGCAGGATTCTAGACTAGTGATTTTCAATCTGGGCTGCACATTATCATCATTTGACAATGTTTTAAAAATTACAATGTCCAGACTGTACACTAGATCAATGAATTCAAAATCTGTAGTGGTGAGACCCAGGAATCTGCATCGTAATACAGAGATGAGTTGAGAAGCACTTATACAGATCATGTATCTTAGAATGAGGATCCGTAGGATTTCTATCCTTCTTGTAACACAGTTAAATCTTCAGTCGAATAAAGTAACGGTGCTTTCTGGAAATTTTGTACCGATTTTTTAATCACTGTTATTGTATTTGGATGAAGTGGATGCAAAAATATTCCCTTCCCCATAGAGAATAAAAACTAAACGGTCTTTAATACATAAGCTTGAGAGTTTTAATTTAAAGTTGTAAGTTAGTGCTCCAGTTTATATTTTTACTCTGCTACTACTGGGTATGACTTATTGAGTTTGTATATTCCATAAACTGTAGCAGGCAATGCTATATAATTTTATCCCCTAGCAGAAATCTGTGACATAAAAACTAAGAATTAATGTGAGAATTGAGATTTAAAGTTTTTTAATTTGTTAACTTGTTTAATAATCTGCCCTAACGGATTTAACCAGTAGAATATAGAGTTAGTTATCAAACTCACATCTGTGGTCCTTAAGACTGCCTTTTGCATGTTATAATACTTCCTTCTATTAAATTGTTCTACCAACTCCACTGTTAGTTACAGAAAGAATTTCACACAATGTTTATTATTTATATTTATTATATTTATTTACATTTATTATTTATATTGCTCAAATATTGAAAATGTATTAAATGTTAAGAGCTTGGAACATCTCAAATTATTATATAACTAGAAAATAGGAAAGTATTATACTTTTCTTCCAATGGATTCTAACATACTTTACTAGAACGCCACAAACTGAGTATGATAACCAAAAGGAGATGAAAGATGTAAAATGCATTCCTTATGGATATAAGCAGAGATAATGTATTCAAAAGTATTATTCATGTTACCATGTTTTTATTTCTTCTACCACTAATTCGAGTGCCCTTTCTCTTCAAAAAAATCCACAATACAAAACCATACTTTTTCTTATATAATTTTTAAAAATCTGCATTTAAATATTTTTGCATTTGTTCTACCTTAAACAAAGGAAATAAATAGTTTAAACATAACAGTGTTGTTTAGTATATGATTAAATTTGTCAGAAATAAATATATAGTACTTTTGGCCCATCTAGTAATAAATGCACAAGAAGGCTTTGATGTTATGTCCCTCCAGGAGGCAGCAGACACACTGTATTCTATAATAGACATGGGTATACATGTCCCCCAGAGCTACATAATGTCATGGTCATGATGATATGCTGGTTAGTCTAGTTATAACTCAATTACTATATGATACTAAGATGTCCTAAATCACTATGAGTTCTTAGAAAAGCTCTAAGTTCTTTATTTCTAAAAGAGAAGATAATAGTTTAAGATTTTATTTTGATGATATAATGAAATAGCAGTAAGGCATTAATTAATGAGTAGTAAAGAATTAACACTAAAGAATATTTGCTCTGGTTAGCAAAAAAAAAAAAAATTAAATAAGAATAAAATTTTTGAGAGAGGAGTAAATCTGGTGGAGTAATATAAGGACTTACTTATGCTTGCCTTTTTCCTTGAACACAACTAGATCATTATCAAACCATTCTGAAACACCCTGTAAATTGATCTGAACACTGAGAACTTCACACTAGAGGTAGAAAAGAGGCTACATCATGGAAGGTAGGAAGTGCAGTGATGTGATTTGGGGGGGAAAGGAAGCACAAGTGCTGTGGAGGGGAGGGAACCCTGATCACACAAAAGGAAAGAAAGAGTAGGGAGTAGAAAGGAGAGAGAGAGAGATAAAGCAGCATGGGGTGGGGGAAGGGTGTTGCATAAGAAACCATACTTCTCCAAAACCACTGAATGAGAAAACGAGAAGGGCTGATTATTCCAAATTTTTACAAGCAGTGGAAGTCAGTGACTAAAGTGTTTTAAGTCTGCTCCATTGCCAGGTGGAGACTGATGGGTATAGTGGTGCTCCTGTGGGGAAGAAGGGCAGAGGCCTGGTAGCAGACAGGATGCTCTGAGCATCCCTGGTTCACACTGGGAGAAACAGTTCCCCTTCTTGGAGTGCCTTTTGGAGAAGTGGTACTACCTCTCAGGGGACAAAAGAGATGGTGGGTGCTATCACACTGCCTTGTTCATTAGCATATGATCAGAGATCCCTGCTGAGGGCAACTAACCTGGAGAGTGACTTTTTTGCTACACTTTACCATAAAACCCAAGCCCCTGAATGGTCAGAAAATGCTTTTCTGGGACAAACCAGTACCAGCCACAGCACAGCAAGACCCTCACTAGAGGATAGGCACAGGTTCATGCTGCACCAGATCCCTAAAATTTGGAGTTTTGAAACACAACAGCATGCTTGAGATAAAACACAAGAGCACTACACTTCTGCCAGGCAGACAGGATGGAGTGGACACAGACAAGGTAAAGGCAGGAATGTGAAGAAAGCCAGGGACCCAAGAGAGGAGCTTGTTCTCTCTTCTGTGAGGCCTTCCTGAGCAGCAGTAGGTGTGAACTCCACTATCCAGGGAAGAGATCAGGGAGATGCTATTTTTCACCTTTCCTATCAGTACAGACAGACTTCAGTGAGCAGCACATCAAACACAGGGGAGTCTTGAGCTCCTTCTACCAAGCCTGGCCACCGTGCACTCTGGAGGTGCCTTTTTGAATAGGGTAAGTGTGACTGAGAGCCAGAGCAGCAGCAGACCCCTCTGACAAAAGACCAGCACAAACCGCCCACAAGCACCAGGTCTACTGATCATAGACTGTTGCAAAGCTTGAGCTCTACTGGAAATAGAACCAGGAAAAGGCCTTCCTAACACACAAAAGACAAAGACCTAGACTAAATGCCAAGAGTGAGGAATTCATCCCAAAAGAAAGAATAAGAAGTCATGGCATGGGAACTAATAAAAATAGATATAAATAATATGCCTGAAATAGAATTTAAAACAACCATCATAAGGATACTAGCTGGAACTGAGAAAAGCATAGAAGAAATCAGAGAGACCCTTAACACAGAGATAAAAGACCTAAAAACTAGTCAGGCCAAATAAATAATGCTATAACTGAGATTCAAAGCTGATTAGATGTAATGACCACAGGGATGGAAGAAGTTAAGGAATGAATAAGTGATATAGAATATTAAATTATGGGAAATAATGAGGCTGAAAGGAAGAGGGAAAAAATAATGAATCACAAAGGCAGATGTAGGAAAATCAGCGACTCCATAAAGTCAAATAACATTTGTATCATAGGAGTCCCAGAGAAGAAGAGAAGGAAAAGGGGGCAGAGGTTTATTTGAGCAAATTATAGCTAAAAACTTTCCTAATCTTGGGAAAGAAGAAGACATCCAAATCCAGGAGATACAGAGAACTCATCAAAATCAACAAAGCAGGGCAACACCAAAACACATCAAAGTCAAATTTTCAAAATATGGAGATAAAGAAAAAATCCTAAAAGCATCAAGTGAAAAGAAATCCTTAACTTGCAAGGGAAGACAAATAAGATTAGCAGCAGATCTCTCCCCAGAAACTTGGCAGGCCAGAGGGAGTGCCATGCTATATTCAAGATGCTGAATAGGAAAAATCTGCAGCAAGAATACTTTACCCAGCAAGGCTGTCATTCAGAATAGTAGGAGAGATAAAGAGTTTCCCAGACAAACAAAAACTAAAGTAGCTTGTGACCACTAAACCAGCCCTGCAAGAAATATTAAAGGGGGCTCTGAGTGGGAAAGAAAGACCAAAAACAATAAAGACTGGAAAGGAACAGAGAAAATCTCCAGAAACAACTTTATATGTAATAAAATGTCACTAAATTAATATCTATCAATAATCACTCCGGATGTAAATGGCTAAATGCTCCAATCAAAAGATATAGGTTATCACAATGGTTTAAAAAAAAAAAAAAAGACCCATCTATATGCGGCCTACACAAGACTCATTCTGGAACTAAAGACACTTATAGACTGAATATGAGGGGATGGATAACCATTTATCATGCTAATGGATGTCAAAATGAAACTGGAGAAGCCATACTTATATCAGGCAAAATAGATTTTAAACCAAAGATTGTAACAAGAGATGAAGGGCATGTTATCATAATAAAGGGGTCTATCCAAAAGGAAGATCTAAACAATTGTAAATATTTATGCCCCCAACTAGATTTTCCCAGATATATAAACAAATTAATAACAAACATAAAAGAACTCATTGAGAATAATACAATAATACAATAATAATAGGGGACTTTTACACTCAATCACAGCAATGGACAGATCATCTAAGCAAAAAATCAACAAGGAAACAGTGGCTTAGAATGACACATTAGACCAAATGGACTTAACAGATATATTCAGAATACTTCACACTAAACCAGGAGAATACACATTTTTGTGGGTGGGGGTTAGAGGGGAGAGAGAGAGAGAGTGAACGAGCAGGAAAGGGAGAATACACATTCTTTTTGAGTGCACATGGTACATTATCCAAAATATATCACATACTGGTTCACAAATGAGGCCTCAAAAGTAAAAAATGATTGAGATCATACCATGCATATTTTCAGACCACAATGCTATGAAATTTGAAGTTAACCACAAGAAAAAAATTTAGCAAGAATACAAATATATGGAAGTTAAAGGAGATCTTACTAAAGAATGAATACATTAACCAGGAAATTAAAGAGAAATTAAAAAAAAAAATAAATGCAACTGAAAATGAAAACGACAGTCCAGAACCTTTGGGATGAAGCCAAAGGTGGTAATAAAAGGGAAATATATAGTAACGCAGGCCTACCTCAATAAGAAAGAAAAATCTCAAATACACAACCTAACCTTACGCCTAAAGGATCTAAGGAAGGAACAGCAAATAAAGCCTAAAGCCAGCTGAATAAGACAAACAATAAAGATTAAAGCAGAAATTAATGATATAAAACAACAACAACAGCAACAAAAACAGCAGAACAATCAATACAACTAAGAGCTGGTTCTTTGAAAGAATTAATAAAATTGATAAACTCCTAGCCAGACTTATCAAAAAGAAAAAAAAAGAATGAACCCAAATAGATAAAATCATGAATGAAAGAGGAGAGATCACAATAAACACCACAGAAATACAAACAATATATAATTATAAACTATATGCCAACAAACTTCGCAATCTGGAAGAAATGGATAAATTTCTAGAAACATACAAACTACCAAAACTGAAACAGAAGAAATAGAAAATTTGAACAGACCCATAACCAGCAAAGAAATTGAATCAGTAATCAGTCTCCCAACATACAAAATCCTGGGCCAGATGGCTTTCTAGGGTAATTCTACTGGATATTTAAAGAGTTAATACCTATTCTTCTCAAACTGTTCCAAAAAATATAAATGGAAGGAAAACTTCCAAATTCATTCTACAAGGCTGTGATTACCTTCACTCCAAAACCAGACAAAGACCCCAGTAAAAAGGAGAATTACAGGCCAATATCCCTGATGAACATGGATGTAAAAATTCTCAACAAGATACTGGAAAGTTGAATCCAACAGGACAATCAAGTGGGATTTATTCCTGGGCTGCAGGGTTGGTTCAATATTCACAAATCCACATTAAAAAAAGGTAACTATAAGAACCAAATGATGCTCTCAGTAGATGTAGAAAAAGCATTTGACAAAATATAGTGTTCATTGTTGATAAAAACCCTTAACACAGTAGGGACAGCAGGAACATACCTCAACATCATAAAGACCATATACAAAAGACACACAGCTAATAACATTCTCAATGGGGATAAATTGAGAGTCTTTCCTCTAAGGTCAGGAACAAGACAGGAATGTCCTCTCTCACCGTTGTTATTTAACACAGTACTAGAAGTCCTAGACTCAGGATCTATGACAAAAAGTCATAAAAGGCATCTAAATTGGCATGGAAGAAGTCAAACTTTCACTATTCACAGACAACATGATACTCTAGGTAGAAAACCCAAAAATCTCCACAAAAAAATATCTAGAACTGATACATGAATTAATCAAATTTGCAGGATATAAAATCATAGTACAGAAATCTGTGGCATTTGTATACACCAATAATGAAGCAACAGAAAGATAATTCAAGGAATCAGTCCCATTTGGAACTGCACCAAAATCCAGAAGACACTGAATTATAAGTCTAAACAGAGGTAAAATATCTGTACTCTGAAAACTATAGAACACTTATGAAAGAAATTAAAGAGGACACAAAGAAATGGAAAACATTCCATGCTCATGGATTGTAAGAACAACCACTATTAAAATGTCTATTCTAAACAAAACAATCTACACATTTAACATAATATTTATCAAAATACCACCAGCATTTTTCACAGAGCTAGAACAATCTTAAATTTGTATGGAACCATAAAATGTCCCAAATAACCAAGGCAATTTTGAAAAAGAAAAACAAAGCTGGAGACATCACAATTCCACATTCAAGCTATATTATAAAGCTCTAGTCATCAAGACAGTATGTTACTAGCACAAAAATAGATGCATAGATCAATGGAACAGAATAGAAAACCCAGAAATGGGGGGCCTGGGTGGCTCAGTCGGTTAAACATCTGACTCTTAATTTCTCCCAGGTCATGATCTCATGCTCGTGAGATCAAACCCCATGTTGGGCTCTGCACTGGGCCAGTAGTCTGCTTAAGATTCTCTCCCTCTCCCTCTGCCACACCCCCATTGCAGTCTCTATGAGAGAAAGAAAGAAAGAAAGAAAGAAAGAAAGAAAGAAAGAAAGAAAGTTAACAAACCTAGAAATTGACAACTATATGGTCAACTAATCTTCACAAAAGCTGGAAAAAATAAACAGTGAAAAAAATATAGTCTCTCCAACAAATGTGTTGGGAAAACTGGACAGCAACATGCAGAAGAATGAAACTGGAACACGTTATTACACCATACACAAAAATAAATTCAAAATGGATGAAAGACCTAAATGTGAGACAGGAAACCATTAAATCTGAGAGAAGAACACAGGCAGCAACCTCTTTGCATCATATATAGCAACTTCTTACTAGACACATCTCTGGAGGCAAGAGAAACAAAAGCAAAACTGAACTATTGGGACCTCATCAAATAAAAAGCTTCTGCACAGCAAAGGCAACCATCAACAAAACTAAAAGGCAGCCAATAGAATGTGGGAAGACATCTGCAAGTGACTTACCTGGTAAAGGGTTAGTATCCAAAACCTGTAAAGAACTTAGCAAACACGATACCCTAAAATCAAATAAACCAGTTAAAATGGGCAGAAGATATGAGTAGAAAATTTTCCAAAGAAAGACATCCAGATGGCCAACAAACACACGAAGGGATGCTCAACATCACTTATCATTAGGGAAATGTAAATCACAACCATGATGAGATTCCACCTCATACCTGTCAGAATGACTAAAATTAACTTTACAGGAAACTACAGATATTAGCGAGGATGTGGAGAAAAGGAACCCTCTTACACTGTTGGTGGGAATGCAAACTGGTGCAGTCAGTCTGGAAACAGCATAAAATGTCTTCAAAAAGTAAAAAATAGAGCTATCCTATGTCTGAGCAATTGTATTTACCCAAAAGATACAAAAATACTAATTCAAAGGGGCACATACATTATCAACAATAGCCAATTATAGAAAGAGCCCAATGTCTATTGACTGATGAATGGATAAAGAAGCAGTATATATATATACAGTAGATTATTACCCAGTCATCAAAAAGAATGAAATCTTGCCATTTGCAAAGATGTGAATGGAGCTATAGTGTATTATGCTAAGGAAATGTCAGTCAGAGAAAGACAAATACCATGATTTCACTCATATTTGGAATTTAAGAAACAAAACAGATGGACATAGGAGAATGGGGAAAAAAGAGGGAGGGAAATCATAAGAGTCTCTTAACTATAGAGAACAAACTGAGGGTTGATGGAGGCGAGATGGGTGGAGGATGGGTCGAATGGGTGATGGTTATTAAGGAGGGCCCTTGTTGTATTGAGTACTGAGTGTTTTATGTAAGTGATGAATCACTAAATTCTTCTCCTGAAATCAATATTAAAATATGTGTTAACTAACTAGAATTTAAATACAAATTTTTGAAACAAAAAAAAGAAGATGCTCAAGCTCAGTGGAAACAAAAGAAATGTAAATTAAAGCAACAATTCTGTAGGTATACTTTCTCATCCATCGTCATAAAGTTAACTGTTGTCAAAGCCTTAATATAATTGACAGTTTTATATGCTATTGGTAGGAGTGCATTTTGGAACAACTTTAAATGCTTGTATGTTCTTGACTTAGAAATTCCATCTCTAGAAGTCTATTGTGCAAAAATATTTCCATGTGTACATAAATATTGCAGTATTGGTTACAATAGTAAAATGAAAGGCACAATATAAAAGTGAATGATTCAATAAATTATGACTTTTCCATACTATGGAAAATAAAGTGTTAAAAATAATGGAAGAGATAGATGGAGAGAGCTGATGAAAATATAGATGGAATTGTAACAACAATAAATCAAAGGATTACAAGCACATTATGTTCACATTAATGTTTAATATATATGCAAATTTACACAAAATACCTGGAAGTATATCAATTAATGTAGCAAATATTTAGTGAATATTTTCACGACTTTTGATTACTCTAAGGTGCCGGATTTATGGCTCTAACAAAACAGGTAGATAAATACTATTTTGTTTACCTCTATGGTGTTGGATTGAGTTGTTATTTTATATGTCATTGTATTATTTGAATTTCTTCTTGATTGGTATGTATTCATATGCTACTTCTATGAGTCTAAAACATAAGATAAAAAAGAGAGAAAAAGTAAAAAAAAATACTATTTTTAAGTAATAAATGAATCAAATGGCTGAGTAAAGACAAATAAACACATAATAAATTTATTTTAAAATTAAATCTTGATCTGAGAAGGAAGTCCATGGATGTACTGCAGAATGTCTTTGATTCTGCTGAATTCTGTGTAATTTTTGTGTGTTTGTATATCTTTTGTATTTTTCTGGGGAATTGTCATCTTTGGTTATGAAACAAACAACAACAAAAAAAGAACATATCAGTCAGACTTAGGCTTCCAGGAAGATGAAATAAATGTACTTTTCCCTCTCCTTTTAGCTACCTACAATTAAAACTCTTGGAGAGTATATGTAAAACAAACATAAGTAGACTCTGAAAGGTGGGAAAGGGTAGGAACATTGGGTGAGTGAGTTCTATGGTTGTTTATTTTATTTCATATAGCTTGAACTTGATGCCGAAGAAGACAAGCTTGAAATGGTACTAAGCACAGTCCAAAATCCTCAAATGACAAAAATGGGAAGCCTAGCCCAAAAGAAAGCATTACAACTACTACAACTACTGCTGGTCTATGTGAGTCAAACATTCTCTCTCTCTCTCTCTCTCTCTCTCTCTCTCTGTCACACACACACACACATGCACACACACACACACACACACACACACACACACACACACACACACAGAGCTGTGACCCCTTTCCACTCACACCAGGGAAGACTGCCAAACTCAGTATATTGAAATAAGGCACCCCATCAACTTGTCCAGTAGAAACCACATTAGAGTCTAAATTTCCAACCTTACCAGGAAGAAACAAAGTGATCATCCCACTCACCAGTGGAGTAATGTCATTGGAAACCTAGTGAAGAGTCCAGAGTTCCACCACCACCTAGAGTTAATGATTTTAATCTCTATTCCCATAGTATGAGTGCAGCTGTGGAGATCTGTATATATATAGTGTGTGTATATACATAGCAATCTTAAATATGTATACAGCATGTAGCAGAGCTTCATAAAGTGGGAAGCACAAACTGATAGATTTGAAAGAAGAAATAGAGTGGCACCTGGCTGGCTTAGTTGGTAGAGGACTCAACTCTTGATCTTGGGGTTGTGAGTTTGAGCTCCGAGTTGGATGTAGAGATTACTCAAAAATAAAATCTTTAAAAATAAAAAAGATAAATAAACAAATAAAGGAGAAATATAATAATCCACAACAATATTTGGAGATTTCAACTTTTCTCTCTCAACAACTGACTGAACGGCTAGACAAAATCAACATAGATATAGAAGATCTAAACAATACTATCAACCCACAGGATGTAACTGACATTTAGAGAACACCTCTATTCAACAACAGCAGAATATGCATTATTTTCAAGCACCAATGGGAGATATGTGTGTATACACACACACACACACACACACACACACACACATATATACTATATATATATATATATATATATATATATATATACACACACACACACACACACACACACACTATGTTACATCCTGGAAATGACAAAATTATAGAAACCAGATTAGTTGTTGTTTATGATATAGGATTGGGGCAGTAGGTGTGGCTCTAAACAAGCAACATGAGGGATTCAGGGGTAATGTAAATTATATGTATCTTGGTTGTATTATTGTCAATATCCATGGTGTGATGTTGTTTTATACTTTTACAACGGGTTACCATTGAGGGTAACTGGGTAAAGAGAGGATGAGATCTCTCTGTATTATTTCCTACAACTGCATGTGAATCAACAATTATTTTTAAAACCATATGTATATATCCCAATTCCATTTAACATTCTAACACTTTCATTTACTTTTTTAATCATTTTGTGGTGAAAATAATCTGTCTCTTATTTGATTTAATTAAAATGATCAAAAGCATGAATAAACTCCAAAGGTAGATAATTGAAATGTTTAAAAACTGTGTTTGATTCTAGAATAGTTTGTAAAAAAAAATAAGTAGAAGTTTAAAGGAATTGACATATTTGCCTTAACTTCCTCAGCAGGCTGGATGGTAAACAGTGCCTAACTTTGAATTAAATTTTACTTTGGACCACTTTTAGTGAAGTGTGTTTAAGTAAAGAACTTGAAATTTTACTATTAAGCAGTTACTGTTATACTTAGTTTGGAAATTCACATCGTTAGGAACTTTGCTAAGAACAAACACCCAAGGATGAATCATCAACAGTCTAGCAACTTAGATAAATTGGATAAAATCAGGGAAGTAGTTTGATGGAAAAATGTCTTAAATTTCAGTTTTGGGAATACATTCCTCCAAGGACAATACTGAATAATTTGTATGGAAGTTTGATTTGCACCTAAAAGCTTTGAAAAGCCTATCTTGATCATTACATGCTTACTGTATTTAATATAATGTCTTAGAAACATTTATTTTTCTCTTCATTTGGGCAGCATGGTCTGCCTGGATCTTTCAGCCTTCTTAGAAGCTGCGCTTTCTTAAAAGTATTGAGCTCTAAATTTGGAATATAGGTATACAACTCGGCACAGAGGTAATGAAGTGGAATGTTCCGTAGCAATCAAGTATCGTGGTCTCCACACTGTGGACACTTGTTAGCTGTGAGGTTAAGTGCCCTCAAGAATATGATTAAATTAGGAAGTGATCACCTTAAATTTTACCAACGATGTCAATACTAGCAGCCCATCTACCATTACACATAGGAGAACGTATCTGCTCTGATTTCCTCCACTCTGGTTTCCCTGTCTTCCTCACCCCATCCTCCAGTTACATACTCATTTTCTATTTAAATTAGAAAAATCATTCTTAAGCCACTCTAAAATGACAACTGCCACCAAAGAATAAAATAGCTATTAAGAATGTTCAAAAAGAGTAGAGGCCCGATTCATCAGGTTTCATCCACTGTAAAAATTCATAGATATTTATATTTTGGAAATTAAACTTTGCGGGGCGCCTGGGTGGCTCAGTCGGTTAAACGTCCGACTTCAGCTCAGGTCACGATCTCTTGGTCTGTGAGTTCAAGCCCCGCGTCGGGCTCTGGGCTGATGGCTCAGAGCCTGGAGCCTGCTTCGGATTCTGTGTCTCCTTCTCTCTCTGCCCCTCCCCCGTTCATGCTCTGTCTCTCTCTGTCTCAAAAATAAAAATTAAAAAATAAAAAAATAAAAAAAAAAACTTTTCTATTACCCACATGTTCAAGAGATAATCATCTGTCCATGAAAAGCTTTATTTAGCATTAACACTCTGTGAATCTTTTTAAGTTTGCATATTGGCCTCCTTTTTTCCCCTGTCCATTTTAAGGGATTAAACTGCAATATTCATACATGAAAAACCAAACCAAACCAAAAAAGAAAAGACAAAAAAAACACCACACATACACACACAAAAAAACAAATAGCAATTTCTGTGCTGGAACTGCAATCTCTCAGCATATTTTTCCCTGTAAGTGACATGAATTTAGTGCCAGATTCTAGGTAATTGACAGATTTATGCAAGTGCATAGTGGCTTGGTGCCTTTTCTCTCATGTGAGAAAGAGCAAAAATGTCTTAAGGCTCAGCCAGAAGCTTTAACACATTTTTTGAGCAGGAAGTTGGACTCATTGTAGTCTTAAAGCAAGCCTGCTGGTGAATGAAGTCATAATGCTGTGGAAGTGAGGACACTGCAGGTTAAAAAAGAATAAAAGGGCTGTTGCTTTGAGGCTGGCAAGCCTTAGGTCATAAACACATTGCTTAAAAACAAAGAAATCAACAGCTCCACACACAGCAAGAAAAGATGTGAACCTGGAGCTTCCAGAGCTATTCAGATTCAGTTTGCTTGCTTTCTGGATCTCACAAGAAAATTAAATTAATGTTGTTGTCTCTTTTACTATATTTTACCAAGTTAAAAAAAAAACTAGAAAGAAAGAAAGAAAGAAAGAAAGAAAGAGAAAGAAAGAAGAAAGAAAAGAAAAGAGAAGAAAAGGAATAGGAAATGTGGTCAGTAGTCTACCAGATAAGTTATATTTTGGTACACTTAACTCAAAATCCATCAGGATTTTTCATCCATCCATCCATCTTCTACTCTAAATCCTTTGATGCCCTATAATCTGAACAATATTGCATTCTCTTAAAAATACCAAGGGGAACTTTGATTCTGCATCAAATGGGCTCTCTTAAGTTCTAAATCAAATCAAAATCATCAAAGGAATTCAACCCATTAAGCCACAGTACTTTATTGAGCATCTATTATATGCTCAATAATGTGCTATGTATTTAAGTGTATCCAAAATATGTAAGATATATCCTCAGATTTTAGAAAAACAATAGTAATATATAAACCAATATTTAATATTAGTATTTATTAATAATTAGTAGTAATATTACTACTTAAAACTATACTAATAACAATATATTAAAATAGTTAAATAAAAGGTAAATAAAATATTTAAGGAGAATAGAAGAGACTCAGAACAGAAACAAAAAATTAAAGCCACAAAAATTTTAGGGAAGAAAAATTCAGTTTCAGTATTTATGGAGTCTTCTCCCCTCCCCACTAATTCCTAAAGTCAGATTAAAAGAAGAGTAACACATTGTCACCATCATTGCATACCTTATAGACAATTAAACGAGACTGACAACGAGACAACTCCAAACAGGTGTGTATATAAACAAGCTCACCATTATAATACTATATGACAAATATGCATCATATTATGGTGGTTCAAGAAAGGAAAAGGACGATTTTGGTTACAGGAACTGTAATAATTTTAAAATCTGGGTCAGATGCTGAAACATGGTAAAAAAGAAGGAATTGAAGTGGAAAAAAACATGGTGGTCAGTAAAATAGCATGATTAAAAACATAGGAAAGTTCCAGCAACAGGAAAGAATAATGAGTCAAATTTAGCTAGAGCATAGCTACACGTTAGGAAGCAATGGGAGAAAAATAACTCAGGCATTTGCTCTGGTTGAAATAATGAACACTTAAATTCCTGGCTGATGAGAGCATATGTTGACTGATGGAAATTGTTTTGTATCATTCAGTTTTGGTAATGTAATAAGTAACATTATTTCACAACTGGAATGTACCGCAATTAAAAAAAATTAACCAAAAATTTAAACAAGTGTATTCTTTAAAACCATATCACACAGAAGTGCTGAAATAATTTTAAATTACATATGATTCCAATTAAATGCATTCAAGTAGTTATAAATTCAGGAATACTGCCTAATAAATTTTTGAAATTTGAAAAGAAAAATGTGACATTTTTCACATCTCTTATCACTTATATATACAGGGTACAGATTTCATTTGGAGTTCACTCACAGCATGAGTAAAATGTCAAATTTTAATGCAAACCAAACATATGGAAGAAAAGAAAGAAAACAGGAACCAATTTAATTGAAAAGTTCAGTTCTAGACAGACGTCCAGTTCAAACTTTTTTCCCCAGGTACAAGCTTATTATTATTTGTTTTTAATGCTGAAGGCTTGGACTTTTTCTCTTTGTTTAATCTACCTCTGAATGATTGCAGCATCCTCAGAAACAAGATACAAGAGAAAATATGAATTATATAAATCACATCCAATTACTAGAGCTAGCATGACATTGGAGGACATTTAAACTTTTAATTTTATTGAGGAATAACCAACTTGACACACACACTAAATTGAGTGAAGTAGTTAATGTAGCTTTTTTTTATTTGTTTCATTCACATCTTTCCCATACTCTTGATCTTAGACATATTCTTTGACTAGCAGGTATCTTTTCAGATTGACCTGAAGATAAGTGGGAACGAGCATAAAATAACACAAGGAGAAGTGGAAGGAGAGTAGAATATTGGGATATGCTTTATGTAAACTGTAAATTCAGTTATATGTCTAATCTACATTAATAGCATTGCTAATAACATTATTCAACTGTGATCCTCACGTACTACTCCATAATACCATTTGGAGGTACACTTCAAATTCAGCAGTCAGCTGTGGACTTATGTATTACTAATATGTGGCAAAATATTACAATTATGTTTCAAAGCTTTTTGTCAAATCTCAAGAATATGGAGGGGAATGTAACTTTGCTCCTTCTACATAACACAAAAGTTTAATAAAATTTATTAGGTGCCACGAAACACATCTTTTCACAAAAAATGTCTCTAATCTGAGTCATACAGCAGATGACAAAGTGTGTGTTACCCCTAGGCTGCCATTTATCTATTTCCCCAAAACATTTTCTTTCAACTAAAATTGTCTCTAACATGGTTCACACAGTAGGTCAGAAGCTGTGATTTACCCCTACGCTGGCTACGCATACAAACTAGTATGAAAATCAACACGACCATATACAGTGCGCAAGAGTGTAGTGAAGAAGTGATTGAAAATATTTATCTCATTTTTATTTCTTCTCCCCTTTGCCAGCTCATCCAACAGACACTAAAATTTTTATCATATTGATTATTACCAATGATTCCACGTTTTTGATCCTCTTTAGCTACTGTCATGGCTCAGGTGTCTTGTCTATCATTTATTACCTTGGCTTCCACAATAATCTTAACTGCAGTTCTCCACATCTCTTAGAAAATTTTTCTTAAAGATATGATTTGAACCCAAAGAATCAAAATATTTGATTCTTATGCAAATGGAAGTTTCAATGACATAAAGAAAAAGTCAATGACCTAAGGAAAAAGTCCAAATTTCTTAAATAATCATTTTATTGGTCTTCCTGATTTGGCCTTGCCAATGTCTCCAGTTTTCCTCTTGTCAACTCATACAGGCATGCTGTACTGGAAGCAAATCTTGTGAAATGCACTCTCTCATACTTTGTTTTTTCACAGTTGTCCTTTTTCTATTACCCCACACATTATTTTGTCAAACTTCTAATTTAAGACTGATGTTTGTCCCCCAAAGTCTTTATATGACCTTGAATTGTAGCACTCATTTCTTTTCTAAATACTTGTTCCCTTGACTTCTGGAATATAAACTATTAAAGTACAGGAAACTAGCCTTGTTTATCCTTGTATCCTAACAGGGAAAGACACGTTATGTTATGTAAGTAGATCTCCAATATTATTTGTGAAAGAAAAGAAAAAAAAATCCAGAATGACCTAGCCAGATCATACAGATCATATTGGTATTTTCACAGCATTAGTGTTTTCTATTACAGAAAATGTTTATAAGGTGATACAATTCTATTATTTAAGTGTGTGTGTCCCCCACTAGAGAATTAGCTTCTTTTGTGAAGTCACCATTTTATTTATCCATTTTACTCAGTACCTGAAACAGTGCTTAATTCCTAAATAGTGATATTCATTGGTTATTTAATGATTCCTCAGGTTCTTGGATTATTACAGCAAGCCAATTATAACGGGAATTATTCTCACATCTGCTTAACTGAGAATCATGAATCATACAACAAGGATTTATTTTTCTTTGTTTGTGTAAATGGGACTCTGAGTTGGATATCTTTTATTTGCATAGTTTCCATTATAATACTTTAAGTTGATTAATTTGCTTTCATGACCTGCATATATGTCAGCTTCCTTACTCTCAGTAGCATGGAGCATAATGTTTATGATTATAAAGCCAATTCCCTCTTAAAATAAAAAGGTCTAAGTTCCTTCCAAATACAATATAATCACACACAAGAAAGAGTCCACTAAAATGTAAAATGAGCAATATCAACACTAGAAGATAATATTCAGAAATCTGTGTATCTGTATAGTGAAATTCTGGCTCTTTCACTTTCTGTAGAACTCTGTGACTTTGAGCACATAACTTTAGTTTTCTATGGCTCAGTTTCCTCAACTATAAAACAGAGATAACTATAGCACCAAACTCATTTAGTTACTGGAATAGATTAATTAATGTAAAAGGGCCTTACAAAACGTCCTCAAAGATAGAAAATACTCATAAATATAAACTATCATAAATTAACTTGCTCACATTAACATATGATGGGCTTGGTTGATTTGAATAATCTTGTTTGTGATGTTCATTTTTACTTATTTTTAAAGTTTATTTATTTATTTTAAAAAAGAGAGAGAGAGAGTGCACAAGAGAGCGTTGAAGGATTTTTTACCTCAATACCTGGGATTCCTTGTATCACCACTTCGAAGAATGAAGAGGTAGACACAGAATAAAATGAGCAGCAGCCAAAAGTTTATTAGAGTCTAAGATCAGAAAGTAAGAATGGTATGAAAGCTCTCCTTACAGAGAGGGGGCATGCAAAAGTGAGTATCTGCAACTATAGGCAAGGGTCTTTGTTTTCTAAAGTTCTGGTAAACCTCCCCTCCCCTTCCCTTCCCCCTGGTTCCTTCTCAGGCTCTACCCTTACTGGCTGGATAACTCTACATGATGGGCATTCCTGATTGGCTTGACTCCATTGTGTGAGAAGTCAGTATGGTCATACTGTCCCTTGTGTAACATTAAGTTTTATGGTTTACTTATTTTAGTTAGACACTTTGAATGTCAAATTCCTGAGGAGAACCTGAGAAGGAGCAGGTGGTGTCTGTTACATCTTAAGAGGAACCTTATGCCCTAGGGGGTTTGCTGTGGTCAAACACACCCAGCATTGTTCCAAAATAGGTGGTTTTCTCCACCCAGGGACCTCAGGTCCTATCCTTTCCCTCTGTCTATTTTATCCTATCTATTCCCTATCATAGGAGGGGCAGAAAGAGAAGGAGAGAGAGAGAGAGAGAGAGAGAGAGAGAGAGAGAGAGAATCCCAAGCAGGCTCCACTCTGTCAGTGAGGAGTCTGATGTTGGGCTCAGACATAGGAACCATGAGATGATGACCTGAGACAAAATCAAGAGTCAGATGTTTAACTGACTGAGCCAACCAGGTGCCCCTGAAGATGTTTAGCTTTAAATGCATATTGCAATATCTTTATAGGATTACATTTCATATTCTTAAATGTCATTTTTACCTTTGTCAAACACCTAACTAAATACAATAATTAACTATGTAAACATATATAATGCTTATTAACTAGTTAGATAAATCTCAAAATAATTGAAAGGTGGATTTTGGGGCGCCTGGGTGGCGCAGTCGGTTAGGTGGATTTTAAGTACTAAAAAAAGATGTTTGAATTTTCACATTGAAAAATATTTAATTGCTTGGATTTTGTTGTCCCATAACTAAAATTTTCTGAGTTTGATAAAAGCACTACAAAATGATGGCTTTAGTATCACATTTGGAATAAAGTACATACTTTAAACTTTCAATTTAAGAAAAAACAAAAAAATGCTGTTTTTATTTGATCAGATTGTGTCAAATAACATCTGACCTTCTTTAGAGATTCCTATGAACTTTAAACTGACAAAAGAAAAAAAATCCATGAGCTTGAAATTAATAGACAGTAAAGTTCTATTTTTACTTATTTTTAAATAAGTAAGTATACTTATTTAAAATATACTATTTGAATATACTATTGGCAATATGTTACATACAAAACTATTTTTATTGAATAGAAGTTAAAACACTTATAAAATATACTTTGACGTATTTCAACTCAACCTGAAATTATTAAATTTTATGTTAATATTCAAGTTTTGACAGCATTGAAAATCTTTGCTAGTGAGACCACAGATTCCCCTAGTGTGTTAACTTTTACAGGGTAAAAAAAAAAAAGTTTGGGGCGCCTGGGTGGCTCAGTCGGTTAAGCGGCCGACTTCAGCTCAGGTCATGATCTCGCGGTCCGTGGGTTCGAGCCCCGCGTCAGGCTCTGGGCTGATGGCTCGGAGCCTGGAGCCTGCTTCCGATTCTGTGTCTCCCTCTCTCTCTGCCCCTCCCCCATTCATGCTCTGTCTCTCTCTGTCTCAAAAATAAATAAACATAAAAAAAAATTATTAAAAAAAAAAAAAGTTTATTTCACACACAGCAACAATATCTCCAGGTAACTTCCATCAATTTTTTCCCAAGTACAGAGGACTCAATATGTAGGACTCCTGGCTTACTGGTAACCAGTCAGTTTCAACATTTTTAAAATAAAGTACACTAGCATTAAATCTGCCTACTTTGCTTTATAACTGAGATGAGAAGATACTAGACAATTCCTCAATTTTTGAGAATTTATTTTGATGACATATTCTGTTTTCCATAAAATAGGTGTTTAATTAATGCTGAGCTTAATCATATGATGTAATCACCTAAAATTATTCCTAAATTTTGAGAAGTTTCCATTATTAGTGCCATTTCTTTTATTTTTCTTTATTTTTAAGAAACATTTTTTTAATGTATTATTTATTTTTGAGAGACAGAGAGAGAGAGAGAGAGAGAACAAGCAGGGTGGGGCAGAGAGAGAGAGGGAGACACAGAATCCGAAGCAGGCTCCAGGCTCTGAGCTGTCAGCACAGAGCCGGACATGGGGCTCGAACTCATGGACCGTGAAACCATGAGCTGAGCCAAAGTTAGAAGCTTAACCAACTGAGCCACCCAGGCGCCCCATTCTTTCTTTATTTTTTTAATTTAATTTTTAGCTAACATACAGTGAAATATTAGTTTCAGGAGTGGAATTCAGAGATTCATTACTTATATACAATACCCAGTGTTCATCACAACAAGTACCCTTCTCGGTACCCAACACCCATCTAACCCATCTCCCATGCACCTACCTCTGTCAACCCATAATTTGTATTCTATCATTAAGAATGTCTTGTGGTTTGTTTCCCTTTAATACTTTCTCCCCCTTCCCATATGTTCATCTCTTTTGTTACTTAGAGTCCACATATGAATGAAATCATATGGTATTTGTCTTTCTCTGATTGACTTATTCTGCCTAGCATAATACATTCTAGGTCTATCAGTGTCATTGCAAATGGCGAGATTTCTTTCTTTTTGATGGCTGAATAATATTCCATTGTATATGTGTGTGTATGTATATATATGTATATGTGTGTATGTGCATGTGTATATATACATGTATATAATAATATTCCATTGTGTGTATACATATGTATATATACATATATGTATATGTATACATGTATATAATAATATTCCATTGTGTGTATATATACGTATATATGTGTATATATACGTATATACATGTATATATACATGTATACACATATATATGTATCACATCTTTAGTCATTCATTAGCTGATGGACATTTAGGCTTTCTCCATAACTTGGCTATTGTTTATAGTGCTGCTACAAACATTGGAAACATCCAGATGGCTAGCAGACACATGAAAAGATGCACAACATCACTTATCATCAAGGAAATTTAAATACAAAGAATGATGAGATACCACCTCACACCTTTCCGAATGGCTAAAATTAACCAAACAAGAAACAACAGGTATTGGTGAAGATGTGGAGAAAGGGGAGCCCTCTTGCACTATCGGTGGCAATGCAAAATAGTGCCATTATTTTCTAATGCTCCTTTCTCTGAGGAATGCATATATGAGTCTTGATGAGGAAATTGAATCCGGAGGTTGGTTTAGGACAGTATGGAAATATATGTGGTAAGAGAAGTTGAAAAAGGATCAAGTGAGAATAGGAAGCAGTATATTTAAATGAGTTTGAAAAGAAAAGAGGAAAGAAATACAAGAAATAATTATTTGTAGAAAGAGATAAACAAAGAGTATTTCAAGTGAAAAACAATATAGAATCAATTAAAAAAAACTTATGAAGACTAGCAAAACAAAAATAAGAGATACAATTTTCATAAATAAATTTTAAAATGCTGTAAGAAAAAATGGGTGTGAGAACACTGCAGTGATAGAAATGATAAATGATCAAAATATGGTAAAGGATAAAACAAAGTTAGAAGTATCAGGAATAGGGGAGCCTGCATGTTGTGGGTTAAGCATGCAACTTTGGCTAAGGTCATGATCTTGTTATTCCTGAGTTCGAGTCCCACACTGGACTGTGAGCTGAGAGCTCAGAGCTTGGAGCCTGTTTCAGATTCTGTCTCCCTCTCTCTCTGTCCCTTCACAGCTCATTTTCTGTCTCTATCTCTCTCAAAAATGAATAAACATTTAAAAAAAAGAAGTATTAGGAATAGACGGATAGAGTCAGGCATTATCATGTGTCAAAAATACTTGGCTCTGTTATTCTGTGGTATATTGAAAGAAGATTATTATCATAATTAACAGAAAGTGATGTCACATTCATTAGTGAAAACTGACAGAATTTGGTGCAAATTCCAGTATCCAGCTATAGCATTTAAATCAATGTTTATGACTTATTTTAAAAATCCTTTGCTTCAGAAGAATATTCAAGCAATAAAGATGGCTTATTGTGCATTTCATACTTATAACAAAGAAAAATTGCATGTTTGTGTAACACTGCACCAACACTGCAAGAGGGTTCCCGTTTCTCCACATCCTCTCCAGCATCTATAGTCCCCTGATTTGTTCATTTTGGCCACTCTGATTGGCACGAGGTGGTATCTGAGTGTGGTCTTGATTTGTATTTCCCTGATGAGGAGTGAGGCTGAGCATCCTTTCATGTGCCTGTTGGTCATCTGGATGTCTTCCTTAGAAAAGTGTCTATTCATTCTTCTGCCCATTTCTTCACTCGATTATTTGTTTTTCGGTTGTGGAGTTTGGTGAGTTCTTTATAGCTTTTGGATACTAGCCCTTTGTCTGATATGTCATTTGCAAATATCTTTTCCCATTCCGTCGGTTGCCTTTTAGTTTTGTTGATTGTATCCTTTGCAGTGCAGAAGCTTTTTATCTTGATGAAGTCTCAATAGTTCATTTTTGCTTTTAATTCCCTTGCCTTTGGGGATGTGTCAAGTAAGAACTTGCTGCAGCTGAGGTCAGAGAGGTCTTTTCCTGCTTTCTCCTCTAGGGTTTTGATGGTTTCCTGTCTCACATTCAGGTCCTTTATCCATTTTGAGTTTATTTTTGTGAATGGTGTGAGAAAGTGGTCTAGTTTCATTCTTCTGCATGTTGCTGTCCAGTTCTCTCAGCACCATTTCTTAAAGAGACTGTCTTCTTTTCCAGTGGATGTTCTTTCCTACTTTGCCAAAGATTAGTTGGCCACACTTTTGTGGGTCCAATTCTGAAGCCTCTGTTCTATTCCATTGGTCTATGTGTCTGTTTTTGTGCCAATACCATGCTGTCTTGATGATTACAGCTTTGTAGTAGAGGCTAAAGTCTGGGCCTGTGATGCCTCATGCTTTGGTCTTCTTCAATATTACTTTGGCTATTCGGGATCTTTTGTGGTTCCATACAAATTTTAGGATTGTTTATTCTAGCTTTGAGAAGAATGCTGGTGCAATTTTGATTGGGATTGCATTGAATGTGTAGATAGCTTTGGGCAGTATTCACATTTTAACAATATTTATTCTTCCAATCTATGGGCATGGAATGTTTTTCCATTTCTTTATATCTTCTTCAATTTCCTTCATAAGCTTTCTATAGTTTTCAGCATACAGATCTTTTACATCATTGGTTAGGTTTATTCCTAGGTATTTTATGATTCTTGGTGCAATTGTGAATGGGATCAGTTTCTTTATTTATCTTTCTGTTGCTTCATTGTTAGTGTATAAGAATGCAACTGATTTCTGTACATTCATTTCATGTCCTGCGACTGCTGTATTCATGTATTAGTTCTAGCAGACTTTTGGTGGAGTCTATCGGGTTTTCCATGTATAATATCGTGTCATCTGGAAAAAGTGAAAGCTTAACTTCATCTTTGCCAATTTTAATGCCTTTGATTTACTTTTGTTGTCTGATTGCTGATGCTAGAACTTCCAGCACTATGTTAAACAACAGCGGTGAGAGTGGACATCCCTGTCATGTTCCTGATCTCAGGGGGAAAGCTCTCAGTTTTTCCCCATTGAGGATGATATTAGCTGTAGGCTTTTCATAAATGGCTTTTATGATATTAAAGTATGTTCCTTCTATCCCATCTTTCCCTAGGGGTTTTATTAAGAAAGGATGCTGGATTTTGTCAAATGCTTTTTCTGCATCGATTGACAGGATCATATGGTTCTTTTCTTTTCTTTTATTAATGTGACACATCACATTGATTGATTTGCGAATATTGAACCAGTCCTGCAGCCCAGGAATGAATACCACTTGATCATGGTGAATAATTCTTTTTATATGCTATTGAATTCGATTTGCTAGTATCTTGTTGAGAATTTTTGCATCCATATTCATCAGGGATATTGGCCTGGAGTTCTGTTTTTTTTTTTTTTTCCCTGGGTGTCTGTCTGGATTGGGAATGAAAGTAATGCTGGCTTCATAGAATGAATCTGGAGGTTTTCCTTCCCTTTCTATTTTTTGGAAAAGCTTGAGAAGGATAAGCATTATCTCTGCTTTAAATGTCTGGTAGAATTCCCCTGGGAAGCCATCTTGTCCTGGACTCTTATTTGTTGGGAGATTTTTGATAACTGATTCAATTTTTTCACTGGTTATGGGTGTGTTCAAGTTTTCTATTTCTTCCTGCTTGAGTTTTGGAAGTGTGTGAGTACTTAGGAATTTGTTCATTTCTTCCAGGTTGTCCAGTTTGTTGGCATACAATTTTTCATAGTATTCTCTGATAATTGCTTGTATTTCTGAGGCAATGGTTGTAATAATTCCATTTTCATTAATGATTTTATATATTTGGGTCCTCTCTCTTTTCTTTCTGACAAGCCTGGCTAGAGGTTTATCAATTTTGTTTATTTTTTCAAAAAACCAACTCTTGGTTTCCTTGACATGCTCTACTGTTTTTTTTAGATTCTATATTGTTTATTTCTGCTCTGATCTGTATCATTTCTCTTCTGCTGCTGGGTTTGGGGTGTCTTTGCTGTTTTGCTTCTATTTGCTTTAGGTGTGTTGTTAGATTTTATATTTGGGATTTTTCTTGTTTCTTGAGATAGGCCTGGATTGCAATGTATTTTCCTCTCAGGACTGCCTTTGCTGCATCCCAAACCATTTAGATTGTTGTATTTTCATTTTCACATGTTTACATATATTTTTTTAATTTCTTCTCTAATTGCCTGGTTGACCCATTCATTCTTTAGTAGGATGTTCTTTAACCTCCATGCTTTTGGAGGTTTTCCAGACTTTTTCCTGTGGTTGATTTCAACTTTCATAGCACTGTGGTATGAAAGGGTGCATGGTATGATCTCAATTCTTTTATAGTCATTAATGGCTGTTTTTTAACCCAGTATGTGATCTATCTTGGAGAGTGTTCCATATGCACTCAAGAAGAAAGTATATTCTGTCGCTTTGGGATGCAGAGTTCTAAATATATCTGTCAAGTCCATCTGATCCAATATATCATTCAGGGCCATTGTTTCTTTATTGATCCTATGTCTAGATGATCTATCCATTGTGGTACATGGAGTATTAAAATCTCCTGCAATTACCACATTCTTATCAGTAAGGTTGCTTATGTTTGTGATTGTTTTATATATTTGGGGGCTTCTGAACTCAGTGAGTAGATATTGATAATTGTTAGCTCTTCCTGATGGATAGACCCTGTAATTATTATATAATGCCCTTCTTCATCTCTTGTTACAGCCTTTAACTTAAAGTCTAGTTTGTCTGATATATGTATGGCTATTCCAGCTTTCTTCTGACTTCCAGTAGCATGATAGATAGTTCTCCATCCCCTCACTTTCAATCTGAAGATGTCCTCAGGTCTAAAATGAGTCTCTTGTAGACAGCAAATAGATGGGTCTTGTTTTTTTATCCATTCTGATACCCTATGTCTTTTGGTTGGAGCATTGAGTCCATTTGCATTCACTGTTATTATTGAAAGATATGGGTTTAGAGTCATTGTGATATCTGTAGGTTTCATGCTTGTAGTGGTGTCTCTAGTAGTTTGTGGAGTTTGTGGTCCTTGCAATATTTCACTCACAGAATCCCTCTTAGGATCTCCTGTAGGGCTGGTTTAGTGGTGATGAATTCCTTCGGGTTTTTGTTTGTTTGGCAAAACCTTTGTCTCTCCTCCTATTCTGAATGACAGACTTGCTGGATAAAGGATTCTTGGCTGCATATTTTTCTGTTCATCACATTGAAGATTTCCTGCCATTCCTTTCTGGCTTGCCAAGTTTCAGTAGATAGGTCTGCCACTAGTCTTACGGGTCTCCCTTTGTAAGTTACAGCCTGTTTATCCCTAGCTGCTTTCAGAATTTTCTCTTTATCCTTGTATTTTGCCAGTTTCACTCTGATATGTCATGCAGAAGATTGATTCAAGTTACATCTAAAGGGAGTTCTCTGTGCTTCTTGGATTTCAATGCCTGTTTCCTTACCCAGATCAGGGAAGTTCTCAACTATGATTTGTTCAAGTACACCTTCACCCCCTTTCTCTCTCTCTACTTCTGGAATTCCTATGATATGGATATTCTTCTGTTTGATTGCATCACTTAGTTCTCTAATTCTCCCCTCGTACTCCTAGATTTTTTATCTTTTTCTCAGCTTCCTCTTTTTCCATAATTTTATCTACTTTTTAATTTTTTTTTCTTTTTAATGTTTCTTTATTTCTGAGAGAGAGAGAGAGAGAGAGAGAGAGAGCATGAGTGGGGGTGGGGCAGACACACACACACACACACACACACACACACACACACAGAATCCAAAGCACACACACACACTCCAGACTCTGAACTGTCAGCATAGAGCCCGATGCAGGGCTTGAACATGCAAACTGTGAGATCATGACCTGAACCAAAGTTGGACGCTTAACCAACTGACCCACACAGACGCCCCATCATTTTATCTTCTAATTCACCTATTCTCTCCTCTGCCTCTTCAATCCACTCTGTGGCCGCCTCCATTTTATTTTGCACGTCATTTATAGCATTTTTTAATTCATCACGACTATTTTTTAGTCCCTTGATTTCTGTACCAACAGATTCTCTGCTGTCATCTATGCTTTTTTCAAGCCCAGCAATTAAGTTTATGACTATTATTCTAAATTCCTGTTCTGCTACATTGCTTAAATCGGCTTTGATCAATTCGTCAGCTGTTGCTGCTTCCTGGAATTTCTTTTGAGAATTCTGTTTCATCATTTTAGCTACTTTTCTGTCCCTTACGCATTTTAAAAGCTTGTGTGCTCTGCACCTTCAAGCACTGCTATATTAAAGGAGGGTCATACACTGTGCAGGGCCTGGCCCTTCAGAAGGTGTTATTTTTCAGGGATTGTTACTTGCTCTCTGTTGTTGTCACTTTGGTTATTTTATAACCCTACTCGTAATATTTTGGACCCTCCATCAGGTGTGTTTTGATTTGTTCCTTGGAGTAGCCCTTAAAGGAAAACAGACAAACAGGAGACAAAAACATGAAAACACACAAATAACACAAACAAATAAAAACAAAAACCTAAAGACTAAAAACAATCCAAAAACACCAACTGCAAGTAAAAAAGAGGGTGGAAGCGGTGCTGATGGAAGAGCACATACAAAGAGAGAAATGACAGGAGTGGGGGGGGGCGGGGAGCAGGATAAACGTTGACTAGGCAGAGAGACTAAAAGGCTTAATCCAGAGAGAGAGAAAGGAAAATAAAGAAAGAGGCAGGGAAAACGAAACGAAGATAAAATTACCCAAACAGAGACACTATATGGCTTGATTATTTCAGAGAGAGAAAGGAGTGTAAAGAAGGAGGTACAGAACATGTATCAAGACAATGGATTAAATATGTCTGGTTAGGCAAACCAATAACCAGAGTAACTAGCCTAGAGGAGGGAAGAGACAAGGTGGAGAAATGGGGGGAGGGGAGTGGGCAGAATATATATGTATGTCCAGAATTGACCTAGAGTTCATCCAGGCAATGCTGAATTGCTTGTTGGGCGGAGCTCTCCTCAGGGTTTGTGCCGCTTGGGTGGATACGCAGTTACCTAGTGCAAAGGGGTGTGGTTTGGCATTACCTGGACCCACCTCCCCTATGGCCCCTGAAGCAATCCCTAAGGCCCCACCTTGGTGGGGGATGGGAGTGCGGAATGGTGATCCCCCAGTCTCTTCTCCACAGAGCTGGACCCACAGAGTCAGACCCGGTGGACTCGGTTTGAGTCGTCCTCATAGTGCCGTGGGTGCAGATGAGGTAGTCCTCTCTCTGCCAACTCCCCTGACCCTGCGCTTGGCTAGGATTCAAAATCCTGCTGGCATGCTCTGGCACTGGGGAAGCACCTCTCAGTTTAGTGATATGTGGTCCCAGGTGGCTTTGTCTGTGCCACTGCACTTCAGGGAGGACAGTCTTCTCCTACTGCAGACTGAGCCTACACCCTCACCACATGCCCCCAGGGTGGCGTAAGCAGGCAGCCTTTGTCTTTTCCACAGCACTCCAGGGAAACAGCAGGCTTTTCCTCCAAAGACTAAGCCTGAGGGTGGTGGATTCAGGCAGGTTCTGTACTATCCTGCAGCCTTCCAGGGAGGGAACCACTTTCCTCTAGCTGCGGACTGAGCCCCTGACCTACCATCATACCCAGGGCTGCCTCCCCTCCTCCCCAGGTGCGCGAACAGGGAGCAGGCTCCAGTCCGAAGAAAGCCCTGCAGTTAGAGATCAGATCCCTCTCAGTCCCAGTCCGAGGTCTTTCTCCTGTCCAGCTACAGTCCTGCACTTCCTAGCCTCTCTTTCTCTTCCCTTTGTCTCTTCGCAGAAGAGGGTCCCTCCCCTCTGTTCCCACGCGGCCTTTTTTCATCTCCCCCGGTTCGCAGTTACCCACCTTTTTTCCAGCTTTCCCATTTCCATCTAATAGATTCAGTCTCTTTTCCTCCCACGCTCTGGTGATCAAAGTCCTTTGGCTTCTACACTTCTTTGAGAGAGGCAGGAAGTATGGATTCCCCCTACTTCTCAGCCATGTTGGCCCCTTGCTATATTTCATTTAATTTAGACTTCACAAGGTTCTCATGAGTTTCCTTTAAATTAGTCCAAGCATACGCCCAGATTTTTATCACAAAAGTTCATTTGTTTTTCTCATTGATAGTACATTTCTGTCATAGAAAACTGAAAGATCTAATTCAATCATAATCTATGGATTTTTTTCCCTGAACACATTTCTTTGCTAAATGCTCTATTTAATATTCAGTTTCTTGATGCTTTATTCTTTGTTTTTGGTTTTTTTTTTGAGAGAGAGAGAGACATAGAGAGAGAGAGAAATATAGAATGTGCATGCAAGTGGGGGAGAGACAGAGGGAGAGGGAGAGAGAATCTCAAGCCAGCTCCACACTCTCAATTTCACAACTGAGATCATGACCTGAACCAAAATCAAGAGTCTGACAATAAACTGAGCCACCCAGGCACCCCAATACTTGATTCTTTTCAAGAGGACATTCATTCTTAGCTGGTTCTTTGTTTTAGAGGAATAGCTGTTTTCATGCTTTTATCCAGAGAATATCTAGCCCAATGCTTATATAAATAAATAAATAAATAAATAACCAAATGAGCTATTTAGCCCAGAAAAGCCTTGACTTCTCCAGTTCTAAAATTTATATTTACCTCCATTAAAGTAATCAATTTGTACAAATAAAAGGCTCAAATGAGTCACCTTTGTTCTATTCAAAGAGACCTCATTAACATCCAAAATTTAAAGATAGAGGAAAGAGAGTTGTAAAATAGTACTAACAAACTTTATAGATGTCAAAGTTTCTAGGTGAAGACAATTTCTGAAATAATGGCTATGAAAAAAATTAAATCTTCTTTCCTTAAACACCCTGGTTTTCCTACCAGTTTCGTTCTCAAAACAATTTGGTTGTTGACTGTACTTACATAAATTAACAGACAGATGCCTTGGCCTGATGGTTTGCCACCAACATACTTTTGCAAACTTACATTCTATGGAACCATGGAATATGTTGTTGCTTGAATATACTTCACACAATTCAACATCCTTAGTTTTTCTCTTGGTAATCCTAAAAACCTCTAACAAAACAAATATCAAGAAGTTCAAAGAATATATCCAGATAATGCCACAGTGAAAGAATGGTTGTGGGTCATCGGTGCGTCTTCAGTTCTTCACAAAGGTATACTTCCACCCTGTTGTTATTTGGGCATTCTAAAGACTAAGAGCCAGGAAGTTTATCAAATTGCATGCAATTTGGTGTTGAAATATGAAGTGTTTCAATAGATGGCTCAGACCATTTCATGGTGAGCTCTAGAACTAGAGTTGCCTGAACTTGAGGTAAGGGGATCAGGCTTTGTACCTCCTTCATCAGGCAGTCATTTAATATGAGCTGCCCCAGAAAGGAATCATAACATTCATGGAGCCAGCTCCTTTTCTCAACCCATAGAAGGTTGTGATATAGTTATATAGATTTCTCACCAACTGGGGAGACACATGCCTCAGTCCTATAGGAGAGATCTAATGAAGCATTTCTGTTTCCATGAATCCCTTGAAGCTTCTGTTCTATGGTGATTGTAAGGAAATTGCCAAGTTAGAGAAATTAGAGACATTGGTTTACTAACTAAAATACCATGTGAGAAGGGGGCCCATCGAGAGTTACATGCTTCCCATTTCTTACTGTATCATCTGGTTGACAGATGGTCTGCCTATTGCCTATAGGAGGTTATATTTTATTTAGAGGAGTTCAAAACCAGAGGAAGAAATTTATAATTAGGATTCTTACCACTAATTTAAGTTAATGCAAGTGCAGGAGAAAGTCATTTATATGTTCAATAAGTAGTGAACAAGAAGATGGAAGAGAGTAAAGGATGGGAAGATTTTCTATTTTGACTAGTACTCTATTTTACTTTACATGGTACAAATTTTCCTACCACATTCCATGCTAAGATTGGAATGATTTCAACAGGCTTAAGCCAGTTTCTACCTTCTGAAAATCACACAGAACTCTAATAAAACTGTAATTGATTTCTATCGGATTTTTGTATGAATATCTGTAGGTGGAATTTAGCCCATTTTCTCATCTCTACTATGGTTGAGTTTAAAGGTTACCAATAGCACCAGAGGGTGTGATTAAAAGCATATTGTGCAGATTTAAGTTGAATGCTAGTTTTTCTTATCTTTCATGCTTATGATGTAAAACCATTTCACTGGGTCAATATAATGCATAACAGGTGTTATTCAAATATAAAATATAAAGATTTAATATAATTTTCTTAGGCATAAAAATTCTACTAAAACAGTCCAGGGAGTTTAGAGTGTTTAGAAATGACTCGGAGCACATGTAAAAAGTAAACTGGCCTAAATATTTAAATGCGTTTATTTTGATTTCAATGTTTAGTTTGTATATGTTACTCTAAAAGATGAAGAAAAATTAACAAATAAAAATTTACTAGGTAGAAATAAATACAATATGCCGTTCCTTCAATTTTGTCCAAGATTAAAGTTATTTGTTTTTGTTTAATTTTTTTTGTTTACATGTACTATAGTTCAGAGCAAAATATTAAATCTATAATTTGGAATATTCATACAAACCAATTTTAATTTTTAAAACTGAAATGGAAATTCTAGGGTGACAGGTCAAAATGAAAGTGATATCCATTGGGTTTCTATGAAATGTCCAAGCTAGAGGATTCTAAATGTGCTGCAGTAACACTTAAATAAATAGGAGAGATGAAATCTGAAGGATGAGCCCTGTAGTCAACACAGGGAACTAATATTATTGAACTTCTACTTAGCATCAGGTACAATGTGTTAGGTATCACACAGATTCATTTCCAAATGACTAAACATCCTGGAGAAACTCTGATGAAAGCATGAACACATTTCATTTTGCCACTTCTTTATGCTGGAATTAGGACATACCACTTTAGAAGCTTAAGATTTTCCTGAGAATTGAATTTTGTGTAATAAATAATCATGTTATTTACTTTTTAAAATGATTATTGATTTATTTTTGAGAGATAGAGTGCATGGGCAAGGGAGGGGCAGAAAGAGAGAGGGAGAGGCAGAATCCCAAGCGGGCTTCCCACTGTCAGCACAGAATCTGACATGTGGTTCAATCCCACTAACTGTGAGATCATGACCTGAGCCAAAATCAAGGGTTGGACGTCCAATGGACTGAGCCACCCAGGCACCCCTCATCATTTTAAATATAAATAAATTATATAATTAAGAAATCTTATAACAAAAATATCCTTGGTGTTTACTGATTAGTGCCCTCAAGCATATCTAATATGTTGGCCTATAGATCACTAAGGGCTATAAAAACTTACCATTAAAATTTCCTAAAGAAGGGGCGCCTTGGTGGCGCAGTCAGTTAAGCCGCCGACTTCAGCCAGGTCATGATCTCGCCGTCCGCGAGTTCGAGCCCCGCATCAGGCTCTGGGCTGATGGCTCAGAGCCTGGAGCCTGTTTCCGATTCTGTGTCTCCCTCTCTCTCTGCCCCCCCCCCCCCCGTTCATGCTCTGTCTCTCTCTGTCCCAAAAATAAATAAACGTTGAAAAAAAATTAAAAAAAAAATTCCTAAAGAAATTCTCCTTAATATTTTCACTAACAGTTTATTGCTTCCTATGTACCAAAACATGCTGGACATATCCTCAACTTGTATCTCAATCCTTACAACTGCAGATTATGTATTATTATCTCAATTATTGTATAGATGAGAAAACTAAGACTCAATGAAATTAAATAATGAACCCAAAATCATAGAGAAAACTTAAACCCAGAACTCTTAACTCTGACATGTACTTTCCTGTACACAAAATAACTAAACGTACTGCTAAAATCTGGAAGTGCTAGCACATAGGATCATTCATTTAGAAGCCATTATTTATATCTTGCTAAGTCTCAGAAATATAAATTAAGAATGCTGCCTTATTAAAGAATTAACTGAGGAGAATCCAAGGTCGAATTTCCATTAAAAAATTCACTAGTTCCTTCCATAAAGCAACTATTTACCCTGCCTCAGTCTATTTATTCAAATAATAACAAGTTCTGCTAAATGCTGAACAATGTGTCAAATGTTTTATTTTCACTACCTTAAATTCTTATAGCTCTGCAAAAAGTCCTTTCCACATTTGAAAAAGCAAGGCTCAGAAAGTTTGACTAACTTGCCCATGGTAATGTGGTTAACTGAGGAGCTGGCATTTGAAGCTATAAATTAAGTTCAATCTTTAATATCAAAGGGGTATATATTTAAAAGAGAAATGATTTGGTGGTGTGAACTACGATGATGATGAGAGGAAATGTGGGAAGAAGCCAACAGAAAGGAAGTGTTTCGGGATTTACAGGGAAAGAAGGGTAGGAAGAATGACGGAAAGTTTTATGAGCTCCTTTAAGAATATGAGAAGTTTTCCCAACTTGCTGTTGTGATCTTGTGGCCGTATTATCATTTGGAAGCTAAAAGAGCAGGATATAAATCCTCACGCAGATGCCGGGAGAACTAATTAGATAATGTTTCTAATGTACACTGAGCTCCTTAGAGAAAGGTCTTGGAATGCAACATATTAAAAACAAGTGCACTGAGGCTTTTTTGGTCCCTAACAGGATTGATGGGAATATAGAATACTTCACATTTGCAAAGGAAAGAGGGTAGAGGCATTAGAAAAATAGTCTAATACAGAGAGCATTTTATTTTATGAACAGCCTAAATTTGCAGTTAGACCCAGAAGTCTCACAGATAAGCCTGAGAGAAGAAAAATGGAGAATTAGTTTTTGGGAACGAATTCAGCTAACAAGATTAAGAGCACAGGACATAAAATACAGTATATAAGAAGTGAAGGAAAAAAGAAACTGAAAGCCAAGACGATCTAGTTGATGAGAAGCCGAACCTTCAAATCAGTGAGCTTAGAATGTGGTTCACAGTTAGCCCAGGAGAGGGATTTATTTCTGGCTTTATTTTGGCTTTTGAAGTTAAAGCATTCTTAATCTAAAACATCCAGGGAAAGTGGGATTGGGTAAAGGGGATGTGTGACATTTATGTTCAAAATTGGGACAGTTAATCTTCATTCAGGAAGAGAAACAAGGCCTCAAATTACATAAGTTTGAAAAATATTTAAAAGACACTCGCTTCAACATTGATGAGGGTATTTTTATGCCTAAATTTCCCAAAACTATCATTGAGAATATATGCATATGTATATATTTAAAAAAGCATATGCATATCATATGCGTATGGTATCTTCCTACTGACATAGATCACCTCCATAATACTTACTCCTCATATAATTATTATCAGTTTTATATCAGGTACAGTTGTCAGATATAACCAATAAAAATATAGTTAAACTTGAATTTCTGATACTAACAATGACATTAGTATAAATAAATCTCAAATATAGCATGAGGGATTCTTATAATAAGATGTTATTTGTTGTTCATCTGAAAGTCAAATTTAACTGGCATTCTGTATTATCTGACACCCTGAGATAGAGCCTTGTCACAAAGAGTGGGGAGGGGCAGGGGCTCCTGGGTGGCTCAGTAGGCTGAGTGTCCCACTTCGGCTAAGGTCATGATCTCACAGCTCATGCATTCAAGCCTCGCATCGGGCTCTGTGCTGCCAGCTCAGAGCCTGGAGCCTGCTTCAGATTCTGTGTCTCCCTCTCTCTCTGCCCCTCCCCCACTTGTGCTCTGTGTCTCTCAAAAATGAGTATACATTAAAACTTTTTTGAAAGAGTGGGGAGGGGCATTCTCCAGTATTCCTATGTAAACAAAAGAGAAAGAAATAAAATTTTAGGGGAAAAAAAGCTTCATTTATTTATAATTAAAATAAATGTTCCTTAAAAAGCACAGATGCCAAAAAGGCCTTATTTTTCGAAAAACTTTTAACGTTTATTTATTTTTGAGAGAGAGAGGGAGACAGAGCATGAGCAGGGGAGGGGTAGAGAGAGAAGACACAGACTTGCAAGCAGATTCCAAGCTCTGAGCTGTCAGCACAGAGCCTGACTCAGGGTTCAAAGTCACCAACCCTGAGATCATGACCTGAGCCAAGTCGGACATCAACAATAGTTGGTCATTCAACCACTCAGGTGCCCCCCAAAGGGCTTATTTTTAACTCAACTGTTAACTAAAACTTGCTCAGATCTTCACATGTCAAACATGACAACTAACTAAGAATATTTCTCATGAGTCTGTTTGAACATAGTTCTCTTTAAAAATTAACGATCCTCTCAAATCATGTGTAGCTCAATCTCACACAGAATATATACTAAACCACCAATCATATATAACTGATAGTATAGTGCTTAGATATTTTTCTGATATGGTGACAATATTACCTTATACTTATGTTAGGTCTGCTGTAAGCATTTTGCTCATTCTGGACTAATGTGCACAACTGGTAGGAAAGGCAAATTAAAAATGATTTGAATGTTTATAGAGGAGCTAGGAAATGAAACAAAGTTTTGTTCTGTTGGAAATGCAGATATAAGTGAGTATGCATTCGGGCACGTATTTTTGGATTGGGCTAACTCTTTTTTTAATGTTTATTCATTTTTGAGAGAGACAAAGAGCGCACACATGTGCTCGCATGTATGAGTGGGGGAGGGGCACAGAAGGAAGAGGACAGAGGATCCGAAGTGGGCTCTGAGATGACAACAGCCAGCAGATGTGAGGCTAGAACACACCAACTGTGAGATCATGACCTGAGCCAAAGTCAGACACTCAACCAACAGAGCCACCCTGGTGCCCTGGGCCAACTCTTTTTTAATTTACAGGGGTACTGTGGAAACTCCTTCAAGAGAATTCATCTAGGGAATAAGAAAATTTGTGGGACCAGGGAGATCCAGCAACACAGCTCTCAAGAGATTTTGAGCAATTCTTGTGCAAAGTGATCTAAGCCATTTTCAACAGTAAGGCTTATTAGAATTCTTGTAGAAAAATATTGTTAACTTTGAACAGTAAGAGATACCTAGGGACCATATATATACTCTCCCTACCCCTCCTCTTTCCCAGCTATGTGGGATGGAACCAGGTCACAGACTGAATGCTACTACACATATAAACATCTATTAGTAAGCAGGTACACAAACAGTTAGACAGCCTATTTTGTAATCTCAACTCTCTGTCCTTTCAGGTGGTCTGAGAGTGCCCAGAATGAAAGTTTCAATATAGGCAGGTACATCAATATTCTTCAGGCACAATACACCTGAACTTCGAGCCAGAGTCAGGAGCAGAATTCTCCATTAAGCATCTATACACAGCATAGATGGGGCTGAATCATAGTTTAAGAGACCCATTCCAAAGAGTATTGGCCATTCTCCTTCCATGCAAGGACAGTGGTTATAGTCAATTTGTGCATTTCAAAAGAAAAAAAAATCAATGCGTAGTTTTTTAATGCATATTTATTTTTGAGAGACAGTGCATGCACTTGCGTGAATAGAGCAGGGGAGGGGCAGAGAGAAAGAGAGAGAGAGAGAGAGAGAGAGAGAGAGAGAGAGAGAGAACAGAGTATCCGAACAGGCCTCTGCACTAACAACACAGAGCTCAATGCATGGCTCGACTTCATGAATTGTGAGAAGATTATGACCTGAGCTGAAGTTGGCCGCTTAACTGACTGAGCTATGCAGGTACCCTAACTTGTGCTTTTCAAAAAGCAGTCTTGAAACCTACAAAAAAATAATTTGTAACATCCATTATGCTAATTAGTAAAACCTTGTCTTGGGTAGAGATAAAGATTGCTGAAGCCCTTTTGTAAATCCTTCCGGAATGTGAGCTCCTGGTTAGTTAAAGGTAGTTCATTTGTTAACCAACTATTGAAAAGATAGATGAAAATCATGTGACACATGTATATCTGCTGAAGTATTTTAAAGCAAATTTGTCATATAATGCACTTGGATCTAGTCCTGGACATGCTGTAGACTAAATCAAAAGAGTTGTATCACTGAAATGTGCAAAACCACCTGGCCTGAAAAGCATGTCATTAACATAACATAGGGAGGACCTTTTTCTGACTTTTCTAGACCAATGCTCAGATTTGTCATTTTGTGGATCTTGGCAGAGAACTACAATATTCTATTCAGAGGAACCGAATAATGTTTGTTAGTATAATAATGGCAGTACCCTTCACACCTAGTGGAGCAGCACAGAGCAGAGGCAGCCCTTGAGGCAGACTGCTGTGGGGTAGCAGAACTTGGTCCTGCCAGGTTGATCAAACCTGGCATTGTGGGGCTTCCGTATATGTGAGATCCCATCAGATAATCAGATATGGAGGGATACGTTACTGTATATTGGAAGACTCAGAAGATAAATAAGCAAGTTTTAATTACTATAATGCTCTCCACCCAACTTCTATGCATATATTTTTTTAAAAATTTTTTTTTTCAACGTTTATTTATTTTTGGGACAGAGAGAGACAGAGCATGAACGGGGGAGGGGCAGAGAGAGAGGGAGACACAGAATCAGAAACAGGCTCCAGGCTCTGAGCCATCAGCCCAGAGCCCGACGCGGGGCTCGAACTCACGGAGTGCAAGATCGTGACCTGGCTGAAGTCGGCCGCTTAACCGACTGCGCCACCCAGGCGCCCCATATTTTTATCATTAGCTCAGAAGGCTATTCAAAATGCTATAAATAGGTTACAAGTTTTATTAATGGTTCCAATCCTTCTACTCATGCAGATATCTTCGGATGTTTTCCATTCCTATATATGTATCAATAACGAAGTCAACAAGGAAAAAGTTTACAAATAAATACGATTATCTTCTAGATAATTTTTTTTAGATTTGATTTCTCTCCCTAGCAGGAACATATCCTTAAGTGGTTCTCTGATTTGAAAACACATAGTATAGTGACTTCTTTAAACAGTAGTTCTGAAGAAATACTCCAAATGTAGTCATATTTATATATGTGTGTGTCTGTAAGACTGATTATAATTTTATAATATATAAAATAACATTTAACAGAAAACAGGTGTGATATGGAACCTAACCAAAAAAAGACTAGGTTTAAAGTTCCAAAACCTTTTCATTTTGTGGCAGCCTAAACTCAAATTGTCTTATGTCCTATTCATGGAGTAGTGTCAAGGTGAGTCATTATCTTTATAATACCATGGATTTTTAAAATAAAAATCTGCAGCAACCAAACAAAACCCTGCCCCCAAATTGCTATGTAATTTGGATTAAAAAGAGGTAAGATTTCCGAGCAGATCTAAGTTTCCTATGTAGCAAGTCAACTTGACAAACTGTATCACAAAATGCTAAAGAACAAGGTATCAGGGCCATCTCTGTCATTCTCTCTTCAGAAGAAATGAAATTATAAAGAACAGTAGTTGCCCATACAGGAAACACACACACACACACACACACACACACACACACACACACACACACCACACCACACACACACACCCCTGATGTTGGCATCTATACAAAAAATATGAATATCTCTAGTAGGAAGCAATTCAAGTTGAACATTTCTTGACCTGTTAGTAAAGCCTTACTAATGAGATCATATACACATAGACTGAAAGAAAAATAAATCAGCAAAGTATCTCAGATCAGGAGGAAACACTTCATATATAAACTGTTCCATAGTGAGTTTAATGTGTTTTAGGTAGTAAAGGCATTTTGTTTCAAATCTTTTTAAAAAAATTAAAAGATGCATCAGTAATCCTTCATGTAGATGTTGCTATGATTCTTCATGATCTGCCCTGAAATTTATTCCACAATTTACAATATTGGAATCAGCCAAAATTCATATAGACATTGCTTAGGTTGTTATTTTTTTTTTAAGAAAAATAAGGATTCACTCTAATATAAATCTACTTTTGGACAAAATATGCCAACTAATCAAAAATATTTTTGGATTTTTCTTTCATATTACACAAAGATATGCCTTCAGGGAATCATTCTGAAAAGATAATTTTTAAGCTTGTCAAACGGCATTCATTATTTTTTACTACTATTGGCTAGAAATGGTTTAGAATGTTAAACACCTGCACTGCAGATAGTGTTAACTAAGTATTTTGGAGGCAGATGATAAAAGACTATCTCTTAATAGAGCACATTACCTAGTGGACAAGAGAAAGCAAAGGAACATTACAGAGTAAGTGGTATTTAGTGCTGTAATACCTGCAGTAAGAGAACATCAAATTTTGGTCTTAATGGCACATTCTGTAGAAATTCAGTTGCCTTATCCTACAGCACCATGCATATCCTTGAATAAAGTGTCTGTGACTAAGTATTCTCTGTGTAAACTTTCTGAATATATCACTGAATGTGCATCTCTGTGCACTGAGAAAATTTACTCTGATATGTGGTGCTTTTAATTAGAAAGAAACAGATATTCAATCCCAAGAATGTCACTTGTTTTTCCATGTATAGAATGAAAGTTCTTAGCCTCCATTATTCTTCTAACAAGATACTATCTTTTCTTAACATTTCTACCTGCAATGCCAGGCAAACATTTATATTCTTTGAAAATAGTAACCATGGAACATGGTATGTGGGCTACATATTGAAAAGTTAAAGTTAGCCTGATACATTTTTTAAGCACAATCATAATCTGGATTTTTAAAATAGCAGAAGGCTCTTTAACGTTCAGCTGTGATACTACAAGAATGTGCGTAAAGTAGTCCCTAAGAAGCCAATGAAACAGTTATTTTTTTTTAATTGTGGAGGTTTTTTTTGTTTGTTTCTTTGTTTTTGCTATATCAAATTTCCAGAATTTGGTCATTTATTAGCACACGCAAGAATTAGAATATAAAATCCTTTTGTGGGTTGTTGTCCCTTTTTTTATGTCTTTTTTTCTTGTTACTGCATCTGAAATAAATTCAGTTGATACATATATTGAGCCACTGGTATCTGTTAGATAGGGGTCTAGATGCTAGGGTCACAAAAATGAAGATACCAAGGTTGGCCTTTAAGGACCTCAAAGTGAAGCAGGAAAGACAGATATATAATATTGTGTCCAAATTACTGAAATCACAAGAAAAAGTCCTTCTGGTACCACTCGGTTGGGGGGAAGAATTTAATTTTACAGTCCTTTGTTGTTGTTGTTGTTGTTGTTGTTTTTAACATGAAATTATTTGTGTAGCCAGCAAGATTTTGATTGCTTATTGGTTTATAGGTAGATCCTCTTTTCATTTTATTTATTTTTGTTTTTTGGTAGATGCTCTTTCATTTTTTATTTCATTTATTTCTTCTTTCCCCAAGTTTTATTTAAATTCCAGTTTAGGGGCACCTGGGTGGTTCAGTCAGTTAAGCGGCCGACTTCGGCTCAGGTCATGATCTCACAGTCCGTGAGTTCGAGCCCCATGTCGGGCTCTGTGCTGACAGCTCAGAGCCTGGAGCCTGTTTCAGATTCTGTGTCTCCCTCTCTCTGACCCTCCCCCGTTCATGCTCTGTCTCTCTCTGTCTCAAAAGTAAATAAACATTAAAGAAAAATTAAAAAAATAAAAAATAAAAAATAAATGCCACTTTAACATACAATGTATTATTAGTTTCAGGTATAGAATTTAGTGATTCATCACTTACATACAACACCAGTGCTCATCACAAGTGCCTTCTTTAATCCTTTTTACCTATTTAACTCGCCCTCCCACCCAACAACCTTCAGTTTGTTCTCTTTAGTTAAGATACGGTGTCTTGGTTTGCCTCTCTCTCTCTCTCTCTTTTCCACTATGTTCATCTGTTTTGTTTCTTATATTCCACATATGAGTTAAATCATATGATATTTGTCTTTTTCTGACAGACTTATTTCACTTAGCATGATACACTCTAGTTCCTTCCATGTTGTTACACACACATATATATATATATATATATATATATATATATATATATATCTCACATCTTCTTTACTCATTCATTGGTCAATAGACATTTGGGCTCTTTCCATAATTTGGCTATTGTTGATAATGCTGCTATAAACATTAGGGTGAATGTATCCCTTCAAATCAGTAGTTTTGCATCCTTTGGGTAAATACTTAGCAGTGCAATTACTGCGTCATACAGTAGTTCTATTTTTAACTTTTTGAGGAACCTCCATACTATATTCCAGTGGCTGCACCAGTTGGCATTCCTACCAACAGTGAAAGAGAGTTCCCCTTTTTCCGCATCCTTGCCAACACCAGTTGTTTCCTATGTCATTAATTTTAGCCAGTATGACTGCTGTAAGGTGATATCTCGTTACAGTTTTGATTTTGTATTTCCCTGATGCTGAGAGATGTTAAGCATCTTTTCGTGTGTCTGTTAGCTACCTATATTTCTTCTTTGGAAAAATGTCTATTCATGTCTTCTGCCCTTTTTTTAAACTGGATTGTGTTTTTGGTGTTGAGTTCAATAAAAATACCAGATATGCCATTTGTAAATATCTTCTCCCATTCTGTAGGTTGCTTTTTAGTTTTGTTGATTGTTTCCTTCACTGTGCAGAAGCTTTTTATTTTGAAGTAGTCACAATACTTTATTTTTTATTTTGTTTCCTTTCACTCAAGAGACTTATCTAGTTAGAAGTTGTGATGACCAACGTCAAGGATGTTACTGCATGTCTCCTCTCCTAGGATTTTGATGGTTTCCTGCCTCACATTTACATCTTTCATCCATTTTGAATTTATTTTTGTTTATGGTGCAAGAAAATGGTCCACTTTCATTCTTCTGGATGTTCCTGTCCAGTTTCCCCAATACCACTTGATGAAGAGACTTTTTTTTTTTTCCATTGGATATTCTTTTCTGCTGTGTCAAAAATTAGTTGACCATATAGTTGTGGGTCCATGTCTGGCTTTTCCATTCTGTTCCATTGAATCTATGTATCTTTTTTTGTGCCAGTACCATACTGTCTTGACAACTACAGCTTTGTAATAAAGCTTGAAGTCTGGAATTGTGATGCCTCCAACTTCCTTTTCAAGATCACTTTGGCTATTTGTGGTCTTTTGTGGTTCCATACAAATTTTAGGATTGTTTTAGCTCTGTGAAGAATGCTGCTGGGATTTTGATAGGGATTGCATTGAATGCGTAGATTGCTTTGGATAGTATAGACATTTTAACATTTTAATAATATTTGGTCTTCCAATCTATGAGTATGTAATGTTTTTCCATTTGTTTGTGTTGTCTTCAATTTATAGTTTTCAGAGTACAGATCTTTTACCTCTTTGGTTAGGTTTATTCCTAGATATCATATGGTTTTGGGTGCAATTGTAAATGGGATTGATTCCTCAATTCCTCTTTCTGCTGCTTCATATTGGTATATAGAAATGCAATAGATTGCTCTATGTTGATTTTGTACCCTGCATCTTCACTGAATTCACATATGGTAGATGGTCTTTTATAGTGCTTATTTTCTAGTATAACATTTACAACTATTTTTTAGACTAAAAATGATTAATTAGATATTTATGTACTTAATTGTTGTTATAGTTGGGCAACAAAGTATTAAAGTGATATAGAAAGTGCTCCTGTTAACAAAAGATAAAAATTATCAATATCACAGAACATATGGTTTATCTGTGGCTATTGTTCATAAAGAGAATTTTATAGTATCTCATTTACTAAATATACAAATTTAATAAAATTGTCCAAGTATAGATGTGTAGGTGTAAAATTATAGTTTTATATAAACTACATAAACTTAAAATTGTTGTATATCTTCATAAAATGCCAATGATTTGCCATACTTACTTCAGATATTTTTAAAAATAAAATGTTAATAAATTTGATACTCCATGTATTCTATCCATCCCATTCTTCCTTGTTAGTGCACTCCAGTGGTAGTATCAACTGTCTGGAAAACAGGCCTGCCTCTTTGTATTGTGATTCATTTTACTGCACTTTGCAGATACTGCTTTTTATTAATTTAATTTTTTTTTTTTTTACAGATTGAAGGTTTGTGGCAACCCTGAGTCAAGCAAGTCTATTAATGAGATTTTTTCCAACAGCATTCACTCACTTCATGTCTCTGTGTCACATATTGGTAATCACTATATTTCAAACTTATTATTATTATATTTGTTATGGTGATCTGTGATCAGTGATCTTTGATGTTGGTATTGTAATTGTTCAGGAGCCATGAATCATACCCACATAAGACAGCAACCACTATCCACTATCCTAATTAGTCAGTAGCCATCAACATCAAGGCAAGACTCTCCACCAGGAAGAGGATTGTGCTTTTTTTTAAGTTTATTTCTTTATTTTGAGAGAGAGAGCAGGGGGAGGGGCAGAGGGAGAGAGAATCCCAAGCAAGCTCACTGGGGGGTCTTGATCTCATAGACTATGAGATCATGATCTCAGCTGAAATTAAGAGTCCTATGCTTAACTGACTGAGCCACCTAGGCCCCCAAATTGTGACTTTTTGAAAGCTCAGATGATGGTTAGCATTTTTTAGCAATACATTACTTAAAAATTTTTTTAATGTTTACTTATTTTTGATAGAGAAAGAAAAAGAGATACAGAGCATGAATGGGGTAGGGGCAAAGACAGAGGGGGACACAGAATCCGAAGCTCTGAGCTGTCAGAATAGAGCCCGATATGTGGCTCGAACCCAGGAGCCATGAGATCATGACCTGAGCTGAAGTTGGACGCTTAACTGACTGAGCCACCCAGGTGCTCCAATACATTACTTTTTAAATTAAGGTATGCCATTGTTTATTTTTTTTAGACATAATGCTATTGCACACCTAATAAACTATAGTATAGTGTAATGATAACTTTCATATGCACTGAGAAACCAAAAAATTCATTTGATTTGCTTTATTGCAATATTTGCTTTATTGCAGTGATCTGGAGCTGAATCTGCAATATCTCCAAGATATGCTTGTATGGTGTTTACCATTTGCATAAATTTTGCATATTTTATCTATATATGTATCTATAGGGAAGATATAGTATTGTTTAGCATGTTTCTTGCTATAATGTTTTTTTGAAAATAGTCTCTTTCATATTTTGACTCTGTTTTTGAGAGGTATTCCTTTATGTCTGTCTGTTCATTCGTTTTAAGAACTTTAAATAATCCATTATATGAATGTACCAGTACTTATCTATTAGTCTCCCTATTGATGGGTATTTGAGTTCAATCTTTCTGTTTGTGATAAACTAAGTTTCAATAAAATGTTCTTTGCATTCCCATTATTCCTATGTTCTAGGGTTTATCTAGGGTGGTGGGTCTCAAGTGGAAAGAATCATTTCATTTTTTCTTAATTTGGGAATACTCTTAACAAACTTTTCCAGGATCTTGTCCAGAGGAGCCTGGGACGATTTTTTAAAGTGAATCACCTAGATGTCTTTTAAAAGTATTAGTATTGTAAAATGTCACAATTAACGAAGCAATACTGATGAATTATCATTAACTAAAGTCCATAGCTTATACAGGTTTTCTTAGTTTTCAGCTAATGTCCTCTTTCTCTTCTGGGGTCCTAAGATATCACATTACACTTAATCATCATGTCTCCTTAGGCTCCTGTTGACTCTAACATTTTCTCAGCCTTTCCTTGTTTTGGTGATCTTGAAAGTTTTGAGGAGCACTAGTCAGATATTTTGTTGAATATCCCACTGGGACATTGGGATTAATCTGATGTTTTTCTAATGCTTGGACTAAGGATATTTTCGGAAGGAGAAAGGTCAAAGAAAGTACAGTGCCATTTTCATCACTTTATACCAAGGGCATAGTGTACCAACATGATTTATCATTGTGACTTTAGCCGAGATCACCTGGCTGAGGTAGTGTTTGTCTATCATGTTTCTCCACTGTACTTCACTCCACTCCCCTTCCATGATGCACATTTCAGAAGGAAGTCACTATGCATTGCCTACATTTTAAGAGTAAGGAGTTGTGCTCCACTTAATTATCTATATAAATTATTTGGAATTCTTTTGCACAGAGTGTTATTTTATCTCATATTTATTTATTCAATCATTTATTTATTTACTATGGACTCCTAGTTATTTATTTTAAACTTTGGGTAATAATCCAAGACTCCTTCATTCATTTAGTTGACCAACTTGTTGCAGCTTTGGATTTTGACTCCTGTGTCCCTTTGATATATCCCATCATTTTAGTATTTTTTTTTTGCTTATCTGTTTCAACTTTTCTATAATTTCTGTCACTCAGTGATGCTTTCAGATCCTGGAAAAAATTGTAGAATCAGCAATTTCTCCATGGAGTCCTCCCTTTATTTTGGGCAGTGGTATTAGAAACCAAGATCTGGGTGGTTGCAACATGTGTTGCCACTAGGATTTTGTTGTTTCTAGGTCCTCCCAGCTAACAGAACAAGGAATTACATGTGTGCATTCTAATCTGTGCATATATGCATATTTTCAAATATTTCTATATGTAACCATTTACTTCCATATTCAGCTAAACATTAGTTCATATTGATGTCCCAACTCTGATTGCTAGATCATATGATAATATGATAAACTATGTTTAGCTTTGTGAGAAACTGTCAAAACTCTTCCCAAGCAGATGTCCATTTTGCATTCATGCCAGCAATGAATGAGGGCTCCTGATACTCTGTATTCTCACCAGCAAATTGCTATTTTCAGTTTTTGGAATTTAGACACACTAATAGGTATGTAGTGGTATCTCTTTGTTTTTTTTTTTTAATTTGCAATTTCCTGGGGCGTCAGTTAAACAACTGACTTTGGCTCAGGTTATGATCTCAAGGTCTATGAGTTTGAGCCCCGCGTCGGGCCTGTGCTGACAGCCCAGAGCTTGAAACCTACTTCAGATTCTGTTTCCCTCTTTCTCTGCCCCTACCCCAGTCGCACTCTGTCTCCCTCTCTCTCTCAAAAATAAATAAACACTAAAAAAATTTTTTAGGGGCACCTGGGTGGCTCAGTCTGTTAAGCATCCGACTTCGGCTTGGTTCATGATCTCACAGTTCATGGGTTGGAGCCCCGCACTGGGCTCTGTGCTGACAGCTGGGAGCGTGGAGCCTACTTCTGATTCTGTCTCTCCCTCTCTTTCTCTGCCCCTCCCCTGCTCACGCTGTCTCTCTCTGTCTCTCAAAAATAAATAAATGTAAAAAAAAATTAAAAAAAATTTTTGAAGTATTATAAAAAAATAGATAATTTGCAATTTCCTAATAATAAATGATGTAGCACATTGTGTCATATACTTCTTTACCATCTGTGTATCTTCTTTGGTAAGGAGTCTGTTCAGATTCTTTGTCCATTTTTTACTGGGTTGATTGTTTTCTAATTGTTGAGTTTTATGGGACTTTTTTTATATTTTAGATTATTTTTTATATTTTAGTTCTTTATCAGATATGTGTTTTCCAAATATGTTCTTGTTTTCCTAATCTATGGATTTTTTTTTCTTTCATTCTCTGGACAGATACATTCATAGAGCAGAAGTCTATAACACTTCTCAACTTATTTATCTTTTATGAGTTGTGCTTGTGGTGTTGCATCTGAAAACTTATAACCAAACTCAATGTCACATAGGCTTTCTCCTAAGTATTTTTCTAGTTTGTTAAATTTTTACTTTACATTTAGGTCTATGCTCTTTTTTAGTTAACTGACATAAAAGGTGTAATGTCTTTGTCTGTTTTTGTTTGTTTGCATTTGGATGTCCAATTGTCCCAGCACCATTTGTTGGAAAGATTATCTTCCATTCATTGGATTGCTTTGCTCCTTTGTCAAAGATCAGCTGCTTACATTGGTATAGTTCTATTGTTGGACTCTCATCCTCTCCATAATCTATTTGTTTACTTTTCCACAAATAGTCTTCTCTATTGATTACTGAAGCTTAATAGTAAGCCTGAAGTTAGATGGTATGAGCCCTTCAACTTTGTTCTCTTTTAGTATTATGTTGGCTACTCTAAGACTTATAATTATTCATATATAGTTCCAAATCTGTTTGCAAATAGCTAGCAAGAATTGGCTTTGGAATTGTAATTGATATAAAATTGATATAAAAAAAGAAATGAGGAAGATCTGACACCATAACAGTAAGTCTTATCATCCATGGGCATGAACTCTCTATTTTTCAAATCTGTTGTTTCTTTCATTTCAGTTTTGCAGTTTTCCATATGTAATCCTCTACATATTTTAGATTTATACCTAAGTGTTTCATAATTTGGTGGTATTGTAAATGGCATTGTTTTTTAAATGTCCAAGTGCTCATTGTTGGCATTTAGAAGTGCAATACATTTTTTGTTTGTTTGTTTTACATTGACGTGGAGTTATGTAACCTTATTATGTAGCTTATTAGTTGCAGGATTTTGTATTTTGTCAATTCTTTAGGTTTTACAAATTGGACAGCATATCATTTGCAACAAATACAGTTTTACTTATTCTTTTCCAAACAACATGAATTTTATTTTATTTTCTTATCTCATTGGCTTAGCTAGGACTTCCAGAACAATGTTGAATAGGAACAGTAAGAGAAGACAACCTTGGCTTGCTCTTAACCTTAGGGGAATCCATTCAGTTTGTTAACATTAACATTGAAGATATTCTTTATGTGAGACAGGAAGGCCAAAGGGGTCAGGAAGGAAGATAAATGTTCTTTCTCTGTTAAGGTCTCCCCCCCCCCCATGGAGAAAGGCCATTTTTTATGTAGAATGCATGGACACATTTCACTATTTCTCTTCCTCTTCTCTGCATAGAACCACAAAAACTTTCTTGGATTTTCATCATGATAACTTTTTGGAATTTCCAGAAATAAAAGACATTTATGTGAACACTTCTAAACTGGAGGGCACCAGAAGTTTCTCACTCCAATTGTAGTACATATTGAGCTCCAGAAATTTGTCAAAATTGCCATGTAAGTATTCTAACCATTTTTTTTACTCCAGTGATGTCTGCTACAAGTAAGCAGATCTCAGATGTGACCCTTGATTTCAACTATATCTCCAGATTCAGGTTGGTGATGTGCCTTATAATTTTAGTTCTCTGACAGATCCAAGAAATGTTGATTTTCACTGATAATATCCAAGTTCTTTATATGTTGGAGTTGACACCAGAATTTTTGAACGAGGTTTGGGTTCTGGAGTCAGATAATAAGGATTCAAATCCAAACCCTCCTCCCTCTCTTTTCTCTTCCCATTTTCCCTCCCATATGCCCCCTTCCATCCTTCTTACTTTCTTTCTCTCTTTTTTCCTTCTCTCCTCCATACACCTCAAGTCTTATATTCTTCATCTGATAGAGTGAAGACCAAAAATAATAACTATTTTCCCTATCTCACAGGTAAGATTACATTTTTAAAATACCAAATACTAGGAACTTGTTAATCCTTATTAACACAGTTATAAAAGCTAACAAATTTTAACAAATTTATATTTTATAAAATAACTACTAAAAATACTATCATAGCTTCTAATTAAGCATCTCCTATAATCAGACAATGTAGTAGCTGACTCACAACCATTATTATTTCATTTAATTGTATATTAATGTATCCTTACATATTAATGTGTAAGTCTTCAAGATATATTGTGATGGTTCATGCACCACATACATATCCAAACACTAAAACTATGCACATCATTCTAAACCCCTGGGGTGCTGTCCAACTTTAAATTAATATGTTGGTCTTTGATAAATGGCTTTGATAAATGGATAAATTTATTTATCCAAATAAATGCTGAGAAAACATCTTAGCAAAGGTCAGGAAAAAGATGATATCATTCTCTATCCCAGAATTTTCAAGGTAGCGACAAGAAAACTGAATTTGCCTTTTTTCTTTATTTCTTCCCTTTCTTTTCTTCTACAGTACTATGATAATATTTTAACTTGTCCTTCGATTTTGTAAAATAACTAAGAATAGTATGTGGATTAATGTCCAAATTTTTGCTTTCTCTTGAAAAGTTAGGGGATCTGACAAATCTGGATCCACATTCCTTCCTAGCAACAATCAATTGCACATTACTTGTGCCTGCTAGCTTCAGACATGCCATATGCTCTCCAATTTACCACAGTCTTTACCATTTCCTACATTAACACTCAAGTTTGCCTTGACATATTGGTTTGCTTTCCTATTCCAGGGAATATGGGAGTTTTTGTCCTAAGGTTTCAGCCCTTTGAATTGAAGTTTTAATCTAAACACCCAAGCCTGTTTGAGTTGTCAATCAATATAGCAATGGAAACTATAGGCTGATGTTTGAAATACAGGCAATTGCTGACTTTTTTTGCTACTTCTTGTTTACTGGCAATTGGAGCATCAATCATAGAACATATTTAACCTGAAAAATGAGCAACTGGTCATTTTGTCTGGCATCTTCCCAGTTCTTCAGGAACTTGCAGAAACAAAAACTCAAGAAGTCACTCAGAATAGGTGGTATGTATCTGCTCTCATCTCATTTTCAGAGCCTTTGTCCCTGGGTTCTTCCTGGATGCAGAAAGTCAAATAATCAAAGACTGCAAATAGGTGAAGAAACTCTGAATGGTGAGAGCCTTATAGTCTGCTGAGACCACTTAAAGTGGTGTTCTCCCTTAGTGGATATGTGTTGGATTCTTTTAATTGTATGAGAATTCTTTTAGTTAAAAGTAACAAATCTCTTACTTTCTAAATGAAAAAGTATTGGAATTTTTATTTTTGATGTCTCCAAACACATAAAAAAAGAAAAGACAACAGGGTAGCACATGTGATTAGGACCTAATCCCACATTGCATTGTCAGAAGCTAAGGAAAGAAACTCATGCTGGACAAAACCTTCCAGTACCCCAACCTTATCCAAGAATGGATAAGAACAATGTAAATACTCCATTTTATAGGTATGTAAATCAGAGGGCTAAGTGGTTTTTCCAAGATTACACTGTGGTAGTAATGAATAACCTATGGGCTTTGGGTTAATCAAGAATTCATAGCCTGACTATCATCTTTCAGCCATGGGAACTTGGCAAAGTCATTTTAACTCTCTCAGGCTCACTCACCTCAACTATAAAAGGAGGACAACCCTATCTACTCCATTTGGTTGTTCTCATGATGAAATGAAATAAGATCTGTAAGCAGTTAACCTGCATTTAAAAAGAAAAAAAAAAAGAAAAGAGAAAGCAAACGGCCGTGTGATTGAATATATTTCATTTATCTTAATTAATACTTGTTAGCTAATTTACTAATGATCTATAATTTTAGTATTCAGACATCTATTTCTCTTTTTAAAATGTCTTTTCTTTTTTTGAGAATGAGAGAGAGAGAGAGAGAGCATGAGCAGGGGAGGGTGGAGAGAGAGGAGATAATCTGAAGCAGGCTCCAAGCTAACAGGAGGGAGCCTGATCCAGGGCTTGAACTCACTAACTGTGAGATCATGACCTCCTCTGAAGTCATACACCTAACCCACTGAGCCACCCAGGCGCCCCCAGACTTGTATTTCTTAAGTAAATAAATAATTACAGATAAGAAGCTATGACTGTCTATATAGGAAAGAGAGTGGCACTTATGCATATGCGTGTAAAATTTAAAACTAAAATTGAAACTGAATGGACAAACAAGAAACCACCAAGTTCAAATTTATTTCTACCAAGCTCATAACACAGCACTTGAGCTCATTTGAAGATGTATCATCCAGATGCCAACACTGAAGCTCCTACATAAAACTGTTAAGTGAAAATGAGAGAAATCCTTCAATGGCTCGGTGGACTGCTATACTTTCTGTCTGCTATCTTAACACAACACAACAGATGGTAGCATTAGGAAATGCTGAAAAGGGAGTGTGTGCCTGTATGCCTGTGTCAGTGTGGGAAGCCTATATATATGTCACCACATCTCACTTTTTGTGCTGTGGCAAAAAATATCAGTGGGAAAGAGTTATTAAAAATTGACCATATTAATATTTTCTAAAAAAACATTACTTTTTGTATATGGTAAATAAGTCTCAAATTGTCCTGATAGATCACATGGCAAATGTAGTGTTGCATTTTGTTAATTCAGTGAAATCCTGAATCAATAATCACCAATTTTTAGGGATATTTATTATGGATTATCAAAATGAGACACAACTCTATCTTTATAAATTGGATATCAAAAGAAAAAAATAAAAATCTATATCATATATGGAAATCAGGACAGCTAAGTAGTTTTTATATCACATAATATTTATTCATCCAGGTACTCATAGATCTACTCCTTCAGCAACTATGTATTGTGAATATATTATTTGCCTGTTTTAATCTCTGGGGATAAATTAGTAGAAACAGTGTCTCTGCCCTAATAGAATAATTCAGACAATTAACAACTAAACACTTAAATATGTAACATTATTTCAGGGTAAAGAGATAAAGACTGATGTGCAAAACTATTTTGATAGGGTGGTTATGGAAGAGAAGTATCTAAGTGGAGATAAACAATGTGAGAGGAAGAACAACGCAAACATCCAGCTTAAAAATATTCTAGGAAGTGTAAAGAGGAAAAACAAGGAGAAGGAGACCGGTGTACTTAAAGTACATTAAGCTGCCTTGAGCAGCACAAGCAATGGAGAGAATATGACATGGGATTGGGGAATTAGGCGGGGGGGCGGGGGGGGGCTTGTTTCTATTCATCTAAATTATGACCGAGTTTATATTTCATTCTAATGTGATAGAAAGTGATTGGAGATATGTAAACATAAAAGTGACATGAAGTGATTCATTTAAAACCTATATATTGGGGCTCAAACATTAAGCATCTGACTCTTGATTTTGCTCAGGTCATGATTTCACAGTTAGGACATTGAGCCCTGTGCAGAGCTCCATGCTGAGCGTGGGGCCTCCTGAAGATTCTCTCTCTCCTTGTCCCTCTGCTCTTCCCCCAGGGCACACATCCCCCTCTCTTTCTCTAAATAATGATAATAATAATAATAATAATAATAATAATAATAAATATATATCATTAAATTGTTGAATGGAGAATGGCCTATAGGAGGCAAGCATGGGGTCTGGAAGCTGTTGCCATATGCACAGGACAACTGGAGGCAGTCTCCTTCCTGTGCTACTCTTCCTGACCATAAATCGGTTGCACTGCTAGTAATCACTACACCCTTGTGGAATACATTTTTTCAAAACTGTCATCTCATTGAAGTTAATAGGACTGCATTATTGTTTTATTTTACAAATTAAGAAACCAAGATACAAATATAAGTGTCCTCCCCAAGGCTAATTACAATGCAAGGAGTGACACAGAACATGCTATTGCTCCCTGATCCTAAACATATACCTAACTATACCAAGTCCTACGGTGCCTACAAGAACTAATTTCAGCTGCCCTCAACCTCAACACTATTATGTTAGGATATTTAATACATGTATCAACTTCGGTTTAAAATGCTCTCATTAACCTTACTTATTACTGAGCCTACACACGTTTACTAAAATAGCTATGAAAAGAAAAAGTCAAAAGCTTATAATAAAGCCAACTGAATTAGACAGCTAATTGATTACAAAAACATGAGCAGTATATTTTCTATCTACAATATAATTGAAAATTACAACTGGTGACTGATGCTCCCATGGGTTTCTAATGCTCTATTCTCCCTGGCCCTCCCTGCCCCACCACACCCTTCCTTCAGACCTAGATAACCAGCATGCCAATAATGCAAAGCAAACAAACAGGAGAAAACAAGCTCCTGTCTCCTCGGCACAAGTACTGCCATTTCCTTTTACTTTCTCTTTCGTTACCTATTTTGTTTATACAGTTTTCATTCTAGCACTTTAAAAATTTTATGATGACACACACACACACACACACATTTAAATTTTTTTTTTTAATGTTTATTTATTTTTGAGACAGAGAGAGACAGAGCATGAACGGGGGAGGGTCAGAGACAGAGGGAGACACAGAATCGGAAGCAGGCTCCAGGCTCCGAGCCATCAACCCAGAGCCCGACGCGGGGC